>NC_092814.1:45803715-46424340 GCF_023375885.2 Dermacentor andersoni
GTGGTATGGCTAGGGTGGCTAGACTAGTATGGCGTATGGAATGGGGCAGTGTGTCGTCCCTACGGAAAAACAATGGGAGAACTGGGGACGCTTTTGCGATGACGCCACCAGCAGGGCGCTGCGATCGACCGGCGTGCCTTGCGCGCGAAATTTAAACATGTTGTGCAAAACTTTCTGCATTTATAAACTAAAACGCTCTCAAAACACAACTGAAATTCTTATAATTAGCAAAGAAAATAAATAATACAAACAGTTAAGATACATCAATAACGCAGTCTATGCTTGCGCGTTTTCGACCACAGATCATGCAGTGTTCCTGATGGTCTGCTCAGCCAATGGCTCAGCGTTTCGGTTACAGAAGACAAACACTCATCTGCTCGTTCCGTTCGGTAAGTACGCATATGATATATGATTTTAGTATTTCGAAAGACACGAGGATGAAAAGCCCGGAAAGAGCACCTGCACTGTGCCTGGTCGGTTGCACGGGATTTTTTTCATTTTATATCAGCCAGAAAAGCGGTCCAGGTTTCACTAAAGAAAAAAAAAAATACTGCTCTGTGACGAATGCAGCCGCTAACGTTTAGATATTTCGCTCCATAAAAGGGCACCGAAGGGAAAGAATACAGCTAATGCTCTCAATGTGCCCGATCTAAAGCAGCCCGGAGTTGTGATCGTTATGCAGGAACACACACACACACACACACACACACACACACACACACACACACACACACACACACACACACACACACACACACACACACACACACACACACACACACACACACACACACACACACACACACACACACACACACACACACACACACACACACACAAAGTACATTAGCAAACCCAGCGCTTGCCGTGCGCATAAAGGATGTGCGAACGCGGCAGGAAAACCCACAGCAACCAATCGGCGAGCTCTAAACGTACATGCATGACCTCCGCGACAACCATAACTGCCAATCCCGGAGGCCCTGTGTTGCACCATTTTCCTCTTGCCACCAATGACTCCAGGCTGCAGCGACAGATGACGCTGCAGTAGACCGGCGTGCTCCAGCACTCCCGGCCGTCATCGCAAAAAGAGGCACGTTTTCGCCCCCGGACGGCACACTACCCTATTCCAGTACACCATACGCGTGGCGACTGCCCGGCCGCCATTTTCCGCCATGTTGACTCTCTGATTGGCTGTCGACAGATCACGTGCTTTGAAATTTGTGCCGGGAGCGGAAGTGTTGCGAAATGCAGTTTTGCGTTTTCATCAAGATGAAGCAACGTGACGTGGAGCTGCAGATTTTATCGACTAATGGTTTTTTTGTTTTTTTCCTGGCCCTTGGCAACAATATTCCGACGTTAGCGCTTGAAAAGGAAAGTGAACGGTAGCGTGCAAAAGCCTGTGCAATGCATCTGCAATTTCGCGAATATGTGATGGCGTCCAGGATAGCCGCCATGTCGGCTTGCTAGTAAGCTGAAGGCATATCCCATTTCATCACAGGAAGGGCTGTTTCATAAACATCAATTTGACGTTGCGTGACGTGGCGTTGGGCCACCATTGCAGAGATCTCCCGCCAGAATTTGTGGTGCGACAAGCCGCACGAACTATATGCAATGGCGGCCGAGAGGCATGTGTATCGCCGTATTTTCCCCGTCGCCTGGGGTCATGAAAATCTTGTTTATAACGTGTGCTCATAGCTATGCAACGCTTTCGGATGGTGTTGGCACTTGTTTTTTGAGTCACTATTGTTTTTATTTAAAAAAAAACATGATTATTTCAAATAATTCTGGTGAACATTACAAACCTCCTGCGATTTTTTTCACTTTTCTCTGTTGCGTTCGTACTGTAATCAAAATTAACGACTTCTCACATATTCGGAGGTTATGAAAACGGCAGAATTTGAATTTATAAAAAGAAATGTATGCAAGACGGCGCCCTGAAGTTTCCTCACACAGTGCGAGTAATGCTATGTTCAGACTACGTGCGCTACGTACGGATCGTTCGCACGGAACGTAAGCGTAAACGCAAAAAGCGCAACTACTTTGTTCACACTACTGCTGCATTTAGCGGAAAATACACAACAATCGCAACCAGCCTGGGCGTAAATGTTGGAGTACCCGCTACTTTTACGACAAGCACAGATACGACTGTTACGACGCCGCCAATGCACGAAGCAGTTTCGGTTTGCATCTTCCGGTCACAGAGCTTCCGGCCTCCCCATATTCCGCGTTTTCATCCGATGACCGCCTTCCCAGCCATCCGGCGTTGCAACGCTGTTCCTTACTGCTGCTGCCGATGCCATCCGCGTTTTCCCGGGTTCGCGCCGAACGCGCGCGGTGTCCCTGAGTGCAGTGCGGTTTTCTGGTCTCATTGTGTTGTGTACATTGCCCGTGCCTAGTGATGATGCTAAGTGCGGAAGCTTCTTCGCTGTGCAGCGATGAATAACTAATTGAAGAAGTGGGACAGAGGCCGTTACTCTACGACCAGCGCCTGAAAACTTTGGGCTTGAAGAGCCTCGACCTGCGCTAACAGCCGCTTGCTGATCGGCGCCATGTTAAAAAATGCGAAACGCGGCTGTCCCAGAACGGTGAGTGGCCAGTCGTAAAAAAACGTATCTTATCGAAAGGCTCAATGTGAACGTAGGCGGTTGCTAACTGCGTAAACAGTCGTTCCAGCAGTTGCGTAAATTGCAATAAATACGCCATTTATAGCGGGTGCGACTGCAGTCTGAACGCGGCATAAGCAGCGAAGTGAGGGGGGGGGGGGGGGCGGATTCGACGCTTGCGTCGCACAAGCGGGTATACCTCTGGCGGGCGCAATGCCATCGGTGATAGTCGGGCGCTTCTCAGCCAGCAGAGTCGAGCCGAGCCACTTGCGTTTCACGAGATAGTGCTAACGCGGTCTAGGATGGGCGCTTATCACCACATGTTGGTCGCGTATGGCGTCTCAAGGTAGAAAACAAGCGTAGTAGCGCCAATTTACGGTGACTCATTCCGTTTCTCGGGGACACGCATCCTGGTTAAAGAAGCAGACGATGGCTTGTACACAGCAGACAACGGAAGCGAGAAGTGTTTTCGACTGAAAAATCGTATGCCTTGAGCTAGCTGCTTTATTTTTACCGTGTAAGAAAACTGTTTTGCTTTACCAAGAACGTTACGTTCATAGCCTACAGTACAGTTTCATAGGCGAAACGTCAAATTTGCGTCACGTTACGGAAGCAAAACGAGGCAATCAGCGCCATTTTGTACACGTCGAACCTACGTCACGCCTCAAAGAAAATGGCAGAATGTCCAGAACAGAGCCCCATCTCTGAAAGTGATCGCCCGAGAATACCGTTTCAGCGAACCCTTCTGACGACCTTCGACCTTTAAGGCAACGGCCTTCGCTTCCAGGTTATCTAAAGTTCTCGCTTAACAGCAACCCTCAGTAAAAGCGGAACGCAGAATTATGCCTTAAGAGTATTGTATGTTCTCCTAAGCTATTACATTGGGAAGGCTTAGAAGAGATCATCAACGGCGAATATGTCAACCTTCGGTTTGCAGATTACGTTGTCCTGTTCTGCAACACGGGGGATGCAATGCAACAAATGCTTGATGACTTTAACCAAGAAAGTGTAAGAGTACGATTGAAGATTATTATGCAAAAGAGAAAGGTAATGCTTAATAACCTGTCAAGCGAAGAAGAAATCATGACCGCCAGTCAGCCTCTGAAGTATATGCAGGAGCACATTATTCTAGGTCAATTACTCAAAAGAGACCCGGATCATGAGAAGGAAATTTACAGAATAAAAAATGGGTTGGATGCATACGGCAGGCATTAACAACTCCTGAGTGGAAGCTTACCACTGTCGTTGAAAAGAAAAGTGTGCAATCATTGCATTCTTCCGGTTCTAATATATAGGGCAGAAACATGAAGGTTAAAGAAGCTCGAGAACAAGTTAACGACCGGGCAAAGAGCGATGGAACGAAAAATTTTAAGCGTAATGATAAGAGAAAGGAAGCGGGTGGTGTGGAAGAGAGAGCAAACGAGGATAGCCGATATTCTACAGTTGACATTAAGAGACAAAGATGGAGCTAGAAAAGTCATGTAATGCGTAAGGCACATAAACGGTGGACCATTGGAGTTACAAAATTGGTGCCAAGGGAAGGAAGCGCAATCGAGGACGACATAAAATTAGGTGAATGACGAAATTAAACAATTTGCAAGGGCAAGTTGGAATCAGCTAGCGCAAGGCAGATGTAATGCGAGAGGCCTTCGCCCTGCCCCCAGTGGACATAAAGAAAGGCTGGTAATGATGATGCTCATCTGCAAATAAACTATGCCTTTGCAACAATTGAGATACAGCGGGAGATAAGCAGCTCAATTGACCTCGGTCGTAAATTTCACAACTCCCGGCTGTCATATATGCAGGACGCAGGTCCAACAGAACTGAGCGCACTGACATGACATATAGACTGGACGCGATACCGTTTGTTTCCAGTGGGTGCGCGTTGTAAACGTTGCAAGAACATTCAGCGATTCAGCACTGGGCCCCGATAAACGTGGCTAAACCAGAAAAAGTAGACCTCCTCGTCAGTGTCTGCCTTCGCAAAAAGCAGATGCGCGATTAACAGTAACCTGCGAGTGTCTAGACTTAGCAACATGCGGTACACATTTAGCAAGGTTCTATTAGCCCCGAGAACGACCTAGAGGGGCGCTGCGAGCGGCGCTCGCGTGACGTCAGGGCACGGACTCGCGCTTGTCGTCTGCTGCAGTTCGGCGGTGCCCGGGCGCCTTCTGCAGTGTTTCCGTTTGTTCGCCCTCGTACTCTATGCTTGCATACTTATGACGGGCTTCTCAAATATATCTTTTACGAAGTCTTCGTTCGCGAAAATGCAATCAAGGAGCTTATTTTCTAGACGACAATATATTTCTCAAAGGCAACGCTGTAGTGCCACTCACCCGCCGTGGTTGCTCAGTGGCTATGGTGTTGGGCTGCTGAGCACGAGGTCGCGGGATCGAACCCCGGCCAGACGGCCGCATTTCGATGGAGGCGAAATACAAAAAGACCCATGTACTTAGATTTAGGTGCACGCTAAAGAACCCTACGTGGTCAAAATTTCCGAAGTTTTCCACTACGGCGTCTCTCATAATCAGATAGTGGTTTTGGCACGTAAAACCTCATAATTTTAATAGTGCCCCTCGAGGGAGCTCAGACCAGCCCATTACGGGTTTTTCATGCGCGGATCTACAATTTGCAGCAGTAGCTCATGTGAATAATAAAAGCATATACGCAAAAGCACAGTACAGAAGAATACAGTTAGGATTCCATATCCACCATGGTGCAACATGTTTGTCACAATCAAACGCTGGCTATACATGACTTGTACATTTATCTTGATTTTAACCCACTGAAAGATGTTTGCTGACGGCGAGTAGTTCATGGTATAATATCGAATTGTTCTATTTCTTCACAGAAACGCTCGGCAGTAACACGAGGACTTAACACTGCAGTTTAGATTCTGCCAGCACCACTTGCGTTTTTAAGTGATTCTCAAAAGGCCGTTCTGCACCGGTTAAACTTAAGTGGGGGTAATTTTAAGCAAAGCTGATTGAGGCTTACAGCTCTGCAGCACATGGAAAGGAATGTACCAATATTTATTCCCTTTCCATGCTACACGTTCAGCTCACTTGAGCAATTTACTGGGGCTTCTTGCTTGAGAAACAGACATGATGAACCTCTTTGGAGAACTGACACAGGTTGCTCGGGCCAAATATTTTAGTGAAATGTGCCTTTTGTACCGTTTCGCTGCAGCCGGCAAGAAGCCCAAGCCTCATTCATTAGTAGTGTGGCACATATTGAAGATATTGTTCCCCACTAGAGGTCAAAAGTCAAGTGAATTCATGTGAGGCTTGTGGTGTCTTCTTTATGAGGCGGGTATGCGAGGTTTTCTTGTACGTACTGACCAAGCGAATAGTTTTCAGTTCGTATAATTAAACAACGCAGGATCGAGACATGGTGAGGCAGAATGTGTCTGAATTTTCCATTTCAAGGGAGCCTAAGCTGCGCTGTAGTGCCTCGAGTATGCTATAGGCATTGTAATTGGCGCTGTAAAGAGCTACTGCATGGTTTCAATTCGACGTTGTAGTGCGCGGCTCGGTTTCGCGAACAATGCGTGCCTCGCAATAACGACAGTCGGTTGTTTCCGTTGGGGGAGGGGTGTCCCATGTCGTCGATAAAAGCTAGCGAGGACCACTATGACACATTTCATCGCTTGCAGTTGATTGGTTCTCGATCTTAACCACGAAATTTTCTTTCATGTGACTGCTGTTATGGTACTCGTTAAGCATATATATACAACGCATGATGCGCCGTCGTGTTAACAGCCAATGCGTTTCTGGGTGCCTGTTCCAGAGAACGGTGAAAGTAGTACCAAACCTTTTCACAAAAAAAAGCGCGCCTAACTCTTCCTTTTAGGCCTTAATACAGATGCCACATTTGACTAAAACTCACCAGAGTAATAAGAATCATGATGAAAGCTTCCTTCTAACACGATTTTATAATGTTGACACCAAATATCAAGGTTAATTTCCTTCCACGTAAAATGCGATGTCTCTCACAGCTAAGTACTAAGAGAATGTTAAGTGTTTAGAGGAGCATCATACATAACTTCTCGTGTTGAGCTTGCAGACATTCTTTTTAAGCAACATGTATCGCAGGAACAGTAGACCCTTTCAGCGCTACATAGCTTGCGATATCCAAGTCGCTAATTTTCTCGATTCACGCGGTTTTGAAGAAGAAACTGCGGTTCAGGAATGGGAGCAGAAATAATCCGAAATATTCCTCTGTAAGTACGGCTCGAGCCGCCAACACCCCAAGTATGCACGAAGTGAACCAGCGAGCACGGCAGCCAAGCAAGCCGGAGCGAGCGGCGTCCTGGCCGTGCCGTCACTCGCGAGAGGGCGCCACTCCAAATTCTCGCCGCTAATACTTAGCAGCATCGTTTTATTACTTTCTACTGTCGCAGGGACGAAAGTCATACGTGCATGGGAGAAGCGACTTTCTTCACGCAAATTACCTTGAAATGACCTTTGACGTTCCAGTGCATTGTGTGCATTTTGTAGACTACTGAAGACGACGTCCTTATAGGTGCGGTGCTTGTCCGCAGAAAAGACACCGCTGCTCAGTGATAATGTGTACAGTATCGCCGTGACAGCTGCAACGAGCATTTTGCTGACCGTGCATCGGAATACGTAGCTATTCAATGGCATATATGCTGGATTCTGGGGCTTCGCAAGGTGCGTCATGCCCTGCCAGTGGAAGTTGTTATTGCTCACGGGCGGTCTCCTCGCCTCGCTTAGTGCCGTTGACAGCAGTATGTCAACGTACACCTGCGAAATGTCAAGGCGCTTCGCAGGTCTCAGCCACAAGGAAACCCGCCGCAATCATCCTGTCTGTGAGAGTTTTTAAAGTGCACCTATTTGTCATGCACATAGTGTACAGGCAGCAACAAACTAGTCGGCGGACTTGCGCATTTAAAAGCGCTCTGACGAACGACGTTTCGATTTGCAACGAAACTGTTCCGTTTACGCAGTCGTGCCTTTTCGCATACTCCTGAGACAAAGCTGGAATCGTGCATGTCTAAAAAAGTGGTCTGACCTGGCGGCTTTTTTTTTTTTTTTCCTTGGCTCAATCATGCATGACTGCATGGTACAGCCCTTTGACCTTTCGGCGGATGTCTTGGCGCAGGCCAAAATCTGAATTGTCGCAGTGTTCAACATACACCAGATGTAGCCGTAGTTTTAACTGAAGTAATCAATACATAATAGCGGAGTCAGCTTTATGCATGCGCATCAATGAGGAACGCAGGCTGAAATCACCAAAAAAAGTTTCATCTCCATAGAATGACTTTCCCATTGCGTATATCGCGATATAAACCTACGCGTCCATTTAGACTTGCACCAGGTGTTGCGCGTCCGACGCGCTGCAAACGACCAATAAAAATATTAATATTGTTATTTTTAAAGCAGCACAGCCAACAACTGTGCTGGGACTGGACATTACCCGAGGCTTACTTCTGATCCGGCATCAGGCCTCCTCGAGCGAGCTCTGGTGCCGCGATGGTACGAAGAATACTAAACTGAAGCACAAACGACTGTTATGATTGGGGGCTAAATCCCACCGTTCGTAACTCGCTGTCAAGATTGGAGTCGGGCATGAATTAGAAGGTAGCTGGCCCATGCCGTCGTCCAACTTATCCACGCTGAGGACGTTGTTGAAGGGAAGGACTGCTTCTCATCGAGAACGAGGAATATGGGTTTATTTACAGTATTTAGATGCAGTTCATCAGTCTAGCACGACTGCGAGAGAAAGAGTACTGAGCATCCGCACAACAGCGGTTTATAAACACTCGGTCCTCCCCCGTACCCAGGTGACGGAAACGGCCGCCTCTTTGCGCGAGGGCTTACACACACACGCACACACACACACACAGGTTCACGGAGCCCGCCGAGGTCCGACTGTCTTCGCAGAACTCGGGGCTTACTGCAAGAACGGTGCGTAGGAAGGGGTCTCCGTCGACGTTCCCGCGGCGCTTCCCCGCTCGCGGCAGACCAGGGCGGCGGTGGCGAGTGCAGGTACAAAGCCTGCTTCGTCGAACTCCGCTCCAGCAACGGAGAGTTGAGGACGCGCGTATTGTTCTCGACACACAGTCGACTTAGTCACGCCGTGGCTAGAGGTTTGCGGCGACGCTCCAGGAAAAATTTCCGCCCGCGGTCGCAACTGGTTGGCAAAACTTGCACGTCGGCGGGCCGTTCTTAACACGGCACAACAACAGAAAAAAAGATCGTAACGCGGCAGTACATTGAAACATCGACCGGAGAGAAATGCAAGAAAACAGCCAATGGAAAGCCGATGGCATCGTCTATAGCCGTGGCCATGGCAGCTCCATTGAGTTCCAGGATGGTGACTTTGACAACGGTGTGCTTCAGGTTCTGGTTCCAGTTTTACTACCGAGGCAGCATAAATGAAAGGAGGCTTTCGTGCTTTATTTGGCGCAGGCTTGCCACAATTTTCCGCCAAGATGCCTTTTTGGGGCAGTTTGGCGCAAATGACCGCTGTCTCGACAAGGAAGGCCTCTAGCTGCCTTGCTAATATTTAAGCTTGATGGCTGCTGGACGGAAAACATGACTGACGGCTCTGGCTCGACCTTCGACATAACCTGACGAGCGCTTTCTGAATCCCCGGAAAGGAATAATGTCATCGAGAGTTGCTGCTTACGACACGTCGCCCACTTCTGACGGCATATCGAGATCTCGCTCGGGGCAGGCCCGTGCGCGCAAATACAAGCACAGCCACAACAAGCAGGATCCTAAGTGCCCATTCGTGTCACAACAATATAACGCCTATTGCGTCCTTGGCGTCCACGATACAGCCGACGTGTATCGATAAGGCTCTTTCTTTTTTCACCTATTCGGAGGACACGCCGCAAGGCATATATCAAGTGAGGAAAAAAGAAAACTAACAAAAGCGCATCAAATAAAAGCAGGCAGCTTTGTGTGATACAGGCACTGCAGAAATGAGTTGGCGCATTTGTTGTCTGGTATCCAATTGGTGAAATCATCTGGGACATTCGGCTTTGGTCTCCCTGACCCATCCTGCGCCTAACATCCTGCATCACAGCGCACAGCCACAGAAGGTGACGAATATCGGCCGCAGAATAACGTGCCGCGCACTTAGGACACGTTGCAGCCTTGTCACTTGCACATCCCCAAACACAGGTGACATCAGCTGCATGGGCCACACTAGCCTCTGAAGACGCTCCACCCGGGAAAGATTGCGGAGAAGGAAGCAGACACACGGTGCACGCGCGTTTCGTCCTAAATTGGACTTGGTGGGCTCGGAGAAGAGCTAGGGGGGTCAGACGAAAGCGAGGCTGTGGGCTATCAGTCAAAGATGGCGAGCGAGCCATTTGGTGGGCTAGGCTGTTGGGAAAGGATTCCCACCATGTCTCTGAACCCAGTGAACTGCAGTAAAGAAATGGGACGACTTGGTTAGCCAACGTGTTTTTTTTTATTTTTATTTTTTTTTTGCAGATTTAGCATGTGTTTGTAGCTATCTCGAGTTTCTTCGACGCACCGATTCAATTAGTGTAGACATTAAGTTCCGCAACGTTTGATTACGCGCTGGCACACTCGAAGGCATCAAGTATGACTTGTAGTTCTAATAACAAGGAATCTGGCGTTTCGGTGGATTAGGTATGTGCATACTTAATTCCAGGATAAGTGTGCTTACGGATGAGATCCGTTCTGCCCGTGGAATGACCGCTGCATCCGTATACACCACACAATGGCCTTGAAATGCGGGTGTCAGAGCGTCTGATTCAGCCAGAGCGACAAGTTGGCTGATTACATCAGCGAAGGTTGATTGACTTATTTGCGGTAAGAGACGCCAAGCACCACGGAAGAAAGTCATTCACACACAGTGTCATGGTCAGAGTGAAATGAGTGAAGAGCAGCCGAAACCGCAATGCGGCTGTCCTTCAAGGATTCTGGCCTTGTGAGTCAAGAGCTCCGAGACAGGGTTAAGCTGAGCGTGCTCTTGCAGATATGGCATTGGGTGTAAGACGAGGACGCGCGGACTTCCAGACTTGCCCACTGCGGAGCAGAAAGTAGGCGGCTGGTAGGCTATGCGCGGTTGGAGGACTGAGCAAACGACGCAGCGAGCCATCTCAGCACGTGCTCGCAAAACTCTTCTGTGGGCTCAAAATCTAATAACAGTAGCAGTGAAGAGTAGGAATATGACTGCTATGTTTGCAAGGAAGGTGGCACAGTTGCAAGGAAGGTGGCAGAGACGCATGCGATTAATATAGCTTCAAAATAAAAACACAAAAATAAACATTGAGCGATCAGCTAACCTTTATTTAGAATTCCCGAAAAGGAAAACGTTTCGTTCTAATTCGGTTTTAAAGAACTGATACCTCTTTTTTTTTAACGTTTCGGGCCAATGATTTGCATAGTTTACTGGCAATATAGAAGTGCTCCATGGTTTGTTCTGATAGCCATTACTTGAAAGCTGGTATGACGACGGTGGACCCAATCAATGGTCAGAAGCTTTTGGAGTATGTGTAAAGATATACATCGGTTCGCGTGGTGCGCATTCACTGAGCATCTCAATTACGTACGCATCTGGCATATTATTAACCGCTGAAGTTTCTATTTCATTATTTTTTTTCTCCTTCCTTTGTGTTTACTAGCCACTATTCTTGCTTAATGTCAAGCCATCTTTACTGTTCGTTATAGTTAATGTTTTTCAGTGTTATATTTTTAACGCTTGTATAATGTTGCGCCACTCTTTCTGAATGTTCAATTGCTCTTTCAATTGTAACCTCACTCCCCTCTTTAAAGCTTCGACGATTGAGAGTATTTATAATGAATGAATGAATGAATGAATGAATGAATGAATGAATAAATGAATAAATGAATGAAGCCTTTATTATAAGGAAGGGGACGGCTCTAGGCCGCTGTTGAGGATTAGGAGGGAAAGGAATGCGGGATTCCGGATTGTTGGCTGAAGCACATCTTCATCTCAATCTTTGATCTTCCGCTTTATGCAGACTCAGGTGCATGTTCAGTTCCGCCGCTCGCATGTGCTGGTCGACCCCTTCTACGCTACTCGAAACAAGCCACTTTGTCTGCCATATGTCGCAATGGCTTTCTGTGTTTCAGGGTCACCGGATGTCATCTACCCTACACACCAACGAACTCAAGCTGCGTTTGGGTTATTTTGGTACGCAAACGTTCCCTATCGTACGCAAGCCGCTTAATAGTGAGAGATTCGCAAACCAAGAGGCACTAACCAATCAGGCCATACCAACCATTCGCTCACCAGTGCCTGTTAAGGGTTATAGCGGCGGGGGCCATTGCTTGCTGCAGACACTAACTAGTATATCGAGCAAAGCGGACACCCGAACTATCGAGTAGACACCGACATTCAGCGCACAAGCACTGACTACGCGCATTAATGCTCAGCTGCGGCGATTGGGCGAGAAGCGGCCCATTCAGCATGACAAGAAACGGAGCGACCGAAGCCGCCCTCCGACACCAGGCAGGCCCAGCCAGACAGTAGCGGATCATGCATTTGCATGCGAACCCGAGATGTGGCAACGCCTTCAGCGTCAAAAGAACTCCGCCGGCAGTGTGACCGAGAAAGAGCCTCCTTTAGGACCAGCGAAGCGGAGGCACCCTGTCCTTGAGGGGCGGCCAAGAGAATCAATCAGGGCCTTTCATCCCAAAGGGCTGCGTCCATTAGCGGCACGCGAGAGGACGCCGCCGCTGACCGATGAACAGGGCCGAGGAAGAGACACCGCCGCTGCTGCCATGGCAACAACAGCTCGCAAGCTGCTGTTCGCGACAGCTAGCCTGGGTGCGCGCACCAGTTTTAAGGTGCCGCGACGCAATGTCTCGACGGCAGCGACAGGCAGGCGCATCCAAAACTTTCCCGCTGAAGGTGTTGGATCGAAGCAGACTTCGCGGAAGCTGGCCTACGTCACAGCTTACGCAGTGCTGCAGGCAAGTCTGAATATCGCAGGATGCTCCGCGGGCGGTCCGCTCGATCGACACAGAGGCCCGCGAGAGCACTCCACGCTGCATGTGCAGAAAAAGGAAGCAAAGGTGTCTTATCTACGCAAGACGTCCAGTGTGCCAAGCGAATGGATTCGAGGGAAATCCTACCCGAAGAACCTCTGTGACTGCGGAAGGCTTGCGAGACAAATAAGCTCTTCGCCTCCACAGAAAAGAGCAAAGATGCGGAAAGTGCGGCAGCGTGTGTGTTGCAGTATATTTGGACAAATGGCTTCATTTTCACTGAGGAAATTCGCGTGACTTCGGATAAATGCGGCTGTTCCGCATTTACTTTCTAAAATCCACTGGAGTGAAAGCTGCCTAGGCTTCTGAAAGCAACTCAGAATAAATATGTACTGTTATTATATTCATCCATACTGGATGTTGCATGCAGGAATAAGACTTCGGTCGGTCTGCGAGAATTTATTAAATACACTCCCACTGTGCATCGACTCCGCTCAAAAATATTTCGGAAATCATGATCTGCCACAGAGGGTTTGTTCATTGTATGCTCGTTCAAACCTGCACGTAGTTCATGAGGGTTCCAGATGCCTGCACCATATACTAAAGTAGAAGAACATAAATAAGCCATCGTAACCTAAACATGAAAGTCGCTAGAGTTACTGGCTGTAGACAAAAATTATTGTGAAAAATTAGGACCGCGGCCAATCGCTAACCTTTGGTCTCTGATCATGTGAACTCCCGTGCATGTGAGAAAAAAATAAAAATAAAAAACAAAGGGGGGGGGGGAGCACCTGCGCTTTTATTAGAGGCTGCATTGAACAGGCCAGGCTGATATGGACCACTGACGAGCTTTACTGAACCCCGATGCACGCGCCACGCGAAGAATAACGCCAGGGATACATTTATAATTGTGTACTATAGAATCGGACTGCTTTTGAGAAGTGCTTGTTTTACTGATGTACGAGCATGCTTTATACGATCGCTTGTTCTTCGTCTCAGAGAGTGGGGAAAACCATGGCTATTCCTCCCTCCCCTTTAAATGCACCAGTGACGAGGGCGCAGATTCCACCGGTGAAGACGAACAGGGACGTTTACGGGTGATGGAAAGAAACGCTCTCGATTGTGCGACTGCCTCAAATCAAAGCATTTCCACTTACCCTAGCACCCGCTATACAGCGGACCCCCTCCGGCCCGAATGGCTCGGGGTCCCTGACCCGCCGACAACTGTGCCCCCACAATGTGCGCGCGACAACCTTGGGAGAGTTCCGCGCTCAAGGCTCTGGAAGCATGCGGGTTGCCCCGCTTCCTCCTGTGCGTGCAGAGCCCGCCCCGTCGCGCGGCAGCGACTCGGGTGCAGAAAATAGAACGAGGAAGGCATCGAAGGAAGACATCCGGCCCGGGCCCGGAAGCACGCGCTGACATAACACGGTTACCGCCAGCGAAAGTGGGTCCCCCCGCCCACCCCTCTCGACCACCACTACTACTTCTACTACCGAGCCGTCGATTTCGGGGTCGCCGAGCCACGCTCGAGCGCCCCTCGCAGAATGGGGGAGCCGGGACGCCATCGACCGGCGCGCCGAGAGAGCAATGACCCTACACTTCATCAGCGCGGGCAGCCAATCAATAACTGGGCGCACCAGGGTGCCGCATTCCGCCCGCGACGCCATACAGCCCACCTTGGCGACGCACCATGGTCCGGACCACGCGCGGTTAATGACCCAGAAACCAGAGAACGTCTCGTCGGCCAACGCCGAGCACAGCTGCAGTCGTCGGCTCCGCGCTGAGGAATGCCACGCACCGCGACAGGGAGCGCGCGCCGCCGTCAGCGTAGAGAGCTGCTTACGCGTCCGTTGGGAAAGAAAGCATAGAAGCAATTGTGCAATCAAAAAACGAGGAAAGCGCGCCAGTGAAGTCTCGGGACGCCTAATATGCGAGCAACAGTTGAACTTTTGTATAATGAATGAACTGCAGATTATGACATTCCACGTGATAAAATTGCCCGACGGTCTCAACACAGCCCTCACCCGCAAGCGTAGCACCCACGTTAAGTCACCGCTGATTACACCGGGAAAATTGGCATAATAGGCTTTTTTGCAGTACGTGCACTTCACTGAAAAGGGCACCGTGCATCCACACATCGGCGGGTTTTCAGAAATATGGAAATGCTCAGACGAAACAGCAGTAGAAGCAACGAACGTTTTCTCGCGCTTTTCTTTTGCACTCGCTGGAATCCAGAGGCTTATTAATATTCCTAGCTCAATATACTAAAAAATATGGAAGCAGAGTTTTTGATAAGCGGGGATGCTCCATTGAAATCCGTCTTCGTGAACAATAAAGCCAACTGGATGAAATTTACGGAGGAAATATTTTAATCTCATGTTTTTGCATACGTTTTCATTTTCTCGATATCGTATGTTCTTATTGTGCTTTCTGGAAATACTAAAGGTATGGCCTCTTCTGCAACCTTTGGCATTCACATACTATGCCTAGGAGAGTCACAAAATATATTGCAGTTCTTATACAAGAAAATTACAAATGAACAGAAAAAAATGTTTCAGCTTTTCAGCGTTTCAAAAAACTAAATCTCGGCTATGATTAGAGAGCATTGATGACTGGTTTCCTTAAATGCATATGACCAATATTGCTGCAAATCAAAATAAGGCCTACATACTTGCATTCTACACATGATCCACTGTACATGTGCGTGCACAATTTGGCTGATATTTAGTTGCATCAGCTACAAGAATTTTTGCGCACACGCATTGCAACACAGCTATATATATATATATATATATATATATATATATATATATATATATAAATATATATATATTGTTACGTGGTAGTGACTGCGAAGAAAGCAGCCAAACTGAGAAAGACGAAACTAGCGTTTTATTGGGCGAACTTGTGCCTTCAAAAACAGGCTACACTCAAAGAACGGCGATAGCGGCGAACACAGTCGGCGATCGTCGAAAATCTGATCTGCGGGTCAAGCGCGTCGGCTTTTATACAGCAGTCGTCGAACGTTCCAGACTAATCGTTGGGACCCGCGTACCTTCCACAAAGTGCTACACCATTCGCGTCGGGCGATGAAATCAGATAACACAAGGTTCGGCGACAACAGACAGCGGATAGAAGCATCGATAACTTTCCAGAAACTTCGGATACATGCAGGCGAGTCCCGCGCTGTGCGATAACATTTGTTAAGCGGCGAAACATGGCGCCCGATAGATAAGTACACGTGTGTGTGTGTGTATATATATATATAGACACGAATATGCTTTAGTATCCTAAGCATGCTTATTACTACTGCAAACTATCAATTAGCACGCTATTTGTTAGGCACGCTCTGGCAAGTTTTTCCAGTGGAAGTGAAAACCTTTAAATTAATCCTGCTGCTTGGGCGACACCCTTATAACTCTTGCCAGCTTCCTTCTCCAGCCAGGCTTACTTTGCTGCACTGTGACGACGAAATTTAGCTTCAGCTGTCTGCTTTCCAGACATTCTTCCGATTCTTCTCTGGTTGCTCAGAGCGAATCAACTCCCGAGTTGGACGGACGCCCAACTCCAGTAGAACCTCCTCGAAGCTTTTATGGCCTTCGTTGAACCGCAGGCTATATAGGGCGCATCAGCCAAAGTTAGCCAAGCGGTTAACCGAAAAAAAGAAAAAGAATGGCGCAAGCACGACCCCCCGACTACTCAAGACGAAACACAGTAGGTCTGATAATACATAATTATATGACCTACTGCGTTTCATCATGTTGTTTATTCTTATTTATCTTTTTCGCCCTAGTCAAACAGTTTGGCTAATGTCAGCTGAGGAACACGGCAGAAGCAAATCTTGTTTTGGGGCACCGGAGCCAAATTTCATTGTTGAAGGACTCAGCCGCGCTTTTGGTTTTTGCGCCAAATGCAGCGAGACGAGAGCTTTCTGCCCGGCAGCCTCTCGTGTAGGAAGCATATCCTTCGCCTGAGCACTGCTGAAAATGAAAAATGAGCTCGGGCTGCTCAGCGAGGGATAGTGATAGCTAGTTGTTACACCAGAAAACCTCACCATCTAGATAGAACTTGCGTTGTAGCCTCACCAGCCGAGCATGAATGGAAAAATGGAGCCCCTACAGCTACCATGCCTCGATCGAAATAATATTTAGCAGTCCTCTGGCTAGACAAGCGCCTCGATTTTTTTTTTTTTTTTTTTTACATGGGCATAGCATGTTGAAGCCTAAATTTGCGATCAGAATGTAAAGTTTTCAAAACAAACTGCAATTTTCCGACCCGCATCTCCACTAACGGATTTCCTTACAGTATAGTACATAAACTGAAGCTTGAAATATTTGCGAACCCTTGGCCCACGTTGGGGATCTCCGCAGGAACCGGTTAAGACTAGCTCTTCATTTTTGTATCTGAGGAGCGCGAGTCACTTCCTTCTCTAACTTGGCCTTGGCGCGGTAAACTGAGCGTGAAGAACCGCACGACTGGCTAGTTGACGAATCGTTTGCCCGAATCAGAGTTTATTATTATTAAATGTTCAGTAATGCTACATGTATTTAGTACACAGAAGTAGGTCCCATAGTCGAAGACTGTATCCGGACCTGCTGTCCAAAAACAAGATGATAGTTAAAAAAAGTCAAGGCAAGAGTAGCGGAGCAAGGAGGTACTACGCTAAAATTAAAAGAAAGCTAAAAGAACAAAAATGCAGAATTGGCTACAAAGAATAACGAAGTTTTTACCATATATCTCACGGTGCCAAGGCAGATGACAGTGCAAAAAATAAAAAAAATAAAGAAACGTTTAGATGTGAAAAAGGGCAAGAATTTAAGCGCACACTGCCGCACATCATGTCAGGCGATTGAGTCGTATGTCTACCACCATCCCAGTGCTCTATGTCCTCCCCCCCCCCCCCCCCCCATCAGACTTAATAAAGTAAACATGATAAAAGTGAAGCGGAGTACGCGTAGCTTGGTGCTACCTGGCATTGGTCGATTACATCCAGGTCACGAGCGAAGGCTGCCCCTCATTATATATATATATATATATATATATATATATATATATATATATAGATCATGTCAATACCAGATGACCCGATGCTCGCTCTCGTTGCACAGCTGTCCCGCAGAACGTAGGCCTATGTTTTTTTTCCCAGTCCTGCCTCGTTTCCTGGCCATTTCACTCCAATTTTAACATTCATTCCCCGCTCTGACAGAAAGTTTCGAAACAATGTAATCGGCGTAAAGGCAAAAAAAAAAAAAAAAAATAACGAGCAATACAACTTGCTAGAGTAGTACCATGCTGATTCGCCCTCAGCTTCCAGCTCTCACCGTAGGTGCCAGATAGGACACCAATAACTAAAGTGTGAGTGCACATGACGACCCCCGCTGTGCCTAAGAGCCGCGTTATAAGTGGCGGAAGAAAACGAGAAGACATCCATGACGTATAACGTGGAACAGAAGACGAGTGGCGTAAGCAAAATTTGTAACACTGCATATGAGTTCAGTGACGCTACTGCGGAAAACGTCACACAACAAGGTTATATATATATATATATATATATATATATATATATATAAAGAGATAAGAAAAAGATAGGGAGCGGGCGCAGACAGCGTTTCATTGTATGCTTGAACAGCTGCACTTCTGAAATATTTTCCGTAACCTAAATACCCAGTTTGCAATAGGCAGACGCGACGCGCGCTATGTACACGTCAAAGTAGAGAAAATTGAACAATAGTAACGCTCGAATGAGCAATGGAATGTCACGGCCCGAGGATGACCCCACAAAATGGGTATCGCAAGGGCCTGCCGATTAACACGCGGTCACTGAACGAAAACAAATCTGCGAGCAAGAAAAGCATAGCGGCCAAAAGTTGAGCAGTATATAGGGCTGCACTATTATGGAGTTGGAATGTACGACTGGCTTGCTCGCCCTGTGCGTGGAAAGCGCCGCGTTTCGTCACCGTGACGTTGCACGCACGTTTTAGCATTGCGCAACCCATAACTCCCTTTTATACGCCGCAGGAACTACTGCGAAATATCATTTCTGCGCGTTGACAGGGTGGGACATATTGGGCCTCTTCGATTGTCAGTCGCGGACTGTTGGGACTGCTGTTCCGCATTCGATTTTCTCGAACAGCCTCGGAAGCTCCGCGTATAGCCGTCCGAGAGCTACCACAATCGCGTTCGTTTTTCGCGGATGGGAAGTTCCGGACTGTGCGCGGGACTCTCGGAGCTGTCAGCAGATTTTTTTGCTCGGATCTGCGCAAGCAGCTAGCAGACGACGGCTGTCTGAAAAAGACGCGCACGGCGTTCGCCTCCATGTTGTGAGCCGTGTGTTCCTGCGTACTTTGCGCGTTCCAGACGGCAAATATATAGTGTTGTGCACTCAGCTATCGCGTCTGTTACATCGATGCTTGGTGTGCCATCACGCGAGCTTTCCATTAGCCGTGTAATTCATGCAGCTTTAGTCTTCCATGCTTTCTTTTTAAGAGACAAACACGATGATCAGGCGCACGTGTTTGCCTTTCTTTATGCATTTCGCTAAATCGTTTATGCTCATTGTTATACAGGGTGCCCCAACTAACTTTAGCCGGAGTTTTAAAATATACAAATGCCACGTAGCTGGACAGCGACGGCAAACAATCTTTTTTTCATTCTACCTAATTACATAATTAGTCTCAATTATTGATAAATTTCTCAAATATTATAGTTAGATTAAAAGTGCCGATGAGAAAATTGTAGAGTGACATGAAAAACTCCCGACACAGCTTTCTGTTGCTCAATACGTGCACCACAAAAGTTTTTCCGAGCGTAAAAGCAGCCCGCGAATACGTGCAAAGTGCCTCAAGCGGTCAGTCGGGCGGTAATTTTGCGTGCATTCGCGGGCTTCTTTCACGCTCGGAAAAACACGTTTATGTAGCACGTATTGAGAAATATCAAGCTGTGTCGGGAGTCTTTTATGTCACTCTACAATTTTCTAATTGACACCTTTCATCTAAATAAACCATTTGAGAAGTTGATTAATTAATTAGGACGAATTATGTAATTAGAATTGACGCTTTGCAAAATAGTGAGCGCTACTTGCGAAGCTGCAGCGCTCTGTGTGCAAGAGTATGTGGTTAGAAAGCGAGTTTCGTTTCTAGGTTTCTGCCTGGCCTCTGCCGCGGCAGCCACGTGTGTTCTCCACTGCGGCAAAAATAATTGAAGACGCTGTCACTCCGATCCAGCTTTCGTACATGACACGGACCTCCGACTTCTCGACGCGTACCATTCAAACTGTTCACGTGTGGCAGTACCTGCTTTCTAAAACTGCCACTATTCACCAGGCTCATCGAGGCTCGGCGCTGAAGGAAGATTACGTTAAAGATATCGCATATTCGGAGGCTGCTGGCGCGAACACGGGACTGATGCGAGCGACATGCACTCCTTCAACAAAGAGCGGAGCGCACGTCGTCGAAACGCACTGCCGGTGTGTCGCCGAGTGTCCACACTTGGTTTCGCAGACTGGCCGCGCGCAGCGACCACCGTGCAAGGCGGCTCGCCTTATTTGCTCTTTGCTGCCGACAGAGTATAGAGAGAACCAACTCTGTGTTCATTTAACTGCGGCATAATTGTCCAGACGCTAAAATGCTCACGAAAATAAACGCTTTATGACTCGCGGCGTTTTCACTGCAAGCGTCGACGGCTGCTGCTTGGACATCCAGGAGTTACGGGCCTACACCGGCTCAACCGATCGGTGGCTGCAGACAAAGGCAGCGGGCCGAGCGTGATGCTCCGCTTAGGAGAGTTTACCGTACTAATATGTCCCATCTGCAACAAAGTTTCACGGAGTTGTTTGTCTTATTACGACGGCCCCTTTTAGCGTACGGTAAATACGGGAAAGTCTCAAACGGCGCGCGTTCTCTCGACTGCATGCACTATAACTGCCCCCGATGAAGACGGGAGGCCTTGCTCGCTGGCCGTGGATGCCGCCGGTTACGAAGAAGCTTCTGCTAGCAGTTGAACGCATACTCTTTTGTGAACTCTTTAGCGCATGCATGGATATTAAGAGGCTAAATAAAAATACATCTGGACATCTGTACAGAGTCAGCGGAAAAGAGCAAACCAGGCCAACTCCGTTGCACGGTGGTCGCTGCGCGTCGGCGACACCAACTGCATGCCTGGGATGGTGTGTTTCGATCACTTCAGCGGCGTAGTGCTGGGCGCCGATTGCCATATATGGCGCGCTTTCGACATCGCTTTATAATATTTCTTATAATTATATTTCAGCGACAACTGAGTGACACCACCGCGCTTTCACAAGCTCTGTCCGTCGTCGTCCATTTTGAGCTTTCCACATTTCCGGCTAGATGCGGCTGCGTTTAAGGGCGTCTCGAAGCATAGCAGGCTGAAGTAACCTCGCGGCGCTGGCGTATGACAATTCAGTAGCCGCAAGTAGCGCGTTGAGAACCCGCTCTGCGAGGAGCGAGCAACTTGTGTGCTGTGATGGCATTTCAGGCCGTCGCTTATCCATGCTGATTTCGTCGTCGGATAGCTCTTCTCGGACGGAAACCGAAATAAACTCGTGCTCCGTTTGCTAGTGAAGCAATGAAATGAATTCGCTGGGTAGGGGCGCTGTCTACGAGCAGATGACGGCGGTCAAAAAAAGAGTGACTTTCGGTCACGGTGCTGCCGAGTGAAACCCCGGACAGTCCCCGACAGCTGGATCACGTGACTAACGTGCCCTTCTGTAAGGGCTAATCAGACCGAAAGCCTGAGGTTAGCGGGCAGTCTGAGACTGCATACTCGCAGAGACCCATTGAGCATCGTGTCAAGCAGGCTTCAAGAATCGTGTGTCAAGAGTGCACGGTACGTGAATTCTCTAGATATTACGGGAAAAAAGTCTAGATTATGGTGTTTTTTTCTTTCTTCTTCCTTTTTTTTATTTCTTTCTTTTCTTTTTGGCTCCCCATTCACGACGATTGGTCTAAGGTTACTGAAACAATGCGCCTTGTACTGTCGTAGGGAAACGGACGAAAATTTTCAGCGGGCCATGCGCGCAAGGAAGCGTTGCCGAGCGAAACTACGACCGACGCCGCCAGCGAGCAACGCAGAACACCGCGGAAACTTCGCCTACAGCGCGCGCCGTCGGCTGGCGCACGTGCAACACCGACGCGCAACCTGCGGCAGCGTCCGTCCTTCGCGCGTGCTCATGCAAGAGACGGAGAAAACAAGCGCCAACTGCTTAATTGCTCCATCGGAAAAAACGGGGCCTTCCCGGCGGACACGCCGCGCATTTTTTTGTCCTCCTCTCGGCGTGGCCTCGCAGACGGTGGGCAAGGGGGGGCGAGCACGCGGCGCGCCGAGACAGACGTGGCGTGGGCACCTTCGCTCCACCGAGGAGGCCTCGAACGGCGCGATGCGCTCGGCGGCCACGAGGAGGAAAAAAAAAAAAAAAAGTTCGGGCCGAACCAAGAACGCCAGGGAGCGATCGCTTCGCTATGCGATGGCAGTGACCGTTGCAGGTGGTCGTCAGCAGGCACTATCACTGAAATAGACACGCAGAGCCGCAAGAACGAAAGCACCGGGCGGATAAGGGTAATGTTGTTGCTTGGGGCATCGACACCGAGGAATTCATTGACGCCACGATCACCTTTCGCTTTGCAGATGCGACTTTCCCATATGGGACATGTTAAGCATGAAATACTTGCAAGGGAAATTGACTTTGGACTGAAAACTGAGCTGGGAATCGAACTGAAGACCTGCGAACGAATCAGAGGTGCCAGCAAGCCGGGCTGCTTGCAAAAAAGCACGGAGGGGGTTCAAGTTAAAAAGAATTACCGGGAGAACGTACAAGAGAAAAAAAAATAAACATTGCGAGCTCCTGCTTAATCAAAATCCATTGATTTTAAAGGAGCAGTTCATTGAATTACGCCATCATTTTTCTTTTTACAGAAACTACCGAAAATCGAAAAGCTGAAACAAAACGTCAAAAAAAGATACCCCAGTTCTGTAAACCATATCTATTAGAACATGTAAAGTGGACAGAACAGTTACGCTATACACAACTCTGATATTTACCAGTAATTCGTGAACAGGACTTCTCCGAAACTCCCGTAAACAGCAAAACGATATGTAACGATTGCACGCAAGCTGCGAATACATCCGATCTGTCCGCTTCATACGATCTAATCGATGCAGCTTACAGGATTGCAATACGTTTGCTTCCGTTCCTCCATGCTGCGTCATCCACGAGCGTGCACCAATTCGCCCAGGCCTCGAGCTTATTTGCAATATACGTTTCTGGTGCAGAGTTTTAAACAGATTGTGCTCCGTTTTCTTTTATTTATCTACTCCTGGCAATATTCCTAAAGGAAATTGAGTGTTTAAACTAAGAGACCGTGGGAAAAAGGCTGTGCTGATAAGTTAGCGCGAATGCATTTCGACCCAGATATTGAGGATGTATTTCTCGAAAGAGGTGCTACGCCTATGATTACCGCTATATGCATGGGCGTATGATTACTGCTATATACATGGATCTGGTTTCATTACTATTCAAGTTTCAATTCCACAGCTGAGACATGTGCCCTAACGTCAAAAAAAAAAAAAAAAATGCAATGTGAATTAGTGACACCTCGGTAATTAGGAAAAATCTCCCCGCGATTTATGGATGCGATGCATTCTACAAGTGATCCAGCTGACGTGACAGAAGTGCATTTTAATAAGTATTACCACTAAAATCGCCTAGTATGTTCGCATGAAGGGAGCTACGAATTGAGACCCCGACAACGTGCATCGCCCCCAAGGTGTTTGAGAACACAGGGGGCAGCAGCACAAAGGCCGTGAAGGACAAGGAAAATATTTGCGATTGCTTCGCACAGAGACTCGCTGCTTTCACCAACCTTGCGCGCAGCAGTAACTATGTACACGTCATTTTCCGACAGACTGAGGATACGTCTCCGAAAGGAAAATGAACTAAAGAGAAGCACAAAGTCTGATCGACCGATAGACTACACTTCGAGGATGTTGTCCGCACTTTATTGGAGAAAAAATATATTAGAGGAAAGAAGGAACCTCATTTTTTAAATGCATTTTTGAACACCATGCCAAGACTATGGTGCCCACAACTTACAGCACGTTCGGGCCAGTCTTGTGCAGAAAAAAAAAAAAAAGAAATAAACTGCGGGAGGGCTCCTGCTAAATTTCGACCACCTGAGCTCCGTGTGACTTGCACGTAAGTACCCGCGAGTGTTTTTGCATTTCGCCTCCATCGAAACGCGGTCACCGCGGTCGCGATCGAACCCGCGACCTCGTACAGAGAAAGAATGCGAAACCAGCCAAGTTGGGCCTTCGTTCTAGTCCACAATGTAACCATCGTTAACTAATAAATGCCTAACGATCGTCAGAAAAAACACTGCTACAGTCCGTGGCATCCAGGGACATGCATGGAACGGGGAATTCACAGACGGAGAAGCATTTGGTCATCCACGTGCTACCGGATGTTAATTATAATGCGCATTGCTTTCAGTCCTTCTTAAGATTACCTTGGAAGAGTTTGCGTAAAATATTCTCCTTAATTTTAAAGTCAAATCCATGCGGAATTGTATGGAAGCCGTTTAAACATATTCTTCCGTTAAACGAAAGGAAGGAAGCCGTTAAACATACTCTCTCAAGCTTCAAGAAACCTGCAGTCATGCGGGACTCCCTTAATGTAATAAACCATATAGCAAATCTTTGCTGCGAATTTACAGAAAGAAAAACATTATTTTGGTGTAATCGCACACACACAAAAAAAAAAACAACCTACGCAAACAGAAAACATATACAAAAATTGCCATTCTTTTTTTTCCTTTTTTTTTTTTGTTCAAAAAGAATTTCAGCAGTGTATCAGTCGGTTAATAAAGACGACTTGAAAAGTGATTATGTCCTTGAGCGGTGTCGATGTTTGAAGAGGATATTAAAACAACGATCTTAAGACGGCGGGTATATTACTATTCTTGCTGTATGGGGCATAAATTATGTGCATGAACGCTTTGTGTTCCACACGCCCCTTCGTAATACGCTATGCAGACGTTGCAAAACAATGGACACTTGGGTCACACAACAGAATGCAGAACGTTCAGCGCTTGATGGCACGCCGTCCCTTGCGTTCAGTAGAACGTCGTGTGTTTTGTGAGTGAATTCAGTTGTCCTCATGAATGCTGCGTAACTGTGTAAGGCATCTACACCTTGCTGTGAGGAGGCGATAAGGGCGTCACTCATTGGTGAACACTTAAAGTATAGGAGCGTTCCAGGAGCTGCATTATAGCCCAATCGCTTCGATCAGCCACGCAAGTTTCCCAACGCTCAGAAGCGCCTTTTTATCTGCATATAACCTTGAACATGTCTCACCTCGTTCCTAAGAAATCGCAAGTTGAAGAGAAAAGAAAAATAGTCATTGTGATCCACTCGATGAAGCAGTGGGAAATGAGTCGTCAGTCGAAGCGGAAGAAATGGCCCATTGATCGCACGTTAGCCCCAAACTCGGTGTAGAGTTAACACCAGGCAGCCGGCCACCACATCGTACAACTTTCCAATCGGCGGCTACACAGAACGCATATACGCGAAGAGGAACGCACGCGTTCGTGGTATCGCTGCTGCGAAGCACGTGACGGACGAGGTCTGTACACGAAGGGAGGACGCGGAGAAACCGCCACCACGTTTACAGAAAAAGAAACCCTCGGACTGAAATGGCCTGCACGTGATAGAGACGGGCGAGAACAGATGAAATGGCGCGGAGAAGAGCGACCCGCGGGCTGCAGCGGAGTCAAAGCAATGCGCACGCTCAGCCCTGCGCGTTTGAGCGTACGATGAAACAGGCAGGGACACGGCTGGAGAACAGCCACGGCGTCAGTTGGATTGTTTTCTCTAAATTTGTTTGCGGCGCACAGGCGCAAAACCGACCGGTGCGGCGAGACGTGCGGTCCAGCCAAGGACACCGGAAGCAAGAGGGGGAGCGAAGCCATCGTAGCGCCTTTAAACGCACGGGATAACGTGACTGCTGCCGAAGGTATCCGATGTACCCGGCCGCTAGAAACGGCGCGGCGGACCAAAGTCACGTCGGACGACAGGAGACGCCGAACAGGTTCGCCTCCTCCTCTGCTCGCACGAAGGAGAGAGCCTTTGCGGAACGTCGTGTACCGTGCCCGGCGTAACACGAACCATGCTCTGGCGGTGACGTCAGGGCTCAACGGCTCGTCGCTGGGAAGATGTGTTCGGCAGGCGGCATCTTCTCGCCGTCGTCGTCTTTCTGCGCGGCGTCTTGTTCCCACAGCAAGCGCAAGGACAGAGACCGGCGGGAAACCGACTCATATGGCCTCCCACGTGATGCCGGGCGGGATTCTGCCGCAGGACGTGAAACGCGACCGCGCGCCTGACAGGATGATCGGGCAATGCGAGCGGCCTCACTGGGCCAACAATACGCGGCGAGCGGATGCCGAATTTGAGACGCCGTGACAGGGGGCGCACGACCAATCCCATCACCAGACATGCGTGCAGCGGGCGACGCCTACTCCTCCGAGGTCTGCCAAAACTATGTTAAACGCCGAAACCGTCTTTACAGTGCAGCCTAACGTACACAATTCTGCGTCCATAACTTAGTCAATGCAGTGCAATACGCACACCAACTGGGAACGAAGAAATTGATTTACTGAGTTCTTGATACAGCTGAAAAGGGGTTTTACTTTGAGAAGCCTGGGCTAGCTACACGAGAGACACCGCAAAGGCCGGCTGCGGATTAACGTTGACCACCTCATTGCTTTGATTTTTTTTCTACGTGAGCATAAATCTAATTACACGGGCGTTTTTTGTATTCCACACTCGTCCTAATACAGCTGTAGCGGCCGCGACCGTAAAGTATGAAAGTACGCTCAGAACGCCACCAAACGGTGCGCAGCCACAGTGGATGACGAACGCGTATCAGCAATACCTCAAGTGATTTCGATTGTTACACCGGCGTAGAGCATAAAACAAGGTTACAGGAATAATTTCCTCTCTAGCTCAAATTCAATCAATTCTGCGCAAATGGTACAACATAGCTATCAGGAATTCGCGACAATTCTTACCGCGCATACAAATAAACATGAATGATCAATACGAGCAATTTACATTGAGCAAAAATACTTGTTGCTGGGCGAGAAGGAGCGGGCCCCACAAATACAAACAACTTTGATCTAAGCGCTGGTGAAGGAAAACCCTCAATGCTGTAGACAGCTAAATTTCCATCAGCCTTCGATAAAACGATCCATTTAGCTCCGCTGTGAGCAAGCAGGTGAGCAGACGATTTGGTCTACGTTGCTTCCTCGCTGCTACCGCACACAGCACATTGCTCCTTCCAACCTTGCCACGGGTCGATGTCTGAACGTTGTAATGTGTTGATGCGAGTCACCTTGTGTAAGAGGAAAAAAAAGTGCTAATCAAGACGACGTGACTCACCACTTAAAAATCCTTTAGCACAACAATATCGGCACGAGACGTAGCAAGCCATGACGAAGTTAATGCAGCAGCATGATTGTGACAGTTCTAAGCACAGGCAAGCATAGTTACCGTACACTACAATAACGTACTTCAAAAGAGCACGCACTGTTTGTAAGCGACAGGGCGACACTGTGGTAGCAAAAGCGAACTGCGGTGTACGCAGCGCGATACACCGCAAAACCCGCAGGCTACAGACACGTGACGTAAGCACCAGCCGATATAATGCCAGGAAAAGAAGGGGCCACCAGGCGCTGCCACGAGGAAAAGAGTCGGCAGCGGTGGTTACGAAAGCGCGCGAAACTCTTTCGCGCACACCTGGCTACAGCCCACTTTCGAGCGCGGCGCAATTACCTCGTCCCCCTTTCAGCAGAGCCGTTTTTCCGGCGCGGCTTTTTATAGAGCGCGAGGTGGGGCGCGGCCGGAGTGACAGTGCGCCACGGCTTCCCCCGCGAGGCGCAGCGAAGTGTCACGCCGAGGCGGCACCGGGCAGCCTTTCACGGGCCAGCGCGAAGCTTCCTGGCGGCGACAGACGTGGCCTCGTTTCGCCCACAACCTGCGCGCACGGCATGCCGGAACAAGCCGCTCGCCGTGCACGATCACGCGCATCCCCCACGACCGCCTTTTCCGGCCGCGTTTCTCCGGCCGCCGATCAACGACAGGCGTCCAGCGCGGCCGCTCCGGGCGGGAAACAACTGGCCCCGAAACAGACCGGAGGGGCGCGTGACGAACACTGACGTGGACAAGGAACGGTCATCCACGTGTGCGCCCGACCATTGCCGGAGTGTCGAGGACGCCTTCTGTGTTTCACGCTCGGCATGTATCATCACTGATCGCGAACGAAATTCAGTACATCTGAATGAAAATCAGAAAAAGCATATACATATCGCCCTAAAATCTATTCATTGTGTTCCCTGCTTTTCTGTCACAATACTCCAACAGTCTCTTCTCCACCGCAAATTCGTGATATTTCAGTTACTATCCATAAATCGCATAGCCTCGCACATAGCTACTATGTCCTCATTTACCTCTGAATGGATACTGCGACACGCTAACAAAATACTTCCACACGCTACGCAAGTATTGCCGTCGTTGGCAAGCGTTCCATAATGCATACAATTTGTTCCTTGACCTCCTGATGGCTTCGAACAGGAGCACGCTGCGCTTCGAATTATCGCAAAACTTTTGTTTCTGTTGATCTGCTTCTTCGCTGTTTGGTATATTTTCATCGCTTGCTTTTTCTCCGTCGCACCCATCCACGTAAGCTTTAACTAAGCTTGACCCTTCTCTCCTTGTCACTGTCCGCGCCGTTAACGTACATGCACTGTTCTTATTTTTCATTGCGAGTCGACGTTTCATTATATTATATTATATATATATATATATATATATATATATATATATATATATATATATATATATATATATATATATTGTTGTGCCACACTGCGTGCCTATCATCGAGGCAACGGGCGCTACCCCCCCCTTCCCCCTCGTTCTTCTAAAGTGGTTGCCGTTGTGACAAGCTGCAACGTTCCAGGAAACTGCCGAACCCTTTCCGTGGGTCGAACTGAGGAGTCCGGGGGCACAGAGAACCACCAGGAATCCACTGAGGGCCCTCAGAATTCCACAAAACTGTTGACCCCTTGCTGTGGAGTCCGGTGGTGTGCAGCTTGAACTCCTCCCGCGAAGCAAGAGGAAGGCGAAGCGGTTGATGTCAGCACCCGCCTCGCTTCGTTGCTGCCAAAGGAATTCAAGGCAGAACTGTGGCCCATCGTTAGGGAGAGAGTCGCCACAAGCCGCCCCGTCGGTCTGGTGCGCTCTTCGGCACCGCTACTCCAAGAGTCTGTCTCTCGTCCTCGACCACGAGTCGCAGTAATAGGTACCTAAAACCTTAGCCGCCCTTTTATTTTCCCTCATATTCCCCAGTCGTTTTTCGAAGCAGATCTTGCTCTCGGCCTCCTGTACTTTGAAGGACGCCCAGCCCATGTCTGCATCATTTGTTGTTTTCCCGTGCGCCACTAAAGCTATAGCCTCCCAACTGCCCTTTGATTAATCTCTAGTTCAGTTAACACTTCGGATTTTCAAGGAGTCGCACGACGACTCCGAGATACGATACGCTGCTAAACCAGAGCGTCAACACGCGCGCTCCTGCAGTTAACTCCGGCTTACAACACCGACCGAGAAGCTACAGCGCAAATGTTAATGCTGCACATTTCGGCACATCTTTACATGCGCTTTGGTATGAGAGCGCGAAATGCGGTATGTCTACGCAAAGATCTTGCGATCTCGAAGGGACAAGCGCGCCGCGAGATGAGACACATGAGCGCACAAGTTGCAGCGGACTGGGCGATCGAATCACTCGCTCGAAGCGGAAGTATCCAAAAAACGCCACGGAAAATTGCACAAATGCAAGCCTTCACGTTTCCAGACGCTAACTCCGGCCAAAAGAAGAAGGTTCGACCATGCTAAGTCCATGTATTTATGCAGGACACGCCTGCCGGCCACAGAACAAGCTGCGTAGGCCGTCCCACCATTAATACGCGCACCGAGCTGCACCGACGTGAATGGAAACGGAACTTTCGTAATGACCCTGGCGCGAGGCAAACGGTGGTGCAGCGAGAAAGTAGGCTGTGCCAGGCGAAAGCGAGGAAGAGAGCTCCAGTCAGCTAACGGCGGTATACATGTATTCGATTAGAAACATCAGGTGGCTCGATTTAACGCACACGAGAAAGAGCAGTCCTGCCCCGCATTTGCCAATTCGATAGAGACTAGAATCATAGGAAAGAAGGAGAACTTGATCCGCAAGTAAACTAAACGCAGAAAACTGTTTTAACACCGAAACTGTCCGATACGTGCAGCGTATTGATGTGTCGGCCCTTTACTGTAACCGCATAATCCAGGCTGACTGCACGATTTACAACCTCACCTTTGAAACTAACTACGCGCTTACTTTTGGAGTACTTTTTATAGGTGACAAATTGCAGGCACGTTACGGAAAGAAAGATTCACATGCGATGCAACCTATAGCCAAGCGCACAAGTTGTTTCTTTTTTTTTATGGAATCCGAGAAATATATAAATTTTGGCGCACCTTCGTCGGTGCAGTGATGCAGTGTGATGCACGGAGATCAATACACTGAAATTTCCACTTCTGAGGAAGAGACGTTATCAACGATGCGATTTCATTGTTTCGCCGATCTCGCACCCCGAAATCTTTCTTGCGGTTGGAGTGGATCGTTTTATAAAGATGGAGTAAGTGCCTCCCATGCTGGATTACTTCAGTTGATGACTCCAATTGGGGGATTAACAAAACCGGGAATACCTTTCCTTGTAGAATTGCTCTACAGTTGTGATTGTTGACTGAGCTTATCGATGGCGACGAGTTCCGCCTATTGCTCAACGCACATTTTGTTGCTGAGCAGCGAGTGATGTTAACAATGGCGGGGTCGATAAAGAAAATGACATTCTTACACGTACTTACGCTCGCGCGACAACTTCCGCAGTACTTTATAAGTTTTACTGCTGCATTCTTCTGCTCAACAAAAGTTGACCTCCACTTCCTCCTCTCCGACGCCCTGCCTTACAAGCGCAAGTTCGTTCCATCTTGGTCACGCAAACAAAGGTGGCGATATATCAGGGCTACAGCTGCTAAAAACACCTGACGGGACAAAAGCTTTATGCACATAGAGTGTGAATGCGTCCATGAGAAAGAAACACCAACAAGCTGCGACATCGCGGCCTTTTAACAGTGATTAATGCGAACACAGTGAACAGCTGCAGAAAAAAGAAAAAAAAAGCTATTCCCGTTTAGCTAGGCCACGTATGGTCTACACCCAGCCTACACACACAAGTGTCAGGGAACGGATAGGATAAACCGACAATGAAAGATCGATGTTTAAAGTTTAGCGCCGATTATATATATATATATATATATATATATATATATATATATATATATATATATATATATATATATATATATATATATATATATATATATATATTAAATACACGCATCAGTGTAATTATGACGTGTGTGTTTAGTTGTCACTGCAAATGTTCATAACCTCTTATTTCCCCACGTTGTTGTTGGGCCCAACATGGCTAAAAGCGCATGCGAAGTGGACAATGATCAAAACGTAGCATGACGTTCTGTTGTTCTCAATACCCATGGCATCAAAGCATATGTGCATTGTGCGAGATATATCTTCTCACCTAGCTTGGTCCTAGCTCACCTATACACGTCGAGGATGATAGAAAGGGAGCAAGAAATGGCGTGTATCACACTGGAGCCCTTTTGACCCTTGAGATAAAAGTGGAAACTGCGTTTCTGTCAAAATGCCAGTATGCATTTTCTTTAATGTTCGATTCACCTTTTCGAGAAAACTACTCCCTAGATTACAGTGAAACATTTACCGATTGCAGCACATTGTACTGCTAGCACTCTCAATCTAAAGTATTCGAACATTAGGCCATATTGGCGGAAAACAGTTAACCCTGATGTTCTCTTAAAAGTAACGAGAAGTGTGAAGGTTTATTTTTTTTCTTTCTTAACTGAGGCTACTACAAACAAAATCTCAGAGGTTCCCTTTGAAGCTGTTTATGTTTTCGTTTGGAGACAGCAATATATGGACCTGTAAATTTAATTTAAACGGTCATCCTGTCAATAGCGTGACAAAAGGTGTCGAATGTTAGGCTAAACTGAATCCACATAACAGTCCGCGAAATTTCAGACAATAGCATATGCAGTAGCTTTCATCACAATAGACGGTTAAAATCCAGGTGACCCATTTATTCTACCATACCATCCCTTAAGTTCAGCAGGAATGGCGCAACTGAAATCAAACGCAATCCTATTATACAAGGGCTTCTGCGGACGTTTGTGTTGCGCACGCGAAAAGTGACGAGTCTAGCTCGTACGAATAAGGAGGGCTCGTTCCAACTATACATTTTCCTTCTTCCGAGCGAATGAGCCAGGACCCGCATTACGGACAACTGCGCCACCGTGTCTTCCTCACCGCAGCAGCTGGCGAGAGAAATGCTGAGCCGTTCCACATGCGAGGGCACGTTCATTCCTCCGACAAGAACCCGCCGGAAACCATGCATGGGCCGCCAGCCAACGCAAACCGGCCAGAGCGTCCACCCCCCCCCCCCCCCCCCCCTGCCGAGAAGAAGGGGCGAGGCCGAAATCGAGTCTGGCCCGTCGAGCGGACGCCCACCACAGTCCGGTGCCGCGAGGAGGGAGGGCGCCGTTCCAGTTGCCCGTGGCTGCACGTACCGGGACTGCAAGGCTCGCGCGGCCACGGAACGCCTGGCCTCGTTCTGGCTGGCGGCGCCGAGGAACAGGATGACTCCGTCCGAGAACGACAGCCGCGCCCGGCGGAGAGACTCTTGACCCACTTTGCGCGCAGCCGCCTACCGCGGCGTTATGTAAAACGCGGGACCCCAGTCGACCCGCATCGCCTGGAACCTTGAGCTGCTGCGGAAGGAAGGAGTGCTCCACCAGGAAGGCAAGAGCGAGATTCTTCGCAGTAATTCTTCGCGGTAGTCACGCTGTCTAGTGACTGCCGCGCTAATAATTTCCAACCGACCGCGAAACAAGACCTCGACGGGTGCGAGCGCCATGCGCAGGATGAACGCCGCAGCTGTGCGGGCGGGCAGTGCGCCTCCCGCGCAAGGTGCCAACGAAATCCGAAAGTGCATTCCCATCACAAAAGGTGAACGTCACGACAAGCGACACGTGGAACCAGCAGGCAAAAAACATTGCTTGGTGTTTCGTTCCTACGTATTGGTAGGCCTCTTAAACAAGAAAACTAATTAATGAGACCATTCAGCCACCTTTGTCATCTGGCAGACGCAGTAGTATCAACGGAAAGGGGTTCCAGTCTTTCACTAGTCTTTCATTACTAGTGTGCATTACTAGTGTGCGAGTGAAAACGGCCGCTTTCACTTGCACACTAGCAAGTGTAAGAGGTGACCTTAGGCAGTGTAGCTAGCCGATTCGCATAATGGTGCACAGTGTCGCAGAAACGGGAGCATACATTTCGGAAGCCTGTCCAAGCTGTCACGCGAGCATCACACGTGAAGCATAAAGCGACCAGTGAAATTTCAACCTTGAGAATGCTGAGAAGCATGACAGAATTATGCTTAATTACGACCACTCAAAGCGCTTTAACGTCAGGAATTATGCTCCTTAGCAATGGACAGCATTGGGACCACCTGGGCTCGCCGAGTACTGGCGGCTCCACTTCCGCAGTGCAGTGGCTCAATTATCCACGGCAGATGTCCTCAACATACCCTTAACAAGCTCGACTATTTGTTGTTCTAATATTCTTTTATAAGACAGTCCTGAATAATTACACAACCTACACAACCTGGGTCCTTTCTTTTTTTCTTTTTCTGCGTGCAACAAACGTTTTCGCATTCTATCCACAAATGAAATACGGCCGTCGCGACGAGTGAACGAAGCGGCGACCAGAGCTCGATAGAGCCATTGCAACGAGAGCCATTGCAACGAATCACATTTGAGACGCTTCAGTCACCATACACCTCTGGTACTCTATTCGCGGTGCACAAAAAAGAACGCTTCCCTTTTGAGCCGTAAAGCGGTTGTAATTAAACTTTAAACTTTTTAATATTGTCCATTTAATGGAGCGTTCATTTCATCGGACAGACAGGCGGGTTACAGAACTTTCGGTATCGGATGTCTCCACACAGGTGTGCTTTCAGGGATTCCTCCAAGGCCGAAACGGCCCCCCTCATACACGCCCTCTACCACACTCCGCGCGCGGCAGGTGCTGCAGACCACCGTGCGGGCCGCACAGTTTCGCGTCCTACTGGCGGAATCACATCGGCGACGGCATCGCGCGAGAAGAAACGCGCTTATCGGAGACGCCAAGGAGGCGCCCAGCTTGCGCGCGGCATCACCCACGCGTTCCGAACGGGCCACGGTCGTTTTGTAAGGAGCAGAGGCACAAGTGCTCCTCCTCCCCCTTGCCCGCTTGGCTCAAGGCGCGCGGACTGGAAATGGGATGCACGTGTTGCGGCGGCGCGGGGGGCTCTCTCTGACAGGGCGGATGAGCGCTTCCGCAGCGCACCAGTTGGGATGCGGAAAAAAGAAAGATGCACCGGCAAACACGCGCCGGCGCCACACTGCGTCTCGTGACCGGAGGACGTAAGATATCGCTCCTTGAGGTGCCCATCCCGTCGCCTCCAGGAAGCAACGAAGCGTACGCAGGCGACGGGAGTGTCGCACTGTCGCAGCAAACTTATGCGATAGTACAAAGTTTCAATGACAACAATGCACTAGCTTCATTGACAAGTAGCGCGAGCTTATCAGCGGTCTTCTCGACACCTCGAGTTCTTTTAACTGGCATTTGACTGTCGTGAATCTGTTACGCGGTATTGAGCAGCTATTCTTTTCTAACGATATGTGCGATATGGCAACCTTATCTGCGTGCCACCAGAAGACAGTGTTCACCAGTAAACTTAACCAAAAGTTGCAAACGTCTCTATTCTAGAAGTTAGAAGACGCATTGAAAAGAACACTTTAAGAATGTCGCTAGTAATGTGAACATCGTACGGTAAAGTCACTTGCAAGCTTGCCTCTTTTTTGGTTCTTTCACATGCGTCGAGATCGTAGATGCGAGAGCAAACCAGCCCAATGAAAACAAGTAGTCGCTGTAGTCAAAGCAGGAGACAAATAAGGATGCAGAACACGTATAAATAGGTGTAAGACGAGGCAACCTAAGCGCGGGACGTAGAATGTTCAGAAGGTGTTTTTATTAGCTCTGCCCGCTCCGAAGCACTTTAGGTTTATAAAGCGAATGCGTTTCAGAGATCAGATATGCACACAAGTATTGAGCCACAAAATACGCCACTGTATAAATAGGCAATCAAAGCTCGTTTACAGCGCAAAAAAAGAATACGACTGATGTCCCAGCACCCCAAACACCGTTTAACGCTTAAAAAGGAAGAACATGAAAGCGATTGTGACAGCGAGTTTCAGAACGCATTATAAGAGCCTCTGTGGTTACTTTCAAGGGCGCGCAGTTTCTCTGATCTACACTTATGAAAAAACGTCCTCCAGATCAGCCGAATCCCGCTTTCCAAAGACCTTCAGATGAATGCGTTACGCCAGAATCTATATACGACGACGCAAAGTGGCAGATACCGAACGTCGCCTATACCTTTGTAATACCTACAAAACTGCGCATTAAAGTGACGCTAGCTAGTACGTCGGGATGGCTCTGCTTTTGAGCTTCCCGGGCATGAAACTTCAAGAAAACCTTGCCAGGAACATTTCACTTATTCGCTCATAAAAGGCTGCCCTAAGAAAGATCGTTGCCGAAGTGCGCCTTTTCATTTGCCACGATGACGGCAAGGCACAAAAAAAGCTGAGAGACAGAGAGAACATACGTTCCTCATAGCAACTATAATGCGCAATGCTGGTTTTTCACAAGGACGCGAGGCGACCGCGCTTGCAGCTGCGGAGGCTTGCGCTTCATTATTAGTCATTCCAGGGAGTACACAGCGCAAGAACGACATGCCCCTGGCAACGATGAGATACATTAACATATAAGGAAAAAGAACTTAAAACAAGAAGAAAAAAACGGGGTGGGGTGGCAGCATGGTAACAGAAGTCTGAAAGGTAACATCAAAAAGGGCAGACGGTCACCTTCAAACCTCGAAACACACACACGGCTCGAAAGCTATATGCAGGCGCACGGACACTGAAGCAGCGGGAATCGAGCGGTTGTGTAGTCGCTGGCGCGAGGTCTGTAGCCGAGCACGCGTGACATGACGAGGAAAACTAGACGTGCGCTTCATTGATTGGCGCCAGGCGTATGCGTACCTGTGGCCCAGGTGCGCGCCACGGCGTCGCAACCGCGATGAATCACCGCGAAGCACACAAGTGACGCCTGACGGCACCGGCAGGGCGAGGGGAAAACCCGGAAACGCGACGCGCTGCCTCCCTACGGAGGAAGCGCTATCGCCGTGCCGTCGAACCCGTACTTCACGCCCCTGTAACCCCGCCCCAAAGAAAATGGAAAACAAAGGGCGAACAATGTCACGCGCTCAGGGCTAAGACGACGCGAGGGAGGAGACACGTCACGCATTTCTGTGTACCGCTACGCAGCGAACGCGTACACCGAGCAGAGCAGCTCCGCATGACTAGCCTAGATGAGAGAACGATGCCACATTCGTGGCTCTTGCAGAAGTGCGTAGTACCAGAGGCGGGCAGAGTGCCGCACGCTACAGACTCGCGAAGCAGTTTCTTCCGCCTATTCCAGGGCTTTCATCACGAATAATATGGCAAGTATAATGCATAAAATGGAGTAATGGAATAATGCACACAAAAAAAAGCGTCGGAGCGTGTGTGTGTGTGTGTGTGTGTGTGTGTGTGTGTGTGTGTGTGTGTGTGTGTGTGTGTGTGTGTGTGTGTGTGTGTGTGTGTGTGTGTGTGTGTGCAAATATATTTATTAGCATAAGTTAGCATGCAACTTCGAACATTAAAAGGTCGCAATGAATAGATGTCTTCTCGCACGCGGCACACGAAATGTTTGCACCTCCCTGGCCGTTGTCCGGACAAATTTTGTTTAAAAAAGAATGAGTCACAAAAATCGTGCCACCCACTGACGTACCAACAAACTGATCCCAGAACTCGAGGCCAGCTGAAAAGACTCCGCTCCGCCATAGAAAATCTATCGGCAAAACGTAACGCGGCGGCGTGTGCAACACCGCGACGGGCGACCTTCATTTGCCCTTGAGGACGCGCCGCGCGCGCGGCTTCCGCAATGCGCGCTCCTCGTTCGCCTTCCCGTCCATGGAACGGCGTCGCTTCCTCCCAAAGCGACGAGTGCCACCCTTCTCTCTGGCCTCTCTTTCCGCCTCTCTAAGCAGCGTTATTCCACACCACACAGAGAGAGGGGGGGAGAGCAGAATGCCCTATTCACATGTATAATGAACCCGAAGCGTCGGGCTGAAAGGAAACGTATATCGCGTTACTGCACGTCGTGTGCATTCGTTTACCTCGCACTGAGCGCCACCGAATTTCTCCACGCTCCTTTTCCACGTTCTTCCCCAGCTTCTTTATGGCATTCCCTTGTGCTCGTTTCGCGCTGCGAGGTTTAAAACGCGGCCACTCCAGCTTGGACTGCAGAATGAAGATAAAGTAAGGGCCAGGGAGAAATGTGAAGCTCAGAAGCACGTAGCCAGGAACAAAAGTAATCCAATTTGACGCTGGAAATTTCACGCGCGTTTAAGCGGGAGAAGGAGCCGCGCGGCAACTGCTCGCTGATCTAATTAGGCGCCGCTCGGGCACCGGATATATATATATATACGAGGCCAATTTCTAAATAGTTGGCCTGCTCATAATTACTGCCCGCGAAAACTACGTATTTCGCTCGATACAAGCTCTGTCCCGCAGTTGGTCATTGATGCTCGCCAGCAGCCGTCGGGAGCGCCCGGGCCGATCGGGAAAAGGCTAAGTGTCCCAGTCGAAATACGCCTGCCCCCGCGCGCATCTCACCTCGCCAGAAACCGCTTAGCGCACGCCAACTTGGCATCCGAGACGCGCATACACGTATCGAGGGCAGAGCACGCGCTGCTGACGTTCCTTATTTGTCGAAGCAGTTCCCTGGTTCAATGAATTTGTGGGGGAATCAGTAACACGACGAACCGGCAACTCAAGGCCCCCGCTTAACTCGATGTAACGAACGAATGTCGATCCAGTTACAGAAACAGGATCGCGCAATTAAACCCCGCGATCTTGAGCGCAGCAGCCATTGCCATCCTGTTTCCACTTGAGAATATTCAGAGCCCGGCTGCGCTCGGACCCTAGCGGGAGCACGGGCCGGCCAATTACCGGAACACGACATCAATAACGAAACGGGCCGCCCGACGACGCACACGAGCCCGCAACGCAGCGAATCGCCATTCAACTCAGCGCGAGGAGGCCAAGGACCAAAAATAGAAAAGGGAGAGGAAGAAAAAAAGGGGCGAGAAGGTCGCTTGCGTAACCTGTTCATTGCGTGCCGCAGCGCTGGCGGCGCGAGGACAATAAATTCTGCTCGGCGACGCGATAAGCCGACGTCGGGAAAAGAGCGCGGGCCGCTGCAGCCCCGTTATCGCGAGCGCCCCAGCGAGTGGGGGCAGCTATATACGCCGGCAAAACTTTTCTGGCGGTACTCTCCTGATGGCGTTTTTTTTTTTATTTCCTTTCATCTTTTTTAAACTTCGTTCGTGCAGCGCAAATAGACAGGGCATAAAGGAACCCAAAACGTCGCAGCTGACTATACGTTGTTTTGTGTTCCTTTATGTCCTGTATATTTGCGCTGCACGAACGAAGTATTACAGAACTGTGCGAACTAGCCCATGAACGAACTATTTCGCATTATTTTGCGACTGAACCGCAGCGTCCGTCAAGGGAGCCTGCCAAAAGGCGTCAGTAACAACAAGAAAGTGATCGCGGCGACAGAACGGCCGATCAAGGGCGCCAGAGATTATATATATATATATATATATATATATATATATATATATATATATATATATATATATATATATATATATATATTCGTAAACGGTTATTGACAGTCGGGGAACTTATGTACGAAGCATTTTACCGTTGTGAAATTCTACCGACAATTAAAAGGCATTGCGCAAATGACAGTAAGTTGCAGCGCAGGAAGTTGAGTTGCACAGTTGGTTTCGCAGATGCGCCAATTATTCGTCACGCAACTTAACTGTCACTTCTGCCAATGCCGTCAGCCGTCACTAAATTTACCCCCGGGTAAAATGTTTTCTACAGGCAGCCTCAGAACACTGCTGCCACTCGTGCAGCCATGCTGGTGGCGCTAGTCATTCGCGTTTTTCGTGGCGCATGCACCCTGCCCTAGCGGCCAGGGCCTCGTGCAAACTGCACCGTGAACCACGTAGTTGCCGGCTTGCATTGACAGCTATCAACCGTAACGAAAAATCCGTGCGTTACGCTTGAGCGACACTTAAAAAACATCACGTTACTGCGAAATCTTCTTGCAGCGTCGGCCCTCTCTTGCTGGTGGTGGCAGCGTGTGCCTGACTTTACGTACTCGTTTAAGGTGCGGTAACACTGGGTAGGTACGAGACCGACAAGACGCTGACGCCAACGTTTGACCGACTATTGTGCGTCACTGAAACCATTTTGTTAGACCAGGTCAACAAGGACGCAACCGACAAGCGCGAGTTGTCGTACTGCGACGGGCTTTCTTGTTGACGGCGCCGACCATCGTTCGACCGAATCCCGCGTGATTTGCCATTAAACCGACAACGGGATAGCGAAAGCGTCTTCGCTTGTATGTATTATTAATCGCGCTCAAAATGAATCAAACATGCCTACCAAGTTCAAATGCACAAGCTTCAACCCTTTCAACCTGTGCACATGAAGTTTGAGCCAATGTGGATCCTGTTCATCGAAGGTTAAGCCTGGCGCCGTGGAGTTCGTGCGCCCGCTATGAGTATACCGGCGGACCTGAACTGAAATGTACGCAGTCAGGAAGATGGGAACTGCTTTTATACTTCAGTTCTGGCCTTATCCATTTGAAATCTGTACGTCACCGTACCCGTAGGCTGCCGGTCGCATTCGCTACGTAGATGGGTGGGTCTGTACGTGTTGTTGCGCCGACACATTACTCAATTTCAGAGATGCACTGTTTACCTCTGCGCCAAACGGGAAACAAGAGACAGTGCATTCGCTACAGCAGCAGCATAAACAACCGCTTCGCTCAGTTACCAACCGTGTCAGCTATAGCAGCCGCGTTTACGCAAGGCCTATAAATGAGCACTTGCGCGTGCACATTTTTCTATAATGATGCTTTATGGCACGCGCAATTTGTAAGTATGAAGGGGTCATAGAAAAGCGAGAATCAGTAATAAATTAACAGCCCGTAATATATCCATCTGGATCACAGTTGCCGTTGTCTAAGTGGTTCGGCCGCTCATATTGACTCGTCTCAGGGTGGAACAATACGGCGCATATGCGCAGAAATGTATGTTTTGCTACGTTTTGACATTATTTCATATCAGCGATGCATCTTTTCTCCAATATTTGACGCTAACAACGATCTGTGGCTGTAGCTGTCAGTGCAAACAAGTGCACGCTTTGCTCAACTTCGAAGACTTCTTGAATATGCGATATGTCTAAATAATGTGTAAAAAGAATACAAAAAGCGAGCTCCAAGTGCAGAAATCGGCGACAATTAACAAACTTCAAGGCAGCCGTATCGGCAAACGGAACTCGGCATGCCTTATCGGCCCGCGCTGTTTGCACAACAGCGCACTCAGGTCTCCTCACCCAGTGGTCAGTGAATGCTACATGGCCTCCAGGAACGACATGCTGCCCCGAAGAAGCCACTAATATTGATTCGCGATCCAGGAAACGCACAACCAACGCGCACTCATCGTGGGCGCAGGTACAAAAATCAACCGGCAAAGGCCCCGGCACACTTCCAAATCGTCTTCAGCGGCAAAGGACGGCACAGGAAAAATGAAAAAGGCGGAGCCGGCGAAGCCAAACCAACACAGCCATTCAGTTACTGCGACACATTTGCATGACCGTCTCGTCCACAAGCACACCTACAGTGCACTGTTTCTATACGTTTCACGAGAACGGCGGCGAACGGTACGCCCACGGCATGAATGTCCGCGAACGCTAAAACTTCCTAGTGTGAACGTCTGCCAGGCAAACTCCATATACATGTTCTGTCGCAGGCACGTGAAAGAGGGGCGCCAGAGACACGCTTCGCAATATCGCTAGTCGCTACATGTCGCGACACACCAATCGGAATATGTCACAGCACGCAGCAGAAAAGATCAAGATTGGACGGCTCAAAACCAAATGTTTATTGGTGGACGAACAGGATAACACTTTCCCGTTCGCACTAAAGAGCACGCGATGGGGAGACTGAAGGCAGAGCAGGCGTGCTGCAAACGTTTTGAGCAACGGAAGTCGAGGAATTTTAAACCGAGCTAAGTACAACAAGCAGGCAAGAATAAAGAAAACGGAACTGGCCCAGGGAGCTGCATAACACGCTAGCAATAAAGAGCTCCAAACAAAACTGACTGATGTGGACGGCAAAAAAGAAAATTCTATCAAAAAGCATGTGCGAACAAATAAAGTAAGAAAACTAATGAGGCAGCGTACAAGCTTAAAACAGCTCTACAGCCGCTGTCAAACGCAGAGAGGCAGTGTCTCTCACGGCTACCACTATAGCACTGCGAGATGCGGGCGCATATCCTTGCGAAAGAGGTGTACACACGGAGGCCTATTACACACAGTGCGCGTTGACAGTTGGCAACACGAAAAGCTGCTCGTCTGTGTGAAGTTCCATGAGGTGGGAATCGAATGTTATAAGTCCTCTGAAAAATCTTTAAACATGACTAATAGGTGGCCAAATGTGCATCCTCATTTAGGTGCTTAATAAACGTAGATATACCGGGTGTTTCAGCGAACACTTTAAATATATTTTTATTTTGAATTGCCTTTGGCAGATAGCACAATTCTAGTTCACCAGGTGGTCTACTCAAAGAGGCGGACATTACTTGCACAAAGAATTGAAATGCATAATCGACTAATTAACAAAACTGCACTAATTATGTTTAACTAATTACATTAAGGCTCATATTGCAATTTAGAGATTCTAGCCGGGGAGTTTGCAAAGTGGATCCACTTGCATGCAACGAATTCTCAGGATGATACCAGTTTCGAGATGTTAATTCCCTAACTTTGCGGAGAAATGCATTGGCGTTCCGGTTACTTTTGTGCTTCAATGCACAAAACGACGTTTTGTTAAGAAAGTAAGTGCAACGACAGTGCATTTTCACTGCAATTTTGACGGCGCATATCTCGTAAATGGTGTCATCCACACGATTATATTGAAGTGGATATGCCTTGCACTCTCACCCGCTAGAATTTCGAAACTGCAATATCCATGAGGCAATTAGTTAAAATTTCATTAGCGAATTACTTGCGTACAAGAAACGAGCTCACTGTGTGCACCGTATACTACCGTCCTCGTCGCACACTGGAGCCGAGACGGTGCGAAACGGTGCAGGATAGGGAGAAAATAAAAATAAAATATAAAGTAAAACCAGGGAAGGAAAGGGATGTCAGTAAATACGAACCGAGGGTACCGACAGCAACCAAGACTTGCAAAGCGCAGACAGCCAGGGCAGAGCTGCATGGGCGCAGACGCCCCTATAGCACTAGGGCACAATTTGTCATATATATTCGCAGCGAAATTTCTATGTAGCCGCGTAACGCCCATTTCAAGAGAGACATAGAGGTCTGCAGCGGACATAGGGTGTGCCCCGACATAACACTGATTAATTATATGCCTTCACGAGCGCAATGCAGTGGGACATGCAAACACGGACAAGCAGTGCAGAAGGAGAAAAAGTGGAGGCTGTAAATTCAGTCTCTTCAGGCCGCGCATTGAAGAAGCGAGTAGCTGTCAGTCCTAATATGTGCGTGCCTGGCTACCGAAGGAGAGCCTGGTGAACAACACCTTCGGGAGTGCACGCCCTTGGGCGCTGTGGCGGGTTTACATGTACGGAAAATTGTACTTTGTCGGACGAATATGTGGCGCGCCACGAGGCGCACACTGTGTATTAGAGAGACACCTCGCTACATCGTCACCCAGCCGCAAGATTATCTGATTCGGTAATTGGCTGCAAGGTCGAAAACACACGCAGGTTTGCGATTGGCGGAGCAACGACAGCCTGAATGTGGTTTGCAGAGATGCCGATGCACCGCGGGCAACGCGAAATAGTTGCCTCGAAGCACCGCTATGGCGCATAGTACATCCAGCACGCTGACACCAACCGCTGCGCGTAGAAAGCAGTGGAGCCGTGAGTGGAGCTCTTCACGTCTTTAAGCGGCGCAAATGAAGGAAAAACATGTAAGCGTGAGCTGGAAGGAAATGGAGCCCAGCATAGCGGCGTTTCGCAGAGCGGCAAATATCTGACGGTTGGCTCATTGCGCAGAATGAAACAGACGCACGGCCCGAGGCCACGCGCAGCCGGGGAGCCCTGTTACAGCGCGGAGAGAAAAAAAAAAGAATAAAAATAATAAGGCGCGCCATTACAGCGGCAAACGGGGCAGAGAAGCTCGTAGTCTTCTCTCCGACCGTTGCGGGAGCCTCCCCTTTCAATTCCGACACAGAGGGCGAAGAAATCCGGGCAAGGGGAAACAAAAGCCGGTGTTCGTGCCCGACATCCATAGTCAAATGAAACGGCACAGTAGGGGGAAGCGAGGCTTCAGTTGCAAATACCAGAACGAAGCGCGCCGACCTGTAAATTGCGTGGGGGTGAGTGGGGTGTAAAAAGAGGGTTATGTAACACCGCGGACTTAAGGAGATATCGAGCAATAAAGAACGCGCAGGAATACATGCACGTAATAACAACGGAGAGGTCAAGTTCGGTAGTACAAGCATATTCGACAACAGGCGCGAGATGAGACATAAAAAGAGAGAACTAAAGAGTTCGCTCCATTGTCCACGCACGAGAGACGATCTTTGATTAGCATTTCTTCTGGAGTTCAAGCACACCGTCCTGTTGCAAAAACCTCGCGCCCAATAAAGCCCAGTACGGCCGCAGTGCGGCATCGAGCCAATCGAATCGCCGTTCCACGCCCACGGCACCGTCGCGAGGTATCTTCAGTTACGCCACTCACCTACAGATGCTCCGAAGTTCGTTCGACCGTGCGAAATTTCTAAAAGCACGATCTTCACATTTTAATGAAACTGTGTCGCAAATGCATACAAAGAGAGTTTCTCAAAAGGCGGACTATTCTGAGCAACTAACGACTGCGGGGACCTTTGCAGAATGAAGACGGCGCGGAGCGTACGACGAGTAACAAAGATTGGTACCAATAACACAGAGGCTCGTCATGACACTCAATCACAATAATTGTTTGCGTCCAACAAACAAAGTGGTAGCGGATCACCAGACGCTGTCAGCGTAAACAAACCCGTACCACGGCTGCAACCACGCAATCTGAATAAAACCTCGGCAGCAAGGCCGTTTGAACGCTCGGGGGCAAGGCCGGCACGGGCGGAAGAGAGGAGAGAGTCAAAGAAAAAAAAAAAACCCTACTCGAGAAGCACTTTTCATACGGCACCCAGGGAATGCTCAATTTTCCACATAAGTAAAGCGAAAGAACAAGGCCTCTACTACGCAACCATCAGACGCAGCTCTGGCATTGATATAAAGAAGAAAAAAAGAACCGAGGGGAGAGACGGAGCGCAAACTCGACAGCGCCCAAGCGTTGCTCGCGGAGGCATCGATCGCCGACGCCTCGGCTGAGCCACGACGACACGGCATAGTGGAGAGGCAGACAGCCCGGGCATGCTTACACAAAGAGCGTAAGAAAAAATGCCGGCCAGAACCTAACAAGACAACGCACGATACGCCCTCACCAAGAATAACACCATTCTGCCAAACAACCATCATTTTAAAAAAAGAAACCTGAGGAAACCCTGTCGCCGCGCAATGGCCGCGTACTCGTCTCGAATCCCCCTCTCCCACAACTTCCGCAGCGGTCCCTCTCCCCTGCAGAAAAACCGTCGCTCTCCAGCATGCAGCACAGCTACCATCTGGCGGCAAACTCATCCCTAAGCAACAAACCCGACTCCTCCTCCATAAGACACATTATGCACAAAATGTGCGCTGGGAGGGAGGAGCTATTCAAATTTCCGCGACTCTCCGACCAACGCCAGAACAGTATCGCATGACGTCAGGCCGCTCATGGAAAGGACCTGCCCACCACGTCTCTGCTGCGTACAAGCGCGCCCGGAAAGCAGAAACAGCGACGGTGGCGCCAGCTCTCGGACAACGCGGTAAACGCGCAATGGCAGAGAGAAGAGAAAAAAGGAGAAAGACGCCAACGGGCGCATGCTCCCATGCCCCCCCTCCCCCCCGCGTTGGTTTTTAATATTTTCCTGAGGCGTAATTTCTTTTTCGCAACAACACCGACGCTCAAGAATGCAGCGACGTAACCTTGGCCGCAGGTTGTTTTCCTTCGCCGTACGGAAAAAATGAAAAGAAAGAAAAAGGAGAGAGAGAGAGAGAGAGGCCGGGCTTTCCCGGCAGCAAAAGCGCGACAGAGAGACCCGAAAAGAGCGCCAACAAAAAAGCGCGCGAAAGTGAGAAGGGCGCGCGAGAGAGCGATTTTCCCAGCTCTACCGAATGGCTCAGTGCAGATCCGAAAAGAAAGATATTGCAAGCGTAATATCGATTTGCAAGCACCCCAACCACTGCCTGCTATTTGGATCCAAATCCCGTAAAACTCTAAAGTGTGCAAGCCAGAGCATGGCAGGCACCGTGTTCGTGCACAACTAGGCCACGGTGTCTTTTGGAGTTAACCCTTGGGAGACATGCATGAAAGGGCCGTCAAATGTGGGCCCTTCACCAGACGAGTGAAGGCGCAAACATGCGTCTTTTCTTCGCGTTCAAGATATTCACGGTGGAATGGCCCCTCACATTTGCGTAAGGCAGCTTGAAAACGGATTCTCAAAACACATTTGAATGCTAATCGAAGTCGCACACCACATCCAGTAGTTTTTCGAACGAATAACTGAGGAATGCTGAAATGTTCTCGAGCTGGCAAATCTCGAATATTTTGCTGAGATCTTCTTAATTATTTAGGAAGTGCGTCTAATATACGGGAATACAGCAATTTTCACAACTCCAACTCCATTTCTTTTTCGGCAAACTTACGAAACTCAAGTAACCGACAATTTCTACTTTTTACATGACTTATTGCAGGACCAGTTGGTGCACAGTTCTCATGCGCTAACTAATCCTGGATGCTCAGAGGGTGAGCGTTGAGCTGCTCGATGTTGTGATCCGCCTCTATATATATAGGTTGTAGGCCAAAATGCCATTCTGCAATAAAGAGAAGTCACAATCGACATGCAGTCCGTACAGCACATCTCGCCATTTCTGTACAGCACATCTCACGCGAGCCGATTATACGTTGGTCTTACCCGAGCCAGGATCCCTGGGAAAAAACCCGCCGTGGTTGCTCAGTGGCTATGGTGTTGGGCTGCTGAGCACGAGGTCGCGGGATCGAATCCCGGCCACGGCGGCCGCATTTCGATGGAGGCGAAAACACCCGTGTACTTAGACTTAGGTGCACGTTAAAGAACCCCAGGAGGTAAAAATTTCCGGAGTCCTCCACTACGGCGTGCCTCATAATCAGAAAGTGGTTTTGGCACGTAAAACCCCATAATTTAATTTAACACTCGAAAACGCGAGAAAAGCTTTGACGTGCTTTCTCGGTATCACTTTTTATATAAAGAAGCCTTCGCTTGCGCGTGACGCCGAAAACATTGGCAAACATCAGCGCTTCTCTAATTTTTATTTATATTACATCTGGATGCCAGAACTGTGAGGTCGAGGTCCAGCTGCCTTCTGCGTGAACACTCAACTACTTGCGGTGTCGGGAGTACGCACTCGCTGTCCATGGGCGTTAATGAGCTGATAACAAGAAACAAGATGCACTAAGGATACCAAGAAAACAGTTAGCCAGGTCGAATATTACACCACACGGACTCGCGCTTTACCGTAAATATTTCCGTCCCGCAAAGACGGAGAAGGTGCAAGGTATAGAGTATTACCGCACGGCTGATACGGAAACGTGGCATCTGCTAAACAGCGGGAGATGTCTGCAGAGAGACAACAGAAAACACCTGGCGTTCAGTGTTGAAAACTGACAAACAGCGGCCAAGTTGGGTCAATTTCGTTTACTCGCAGGAAGTTGTAACGTAAGCGAATTCAAGGGGTACACTTCAAAAATTCAAATCTCGTAAAAAAAAAAAAAAAAAAAAACAAGAAAGCGAAGTGCCGCGTCTCGCGTCGCAGACCTGACCAATGAAAGTCGTGATGCTTCAACAACAAACCCCCGTCGCAGCATTACTGCTCGGCAATCTAATCGGGACAACGTCTAAGGGAAACGGTCGGTCATGCGTGGCCGAATAACGTTGGCGCGTGCTGTTCTCGCTCGGACACCCCGCGACACTTCGGCGAAATGGGGGTTTGACCAAATAACAGACACTTTTGGTTGGAGGCGCATACGTAACAAGCTTGCGTACGCTGTGGGAACGCTGGAACGCCAATTAATATAACCGGAACTTGGCCCCAGTTTGCGGACGGGTATCTAGAAACTTTACTGCTGGCGATGAGCGCCCCCTTGAACACTAAGTTGCCTGCCTTCCGACAACACACTTTCTTTGAGTAAATTTCTTTAAATAATAAGTATTTTAGTTAAATAAACATTAACCAGTTATTACCGCAACATTCCAGTTGTCTGCAGACGCATATAATGCGGCCTAGTAAATATTTCCTATTACGTTAGTGTTCGAAAGGATGAAAAGTTCTCAGTTCAATACCTGGTATCATGTATTACTATTAAGGTGCCAGTATTTAGTAAAAAGATAAATACCATGTTATTCTATTTAAACCCATCACTTGCAGTTTACATAATCGGAATATGGGTTTTTGTCACTGCCTTAACGAAGCTGTGAACTTGATGCTTAAATAGAAAATGTTTCCTTTGGCCCTATTCCTGTAAACTATTTGCTAGCCGAAGAGACATTCGCATAAGAATCTAACCGTCTCGAAGTTTCGTTACAATCGGTGCAACGCTGACCTTTGAGGAATGTGGAGTTTCCCGTGCATCTAACTAAAGCTCTCCCTCATACGGAGGTTTGCAGCTTTGCGTTACCCTTTTGATAAGGAGTACAAGATGAATTGCTAAACGAGCTGTCTGCGCTATACAATAGCTGCGGCTTACGTCGCTAAACATGATCAATTGTTCTCCACACGACCGCACCACAAGTGCCCCAATACAATAAGTTTCCCGTGCGCTGGCAATCAGACGGAAGGTGTACAAGCAGAGCGCACACCATCGCTCGAGTTTTGCGCAACTTACACAAGCTCGCGTCCCCTCACGTGTTGCAAGTCCGCGACTGCGCCTTTCCGTCCCATCGGACGCGCCCTTCGTTCTGAGCGCTTGGGCACTGTAATGACGCAACCACCTTCTGAAAATAATGGAAACGCGTCTTCAGATACGCCACCAAGCATATAAGCGAGAGGGGCTAAAACTAGAGTACTGAAGGACTCTGCTATAACGAACGGCCTTCGCGGTACCCGAGGTCACACTGCAGAAGAACCGGCGCGACGCCAATATCCCCGTAGCGCCATTACTGCCAAATGCGTGAGGAGCAACGATATCTGCCCGGCGCCCGATCGTCTGTGATAAGCGACGCCGGGCGCGGAACACGAGAGCCATCGATAGCGATAATGAGAACGATACCGATCGACTCATCCGCGGCGGCTATAAGGCGCAACGCGCGATTTCTGCTACATCGGGGACCTAATTCTGGATCGACCACTTTCGGGGATATCACGTTGTCAACGCTGATTGGCTAAGCGAGCGGCCAAGATGCTCCTCACACCAACAAGGCGTCGCACCGGGACGTAGTAAGTCATCGTAAGCTCAAACGTGATCAGTCGCGAATACGACCCCCGATGCGACGCAAGGGATCCATCATTTGCGGGGCAATAACGCTCAGACCATCATCGCACGCTTTCTGGAAAACGGTCGAGAAACCGCGCCGTGTGAGACGAAAATCGGTTGCGCGCGCACTTCGCCCCACAGCATGCACTTCGCGGCGAGTGAGATCACCTGGGCTTACAGCTGGCAACGCACATTCTGCGCGAAACCGGTTGTGACATCCGCAGGAGAGAGAGAAAGAGAGAGACGAAGAGACAATAGGGCCACACACACACACGCACACACACGCATAGTATGCGGCGGCGCGCCTTACGCAAGGTCCTCCGCCGTGATTCAGAGGCACGTGCGACGAGCGCGCGCCCTCCGGCTGCCACGCGAGCACGGTTTCCGCCAAGCGGCTTCGGAGAACATTTGCGCGCGCGGGGGAAGAGGGCGCGCCCCGTAGCAACTGCACGGACACGGTTGAGTGCCCAGCCACGCCGGACCGTCGTGGAAGGAGAACGGTAATTTGATTGAGGACGCCAGCATGGACACGTGTATCTCAACCTTTTGCTGGGAGGAGGAAAAAAAACGCTAGTGTGGTCATGAGAGAATGCGAAGGACTCGGCAAATGTATAACGGACCCGAGAAGGAAAATTGAGCGGCGGAAGGTTTTTGCTAAGGCCACCTACATTCCACTTGAGGCGAAGGTGCGCTTTCGCGCGCACAACTTTTCCGAGCAACACTCCACCGTCTGTTAGCGTGTACAGGAGCTGCACGATGCTGCGTTAAAAGGCATACACGTATTCCTTCTGGTAATTCATAGCTAATGAAAATGATTAAACAAGTTGAGAAAGATTCCGCTGATGACCACAGCAACTACGGCGGTTGTGCATATCACATGCGGGAAGACCACTGCCACTGTTTCTAGATACGGGAATTATGCTGGTGTTCCACAGTCTCGTAGTTATTTTCCAGCAGCGTTGGAGAAAGGCTTTCTGTGGAAACACGAGAGGAATCCCACTGCTTTTTGCCTCAAGTGTTGTCACAAACGGCTGACGTCCCTTCCGTCCCACGAGGGAGACGTTTGGGTCAAGAACGCATACCTTCCATTCCTGCCACTCCCCGTCCGCAATACTGGCGATATCGAAGCGTTGCCCTTTTCTAGCGCCTAGGGAATGCAATGCGATGCTGGTGGCTGACGTCAGTACATAACTTTTTGGTTGTACCGGCAGTCGACTTTTGCAATCGGTTAATATCGGAGATTACCAGGATCGCCGACTGCGCGTCCGTGTCGTAGCACGCCGAGCTTATCCTCATCGGCTGCGGAAAAAGTTAGCGAAGATGCTACATTTTTGCAAAGCAGATGCAGGTAGCCTGAAAAAAAAAAATAAAGAAAGAGCCGATGCCCAATAAAAGACAAGAAATTTTCTGAACGCCGGCTATCATTTGTCGCGGCGTCCATCAAGGCATGCAGTGCTGAAGCTGTTTGTACAGACGTCGCGCGTTTAAAAGGCAAGCCTAATAGGAATTCGAGTTTATTTCTGACGAAGGAAGTATCGATATGCATTGGCATTTTGTTGTTGCATTACAGTGAAGCTCTATACGGCTAGCCGATTCGTCCGTCTGTAGGTCGCCTGTACACCGAAAACTCCTCCGGCGCAGCCCAATGCGCATACGCGAAGAGAGAGAGAGAGGCCTTGTGCTATCTAGGCGGTGTGAGATTAGCTGCGCCAGTAGTGAAGTTGTTGCTCTCCGTCGCAGCCGGGCGGGCGCGCAGTTTCCCTCCGAAATGGGTAGGCCACGCGTCATACGTGCTCCTGAGGAGCAGGCGCTTTAGATCAGCAACGCCGCGAGCAGAACCGGGAAGGAGCTCGTCTATACGCCGTGCCGATGCTGCAGCCCGGGCACAAGAACAGGCTCGTGCAGCCGAGCGCAAGCAGCAACTGCGTAACGAAGATCCGGCAGCCTACTAAGCCGTCGTTCAATGAACCGTCGGGACTAACCCCGTGGTAGATACCGGGGCCGCACGTTCCAGCTTCGCTGGTGAAGCGTCTGTACTGAGTGCTTGGGCGGTGATTATTATTATTTTTTTAGTCGCGCTGTCCGCACGCCTTGCGCAGCCCCCGTGAATACATAAATGGCACTCTTGAATATAACAATTCACGCCCCGCATAAGTATATATGACTATCGCGCATATCCAGCATGACGTGCTTGCTTGTTGCACGGTACCCACGGGCGTTTTTGCATTTCGCCTCCATCGAAATGCGGTCGTCGTGGCCGAGATAAAAAAAGAAAACTTAGATTAATTGCTTCTTTTGCTCTAACAAGCAGTGATATTGCATAGCTCATGCGCAATAGATTAGAACGTTAAACACCCTTAATGAAACTACCGCGCTAAGTAGCGAGTACTTTAAAACAGTCCCGCGAACGTACGCAGCGTCGCACATGGAGTGTTAAAGCCATCAACCGCCTCTCAAAATTAACGCGCCATTCATTTTCCGCTGGTACTCGAAAACCAGACACATCTGCCTAACCGGTCGAAAAATAACGAACTGTTGCGGTGGCATTCCGACAGCCCTATAACGTCGTAGGGCATAGGCGCCGACTCGTTAGCACGTCTTTTCGTGCCGTCGTGAACATCCCGTTGACTTAAGCTACAGACACAAGGTCCTAAAAGTTTAAAGCTTATGCTTTCGTTATCGCATTTTGCTTACCGATGCCGCTCCAGAACAAGTCCTTGGTCCCTAATAAAGTGCACAATACAAACCTTCATTGGCGCCGTCACATGCTTGCCGAACGGGAGCTTCACCGCCCACAACATTTTAGACACGCATCCGCCGGAAAGGAATGAAGACTTCCTTCACCGCTGGATTGGTGCTTTGATCAAGACATGCAACATATGCTGTTGCTTTTAAATGGTTTAATTTTCATGGTGTAAATACAAGCTGTCAACACATCAGAAACACGACCGCAGAAACAGAGCCATACGGAGCCAATGCACATAAGCCTTGATGCATTTCTCTCACTGGCCACTACGCGGCGCGAACGTCTGTGCGCATTGGGAGATTCAGCCGTTTCGTAGGTTTATCATCATCGTCGACCCACGTCACCAGTCCACCTTCAACATCGAGCCGGCTCCTGTACGCAATAATTTTTTTTAAGTGAAACTTTCTTTGACTCTTCCTTCGATTTTCCCACTGCTACCGTTGCTGCTGCCACTGTCTGGCACACCGCGTCGGAGTGTGGTTTAGAGCGTATGTGCACATGACATGAGCAAGGCAGAGAAGACAGGCGACGCGAGAAACTCGTTTGCACTTTTGCGCCGCGTCGAATGTGCACAATGCCCCCTGGAACGCCCTGGGCGTCGCCACATTAGCCTCTTGACAGCTCTAATTATACGTGACTCCCCTCAAAAGCATTGCAGAAACTGCAGCGGTTACCTTTCTACTTACATGCGAGTCCACATGGGCGTAGATAAACTGTAGAGAGGAGGGCAGAGAACAGGCAGTTCCCATGCAGGGGGGGGGGAGTATAGAGAAAAGGTGAAGTGAGAAGGCAAAGAAACGCTACTACTATAACACGACAGCGGTTGCGGGGAAACTTGATAAACTTACGTTTAAAGGTGCGGTACAGTACGTTTATGCTATTTATGAAAAATAAACACCATGCAAATATGTCAAGCGGCCAACTTACGCAGGGCGTGCAGAAGCTAAGCCGCATTAATTAATCCGCACCGCAGGGTCCAGGCGACACTACGGAAGCGGTCGCATGTCAAATCAACACTTCTGTGCCCGCTGCGGTAGCTTTGCGGCTATGGCATTGCTCGAGGTCGCGGATTTGATCCCAACAGCGGCAGTCGCATTTCGACGGGGGCGAAATAAAAACATATTCGTCCACTTCGATTTAGGGACACGTTAAAGAAGACCACGGTGTCAAAATTAATCCGGATTCCGCCACTACGGCGTGCCTCATAATCCGATTGTGGTTTTGGCACGTACAGCCTCATAGTCCAATTCCAGTTTAATACTTCTGCCACGATGCGATGTGCCATGTGAGGCAATGACAATGCTCAACCCTCTCAGAGGTTATGAAATATGGCGTACAACAACGCCTCAAACAAGCACCTGTCCCTGTGTGTTGTGTATTACGCAGAGAAACAGCAATGGTGCACGCAAGGTGAAGCTAACATCAACTCGCCACTCTCGTGTTAGACCAAATGTTGAGAAATTAAGCTTTCGCCGTCAACATCACCGCTAATTATCGTCAATCTAAGCAACCAGCACAGAAAGCTTCGCTTACATCGAATCCCATAGTGCGTGGGATCTGCATAATTTTTTTCCCTTCTGTCTTTCATACATAATTTTGGTTCAACTACAGTAGGCTGCGTCGCACCATACGAAGGCCGCTTAGTCCAGTTTCCCCACGTGGTGCGGGGAACCCATTCTTAGACTTCTATAAGGTCACGTTTTTTTTTCTCTCTCTCTTTGTCATACATGTACTTCATTGTCTTCAGTCTCGAAAAATAGTTCATCGTCTTTATTTTTCCCTTTCTCTCGTGTATTTCTAAGCTCTCGTGCTAGTTTTTTTTTTTTTTTTTCCTTTCGCGCGTTCCGATCTCTTTCTTTGCTTATAAATATCGCTCTGTTATTAAAGCGAAGCTCTTTCTTCCTCTTCGACTTTTGTGCTGCTGTTGTCTTGCACGTCGCGTTGTGGAGTGGTTCAGAGCGTGTATACAGGGTGTACCAGCTAACTTACGCCAGAGTTTAAAAATATGCGAATGCCACATAGCTGGACACAACCAAGGTAATGTTTGCCGTCGCTTGGAGGTACTCAACTGAGTTTGTTTTTCATTCCGCCTAATTAGATAATTAGTCTTAATTAATCAACTTATCAAACATAGCTAAATGAAACGCGAAAATGAGAAAATTGTAGAGCGACATGAAAAACTCCCGCTACAGCTTTCTGTTGCTCAATAGGTGGTACAGAAAACTGTTTTTCCAAGCGTCAAAGAAGCCCGCGAATACACGCAAAGTGCCTCGAACGGCCAGTTGCGCGGGAATTTTGCGTGCATTTGCGGGCTACTTTCACGCTCGGAAAAAACACTTATGTAGCACGTATTGAGCAACAGAAAACTGTAGCGGGAGTTTTTCATGTCGCCCTACAATTTTCTCATTGACACTTTTCATCTAATTATAATATTTGAGAAGATCACTAATTAATTAGGACTAATTATTTTGTTAGCTAGGCGGAATGAAAAAAAAAAAATCTGAGTTTCTCCAAGCGACAGCAAACAATTTTGCCTTGGTTCTGTCGAGCTACGTGGCATTCGCATATTTTTACACTGGCTAAAGTTAGCTGTGGGACACCCTGTATGAAAACAGCGTGGCAGAAAGTCGATGCAAGGAACTCGTTTGGACCTTTCCACCGCGTCGCATCTGCCCAATGCCCTCTGGAGCTTCCTGTGTGTCGTCACATTAGGCTCTTGACATCTGTAATTATCCATGAACCCCCCCCCCGGCGTTGCGAAACTGCAGCGCTAACCTTTCTATGACGTGCAAGTCCAAAGGGGACGTAGCTGATCTGTAGAGAGGATGGGGAGAGGGAGCAGAGAATTGGTAGAACCGCCGCAGTCGCGAAACGAGTGAATAACAGCCTTGCCCCTCTTGCAGTTCCCATACAGGGGGAGAGGGAAAAGATGACGTGAGGAGGCAAGGAAACAGCAGTTACGGGCAAATTGAAGGTACGATACGGTACGCTGCTGCTATTTCTGAACAATAAACACCATGGAAATTTGTCAAGCGGACAAGCAGGGCGTGCAGAACCTGAGCCGCATTAATTAAAGCATGGTCCAGGCGACACTACGGAAGCGGTCGCATGTCAAATCAACACTTCTGTGCCCGCCGCGGTAGCTTGACGGCTATGGCATTGTTCGAGGTCGCGGGTTCAATTCCGACCGTGGCAGCCGCATTTCGACGGGAGCGAAATACAAAAACACAGGTACACTTACATTTCGGTGTCGTTGAAGAACACTAGGGTGTCGAAATTTATCCGGAGTCCACCACTATGGTGGAAAAAAGTGATGTGTGGCTCTGCTATCGCAAATACCAAAGACCAGCGGAGCTGGGGGAAGCCCAGCAAAAGTTAGACTAAGTGTGCGGTTTGGCACTACTTTACTGGCCTTCCTCCAGCTCCGCTGGTTTCTGGTGTTTGCAATAGCAGAGCCAGGCATATTTTTGTATTTCGCGGCCAAAGCGGAAAGTAAGCGGAAAAACACTAATGCCTAATTGATAGAGAGTTGGAAACTGTTTAACTCGTTTTGCAAAGCGCTCTACAACTTTCTAATATGAATTTTTTGCCTAACTTCGTTGCTTCCGAAGTTGGTTAATTAATCTTGACTAATTATGCAATTAAACAGAATACAAAAGTGTTACTTACTCAATGGAATAGTCAGCCACATGCATTTGGTCGCGTCGTCTTAGAGTGCATCGGCATATCGGCAGTTAGCTGGGACACCCTGTATATGCAGCGGAATCCAGAGTTACGAATGCAATCGTATTTCTACCGCTGTGGTCACCGTCATAACTTGGACCTACTTCTGTTCTCCTCTTATACAGATTGAGCGTAAAACATGTTACGAAGATTTTTTTTTTTTTTTACTATAGCTTCCCCAAAATTGCAAATCAGTGCGGGCCAACCATTTCACCGTTGTCACGCGACTGTCTTGGTGAATGTTCGTGTGAACATTGTCGGCTGCCGTAAAGACGCTCAGGCCGCCACAGCAACGAAATTCACCACGACAGGCTTTTCAAGCGTAGAGCCACCACCAACGTGGGAAAGGAAGCTGCGCGCGCCTGGTCCCACGACAGCCCAGACAAGACACCGGTACCGCGACATAAAACATGAGCTGCACACTACACAATCAACCGTCCAGCGTGGGGCTGCATGGACAATCGGAGACTCGCGGCGTGCTCACACAGCAGCACTTTTGCTCGCAATCGACGGGAAACGCTCAGTTCCTTCTCGCGCACCAGCTCGCCTTGCACCGCAGGCTTTATTACTCCGCACGTCGGCAGAGTCGGCGGCAGGTTCGCTCCCACGGCTAGCGCCCAGACACGCCAATGTCCGTCGCCGCCGCTGGTGGTGGTGGTGGTGCTGGCTCGTCTTGCGGACGGTGGCGTGAGAGTCGCGTTGCGCACAGCAACGTGTGCATCGGCGCCGAGGTTGGTTCTCAGGTGTGACGTAGGAGGTACTATCAACGTCAAATGAAACTTGAACAGCGGAGCGCGTGGCCCAAGCATAAGTGAAGATATAGTGCGCGCCGTCCAGTCATCACCATTGGCAGGCGTGCACATCCGGTTTGGCCGCACTGCGCGATCGCCCTCTTGTGAGATAATTTCGCTTCTGTTCTGATTCTTACATTTGAAAGGGAGAAAATAAAAATGAAGCTAAAATATTGCACTTTACGGCGAGTCTTGTCGCGATGACGGTGCACACTGCACCACGCGCACCGCTGTTCGCGCCGACAGCACTTGTGGTTTCGGCGATCTGTGCGACAAGACTCGCCGTCAGAGTTTCTAAATAAATACCCTAGAGGGAAATGTGGCGCTAGTATCTACGGAAGCTCTCATGAGTATTGCCTCAGCCTCAACCTACATGGGAATGATGGGAAGTACAGGCTTCGGATTGACTTCAATCTTTGGACTAGTGGCGTTTGCTTGCGGCGCAGTAAACGAAGCTATACTCAAATATTGTCGCATAAAATCTAATTTTATTTGTGCAGTATGTTATATAATGTACAACACGCTACATAAACTTTGTATGACTGAGATGGAAGCACGGTTTACTGTGGTTTATCACCAGGCACACCACGGTATGCATTCTAGTCCGATTCTGTTCCCGATTTAACGCCAGAGAATAATTATTTAATTTTGCAACAGCAATAACAACCGTGCATGTACTTATATAAAATACTCAAGTATTTATGGAAACAAAAATGTTGTATTGTGAGAAAGTGTTGCGCCCTTGAGAGGAATGCTACAACTGTCGTCTGCTACGACGCCTGCTCGCTGCAAACGCGAGACTTTATCGCAAACGACAGGCATTTGCGAACTCTCTCGCTCTTTCGAAAGGCTGCGTCGGCTGTCACTATTGCTGAACGTCTTCAAGTACTTTTAAGCACGTCTGCTGGACTGCTAGCAGGGATGCTTTAAGCATCCTACGAGTATGCTTCATTTTATGTTGATGTTCCACTTCCGAAGCGTTACGGCGTGGCTTTGCACTTACCCATTTTGCGACACTACACTACAGCCAAGAAGCAGCAACCTTTCCTACCACAAGTAAGTTTGTGTTCTCAAAGTCCTAAAACACGCATTTCAATGAGCACAAAAACGAGCAATGCATAATGAAGCCCTCAATAAAATTTGATTGTCAAACCACTAAAAGTACACCTGTCTATGTTTTGTATCAGTAGTGTCTTCTTTTTCCTATTCCGAAGCTTCATAAAGCACGTAACGCTACAGCGCCAACCCAACACACTGAACAAATTAAACCAAGGTCCAAACGCTCAAAGCATGTTCTTTCAACGTTCACGATGCCGTCGCTTTCTCGTCAGGGCTTCGACACCACACCGCGACACAAACATCGTCCCAGCCGCTGGCACAGCGCGCTACCGCCACTTCGAGCAACAGAACAAAGGCAGAGAGCTTTGCGTTGCACTGTCGCACTGCAGGTTATAGCAATTGCGCTTGGAGCGAAACCAAAACTGCCAAAAAATACTAGTAGACTAGATCGCCAGTCAACAGAATGCCAATCCGAAGCCTGTACTTCCCATCATTCCCATGATGGTTGAACGATCGCAGCGCCAGATTTCCCTCTATTTATACTATGAAACTCTATGACGCCGTAAAGTGCAATATTTTAGCTTCATTTTTATTTTTTATTTTCTCCCTTTGAAATGTAAGAAGCAGAACAAAAGCGAAATTATCTCACTAGAGGGCGATCGCGCAGCGCGGCCAAACCGGATGTGCGCGTCTGCCAATGGTGATGACTGGACGGCGCGCACTACATCTTCACTTATGCTTGGGCCACGCACTCTGCTGTTCAAGTTTCATTCGACGCCGATAGTACACAATTCCACAAGTGGGCGTCAATGACTATGTATTTATGTAAAGCACACAGGTACGCATTGTTCCGGTGGACGCCAATGGTTGCAGGGTGGCTCCCTGCGATGTCTCATAATGTGCGATACGCGTGAGGCCGCTATAGTACGCTCCTCGCCGAGTCTACATGCCGTATAGTTTCCGCAACTGCACACGCGATGTTACGAGCGTGATATAAGCACAGATTAAGCTGCGCAAATCACGAAGCAATAGACCGTTTCCACAGTTACCACCCCGGTCACCGGGTAGCTTCAGCGAATTTACGCCGCACATGCATGCGCGCCTCGGGAAGCCCGTGCAAACTTGGCATGTGGCCATGACGGCCATAGTGACGGTTAACAGGGTACAGCGTTAAGCGCGGACGCCAATGACCGCATGTTCGTATGGCAACTTTGAGGGACATCTGTGCAATGAGCACACAAATTGGCACGTCTTCCATTCTGGCTTCATTTATTGCTCGGTATACAGCAAAAGTATACAGGTAGGTACACAGGACAGCAGAAAACTAGGTGGGGTGACGAAATTAGGAAACTCGCAGGCGCAAGCTGGAATCAGTTGGCGCAGGACAGGGGTAATTGGAGATCGGAAGCAGATGCCTTCGTCCTGCAGTGGACATAAAATAGGCTGATGATACAGGAAAAGCACACAACTTGCCAAAGGAATACACCCCCCTTAAACCTTCTCTCTCTCCCTCTCTAAAAATCTGCTCATTTATATATGGACACGGAAGGCCAAAAAGTCGAATTTATCCGAAGGAAACCAGTGTTGGAAAAATGACATCGGCGAGCAGTTGTTTTCTATTTATTATTTTTGCCCCAGATTATTTGACAACGAAAATACTTGGCCCAAAATTGCAACGAAGGGTCTGCTGTCGTAGAAACATTCACTTTCGCCCCGAAGAGCAGAACACAGGAAGGAAAGAAATTGGGCAGCCTGGCACTTTTACCGCCCTCTCGTCCGAAAAGTACAAACGACCCTGCCTGCTACGACCGACAAAACCTCGTGCATACAGAACACTCGCGAAACTAGCATTCAAGCTGGCTCCTGTTTGTTTGCGAGACACGAGGCCGTGCTGTCAAAGAAAATACTCCACAACCAGAAAAAAATAATAATAAAGGGGGGAGTGCGCGCACCTGACAGCGACATTAAACGCAGCCGGCACACTTTGCCTGCAATAAAATCGTCATGCCGTTTCAGCATCATGCGAAGACATCGCGAGCGTCGACAGTGATCCATGCCACCGCCCACTGCGTTCATCAAATGTTGCGTTACGAAACTGCTCTCAAGCACGCGGCACTACCCGTGCGGCGGGCGACGCTTATGCTGCTGACAGAAGACTCGCAGGAACCACCTTACCGACACAGGTCTGCATAAGAGCGCACCGGTTTTCATTTGCGCGAGTCATTTTAGTCGCAACTGGAGAAAGAGCAACCTCCAAGCACCTAGAAATGCAACACAAGACAAGCTTATCAAAGAAAACCGGATACCACTATGCGACCGCACATGCCGCCTATACATGGCGGCGCAGTACTTGCAGCGCACGCCACTTTTTTATTATTATTTTTTTTTTGTCACCGTCAACAAGAGGCCCTTTAACGCGCACCCAATGCACGGTATACACGAGGCGTTTTTGCATTTTGCCCCCCATCGGAATGCGGTTACCGCGGCTGGGATCCAACCCGCGACCTCGTGATCAGCCACCCACCCGAAGCTGTGTAATCACTAAGTTGACCAATAACATCAATTGCCGGAGCAAATCTTCAAATTGGCTCAAGGAGTCTGCCTGGATGACTATCAGGTGGCAGTTAGTCACCTGTAGATTGAGAGACAGACCAATATATGAAAAATAGTTTGCGTTCTCATGTTAAAAAGTCTTATGAGCCCGTCTCGGTTGTACAGTTGACGTTGACTTCACGTACATATTAGTATCGGAATCACTGCGCCTAAATTTTGACGTTATAAAGCGAGCCATTCTATTCTCAGCCTACTCAGTACAATATATTTGTGCAGATCTCATAAACTGCTCGCGTAATCAAGCAAAGGACGCCCAAAGGTCATATGTGCAGTTCACTTGGCCTTCAGGGGAGAAAGATTTCTTATAAGCAACCACAGCTTCCTCTTGGCTTGTGAACGAATTTATGGCTAATCCCAAAACGTAGCACTTTTCCCTCGAGTCCTTCACGAGGACACGATTAAATGCCTTGGACACACCAATACAAATTGCATCGATCTGCCTCTCTCATTATGCGCTTTTGCAGACATGCAATATTTCAACAAGCGGGGTGTCTGTCGCTAATTTTCGTCTTAAGCCATGCTGAGTGAAGTGGATTTTTAAAGGTAATTAATACAACATGCGCAAGAATACTACACTTGCGTGATGGATATCTGTCTGGAACAGTTTTCAGTTTTGTGCGTTTGCATCCGGAATTATACACACGTGCTACTCGAGCCGTGAAACAATAATAAAAAAGTAAAGCTTTCAAATTGCCAACAAGTACTTCGCAATCAATCCTGCTGTGTGGCGTAAAACTCGGTTCGGAATGCAATTGGGGCCAACTGAATTCTCTTCATTCATGTCGAGAAGCAAGGAAAGTATTCCCGGTTCGAATGAAACAACATCCGGCATGTCTTGTCGTTGCTCGCAGCAAGCAAAAGAGGAACGAAAGAGCAAAGGATCTGAAGGAGTGTAACAGAAAATTGAAGTGTTGATTAGAGTCCTTAGCAATTGCTGAATCCTTACTTATGGTACACGCCCAACAGCGTCAACGTAGTTCATATATTTGCAGGTCATGGGGCTAAGTGAGGTCGAGATCGTTGAGGGGGGGGGGGGAGGGTTAAAATATTGCATTTCATTTGCTCCGCTAGTAATCAACTTATTTCCGCCAAATAACTGCAAATCACGAGGTTGAAAGAAGGCTCATGTGTGACTTAAGATATCGAAGCTTTACCCTGGGGTCAACTGCGCTTATCTAGTTAGTCATACCTGCAGTTCTCAAATATATTTTTACCAATGGCCTGATGCACTCAGTGCAAATAGGATTATAAAAAAACCATGCCTAATAGGAAAGCGTAGGGTAGATCGCAAATTGCTATGGGTGTCTCAGGTGGTTCCCAGTCTGGCTGGCGCCTCGCAGCGATTCGGGCCCCTCTGTGTGTGTGCAGGCCGGGGGGGGGGGGGGGGGGGGGGGCGCCTTTCGTGAACTGTGCGAGTCAAGGGGAGGCCCTCTTTCCTCGAACCAAACGGGACCCATGGGCTACCTCCAGCGGAGGCAAGCACGTGCAACATCGGAGAGAGGGAGCAGCCGCCAGTCACTGACAGGACTCTAGATACCATGTGACGTTGGCGTGAGCAAAATGCCGCCTATACGATTTTAGCGGGTCTATTTAAGCGGCGCAGCAATGTATCTTTTTGCATTCTCTTCTGTCTTTCGTCATTCATTAGCATGGATTATACAGTGCGAATTTCGCATTATATATTGTATCACCCCTGCTTGCTCGCGATGGTCTCCCGGACGCCTGCGGCCTGCCGAAAACGCCACGCTACCCAGTAGTAACGCCGGTCGAGGTTCAAGTAACCGGAGTCGCAACAATTGGTGAAAGCGATGGAATACGCTACCCTGGGTCCCAACAACATGCGAAATGGAGATATGCTCTCTTTAGATAACCGCGGAGCCTACTTGAATAGGTATATTTCAGAGAAGAAGCAGAGTTCTATCCACTGCAGGAAGAAAAATTAATTTAGGGCCTCAATTTTCTTAGAAGAATTACCACGCATTGGTAAGCTTCTAAAAGGAAAACAAGAATTGACGCACGAACTTTGGAAATTCGTAACTCGGCACGAAAACTACATATCACAATGTATCGCAGTTTTGCAATTGCATATCTAAAAGGGGAGTAAGGTAGCGCGATTCAAAGACGGGACAAGAGAAGACACAAAGGGACACACACAGCGCTAACTTCCAACACTGTTTATTGTCGAAAACCAGGTCGTACTTATACACTCAGACCACATGAGCCACAGGCACGTGAACAGATTAACAATCAGAGCGATACATTTTGTGATATGCTAAGCCATGCGCAAAAATGTCAGTTCTTTTTCAGAGAGAGCCAATGATGGTTTGCTGATACATGAATCCCCTAGGGCATCAATCTGCTCGGCTTGATGCCCTAGGGGATTCATGTATCAGCAAACCATCATTGGCTCTCTCTGAAAAAGAACTGAAATTTTTGCGCATGGCTTAGCATATCACAAAATGTATCGCTCTGATTGTTAATCTGTTCACGTGCCTGTGACTCATGTGGTCTGAGTGTATAAGTACGACCTGGTTTTCGACAATAAACAGTGTTGGAAGTTAGCGCTGTGTGTGTCCCTTTGTGTCTTCTCTTGTCCCGTCTTTGAATCGCGCTACCTTACTCCCCTTGAAGATGCATTACCAACAAGCCCACATTGCAACCCTCGTGCATATCTAACAGTATCTGAAACGGATAAATGTGATACACAAGTTCACCGCTTACACGAAAGTGTCACGTACGATGTTCGCTGAGGCTTTGCAAAAAGCCCTCTCCACAAAACCGTGGTAATAAACTATGCCCCCTTTAGGTGTGTCAAGAGCTGAAATTTACAGAATTGTGATGTTTCCTTGTGAGTTGTGAAGTTGATATATGCGGCTTTTTTTATTACTATTATTCTGCGATGTCAGAGTTTGGGCTGGTAGGTATTCCATGATCAATCTTCTTAGCCCGCAAACAATAGACGAGATTCAACACACGCTAACCTCAACCTAAAGCTTTATTTGTGATAACATGCAAGGAGATTATATATATATATATATATATATATGACCATCGCATAAGGGATGATAAACAAAAAAGTGACCATCGCACGCTATAATGAAGGGGGGGAAATCCTAAAATTCAAGTAACGTGCCCGAATCTGTACATCAGACATCACCTACACGCGTGCCACTTAGCGCAATTCTTACTTAACCTGAATTCCTTGCTAATTTCGCAATTTTCGAGAACTTTTCTGAACATACTGATGGCCTGAATGAAAAATTTGCTTCCTACAGTCGGTGGATTTTCACTCTTTTTCCCCCTTCACTTTTAAATGCAACAAACCTCGCGAAATCCGAAGCTGTGGATGCCGAGCGAAAAATGATTACTCCGTTCCCGTGTACCTTGCATGGTTCCCGAGGCTTAAGCTTCGTTTTAATTGGCATAAGAGTGCTACTTTTTGGTGTCCACTTCAAGCAGGCTTGGCACATATCTGGCCTACAGCTAGGGCCCCTGGCCTACCCTTGTTGCGGAGGATAAAGATACGGAAGTTACAAGCTAGTTTTACTAACCCACCAAATGACGCCTAGTTTCGGTATCGGAACGACAAAAGGCGAATTTTCTCTCCGCTGTACTTTTTTTTTATATAACGACTGAGCTTTCACAGAAAGATGTGTAAGCAGTTGGCCAGCTCTGTGCGCGGTGAATATCTGGCTTTCAACCTTCTTCCAGCTCGGAAGCTAGCAAGGACATTACCAATCGCCAAAGGTATTGGGAGAAATTTACAAAAAAGTGCTCCGCCATTCCAGCGTGAAGAGTGGCACGACTGGACGGACAATTATGCGGGGATTGGAACGCGAGCTCATTTCCGCTGAGACGCGGCCCGGCGGAAGGACGCGGGTACTGGAACAAGATATGCCAAGCATTTTTACAGCGCACCTGCTGGGCCCAGCCACGCATGGCGGTATAGAACGGTTAATCTCGGTCGGCTTTTATCCACTATTGCATATGTTCATAGCTTGATCCCCTCAACAGATCGCAGGTGTTCTTTTCTTCCCGAGGGAGCAAAGCTAAACGGCTAGAAGTGTCGAAAAATTCGAACGCGCTTCTTCCACGGAGCAGACAACAGATGTTGTGATACCCTCCCCACCTAGGGTGGCTAGAAGGGGAGGTGTGAATACCGGCGGCGCTTTCCTTCGGGCGCGCATGACCCCCTTGCGCACCGATGCCACCAGGGGGAACGTGGCGCTGCTGCTCGCGGCGTGGTATTACGGCGTGGTACTTTCGCGCTGGCATGCGCCCTCCGCTGTCAGTTGGTCTCGTCGCCTGGTTTGGAGTGTTCCTCCCGACATTCCGTCATTCGAGGGCGAGATGCTGTAGACCACTAAAGTTATGTTGAGCACCGCAGCGACGCACGGCTAGTTTATTACATTGCAGGTTATGTGGCGAGAAGGCGTGTTTTGCCCACACATTGTGAAGACTGCGAACCACCATAAAAATTAAGGCAATATCCCCAGAGAGTTTCCACCAGAGGCATCAAAAGATGTTCCTTTGGACCTTGAGGGCCTTTTATATCCCTCAGAATCGTTCTATAAGCTGGACAATGCCCTTGAAGACTAACTCACTCGTTTATTCAGTATAACACCCGCCGTGGTTGCTCAGTGGCTATGGTGTTGGGCTGCTGGGATCGTGGGATCGAATCCCGGCCACGGCGGCCGCGTTTCGATGGGGGCGAAATGCGAAAACACCCGTGTACTTAGATCTAGGTGCACGGTAAAGAACCCCAGGTGGTCAAAATTTCCGGAGCCCTCCACTACGGCGTGCCTCATAATCAGAAAGTGGTTTTGGCACGTAGAACCCCATAATTTTTAATTCAGTGTAACACGATGGCATGCCAAAGCTGTGGCCGAGATATTGCAGTCAATTATTTAAATGTCAAAGATTGATTGCCTACACCATTATGGTACCCTGACAGCCTCAGTTATACGTTTTTATTGCCTCACAAAGATTCACTTTTTGCTTAAAGGTGTCGATCAGCAGCGCAGTGAGAAGAAACGGAAGACACTGAAACCTTGTGTTGTAAATTTTTTTCCTCACTTGTAAATAAACGATTTCATGACCAGATCTGTTGCTTCACTGTCTGCAATCATAGTAAATTGCTTATATGAGCGTCGAAATGACATGCTACAGGTCTGCAAGCGCAGACAAAAAGTGGTTTGTAAATACGTCCAGACTTTATCAGGTAATGTCTGCAGTTTACAGGTCTTACGGCACGCTAGGGTGATTGACTGCTGATCTCGAGGACGACGGTCGCATTTTCAGGGAGGCGATATGCAAGGCGCCTGTGTGCCGTATGATGTCAAAAAAAAATTATGGGGTTTTACGTGCCAAAACCACTTTCTGATTATGAGGAACGCCGTAGTGGGGGACTCCGGAAATTTGGACCACCTGGGGTTCTTTAACGTGCATCTAAATCTAAGTACGCGGGTGTTTTCGCATTTCGCCCCCATCGAAATGCGGCCGCCGTGGCCCGTATGATGTCAGTGCGCGTTAAAGAACCCGAAGTGGTCGAAATTATTTCGAAGCCCCCCACTAGCCCCTAACACCCAAAGCCAGCTCACGAAATGCGCACAGACGAAACGCGTTTTAATCTCGATACAGTGTGACCTGGGCCCGTAAAATTTCACAGGAGTAATGATGCGGGCTGACATAACATTGCTGTCATGATAAAGATTAATTCTTTGACGCTCGTAGAAAGCGCGCGATACCCTAAACGGGCTTACTTTCACTTCGGTGGTAGAGATGCAGCCGACGTGAGGCTGGCGAGGCGCTCATTTCGGCTGCGTGCTTACCCCGCCTTGGTCAACAGCGCCGCCCCGCGGCATCGGTGCGCTGTGGGGTCACGTTTGCGCCGCCGGTATTCACACCTCCCCTTCTAGTCACCCTATCCCCACCGCCTCAGCAGCGCGTGACTTGGCGGCGGCCATGTTGTGAAACAGGCGACTTATCTCCGTGCTGAGAGGCGAGCGGCAGCTTATCTGGGAGGGTCGGCGACCCACGCGAGGCGCATTCGTGATTCCGACTCGTCGCCGCAGTAACATTCTGCACTAAAGCGAGCGACTGATTTGTAGGCGCTGAGATGGGCTTTTTGTAGTACGAATGATGATGACAACTGTTTTTGAATCCCACGTCCACCGTCTCGCTCTCTAAAGCGGCAAGGGTTCGCTGTTTACTTTCCGGGTCTTTCTTCGCGCCCAAGTTGTGGCTGTCAGCACCGGCGCGGAGCGTCGGCGTACCTCAAAATCAGATCGTGGGTTTGACACGAAAAACCCCATAATTTATTTTTTCCTTAAATATAACTACAGCCACGTTGCCGGCCATTATAGAATCTGTCAAGCACGCAATCAGACCTAACTTTTTCTAAGAGGCGCTACAATCGTCATAGGAAGGTTGTAGCACTTTACATGCGCACTCTGTATGCGTCTTCATATTTCAATTTGAGGTATGCTACTGCTTTAGACAGAGTAGGGAGTTTTAGATTTTGCGTACGCAAAGTTAGGGGGCGCAAACCGCCAAGATTACAAAAGTACGCAAGCCGGGCGTGGCGCTTTGCGTACGTTGGATACCCAAACCCGTTTGCGTATGCAAAATCTAAATCTACCTAATGACCTCCGGCTAATTTGATCCGCGAAACCGCGGAGTATCAGCAGCGCGACTGCCACGCGCGAGGAAAACACCCTTCGGACCTCCCACACCAGACCTCGTTGGAAATGTTGGTTAAACAATGAAAGACGCGGCGGCACTGCGACCTCTGCGTTTCACGGGAAATCGGCGCTCTGCTCATATGTCACGCATGTACAAGTTTTACACAGAAAAGTTATCAAGCTATCGAGTATCGGGCAAGCAGCAAAATAATTAGTATTTTTCACTCAGTTTCTAAAGTTCTTGAGCAGAATCCGAATTAATAATGATAAAAAGTATCCCTTTCTTGGAAGTTACTTAAATGTTATTTGTAAGTCACGTATTCATGAAGAACCATCATAAAGCCCAGCATTACTGGAATTACACACTTGCCCTCCAAAATACTTCTTTTTCAAAACTGGAATCGTCCAGCTTGCTCCTGCTTTTAAAGGACACGCTATCAATGAAAAAACAAGGGCTCAATTGGCTTATGGGTTTCACCGTCCCCAAACTGCAGCACACTGGTTTACGAGGGACGCCGTGGCGGAGGGCTCCGGATATTTAACGTGCAGCCAAAGCACTGTGCACGAGCATAATTGTTGTATGCATTCCGCCTGCATTGGAATGCGACCAACGCGGCCGGGAATCGAACAGGCGACCTCGTGCTCAGCAGCACAACGCCATAGCCGCCGAGCTAGCGCGGCGAGGGCAGAGCCAACAGTGTTGGCAGAATAAGGGAGACGACCGAGGTAGTTTTAGCGCGGTCGCCTCTTATGCTCGTTACGAGGGCCGATGTAGCAGCGTAGTACACTGCCGGAGCAAAACGTCGCGGTGTTGTGCTTCCACGTGACCACCTTCTGCGTCATGACGTCACGACAAAGTAGAAACGGAACTAGGTGTAGAAAAGCTATTCTACTGAATTAAATAGCGCGCTCTGATGTTCGTTCGTGCGTGCGTGCGTGCGTGCGTGCGTGCGTGCGTGCGTGCGTGCGTGCGTGCGTGCGTGTTGAGGGGGGGGGGGGGTTGAAGTCCAGGACTTTCTAAAAAAAAGCAATGATAGAGCCGAAAATATGTTATGGTTAGTTAGGGCGTCAACGAGGGCGTCATTACGCAACACGGCTACAAGAAGAAATTGCGCCACCTTAGTTTTTAAAGCAAGTTCCATAATAATGAGTGCTGCAGTAATGATGCTCGGCGTTTCAGTGAGACGAAAACTGCTGATACTGGTACGCTAATTTTCACTGCCAGTGCTTCCATGACCTGATCCTACATAGCTTATTAGCGGCAGGTAGATCAAAAAGGGTTCACCTCTACGAAAAAGAGAGAGAAAACTTTATTGTCACACTGTGGAAATTCGATGAAGCTGCGTGGAATATGAAAATATGCATTTCCGAAACAAATTAAAGACACGAAGTACACATTCCAAAGAGAGAGAGAGAGAAAAGATAAACATCCTTGTGCTTGGCGACCGACGCCTCAAATTCCAAAGGTGCGTAGCCTTTCACATACGCTCTTCAATGCAGCCGGAAATTGTCCAGGCACTCAAGAGGAAAAGTTTGCGGCATTTGCATCGAAGCATTGTGACCTGAAGAAAAAAGTCGGAGGCGTACGATCAAGTTCCCCAGCTGTGTATCGACAGAAAGCCACGAAGAAACGAAATCGTAATGCACAAAAGCCCCCCCCCCCCCCCCTCCTACACAGTGTGATTTCAACGCGCAGCTTGAGAAAATTAATCGCGCGAAAACCGCACAATTAAGTTGTAATACCGTTCAGGGCAGTCCGGAAGTAAGTTAACGGCTGTATCGTTCAGCTGGTGCTTCAGCAAGGATACGCAAGAGAGTTCGTAACCGTTGCCAATGTTTCCAAGGGTGTGCTCATCAGGCGCGAGCAGAAGGATCGTAAGTTCTGCCCAGGGAACCAGACAGCGCCCCTATTTTACGAGCTACCATGGCATGGCTAGTCAGGCACGTCTGCGGGAGGACGCTGTATCAACCGCCCCCTGTTCCACCCCTTATTCTTATTGATTTCGTGTTTTTTTTTTGTTTTTTTTATACCGAAGTAGGACGAAGAGGTAGACTGCGTATCTGAGAGGAGCCTGCTAAAAGGCGCCTTCTCAGTGGGATCCACAAGGTGGAGGCTGCGTTACGAATATTGCGCAACTTGGCGGCGGAAGAAAAAGCACGCAGAGGAGACATCCCTCGGCGGAGAAGCGAAGTAGGCCGGGGCGGCGACGGCAGCGCGCCACTGCAGGGCCCCGGCGGTCGGAGCTTCCGGAGAAACAGGCCGAGACCAGAAACGAGTGACCTGCGGGCGGGGGCCGCTAGGAGGAAACATTCGCTTTCCCTCGCGCGCACCAAGCTTCCTCCTTCGTAGCGTGGCCCAGAAAGAAAAAGAGTGCAACGTTCGCCGCACGCGTCAGCGACCCGCTCGCGGAGCGCGCCCCGGCCGCGCAAGTGACGCGCGGGTAGCGCCTGGCCTCGGGCACACAGCGAGCGAGGCGCGGGCCACGGGCACGTCGGAAACCCTCCACGGAGCAGGCAACGGGACTGCGCGGCAAATGTACATGCTGCCTTGACTCGGCTCAATTTATTTTACTGCGACAACAGCTGGAAACAGAGTCCGTCCTTTCTGTTACGCTGTGCAGGCCATATCCTCAGCTTGGACCTCACGATATGGCGTAGAATCCATACTGTGCATCAAACGCGTGCCTCTGGGACAATTTGAACTAGAGAGACGGACGCGTCAAGCACTGAAATATCGCGTAACGTTCGCGCTTGGCAATTTCAGCGGGATTCCGTGTGCATCACGCATGCTCAAAAGGAATCAGTAAACTATGATTTATTATTATTATTATTATTATTATTATTATTATTTTGTCTTTTAAAGCTGTATTACGTGTGAGTGCAATCTCGCGGAAGGAGAAAGCTGCTCCTCGCATAACGCAGGCACTGGAAACACCGAATACATTCACAAGCTGCAAGCACTGCGCGTCACAAAACTGCTAGCCGCTTATGTGTCCAAGAAAAAGAAAGAACGGCATAAATGTGAAGATAGGTAGAGCTTTCTTTATTTTTTCTTCCTTTCCATAACAAACGCATGTCACCAAGACGTCTACAGTTTTCTCGTTAGTCCAATGTCATAGGCCTGTTTCTCGATGCGCCATCGCTGGTACGCGGACCTCCTCGAGGACCGCCGCGACGCGTACATAGTGGAAGCAGCAGTGTCCACGCGCCTGCCAATGGCTGGCCAGCAAAGCGCAGAGAAGGCCAGGAGCAAGAGCGGATGCCGCGCCGCTCTAGAACGGGAGGCGCCCGTGCTCCCGAAATGCGGCGCCGCCGTATCGAGGTCAGTACGGGTTGACTCTTCGCCGGGCGTTCCGGGCCGCCGGCGAACAATGCCAGCCGCCCACCCGGCGGCCCCGGAGGCAAACGAGTGCGTGAGTGCGAGCATAGACGGATGGCGGTTGAAAGCGGGAGTGGCAGCACTTCAGGTGCCACAGCCATGCGCTTAATTCGCTTACATTATCGCAAAATGTGACATCGCGCTTCAAGCAGTGTGTACCTTCTCTTTTCGTGAATCATAAACCCATCACTATCCTATATTCAGAACCATGGAAAGACTGGTGCGACTAACATGGCACTTGACTTCTATAAGCACTGCGAATCTCACATCAATTTACATAACACATTCACGCCAGCATGTCGACAGCGCTAATTAGAGCTTGCACACCAAAAACAAAGAAAGAAAAAGTGAAAGAGGAAAGAAAGGGTCGGTCGCGTCCCGACTGGGAGTGAACTGACATCAATGTTCACGCTTCAAACGTGGTCATGGTTTGGTGGCCAGTGTTATTGGTGGTGGCCAGTTTTACTGTAATATTGAAAATGGCCACGCGCATCCGTTATATTTTTGCCTGTTTGCCGTTATTACACAATAATGTCACGGTGAAGCTACACAGTGGTATAACTCAAATAGTACATGTTCGCCTGTACGTCACATATCATTCAGGACTGAGCATTACCACCTTCGCCGGTATACCTCCTTTGTGAAAATAAAGTTTTTCATTCATTCATACGATATCTCCGAGCACATCTTCGCACGCAAAGTCTGTGAAAGCCCTCGCAGGTCTTCCACATGCAGGAATAGAGGCGCTTTTGAAGAAAGCGAAGCAAGTTTTGCTAGAACAGTTGCGTCGGTCACTGATTTTACTGTTCGACTTTTCGCGGACGCAATAAACACACGCCTGCCTAGCATGCGCCTGTCACCTTGAATTCGACGGCAGTAGGCGACACGCGGCCGAGCAAACTGTCCTGCGGTCCGTGCGCACCGGCAGTGGCGAAACGTTTTTTTGGAGGGAAAAGAACAATGCACAATGCGACACGGGCGAAGGCATAGAATAGCCTCGACGATGGCGAGAAAAGTTCTGCTTGCTCGGCGACACCACACGGGCCGCCGCAGCGAATCGACCGGCCGCCAGCAGCAGCCCAACACGGATTGCCAAGATGGCGCCGCGCGCGGAAAACAGGCCCTGACCTCAAAAGAGCAGAAAAGAAAGCCGAAGGCACGCTCGGCCGCTGCTCACGCGCGACCTTTCCCCCCAAGGGAAAGGGCGGTACACAGCTGACGCTGCATCGGAGCAGCCGTAACGGTGCTCCTCCAGCACCAAAGGGCGGGAAGCGCACGTTTCCTACGCGGCGGTGCAATCACGACGGCGACAGCCGCACCCGAAGAACGCGGGAAGTTGCTCCACGGGACGAGATACGCATCGGGGGAGAGCTCCAGGGCCAATTTGGACCACACAGCTGGGCTCTCGCGGAGCGCTGCCGAAATGCGCGCGCCGTTGAAGCTACGCGTTTGCCTCCTCCTTCCCCATTCTCCGAGCGCACGATGCTTATGGCCGGCTTCTGACATAAGACCAATGCGCCAAAGCTCCATAAATCGCTTGCGACGAACTGCCTAGACTTCCGAAAGACCACCATGCCGGAAAGCCGACACGACATAAACCGACAAATGACCGAATGCAGAGTGACTGCGGCACAACCGCGCAAAACCTCACCGTGAGCTCACTAAAAAATGTGCCCCCTTTCGCTTTGGTTTCACACCGTACAACCGGTAGCGGCCAGCTGGTCTCCCAAAGGCATAAAATGGGCCCCGGTCAACTAAGCATTCATGATTCTCTGCAAAAGCTTCCAGAGGGCCACTCTACGGAAAGCGCAGATGCAGACAAGAGCTGGCACGTCCACAAAAAGGAAAAAGAAGCTTCGAACCCGCTGTGGAGTGACAAGAGCTGTCGCCAAGACCTACGGTGGGGTCTCCTGGCGCTTCGATGCTCAAGAGAGAGTGGGGAAGTGAACCTCTTCCAATTTCCATCGCTTTGGGGCAAAAGAAATTCCACACGAATGCTAATGCACGGCCATAATAAGAAGGCGCAGACTTTAATTATGTACTGCTCACTAGGTCGTATACAGTATACTAAGAACCTAAAATTCTCGCTTACACATCCATTCTGCGTTACCTGTGGCCCACCACAGGCAGCGCAAACTACTCAAAATTGATGCCGTGCACGTTGGTTTTATCACATTTCATTCGTTCAGCTGACACAAAACTGGCTCGCGACGTAGAAAAGGCTAGCAGCATCGATTAAATCCCGGTTACATTGCACGACGATAAGACCACGATGTTAAACGAAAAGGCGCGAGAGAGTATACATAGAGACAATATGGCGTAGAGGGTGTCGCGACGTGCCGTTGAGGAGCCGAGAGATCCATCACTTTTAGTCATTAGCGAATATATGCAGGGATCAGAAATGCTTCCCTGCCTGCTTGATTACGCTCTGAAAGATGTCGAAAGGTGTCGTGGCGGCTAGAAACTTCCTCTGTTCTTTGATGCCATAGTGTGCAACCACCAATTTTAAACCAGATACCGAGACCTTGGCGCTATCGACTATGTCGTCACTGCGACGGTAGAAAATTTGTTAAAGCAAATTTAGTTGAAAAGGATCTGCCCCTTACATTCTAAGCGATTGTCGTTTCATCGAAACTGAAACACACAGCGTATTTTTTGCTGGGCGGAAAAATGCAAGCATGGCGGTTTATATACACCGAAACCGCCAACGGCGAACTTTACCAACGTAGAGAGCTTTAACGCGGTGAATCTTTAAAATATGCGCGATGACCCGCAGAGCCGAGGAAGAAAGCACACGCAGAGCTAACGCGGATGAAGTCGGCAGAGCGCTCGACCTGACGAAGAAATTGAGTTCCTCCGTCGCAACAGTAGAAGCTACCCCATTCGGAATGCCGGAGCGTAACCACGGATTCATTGTTGCAAACGACCCTGCTTTTTAATTTAAAGCCGCACATCGAAGTAGAGAGAGCGCCTGAGACAGAGTGATTGCCTGCTCGCGGCAATCACCGTTGTCACTGGTTTCCCCTCTTGCACGTTTCACGACAAGGCCAGCCGACAGGAGTCTCATTCCGTCGCGATGGTCCTCGGTCAGTGCGGCCGTACAGTGAGATGTGGCGATACACGCAAGACGGTTAGTGATCGTGCCTAGACAGAAATTGGATCTATCGGGCACAGGAACTGCTACGCCAAGAAACCGCGCGCTCAGCTGGCGCCTGATAGTACATACTAAGTGATAAATATGTGGAAATGAAAATGATAACTAGCCGGACCAAATCTCAAGAACCTCTGTTCAGTTTCTGCAACCGCCATGTTTGTCTCTGCTATAGCATGGTCGTAGTACGTTGAAGACCCGCGACCGGCTGTTACACGTAGAAGCGCATCACAAACTGGGGCTAAACAAAGATAAGGAACGCCGGCAAGCGAAAGAGATCCGTAAGAGATACGAAATGCGTGAAATATTATTGGTAGGGCTAGGGGACGACAGTTACACATCGCTGGAAATAGAGCGGGGAGCCAGACAGAGAGCGAACGTGCAAATGAGTGCAGCAGCCAGCTTTTGACAGACAGCGATAGATAGCGCTTTACAAGAAAAACCAATATTGCGTTTATAGGAAACAAAGAAAACGAGGTCCACGGGTGACCAGGCTTAACGCGGCGGGAGCGACTTAATGGTATGCGAGGCCACGACTACAGTAAACGATGCCCAGATGCCTCTTGTATGTCTAAGCATTTTAATAACACAGTTCAAAAAATCCTGTACCACATTTCTGAAGAAAAAAAAAACACTACAGCATACGACCTAGACAGCCTGGTACGCACGGGCACAGGTGTTACACAGGAGATGCATGTGCGAATCCGGAACAGAAGCGACATTTCTTTCTCGCAAGGGCAGAAATTGCCGAACACGGAGCAAACATTGCCACAGCCGCTGTCAAATGACGATGTATCTAGGGACCCCTGCCGCGATTATGTGTTATCGTTAACCTGACGGGAACAACATGATCATGATAGCGCTATCTGCTGTTAAGAACGGCCCAGCTGAGGTGCAAGTTTTGCCAGCCAGTTGCGAAAGCGGCGGCAACTTTTCTTGGAACGCCACCGTTACGCTCTAGCCTCGTCGCCGTTGTGACTAAATGCGATCGGCGGACCAACTATTATTACTGAGCCGCCACCGCCGCCCTGGTCTGCCGCGAGCGAGAGAGTGCTCGCGGGAACGTAGTTCGAGGCTCCTTCCCACGCGCCGTCCAAGACGCAAGACAATGGGCACCCGGCCGCGCTGCGGGGGTCAGCTCGGGGAATAAAAGGCACCTTTCCTGACACAAGCCCCGAGTTCTACGAAGTCCGTCTGACGTCGGCTCCGGACCGTGAACCTGTGCGGAAGTGTGTGTGTGTAAGCCGTCCCGCAGAGAGGCGGCTTGTTTACGATGACTGGTCGGCCGTTTCCCTCACCTGGGTTTCGGGGGAGGACCGTGTGCTTATAAACCGCTGTTGTGCGGCTGCTCAGTGTACTTTCTCAAGCAGTCATGTTAGACTGATGTACTTTCTCTCGCAGTCATGCTAGACTGATGAACTGCAACGTCCTGATGTAGATACTGTAAATAAACCCATATTCCTCGTTCTTGATGAGAAGCAGTCCTTCCCTTCAATAACGTCCTCAGGGTGGATAAGTTGGACGACGGCATGGGCCAGATACCTTCTAATTCATGCCCGACTCCAATCATGACAACGAGTTACGAACGGTGGGACTGAACCCCCCCAATCATAACACTGCGTATTGATTACGCTTGCCTGTTAATCAGCACGCAGCCATTGCTGAATGCTAAAGGAAAAGAGAAAACACTTCCGTGCAGTTGGTGCGGGAACAGAGAGAGAGAGAGAGAGAGAGAGAGAGAGAGAGAGAGAGAGAGAGAGAGAGAGAGAGAGAGAGAGGCTAGCAAAGCAAAAATCGACTCCCTAGCACACATATATCGCTTTAAGTGGGCTCGGTAGCACTGTCATGATGGAACGCCGATTAAACATTAAAGGTTGGATTGAACTTAAGTTCCCCCAGTTTTTGCTACATGAGGACACGCATTGCTTCCGCCGCTGGATGAGACCATGGCTTATTAGAGTTGTCGGACGATCCCACCACTGTCAACCAGATGTAGGAGTCGTCGGACGAGCTCGCCGCTGCCACCATTTGAAGGAGATGGAGGTCGTAGAGAGGAACTCGGTGAACAGGATTTATTTACATTATTTACATCTTAGACAAGACATACATCGACAGTCTAGCGTGACTCCCAAATGGATCGCGCGAGACGACGCATACAGCAAACAGCTTACGAGCACACAGCTCACTAGTACATTTCTAGCACGACAACGAGCACACAGCTCACTAGTACATCTCAAGCACGACAACGAGCATGCACTAGCAGCCGGCAAACGCTGCTTATAAGCACTTGGTCCCCCCCTTGATTCCAAGCGGACGTAAACGTTAGTCCAGTCATCGTTCGACGTCACCGTAGAGGACCCGCCCTTTTGGAGGAGGCGGGCTCACATACTCGTGTTGCACACACACACAGGTGTAATGGTCCGGAGCCGACGTCAGAGGGTCTTCGTAGAACTCCGCTCCGTCCCGGGTGGCGGTTTCAGCACAAAGCCTGCTTCGTCGAACTCCTTCACTCGCAACGGCGACGAGGCTAGAGGTTGGCGGCGGCGTTCCAAGATGAGGTCACCACCGCGGGCGTAACTGGCTGGCAAACTTGCACTGCAGCTGGCCGTTCTTAACAGGCTATTCTTTCAGAACACACAATTCTCGGCTTTCAGGAATCGTTTCACTTCAAGTGGCACTTCAAGTCAGTTCGCCGTCGTACTGGAAACGATTTCTAGATGTTTGTCTCTTTAGGACATAGTAGATGAAAAAGAAGCATTTGCCTGTGTTGAAAATGAATAATTAGGAACATTTTCGTACGCCAAAGAGGGTGTCGCGTATAGCGGTCCACATAAGTCAATCGTTGTGAGCACCGAGCTTTATTACGACTTTTAATGCACCTTATAAGTACCTCGAAATATTTCTGCGACATACCTGCAAAACTTTTCCTGCAACAGCGGTATACCTAGAGCGCGCCCAGCACTGCCTCCGACGGCTCCATCCTGGCCTTTGGCACTGGTACTGGCAATATGGCATGCATCCTTTTTATTGCCTGAATTGCTTTCCGAGTCCTATAGAGTGGACCAAACTGTCACTCACAATGAGAGGGCAACGGTCAGAGAAGCTTCCACTTTACATGTTTTGACATTTCCATGGACGGTTGCTCTCAGACTTCTGCGCAGCAGCTCCAGTTTTGACGCGTGAGTAGTGCAGTGCACTTGTACAGCATGCATGGAATGATTCTGATGCACAGAAATATAGGGATGCGCGTTTTTGTTCCGGACCCTATTGTTCAAAATATTGGGTACGATAGTTAAATTTTTTCGTATGACTTTCAAGCAAAGGTGACTGGTGACAGGCGCTAAGAAAGTTAGAATAGTGGGTCCCATACATCTCGAACTGAGCAGCAGATCCGAGAAACCTAACGACCCATAACTCTGCCAGTGAACTGTAAGTTACCCCTTTTTAATTCGAAATTTAACTGGCAAAAGCGAAACGTCCAAACTAATTTACGTCACAAAATGAAGAAAAGAAATGTACGACCGCTCATGGAAAAGTAGTACAGCCTTCAGGATGATTTAAATGAAGCAGCAGGCTTTACAAACTAAAAATAATAGAAACAAGACAGGTTCACAGGCGGGTGGAGACTTCAAGGGAACGCCCAGCCCTGAGCCAACGTTTCGACCACGTGACTCAGCCTGACGAAGACGAGGCCCCTTGTAGAAGAAACACTGGCTCCAGGCTAAGATTTCCCTTGTTTGCCCACTGTTGACCATTAGAAGTGTGATAAGGGCATGGGACGGCTCAGGAAACCGCTGACCACAAGTCAGGACTCATTCCTAGCGTATCTGGTTCTGTTCAGCAGTCCTCACGACATAATATGCCCACACACGGAATAAGGGTCAAAGTGGTCAGCAGCCAGCCACCAGGCGCACAAAAGAGCGATATGGCCGCATTAGAGAGCTCGGACAGCTTGACCCAAAAGGTCTGTCTGTTCAGCAGGAGACGGTCACAAGCACGCGGCGTAGCTTCGACTTGGAGCGGATCCCGCAGCGCTGCTCTGACGACTGGCCCAGAATAGCATGGCGTACCGCGAAGAGTCAACGACCCCCCTCCCGCTGCTCACGGGCAGCTCCAGAAATCGCGTTGGCTGCTCCAAGCGCGCGCTGCGTAGCGACAGGTGATGGGGAGCGCGCGCTGATCACCCGGAAGGCCAGATGACGATACGGCCGCGGTCTCCGCCCAAGCGTGCCTGCGTGCCGCCAGGCCACTTGTTTGCAAACAAAACGTAGCTGGCCTCTTGCAGCGTTATTTGTTTGTTGAGTGCACTATTTCTGAACGGCCTCCACCGGGGATGTTTATGGCAACTCCTCCCTTCTCCGGCCGAAGTTACGCAAGCTGGTGGAGGAAGCGGAGGCGCTCCTCCGTACGGAAAACGGAGCACGCGGCGAGGGCGAAAACGCACGCAGCGGCAGCTATCGCAGGCGTCCAGGAAATAAACGAGAGAGCATTCCACTCGTTGCGGTTCATCCATCTAGTTCGCAGTGGTCATGAGGTGATACGATGACTGCAAAGTGCTCAATTGGGCTCGTTGCCACGCTTTACGATGAAAGCGGATAGCACTTATACAGGACAGGAAACACACACACACACACACACACACACACACACACACACACACACACACACACACACACACACACACACACACAGCGATACGTCGTGGCGTCCGTGCTGTTTTCTCTTTCCTTTTTTCCCCGCTGATCCATATACTACTGCACGTTCTGCTGGTCTAGCGCTTATCGCACTGAGCACGCGCTCACACTCCCAAGAAGGGTCTTTACTGTGCAGAAAGTCACGTGTACGATACAGCACCTCGGGCAGTGGAGCGCATATGCGTCGATGTGGTGCCAACTTGCAGCGTCAGTAGAGCAGCACGCTGTAGCAGTATTGAAATGAGGTCAAAATGCATTCGCTGTCAGTCATATTCAGTTTGATGGTGTCCAAAGAGCTCATAGCGTAGTAGGAGTAAAGTTTGTACAGGCTGCAGACAAAACCAATGTGCCAAAGGGGGTTCACACGAACAGCGTCAACCGGGGACTTCACAAGTACAGCTCCAGAGGACGCCGTGTCACGTATGTCGGACTATACGATATCCGAATATGGGGCGGTAATTGGAAAATTTAGATCAAATACTGCTTTGCACTAAGTTCGCTAAATATGGAAAGTTCATTTCCAGGTCCCAGGTCAAGTACAATCCGTCCGGCTCAGTGTTACGGTCAGCACGCGCACACACACTGAAGGGTATCCACGATATAGGCAACAAAAAGAAAACGAACACTGTGTTAAAAAAAAAAAAAAAAGCTTTATTCCACGTTTGGTTGTCCCACGCAAACGGGAAAGGGCATCAAAAAAAAAAGGTGACTCAGGCTGCGAGCGAGTAATGGAAATTTGTTTTTAAAGGAACCACCACAATCTCCCCTCCCCCCCCAAAAAAAAGAAGTAAAGAAAGAAAAGGATGCGCACAGCTTAATTTTTCCGTTTAAGCGATTGTGGCGATCTTGGAATGTTGCCTCTTTCAGGCCTGCTCTCTTATTTTTCAAGCTTGTAACATAGCAGCAACGCTTTACGACACAATGATTTCTAACACAAAACTGTTTAGTCGTCGTTTTTTTTTTAATTTCTTTTTCCCCCAAAGGGCAGAAGTGACTCATTACCACTTCTATCAGAGTTTACACTTGCTCTTTCCAGACTGGAATGGCAAATGGCAGGGCAGCTAAGCCGGAAATACTGTCGTCAGTTGTTTCAACACACTACTTGTATACGTTAAACCGATATCAACATTTAATCAACATCGTTGTTACAACATACGCTACTCGGGCGACGGTGATGGTTTGCGCCTCTCCCAGGTGATAATCGACGACGACACAGTTGCACTAAAGTAAACAGCGAAAGTCGTTACAACGTTTCACACAATGGGTACGGGTAAGGAGATCCACGAGACCTCTCTGGGGGGTGTTATCAAGGGACGTGAAAACACACCCAGCGCAAGAGCAGAAAATGCGGAACGCCAGAAGCATTCCACAAGGCGCCCGAGACTCGCAGACGTGGCGCAGGCGCTGGTCTCCCCTATCAGCAGACTCCTCTGCCGAGGATGATGTAAGCGGGTCTGAAACCCGCATTAACACAGCAGAGCTAGAACAGCTTCACATGAGCGAGCTTGCTGGACCGGCACCGAGGTCAAAGCGTCCCGTCGAGCCACACAGAAAGAGGCAAAGAATGCACTTCACCACCCCCACCTCCGCGTTCCGACGCCTACTGCACACTCGTGCGGACCGTCTATTTCAATACAGCGTCATCGGGGCAATGTGACGTTCGCTTTCAAACCTCACTCTACAACCGCGACACCATTTAAACGGCCTGTCAACTCGGCTTTACGTGGTGAGAAATTTCAGGGAGATCTTGAAACCGCGTCTCGAAATTAGTGGAGCTCGCCTACCTAATCAAATTAAAAACCGGTAGAAGAAGCAAGTTTTCTTTTGCAAGTATACCCTCAACGTAGGTGCGGTAAGAATTGCGGTCTAAGTTTATTTATGTATACAGAGGCGGGGAATAAGCACTTGCGTAAGACGGCTAATAGTACTGTCACGATAATGTACCAACCTTAAGAACCAGCCGTCACTTTAACGGTCATGCTTTTATCATTTTTGACAAGCCAACGGCGTCATTCCGACAAGACGTTTTTATCGCCGTGAACAATGAGGGAAGGAGAGACACGCGAATACGACATGAAACAAAAAAAATGCTTACGATAAATAACGGGATTCAATTGGCTGCCGCTGTGAAAGTTGGCGTCGGGCAAGTCAAAAAGTATAGCTGGCCCATGCAGTCGTCCTAGTCATCCACGCTGTGGACGTTGTTGAAGGGAAGAACAGGTTCTCATCGAGAACGAAGAATACTGGGTTTATTTACAATATCTACACGGGGAGTAGAGGACATTACGTCTCAACAGTCTAGCATGACTGTATTGAAGCACACTGAGGAGCTGAAAAGACAGCTTAAATCCCCTCTGTCCTCCCTGCCGTCACACGTTTGTCCAATCGAAGCGTCCAAAGTTGCCGAAGGAACCGCCTTGAGGGCGATGATATGCACAATCAGTCCGGAACTTTTGTTCATGAACACACGCGGTGAAATACCCCCAGGGCAGCCCCCGGTCAATGCCCCAGAGAAAGTAGAATGGGGGGGAGGAGGAAGATGCTCGTAGAGGGGTTGTCAGGCTTGACTCAATTGGCGCGTCTTGGTTGGTTCCTGGCATGCCCCAGCAATTAGCTGGTGCGTCTGTCAAATGGCCTTGGCGGCTAGCCGTGGCCGTGGGGAAACTGCGTAGAAAGCCCTTTTCCAGGAGTTTCTACCTCCTAGCGTTGGTGTCGGCGGCAGTATGGCATCCATCAACACACTATTCGCCAAACGTGTTTCGCCTTGGTGTCACCGCTTGTCTGTCCGAGGGGACGCATTGTTAGCTTCACGAAGCGATTCGTCGCAGTAGGGTAGGAGAGGCTGGAAGGTCAGAAAAAATTGCGACATCAAGATATGACACTGCGAAATCCTGCAAGTCTTTTAGGACAATATCCATCAACTTAGAGAAGCTAAACGGCGCGTTCTTCAGCCCGAAGCTATGAACGAGAGGGCGAAAAGTGCCTACAGGCAAGATAAATGGGGCATAGCGGCTGGCACTTTCGGAAAGAGGTACTTGCCAGTATGCCCGCACGAGATCTAGAGTGGAAATGTATTTCGCAGCGCTGACTCTTTCGATTCGTTTCTCACTGTTGGGTATCGGGTGCAGCTGATCCCTGGTGATGGCATTTAATAGGCGGACGAGGGCCCTTATTGGGGGCCTCCGCAAGTATTAGTGATGACGTGCAGCCACTGTCAGCGGGCTCAATAACTCTCAACTCTAGCACGCGCTGTAACTCTGCCTCCATATTTCTCTCTGTCGTGCAGTTCAAGATCGCCAGTCAGACTCAAGAGTCCGTGAAGGAGTACGTTTATCTAGGTCAATTACAGGGGACCCTGACCATGAGAAGGACATTTACAGAAAAATAAAAATGAGCTGGAGTGCATACGGCAGACATTGTCAGCTTCTGACTGGAAGATTACGATTATCATTAAACAGAAGGCAATGCATTTTACCGGTGCTGACATATGGGGCAGAAACTTGGCGACTGACAAAGAAGCTCGACAAATTGAAGACCGCGCAAAGAGCGATGGAACGAAAAATATTAGGCGCAACAAGAGACAGGAAGAGAGCGGTGTGCATCAGAGAGCAAGCGGGGATTGCCAATATTCTAATCGACATTAAGAGGGAAAAATGGACCTGGGCAGGCCATGTAGTCCGTAGGGTGGATAACCGGTGGACCATTAGAGTTACAGAATAGGTGCCAAGAGAAGGGAAGCGCAGCCGAGGACGGCGGAAAACTAGGCGGGGTGATCAAATTAGGAAATTTGCAGGTGGAAATTGGAATCAGTTAGCGTAAGAGAGGTAATTGGAGATCACAGGGAGAGAGAGGCCTTCGTCCTGTAGTGGACAAAAATAGGCTAATAATGATGAGTGGAAACACTCTAAGGCTTTCATTTTACGGGTTCTGTTGATATCAGCTCTATTACATGCGTTATTAGTTCAGTTCTACCTGGCCAATTGCTAAATCTATCGAGATATTCCCCTAGCAGCCTATTTAGCTCGTCTATAGCTGCTCGGGTTTAAGAGCGTCCGTGCTTACAGAGGGTTCTACAATTTCTTCAAGGCTGATGTCAGAGTTGGAGGTCCTTACATGCGTTAAACTCGGTATGAATGTCTACCGGCTCTTTGATGGTAAAGCTAACGACTCCGCTCCGCTGCATGTACGGATTTATCAAATTGTAGTAATACATTGACACCTCCTTCCTGCGACCGGGCACTTTCAGAGCATAGTCAGTATCTGAAAGTTTGTTCAATACAATTTGACGGCTCTGTCTCAGTGAACTTTAAACTTATTGTTTCTTGAAGGTCTGAGAAACATTACCTGGTCCCTGGTGTTAAAGATTCGAAGCCTCGCATTCCTGTCATAATAGAGCTTGGCGTTTTTTTGTTTTTGTGCCACGCCCATGCTCTTTTCTACTAGCTCTTGTGTTGTACTTAGCCGTTCCAGGATATTTAGCACGTGCTCTACCACTGTTCGACTCTCCTCTTTCCTCCCACATCTCTCTCAACATTCTCAGTGGGGAACGGAGTGTCCTCCCATACACTAGCTCTGTTGGCGAGAACCCTGTAGCCTCATGAGGAACCGTTCGCAAAGCAGACGAAGTAACTGGAAGACAATTCTTCTAGTCCTCCATGCGATCGTAACAAAGCGCCCGCAAAATTCGCTTAAGCACTGAATGCCACCTCTCTACACTATTTGACTGAAGGTGATAGACGGAACTTTGTATTAACTTTACCCAGCACTTTTGTAATAATGTGGAAGTCAGTGAGCTGGTGAATAATGACCCTTGATCCACCTGAATTTCTGCTGGAAACCCGATTCGGGCGAATACCGTCAAAAGCGCGTCTACTACTTCGGTGGAGCTGAGTTCTTTAAGATGGATTGCCTCCGGAAACTTTGTAGCCGGACACAGCATGGTAAACAGGTACCTATAACCCGACCTTGTTTTTGGTGGAGGCCCTACCGTGTCCATCAAGTAGTCTGAAGGATTCGTATATTAAGGGCACTACTACCTTATATTAAGGGCACTACTACCTTTAGTGGAGCTTTCCATGTTTCTCCTGATTCACCCGAGCGCTTGCAAGCGTCGCACGATCTCACAAGGTTTTCTACGTCTTTGAAACAGCCAGGCCAGTAGTATTCCATAAGCAATCTTCCTTTCCATTTGTTTATGCCAGACCACCCATTTCCATGACAGAGACCCAAAAGGTCTTCCCTGCACTTAGTAGGTACGACTAACCGATCCAGAATCCTGCCCTTTCGGTCTCTGTTGTGCCGATATAACAAACCTCCTTTCCCGTGCATCGTCACGTTGCGCCTAGTAATGCCTATGTAGTTGTTACATCTAATTTCGCTAGGCTGCCGACATTCTTTTGCTCGGCTCTCTGTCCTCAAGTAAGAGCCGATCAAAGTTCTTTGAGACTGTCTCGCTTGTGAGTGCGTCAACTGGCTCTCCCTACAGGCACGAACTTTGACACATACCTTGCGATACGCTCTCGTTGAGCTGGTCACTGGCAGGATTTCCTCAGTCACTTTTTCTTCCCTCTAGCCTAGCTCGGTTACTTTTGCCGAGGCTATCTCTTTTGCTATTTCTGTTGGAGCGGCTTTTGCATTTTCTGAGAAAAGCGACACGATTTGACGAGCTTGGGATCGCGTCAACGCCTGTACTACGCCCTCTCCAAGTTTCCCCTTCTCACCCAGTAACTGATCCAACCGATTCGAAAACATGGAAGGGTACTGCAGCGACAAGAATTTGGAAACTGCCGCCTCGGTCACGAGCTACCCGAACAGCCCACTGATTTTTACTTTCGCCATCGGCAGACACACGCTGTGTTCTTCCACAACCTGTTTAATCCATGCTACTTCTCCAGTGAAGTTCTACCTTCACGTAAGACGGATGGACAATGTCCATGGTAGCAGCACTGTCTCGTAGCACCTGGCGTGGTTTTCCATTATATTGCAGGTCGTGAAGATACGAGTGTAAAAGTTCCTTATTCTCGTCTCTTTCGTCCACGTAGGAAAAAAAAAAAAAACTACGGATAGGCTTCCCGCAGTTTGCAGCAATATGTCCGAGTTTATGGCACTTATAGCAGCGGATCGATTTAAAAGATTGGATTTTTTTTCTGCTCTTTTTGTACAGTTTCACCGTTTGACTTCCCACCCTTTTTTGACGTCCTTTTCTCCGTGTCTACATTCGTCGGTCGCTTCACGTGCGATCCTTTTTTGAACGAAATTTGTTTCCGCCGTCCATTTCGACCGTTCGAACTTCAATCCTCGGCGCTCAGCTATCTACGCGTGGCGTACTCTTCGGCCAACTCTGCTACAGTGTACTAGTATAACTCGGCCGCCCTTTCCACAGTGTTTACGTTTCCTCTGTCTTGCACCCACAGCTTCAAAGACTGCGGGATGTTTTCGTAAAACTGCTCTATAGACACATGCATTCCATGATCATGTCTCCGCTCTCGTATGCTTCCGCACTTTTTAGGCTTGCTTTTAAGCCATATGCAAACTCCGGATATCCCACGCTATTCTTGTTGCTCAAGCTTCGAAACCTTTGCCGAAAAGTGTTGCCTGAAAGGCGTTACTTCTTCAAAAGGCTAGCCTTAACCTTCCCGTAGTCATATGCATCTTGCGCACTGAGTCTGGCGATTAGTTCAGCAGCTTCACACGGCAACACAGACAGCAACCGTTGTGGCCATGTACTCGAAGCGAAGTTCATACTCTCACAAGTCCTTTCAAAATTTCCCAGGAACAACCCTATGTCGTTCTCGACTTCAAATGGCTTTAACAGCCTGTCCATGCAGTATGATTTTGCCTCACTTGATCTTTCCAGAGGCCCTTCACTCGCTCAATTCCAAACGTTTACTTTCAAGGTCAAGTTGCAGTTTGATTAAGTCACGTTCCTTTGTGTCCAGCTCTTCTTGAAGAGCTGTCACCTAATTTGAATGTCCTCCGCCCTGGCCTGTCCGGAAATAAGCTTTAATATTTCCGATTCAATGATTTCCTTGTGTTCCACTAGGCCATGTTCCTCACCGACAACCAACAAATGGTCTCTCAGCATTGTCCTCAAATCCATGATTCCTGTTTTACTGCCTTGGTCCTACTCGCTAAAGACGACTAGGTAAACACAACCTAGCACACAATCAACAATCCAGATTCCCTACTGTTCTAAATTGAACAACCACAAAACGAAGCCTAGAGAGCCAAAGCAAAGACCAAATGCTGACTACAGAGACAGCACCACCGTCACAAGATCCGTATCACCGCTACCAGCCAGTTGTAAGAGTTGGGGTAGGGCATGTCAAAAGGGATAGCTGGCGCATGCCGTCGTCCTGCTGTTGTTTCGAGAACGAAGAACACTGGATTTACTTGCAATATCTACACGGAGGGCATAGAACATTACGTCTCAACAGCATGACTGCGTTGAAGCACACTGATGAGCCGAAAAAGACAGCTTAAATCCCCTCTGTCCTCCCTGCCGTCACACATTCGTCCAATCGGAGCGTCCAAAGTTGACGAAGGAACCGCCTCGAGGGCGAGGATATGCACAACCAGTGCGGAACTTTTATTCACTGAACACACGCGGTGAAATACACCCAGGGCCCCCGGGTCACTGCCCCAGAAAAAATTGAGGGGGGCGGGGGCGCTCTTAGAGGGGTTGTCACGCTTGACTCAACTGGCGCGTCTTGGTTGGTTCCTGGCATGCCCCAGCAATTAACTGGTGCGTCTGTCAAACGGCCTTGGCGGCTAGCAGTGACCGTGAGGAAGCGGCGTAGAACGCTCTTTTCCAGGAGTTTCTAGCTTCTAGCGTCGGGGTCGGCGGCAGTGTGGCATCCATCATCCTGTATACTTGACTTGTGTAAGCATGTATGTCTCCTCCTTATTAAAAAAAAAATAAACTGAAACAAACTCTATTCGCCAAACGTGTCTCGCCTTGGTGCCGCCGCTGGTCTGCCCGAGGGGACGCATTGTTAGCTTCACGAAGCGATTCGTCGCAGTAGGACAGGAGAGACAACTGAAATATTGAATTTTCTGACGATTCCGTAGTATTCGTGCTAAACTTTTCGGATGAACCATCGAACCCAGCGAGGGAGACATTCCTGGCACAGTAATCGATAAGGCGCGCGAGGCCTTTACATAAGAACAGCACGTCAAACATCTTCAACTTTTGTCAAGTAAAATAAACAAAAATCGTAGTTAAAAAGTAGTAATAATAGAAGGACGAATAGATAGTGCACAGGACAGGTGCTATGCTTCCAACTGGGAGTACAGGGTTGGGACTACGAGATGATATCGAGATTGGCTCTGTTTTGAAGAAATTGTATTTATGTGCTTTCGAACACTGTCGCATTTGAAATAGTTTCCATGCGCAGCAATAAAGCGTTCCCAGCGTTCATGCCGATTTGTGAATATGTCCTGTAGAAACAAGTCGCACATCCTTCTGCGATTCCGAGCGCGATTTAAGCAATCGTAACAAAATGGCGACCTTTGAGTTGGGTTTTGAAGTTTGGAAAGAGAGCGAAATAAGTGGAAACAAATCCTTACGAATGACCCGTCTTTCACGTCGAGGGTAAGCAGTATAGAGACGAAACTTAGGTGTACGGCTAGGTCTCCGAAACGAAGAAACAGTCGTCGCTGTGGAAAACCCGACGTCTCAGATCGAAAAAAAAGAAAAAAAGGAAGACTAGGCAGCTTGACAAAGTGCATGTTCATCCCGTCTTTCGGCATTCTCGGTATTGTGCATGAGGAATTCGTAATGGCCAGACTATGAACAGCTATAGTTTTACTGCCAAGTTTTAGAGCTTCCGGGAGAGGAAGTTTGACAAAAACGAACCGATATGGGGTGCACGAGGAGCTGGATGTTGTACGACAACAAAGAACCCTGTCACAGATCACTCCACACACGCGAGTTTTGCGGCGGAAATAACATGGTTTCTACCCGGCTATACTGATCAGATTAGACTCCAGTTCAGTTCACTCCCTTCCCAACATTAAAAACCCAGCTCTGTAGTCGCCATTTTGGCTTGATTGCCTTAACCAAGCTCGAAGCACAGAAGGGTACTCGACTCCTTCCGCAAAGAAGACGTCCAGGACATATTCGCGAAGAGGGAGAAAGGGAGGAAGCGCTGGATTGCTGCGCAAATGGCTATTTCAAAGGTGACAGTGTTTGAATGCACACAAATTGCTTTCTTTAAAACAGAGCCAGTCTCAACACTTTTTGATGCCACCATGTATGCATACGGCGCCTGTATTCTTGCACTGCTTTCGTCATAATAATGAAAACATCGCGACACATATAAGACGAAGAAAGATGCACGACACAAGCCCAGTGTCGGGCATCTTTCTTGGTCCGATATGCGTCGCGCTGATTTCGTTATAATTGAATGCCAGCTGCACGATCGCGCTCAACGTAAGCTCACGGGAGCTCGTGCCCAAGTGGCGAGACTGCACGGCCGTGCCGACATACAAAATATTGGAGAATTAAACACCGTTTTAATTAGATGTTTAATTTTTTTCTTTTTGCATGTCAGCACCGCCTCGTGGTCTCGAAGGCTCTTGGGGCTCGCTCCCTTGTCGTCGCACACACTGCAGCAAAGCTGTTTTTATACTCTCATCGTCCTTACTGTATACCACATGAAAGCTATCGTGGCATTGATAAATGTCGTGACAGAGTACTCTTATATATACAAAGATGCGCAATGGATCGAATTGTACACGAGAGGAAAGTGATCGAAAAATTGCAGCACTCATCACGAAGCCCTTGCTTCGATAGGTTCAAGCAAAACTAAAAGGCTTTGACGTGTACGAACGAAAACCAAAACCTCGCGTTCTAGAATAAGAATATGCGGTTCTAAAACAGAAAGGTACCGCTCCAATTTTTTTTTCTTTCCTCCTTTCTCTCTTTACGCGCGCGTTACGGACGACCCGGTAAAGCAGGTCGCAAGCCCCCTCGCACCTGCCGCGCAGCTGCCACTTTTCCCCACCTCGCTCCAGCCGGGCCGCCGATGTGGTAATCCCGGGAGAGCCGTCAGGTATGCCATGTGCGCCACGAGGAACGGCCGCCGAGGCGGCGTCCATTTTAAAGACACAGAGCGCGCACCGTTGTTGCTAACTGCCGCGGAGTTTTTTCCTCAAGCTGGAGGCGCGCCAGGGTCGCTCGATGCAGCACGCATTGCGTCCACCAAGGCACGGGGACGAGCCGGGCACGCAGCGGCCGCTTGGCTAGAAACGATTCCTCCCGACGGGCTCGCGTCACTGCGAGGCGGCGGAGCACGCGCACCGCCGCAGTGGCAGTGTGTATACAGAATGCACGGGAGGTGCCCCACAAAAGCACGACGGGACCAGTAATACCGGTGTCGCACGTACACTTTTGATCGCGATCGGGGCCGATCCGGATCGGATTTCTGGATCGCGATCAACAATTGTCGTTGCTACAGGGTCCAACGATTCGGATCGAGTCTGCTAGTCGGCAGCAACTCTCACAACCGCATAATGTATTAGCTACAAATTCAGATTTGCAAAATATGGTTAAATTTGGACAATATTTCAATTTTGCAGCTTATTATTGCCGGTAAAAAGAATTTAACGTTTTCTTTTTTTTTTTTTTTTGTGAGCTACCTTCACTTGTATTTAGCGTAGTCAATACTGCGCTAGAAGGCGTCAGCCTGCGACCGCAAGATCGCGATCCCAAATGGCCATGTGGCAACACCCGATACGGATCGGCACCGACCGCGATCAGAAGTGTGCGTGTGACACCGGTATAACTCTTGCAGGAATGAACTTACATGCTGTGATACAGCAAGACGCGCAAAGGCATGTAATGAATCCTACCCTCCCGAACCTCACCTAGTCAAATTTTCCTAAACAAAGTATACCTAAAGTGAGAAGACATAGCGAGCATTGTATCGCCGCCTATGTTGCGAGCTAGCATGTACCATTCGCGTGTGTAACAACACAAAACGTGTGTATAACAACACAGATTTGTATGTTTTTTTTAACACCAATTATACGGAGAATGACTTCAGGTAATTCTCCGAACATTACCATGGGTACGACAACGCGGCGAACGCAACTGACTGAGCAGCTAGCGCTGTAAAAAGTACCAGCACGCAAAGTTATTGTAGAGGGCAGCCGCGGGATGCTATAGAGCTAAAGCTACCCAGAGCCATTGTTCGCGACCGGCGCAGTAGCCCCAGCGACTGAGGTCGCCCTCGCACGACGTAGAAGTGTACGCAGCCTGACCGGCACGTGACTAACAGCATGTTCACTCAAAAAAGCATCCACACAAGTGGCAAACACGCATTATATGAGAACAGCCACTTTGAAAAGGAAGCTTTCCTTGCGAGCCCTTCCGGACTTCATATTTCAAAGACGCAGGAATGAAACGGGCAGTTACAGCATTTGATTAACCGCTTCGCGAAAGCTTCGCTTCTGACATATTCCAAGATGTGCGTCGGATCTGCGCAATTTTTTTCGTATATATCACTTCAAGCACGACCTGCTTACAGGTGGCGCGTTAGCTAAGCTCTCGCAACCCCGTCTCATCCGTGGTCTATTATGCCGTGTAGTGACGGTCTTAATGCAATGGTTACCCGCCGTGGTTGCTCAGTGACTATGGTGTTGGGCTGCTGAGCACAAGGTCGCGGGATCGCATCCCGGCCACAGCAGCTGCATTTCGAAGGGGGGCGAAATGAGAAAACACCCGAGTACCTACAGGTGCACGTTAAACAACCGCAGGTGGTCGAAATTTCCGAACTCCTCCACTACGGCGTGCCTCATAATCAGAAAGTGGTCTTGGCATGAAAAACCCCATAATTTAATTTTTTATCATGATGTTGAAATAATAGTTATGCGATGCGTTGTGGCGTACATATGTGGTGACTGAACGTTATATACAAATTTGGTTCATAACTATGTTTCTTTATCCAAATACGTATGTGCTCAGCGGTACAACCTGTACACTTCAAGGTTGCCTGTGGCAGATTGCACAATTCTAGTTCACGAGCTGGTCTACTCGAAGAGGCGGACATGCACACAAAAATTGGAACGAATTCTCAGGATGACATCAGGCGTTTCATGCATTCAAGTACAAAAGTAACTGGAACGCCTATGCATTTCGCCGCAAAGTTCGGCAATTAATATCTCGAAACTGGAGTCATCCTGAGAATTCGTTCCAAGTGGATCCTAGAAATTGACCTTGTCCTAGAAACAGACCTTCCTATTTACCAGCACGTCCGCTTAGTATACGGATGCGTGGTGACACAGCCTATAGAGTTCGAAATGCAGGCGACTGTACACACAATCGCCCCGGCTCACAAATGGCTTATTTACGATGAACTGTGTTAGGAATAAAAAAACACAGGGCCGTGTTTTGTTTTACTTATTACTTTTTACTTAGCACTCCTTACCGCCGCCCTCGAAACCGACCCGCTTTCCACAGCGTTTAACGATCCCAGCGGCCTTGCGTTGAAGCTGTCCACAGTTGAGAGAGGCACCGGCACACAGCAAAGGAAGCAAAATTGGAAGACGCAATTCACATTAGTGATGACACTTCGTACATCACTTATCGCGAGCTATGAGTGCCCGAGTTCGGCGACGTTAAGCTACGCTGAGGGCCGTGTGCGATGGAACGCGGCAGGACGTACACGTTCCCAAGCTTCGGCTGATGATGATCACACAAGACTCTATGAAACGCTATCTGGCCGGTGCAGGGTGCCTTGCAGATGACGCTGACTCGTTCATATGAAAGAAGCAATGCTCTAATTAATTTGCTTATGTTTTAGGTACCCAGAAAAAATGTCAGCTAGATCATCACAGCAGAGAAAAAGTAACCAGCAAATTGACCAGTAAAACTGACCAAAAAAGTTCACGGCGCCTACAGTGACAAGGAAAATTGGATTAACCGTAAAGCTCGAGCCAGAAAAAGCACTGTGGGAAGATTGCGAGCTTGGCACAAGAAACGCTATCCGCCAGAAACACCAAAGCGCATACCGTGCCGAGTCATGCGAAAGTGATATACTCGCAGACAACTTTCCGTGGATATATATGAAGGGAAAGAAAGCTACGGGGGCAAAGCGTGCACAAGTGAGAGCGCTTCTGAAAAGAGTCCCGCGTTTCCATCCACGTTAGTTTAAGCTGGGGAAGTGTAAACATAAACACCTTATTAGCAACAGTTAATTAAATAAGAGAGAACACACCACTGAGTGTAAAAGTTTACTTATTTTTCGGCTTTTCCCTTCCGCGTCTGGGCAAACGCGAAATTAAATTATGGGGTTTTACGTGCCAAAACCACCTTCTGATTATGAGGCACGCCGTAGTGGAGGACTCCGGAAATTTGGACTACCTGGGGTTCCTTAATGTGCACCTAAATCTAAGTACACGGGTGTTTTCGCATTTCGCCTCCATCGAAATGCGGCCGCCGTGGGCAAACGCGAAATCGTCGCACGTGGAAGCTGTGTCGATTCAGCGTCAGTTCCGAGCAACCAAAAGCACTGTCAAACGCTGGCGGACTACTTGGCGCTGTAACATGTGCAAAAGCTCCGCCCACGTAGCTTTCCCTTCATAGCCACAGAAAGTTGTCCGCGAGTATAGTATCCTCGAAAGTGACTGTTCGAGAATACATCTGGTGGATGGATGCGCATGTAGAAGTCAGGGATGGAAATATATGAAACGGCAAAGAATGAAATTGAAACAGAAAAAGTAACGATAATTCAAACGGCAGCGCACTACTGTGCGAAGCCAGATCAGGGCACGTGCTCACCGGACGACAACTTTGGGAGGTAGTTACCCTTTCGCGAGAATCGGCACTGGACGCATACGCACAAGGGCCGGACGAACGCGAGTAAGAAGCTCATTGGCTCTCGTGGGCCGAGTCTCGCGAAAATGAAACTATAGCCGAATGTGATCGCCCGAGAATACCGCCCTGCGTCTCAGAACACGGTGTAATAGGAGAATATTTGCCGATGACTACAAGTTTGTAGCGTATTGAAATAGCGCAGAAGTCATTGGGCTTATTTTTGATACGTGGCAGTACCAAATAAGATATCAATGAGGACGCAATAGCAGTGTTCAGGGCCTTGGACTTTATTTAAGATCAATAAGTATACCTATGAGGTTCGATGGTTTGGTAACGCAAAACATGGGTCTTAAGGGCTGATAATGAACGCACAAGTAAAGATGACGAGCATGGCGGCATTCGCCGCCAGCTTGGGCTAAGAAAGGACGCCCATAGCATCCATCCTCTTGCCACACCGGTGTCGCCGATAAGATAGGGCTACGAAGAAAGTGAAACGCCCTTCCACCCGCCAAGAGAGCTAGGCGCCCATATGGTGTACACACGGCTTGTCCGAGTGTTTTGCGCACAGCTATTCGCAACCCAAGCTAGGGAAGGTACGCGTGCTGCCGCGTTCAAGAACGATCATGCGCAGTCTTGCACCACAGTTCTCACAGCGTAACACCTGCTCAGCTCAAACACACTCGCTCGCGATAAGCGATCCGGTGCGTTCTCCGCTAAGCATGCGTATTCTGGCGCTTCCGTCAACTGTGAAAACATTCAGCGTAAAGTGCCTACAATATGCAGCCGCGAGACAGCTAGGCTCTGTTACATTTTATTTTGCAAATACAGACGCATCTCGAAGTTGAAAAAAATTTTTTTTCTGGTGTTTTACGGACCAAAAGCATTACGAGACACGCCGTAGTGGGGAGGACTCCGGATTAATTTTGACCACTTGGGGGTTCTTTAACGTACACCTAATGTGCGGTACACGGGCGTGTTCTTGGTTTTCCTTTCGCCCCCATCGGAATGCGTCCGACGAAGCTGGGATTTGATCCTGCGCCCACAGGCATAGCAGAGCAAAGGGGAAGTCACTATATACGCATCTCGAAGTTGGCAGGCCGTGGCTAAGTAGGACTGCGCAGTAACAAAAGATGCAATCAGAACAGAGGACAGATGTAACGGGAGCACGCAGCGTAATATATTGTGACTCACGAGTGACGCATTTCTCAAATGAAGCAAAAGGCCGTCGATATGCGTCGCTCGAACATAGTAGTCACGTTTTAACCCAGATAGAGCCAGAATCAGTGTGTACCAAAGCAGAAAGCGCACGCGAGCACCTGCGCGATAGAACAGCCCATCTATAGCGGAAACTATAATATTCTAAGGAAAAGCACACGCACACATGCCGCGACATCATAGCGGGCCATTATACGACGCGGCGTCGCTTCTGTGCCATTTCGCACACACAGTGTGTGTGTGTGTAATATGCGTATTCCGGCAACGCCTTTCCACGGACGAGACACAAACTGGGGGGAGGATGGGCGCAGCGACGGATTACTCGCATCAAGCCCTGCCTAGATTAAATGCGCGGCTCAAAGTTCGAGCCGAAGAATGAAGCCATATGTTCACACCGAAGAAAAAAAAAAAAAAAACTGCAGCTGCTGTGTCCCATTATCCAGCAGCCATGCATGTTTGATAAACAGAAAATTTGAGGTACAGGCGTGGCCACTGCCAACGGAAACGCGAGAGCCCATGGCATTGCTACGCGAAGCGCCACCACCGACGCCTCGTGAAGTCTTGGCAGAGAAATCACCATAGCAGACGACTCTGTGGGCTTTCCGCAAATCGCTTTGATTGCGCCCGCACCGCAAGACTTCATGAGGCGCCAGTGGTGGGGTACTCTGCGTAGCGATGCCATGGGATCTGTGTTCCCACTAGCAGTGGCCGCGCCTCTACATATTATTAAGAATCAATTTATGTGGCCTAAGGATTAACTTGGCTAGCTGAAAACTTGCTTTTCGCAGCGTCACATACATAGACTGCCGTTGAAATTATAATATTGCACCCAAGCATCTTTTGCAGTATCGCAACATGCACTCGGTAACGACAATTGTTGCCGTTACTAAACAAATGGACAATTAACAGCACCACTAAAAACGCCTAGCTATACATTGATTTCGCGCGCCTTCGGTTCCACCCCAGCTACGGGCGGGGAATTTTTACGTCGCTAAAGTGTTTGCGTGACGCACATCGTGTCCCGGTTTTGGATGGATGCATGACACATTCGTGTTAAATAAATAGGAAGAAAATGCGAAATTAATAAATCCCGCGCGAAAAATTGCGGCGCTGCTCCGGGAAATACGACTGCGCCTTGTGTGCGCTGACATGGCAGACCAGAGGATTACGGGAGCACCGCCCAGTGACCGGGTAAGGTCGGCCGCGTAGCCGAACCACGACCGGCGTGGAAGAAGCGCCTGCCAAGAAAGGGCCGCCGCACGCGCCCGGCTGCAAGAGACTTCGCCAAGTAGGTCACAGTGAAAGGACGCGCTCCTGGGCCGAAGGAGGCCAAGCCAACGCGACCGCACCGAAGGCCGCTCGGGGCTACCACGCGGCTGCCACGCCGCGTGCAACAGTCGCCTCACGTTGTATGTAGTAGTCAAGTGCTCACATATTAAACAGGCCTACACTGCGTGAACCACTAGAATGACACAGCTCAACGTTACCGAGAAGTTTCTCCTTTCGAAGACGTACTTTTGAAGAGTACGTTCGATACGATTAGACACCACTTACTGTCGTTACGCTAAGCTTTGCTTTCGCTTATGCAAACGAACAGCGATCCGCGAGAAAGGGGGAGGATGAGGAGAAAACCCTTGTCTGACATACGCGAAGGCACCGAGCACGTCGAGAGAAATGGCCGGCATGCAAGAAACAGAAAAAAAAAACTGAGTCGCCTTTTGAAGCACTTATCAAGGTCTGCGCCTGGGCACATCGTAATGTAGGAATACACCAGCGTTCTCGAATCACAAAATCAGCTAAACCAAGCCACTGCGAACGGTACGTGAACAGTAAGCAGCGATACGTATACGCATGCATGCGTACAGTGTACATGCTGATATGATCACAGACATAGACGTTACTGCGGGACTGCGCAACTATGCAAGCTCATTACCCGACGCAGAAGTCCGTATATCTGCACGTCCAATTGAAACATGTATTTCAAGGACGCGCTTCCACACGTGCCGGCGATGACATGCCAACTTATTTAATGGCAGCGGCGCCCGAAGACTCAAGGTCATCTCGAAGCCTGGATGACGAGAATACAGAAAGTGGTAATAATGTTTCCTTTCCAGTGGTGCTGAGGGACGAGGTCCCTGTGAAGTAGCTTGGCGGGGGTGAAGTAGTAGGCAGGAAATGTTGAACAAGTATGTTGAACTGTTTTTACAGGCGAACTATTTACGTTTATAGGGAGTGCAAAGAGCTTCAGGAGGCCCTCACTATTCTACACCTTGCTTGCACGGTGCGTGAGCCCTGGACGTTGCTAGTACGTACGTAATATACGGAGCCTGGGCGGTTAATGTCCAGACTGCCCGTGAGAGCTCCGTACTGCGGTTATAAAGGCAGTGGGAAAAAAAAAAAAGAAAACAGTACAGAGCGGCCCCGATGGAGCAGCGCCGGTTGTCTAGCTGGCTCTCCCTTTTCTTTGCTCTCACGTTTCGGCGCACGCCTATTGATGCTTACGTGCATTGACCTTCGTTTCACCCCTACAGTCGCCAGTAGGTGCCAAGGCCGCGGGACACTACGGCGCTGACATTTGGGGAGGAGTGATCATATGTTTGTACTAAGGCAGTGCATAGATTTCAGTAGCTCACAATAGACCTTATCGATAGCATATCTAGATATTAAAGTAGCCTGCGACAACGTAGACAGGGAATTGTTATGGTATATTCTCAAACACGAAGGCACAGATGACGATTTCGTGGAGATGCCGAGGGACATATATAGACAGCCGAGCACAAATTGTATGGGAAGGATGTCCTCTGTCTCTATTGTTGCTCACGCTTCATGTTAAGGGCATAGAAATACGACTGAAAAAGTGAATTAGGGTTTGGTTTATCCTACATGCCTAATGGACAAATGGTGCAACAGAAGGTCCCCAGAACGATGTATGCGGACGACATAGTGCTACTAGCGCACTATGCAAGACATTTACAGACACTTGCGAATATTTGTGGCAGCGGATGGACAAATCTAGGCCTCAAGTTTAGCACAGAGAAATCGGGAATTATAATTTTTAATGAAGAGACGATTAATTACGTGGTGTCAATTCAACAGCAAGTCATACCCATAGTCAAGCAATAGATACTTCGGCGTATACATAAACGAAGGAGAGACTTACTCAAACACCCACAAAAATGATCTGAAAATAAAGGCGAAGCGGAATGCAGCAATAATGAAACAGAGCACTTTGGGGCCACATTACATATGAGGTGGTGTGTGGAATCTGGAAAGGAGTGATGGCGCCAGCGCTAACGTTCGCAAATGCCATTCTGTGCTTAAAATCGGCTATCTTGTCGGGATTGGAAGTTAACCAAAGATCAGTAGGCCGGTTGGCTTTGAGAGCTCACGGCAAAACCACAAATGAGGCAGTGCATGGTGTCATGGGTTGGGCCTCTTTTGAAGTCGGAGAAGCGCAGAGCAAAATTAGTTTTGAAGAAAGACTCGGGAACATATGGTTCAATATAAATGGGCGGTTGAAGTGCACAAGCATCTATATTTTAAAAGCATGGACATAGAATTGAGGAAGGGGTCAAGAAAGTTGGTAAACAAGTATAGGGTAACTGAAAGTGCAAATAGACAACCAAGAGTCATCTGAAAAGCGAGAGAAGCAGAACGAACTGGATGCAATGAATGGAAACAAAAGAGATCATGGAGATTTACAAGAATGGGAAGAAAAATTTGAAGGGAAAATCTGTACGATAATACGAAGGCCTTGCTATTTGAGGATGCAGCTTACTAGCTAAGGGGGAAAAAACGTACCGGAGCAAATATTCGCAAGATAAGGCATGTGTACGCCGCAGCTAACATCCGGAGACCACTCAGCACGTCCTAATGGAATGCGAAGGGATTCATCCAGTGCCCCGGAGGTAACGTACCTTCCAGAAGTGCTTTGACTTAAAGTGGGCGGAAGCATCAGCCGGCCAACAGTCAAGATAAGAAATAGACATTTAGAGTATTGGTGGGAATAGAGGCAGGGAAGAAATTGATACGACCGGATCCGTTACAGGCATTGGTAGCATTACAAGGTAGAAAGAAGTTTTGAGGGAAAAAAAAAAGGTTATGAAGATGCATACAGAAATGCTGGAATGAAAACGTACAGTATACCTGATTAAGTCAAGCATGCTAGGCGACTATTTGCCACTGCCCCGTTTAAAAGGGGATGCCAATAAATCATCATCATCATCGAGGTGGGCAATCGGCTCCGTTCTCCTTCCCGTTGGGCAGGGGAAGAAAGGGTTCAGTGCCCAAGGACAAATTTTGTGCTTGGTCGGCCTGTGGAGAGCGAGAAGTCGGGTCATTCATTTGAGGGAGCCCGCCCTTCGTACGGTTTTCCCAACGCCAAAACATCTCGATTTTCTCTAGTCCTGGAATGAGAACGGCTGCCAGACGCAGTCACCGCGTGCGCTGACCGGCACGATGCGCATGGGAGACCACGTGCCGTGTCCGCCAGCCACCCGAAGCTGCGTCGAGCCGGAGAACCTACGGCAAGAGCAGGGCACAGCTGCCACAGCCAACAGAGGCGAAAATCCGGTAAACGGTGGTTCAAAATAAGAAAAAAAAAAAAACGCGAGGGCTTTAATTATTATATTACTCATAAATAGTACTGATCGGCTTTCTGGTATCATGCAAACACGCTCCAAGCACCGCACTTACAGTGAATCTGCCTGGAAACATTGCGTTTCTTCACGTTGACGGTACTTTATTGAAGTATTTGCTGTAGGCACCGCCAGCCCCGACGAGCTTATGAAAACGGCGTTGCTCGCGCCGATTTGTGACGTACAGCAGCTTCGGCTGTGCGGATACCTACCACTTTGAATTTCGAGGCCGTAGTTTTAGCGCGTGACTTTCATCATACATGCCGAGCACAACGGATGCTTCTGCGCGACACAGCGACGAAAACGTCATGGTCGGTCACTTGGGAGTTTGCTTCGCTGGGCTGTCTTCGAAACCTCGACAAATATTTTTTTTTGCGATCTAGACGCTTATTCACTCAAGACAATGCACTAACAGCTGCCGCAAACGTCGGGTACGGAAATGAGGACAATGCGAAGTAGCCCCGATATCGCCGACCAACTTCTCGAGAAAGAAAACACTGCTTGTCGTATGAAACATGACATTTTTTTTTATGTAAGATGCGCAGTCGGAATAACATACGTAATATCGTATTGTGTGAAAAGACATAGGCTAAACAGCACGTTAACAATTGAAAAAATAAGCACGATTCCTATGCTAAAATATAATTATAATTAGTAAAGATACGGCGTTCTTTTTTTTTTTTTTTTGGCTGCACATTGCCCGGCTGGTAGTGCATCACATTTGACAAGGTTGACAAGGTCAGGCAGAGCAAAGACATTAGCAGTAGATGCACCCCTCAAACAGAAAAAAAAAAAAAAACTGAATTTGGCAGTACCAATTCAAGTCATAGCGCTGGATTGACACGGACAAGAAAGACGACAGAACGTGCGCTAACTACCAACTGAATTTTACTTAAGAAAAGCGTGGTACTTAAACAAGCCAAATGAGCGGAAATGATCGCACGCGCAACCCAACGTTTTCCAGATAGGCAGTTTCCTTTCTGCCTGGAGTAATCGACGGAGCGCTGACGCAGTTAGCACCTTCTTTTGCAATCAAGCTTGCTTCTACAATTCCCCGCGTATATTTATCTGTATTTAACACGACTATACCATTCTTCAACAGCGGTTTGCACCCGCAATCATCACAATGCACAGAGACATGTCCATCTCGGTAACAGTTCAATTTTTGCTTGTGTCCTCTTAGCCTGTCATTAAGGCATCTGCCATATGTACACTTTCGTAAGAAGCCAACAAACAAAGATACCAAGCATAACACAGGGAAAATTACTTGTACTTAATAACTGACATAAAGAAATTATAAATTAATGGAATTTAAAGTGGATTAAAAACAACTTGCCGCAGGTGGGGAGCGATCCCACGTCTTCGCATTACGCGTGCGATGCTGCACCAATTGAGTTATCGCGGAGACGTCTTCCAATCCACTTTCTGGGGTATTTATGTGTTACTACTAGAATAACCCTGGGAGTGTTAGCCAGCGCCACCACTCACAAACCTTGGTGGCAGATGTGGAACATCCTAGCTGCCGCAGGCGTCACGAGTACGTGATCCTTTAGGGTGAAGGCAATTGGGCAATAAACCCACACGTGCTACCTGAAGGCATCAATGTTTGCCGCACGAGAAAGGGAAGCGATAAACGACACCTTGTGCGCAGTGCACAAATGGCGGCCGATGGTTCTTCGCGCATCCTCGGCGCGTCTTTCTCAACGGATTGGTGGCCTTACATATGCTTGATAGCTTTTGTGGAGCTGAAAGTACAACGACCGCTTTCACTTTTCGGGCCACCTCCTTATATAAACCATGTGATATCCCATGCATGTACGGTACAACCACCTCCTTTCTCCTTTCGTGACTGCGCTCGCACTTGCCACCCGGTGCCCCTAATTTTTTCGGCGCATTTTCCGCCACTGATAAACGTACGTGGATGGAGTAGCCTGCTTCCAGTAGCCGCTCGTGGAGGAATGATCTGCGGAGCGCATTCACAAGACAGATTTGCGATTGCTCCCTTCGCCAGCTTTGAATGTGACGAGGCATGCGGAAGCTGCATCTTTGTTTCCCTAGGGTGATATTCCCAACAGCAATGATTGGCGGTCAAATTTAGTTTTATACCAAACAGTCTGATATTGCCAATCACTGATGTTAAGTACCATGTTAAGTACCATGTGTACCGTAAGTACCATGCTTTTCTGAAATAAAACTCAGTTGATAGCGCACGTCCTGTCATCTTTCTTGTCCGTGTCAATCCAGCGCGCTGATTTCAATTGATGCAACTAACCAACTTGCCCAAAAATCTGCACTCCTGGATTTGGGCAGTACAGCCTTCCGCCAACAAGTTTATTTTAATAGCAGGAATCATTAAACTTTAACGTGATTTCCAGCTGTCACATATAGAAGTGTGAGGCGACAAGGTATCCGGGATGTTAGAGTATATCTCGCCACGGAAGCATGGCCATTGCAGAAGACATCATAGGGGACCTGGACTAATAAATGCTCCTAGCTCCCTTATAGCCCCTTCCCCAAAGTTATACAGTTTATCATCATCGTTCCAACAAGCCGAACAGCACGACAGTCAGCCCGCAAGCCTGGCTACAATAACGCGCAGCTTTGGAGAAGCTGAATTATGACGACCAGCGCGTGACACAAAACGAGAGCTTCGTTTACCTGAGCTCGGTGCGCGAGCGGGTCGAGTCAGAAGCTGAGCTGCTGACCCATCGCGCGAGTCAAGCCACCCCTTGGCGAACTCGGCTCGAGCCACCTGAGCGTTTACGTGAACCCGACGACCGCTTTTCGCCCTGACAGGTAGACTCCATCCGACTTGGTCAATTAAGTTCATGTAAACGTATACAGCTAAGGAGACGCAGACAGGAGCTCGATCAGGTTTGCTGCGCAGCCTGGAAGCACGCAACCTAGAAAGCATTTCATTTTGGGCCTCGACGAGAGTCGGTCGTCACCGCGAAAAAGATGAACTGCGAACACCTTCTCTACATTCTGTGCGGTGGCGTAGGTGTGACGATTTCGTGATTCGTTAAGACACGGCTAGCTGGGTGCCCAAAATTGCGTTGGGGGCAGCGAATACGAGCACCCCTATCAGGATTAAAAAAGAACTGACGGCAAAAAATTATTATATATGCGCTTTCACCAAACAATACATTACAAAACGTTATCACAATGACGGGGCTAAATTATGTTCGTTTCGTCAGGTTACTTCCTTTCACAGCAAACCCAGAACAAACACCACCCATGTAAAGCCAGCGGCATAAGTGGCCCAGTGAACAGTCTGAAGTATAAACCTGGGCCTATGACTGGGTCCTAGTCAGACTGAAATGCTCGATATTGTCCACTCAAGCAAGGTGTCGCTGATGACTTTAAAGGCAAGTGTTGATTCAAAACTTTGGCAAGTTGGTTGATGTCCAATATTAAGGAGACGGCGACAAAAAAAAAAAAAAAGTGCACAGGATTTGCTCTGTGTGCCGTTTTTTTTTTTTTTTTTTCGGTGTGTCGCCGTCTCCTTTGCGCCGCCGACATAATAAACTAATGACGCGTACAGCTTATTAGCTAGAAAAAAAAAAAAAAGCCGGACCATTTTTTTCCTTTTTTTTTTTAGCTTACCTATGTAAGCCCACAAATCTGATAGTTATCCGTACAAATCTTTCCGATAAACCAGGTTAACATTTTTAATCTATGTCCATCCTACTTAAATCACGACCGCACACTGAACCAAAATTATATCTGAAATACAGGACAACCTTTCTAAGAGATTTTGGATTTCTTTCACAACGAAAAAAAAAATCGCTAAATACCTCATTCTTGCTCCCTACTAAGAATGTGCAAAGGCATCCAGCATTCTTTATTTTGAAATATCAGCCTCAAATCTGCCTCATACTGAAATTTTTTGCCTTGACGCAGAAAAATAAGCTATTGTAATGTGTGACGAAATATCATAGAAACATCTTTCCACGTGGCCCAAAAATGAAAGGTTCACGCTTATGTATGTATGTATAATGTAAAAAAAGAAGAAATCGAAGAGGGTCGACCTCAAGGTTTGATGCGTTTGGCATTAAGTGACCCATGCATATACGTTCACACGAACGAAAATTCAGGACAATTTAAATTTTACAACTAGAGTACAGAATACCGTCCAACGCACCAAGGACCCCGACATAATTTAATATTTGGCCATGTCTGGATAACTTCACGTGAAATGGTAAACACAAAGATAGAAGAGCGGCTACTAGCGGCTCAATTCAGGCAGATAAAGAACGAACGACGCGAAACCCTTGCGCCAGTTCGGCAGTGGCCATTAGGTGCTACCGCCTTAAGTCGAAGCGATTGCAGCTAGTAACCGCTCGCATACGGTTTGTTAATTATAACGGAACCAGCAAAGAAAGCGCAAAAAGAATCCCGAGGGCATCGAAGAGAAAACGGGGCTCGGGGCCAGCTGCTGTGCCTCGGCCGAGGAAGCAGAGGTCTCGCAGAGAGAGCCCCGGAATCGATCGCCGAGCCCAAGGTTCAACGCCCTCGGCCGCCCGAGCAGCGCGCACGAAAAGTGCGCCGGCGGCTCAGCTAAGGGGGAACGCTGTCCAGGGACATTCCAGCGCTGGCGGGTGGCACCGGAAACTGGCGCCGAGGGCGCTGGACGGCACACTGCTAGCGGGAGTTCAAGTGGTGCGGCCCCCCACCTACCCGCGCCACCGCACTAACCTCGCTCCCCTCAACAGGCGTGCGGAGATTGCCGCGGCAACAAGGACACGGCAACAAGGCCGCAGGCCTTGCAGAACACGCACTGCGCAACACAACGTGCGCACTAGCATGGCCCGCAACGATGGGCACTCGAGCCGCGACCGATGCCGTGCACTTGTGCCACCGCAGAATTGGGCTCCACGTCAGACTCGATGCAATTGAAGCCATGACAACAGCCGTTAAGTTGCGTACTACAAGGAATTGAAAACGATCCACAAAGAGAAAACAGTACATTTAGTGACACTTTTTCGAATAAATTATAGCAAAACTTCGAAACTTCCACTGTTGTCGACCCAGCAAACCGTACAGTGCTCGTATTCAGTATGAATGTGAAGGCCGGGAACACGAGCAACGGTCATTCAAGGCCACATAACCGCAAGGGTCATCGCAGATGCATATTTACCGAGCCAGGAACCTGCACATCACGATTCGTGACTTGTCGAAGGTCCAGCAAGATTGCTCCGATTATCACAAGTATGCCCCAGCAAAATGACCATCAACCGCCTCACAACACACACAGAATACGTTTAGCAGTAGCTTCATAGGTCAGTCGCAAGCCTCAGCAAACTGTACAGAAGCTCCAGCTTGCTGGGTTAGTATTCTGATGCGTGATGTCTAGGTAGGATGGTAATGACACACAGATGGTAAATGAAGTTGAAAGCTGCTACGACCGCTTGAAGAGCAACGAGGCGGAAAGCGGAGAAAAAAATGTGCTGCAGGATTGCCGCTTTCTCCTCCTAATCTTGCATCCTCCACCACCATAGCGTTTTTCTGTCCTACCAATCTACGCACAGAGACTGTTCTCTACCAAGCACTTCCTCTCCCCCTGCTAAAAAACAATCTTGCGGGCATGAAAGAGAGCGTGTGTTCACGAAGTACTCCTTACGAGTAAGTGATTTGTCAAAAACTGGTGCCCTCCAATCGTGATGGCGGACGTATCAGCGAAGACGGTCAGCCAATGCAAACAGATATTACCAACGAAATGCTTTGCGAATCCTCTCCTAGAACCGCAGCATTTCTGAATCTGACATGTCATTACTACTGCATCACTTTACCCATTTGTGCAAGATATTTTTTTTTTTTTTTAATTTCGCACCATACATTTCACGATGCTACTTCCATCCGTCATAAAATACGATCCGAGTGGCTGGTACTGCCAAGAAAGCGATGTATATTCAGTGGGCGTGCAAGAATTTCTCCATGCAACTCAGTAAACTGCTGTTTCCAAGTAAAAAAAAAATGTGGGTTTTACGTGCCAAAACCACGATCTGATTATGAGGCACGCCGTAGTGGGGGACTCCGGAAATTTAGACCACCTGGCGTTATTTAACGTGTACCTAAATCGAAGTATACACGGGTGCTTTCGCATTTCGCCTCCATCGAAATGCGGCCGCCGTGGCCGGGATTTGATCCCACGACCTTGCGCTTAGCAGCCCAACACCATAGCCACTAAGCAACCACGGCGGGTAAAGGCGAGAGTTCACAGCAACGTAAAATCTTAGAGGCTTATACATGAATTCTGGGTGTAGCTTTTTCTTCTGGAAACGTGGCAGTTACTGGTTCGGTTCTTTATGGAGTAAAAAAATGTCTCAGAGCAAAAAATGGTATTCATACACGCAAAGTTCGACGGCGGATGGCAAGTTCTTCATTGAAAAGTGCACCGTCTGCTGCGCGGTGTTTGAACCCTCAGCGATGAGCCGAGTTGACCCGGAAACGTTAGCAGAAAATAAATTTCACTTTTGGTTGAAGATATTCCTTACTTCAAATGAAAAGCATTACGTTCAGCAGAGTTGCAATATGGACTGGCTGGTGGTACATTTCTGGAAACGGAACTAGCACAACTTGAAAATAAAGGACACCGTATATGCCCCCTTACTGTATCCTGTGTTTTAGCGCTGTGCTAGTTCCGCTTCTAAAAAGCATAAGCGCACACTTTTAGAGACTAATAGATGGTAACCTATACCGAGATGAACACTGCCACATTTTTAAACTACTTTCACTGACCTCGTAAGGGTGACTGTCTCTGCTGCTTTGCATACATGTAGTACTTCAAGAGAAGAAACTGAGTGCCACTTTTAGGCCGCTATTTTGTAGCGACGCCTTTTTTTTTTTTTCGATGCTAATGCTTCTTGGTGTTTTTCGCATTCGTGAGTGGTCGCGTTCAGCATCTGGAAACGCCACCAAATCGCGGCCATGGTCAGTTACGAATCAATGCGTCAATGCTTGCGTTGTGAAATTCACGCATACACGACTCGCGCCAAGGTATCCAAGATGACCAAACCGAAGATTACCCAGCAAGGACACAATGCGAAAACACGTTTGCACAAACTGCAATATTTCGAACATCCCGTTTCGGGAATAATAATAATAATAATAATGCACAGACAAATAAAAGAGCAACCAGTTCACATAGAACGCTCCGTGTTGACCGTTTCGATTTAACCTGCAAATGCTTGGGACGGTACGCAAAAGGAAAACGATGTGTAGTTCTAAATTAGTAGGCAAAAGGATTTCGTTTATCCCGAAGCAGTGTTCCGCTGACTGCATTCATTCAACGCTGAGGCTGTGTTACGTAAGAGCAGGAATGACGAGAACAGATGACAGCAACACGCACTGACGAACAAAAATAAAATGTCACATGCATTTGTAGCACAGTGCGCGATCGCAAAGTAGTAGAGGTAGTGTAGGATGCGTGCATACAAGGCCGGCTAACACAACGTAGCCTGCGACCTGAGCTACCAAAAAGCCCGGGAAACGTGCGTCCTGTTTCCCAGTGAATGCATTTATACACACGCGCTCGTGCAGCTACAGTACGGCACATTCGATATCCAGCCGTCTCCTCGCCCCACAAGGGCCTCACAACGGAGCAGTTGACCCCATTCCAGAAATTTCCACATGCACGCCCACGGAGACCTCCTCGATCGGCGCCACAGCGAGGAAGCAAACGGACCAGGCGCGCAAGAGGGAAAGCACACTCCACAATTACTTTTTTTTCTCTCTCACTCAGCCCGCATGAACAGTACAATACGCCACTACGGGCGACTACACGAAACTTGGTTTTAAGCGTGATCATGCATTATAACAGTAGATCGCGCAATTATTAGAACGATGGGCACACACATCGTAAAATCATCCGCCCCGCCCCCTTCGACTCCCCCCCCCCCCAATTTATGTTTGCATTTGTGTCCCATAATAATTATAACCCATTATTGGTAGCACGCGGCATTTTGAAAATAATTAGTGCTGCTTTCGTTCTGTATAGCTCTGCAGAGAGCAAATAGACGACAGGCGCATGACGATAACATGAAACGCACACGAGAATGGTACGTGTTATCATCGTTGTATGACAAAGCTTGCATACTTCTTTTGAAACAGTCCTTCTGTCGCCATCAAAATGCACCAAACTAACGCGGTGATGACGCGGGGAAGTTGCTGCTGTTACTAGCTTGATATGAGTGCAAGAAACTCTTCAACATGTGTCGCAGCGAGATATGCACCTGCCATGACTAGAAACCAAAAGCACCACCATTCAGAAAGCAAGATGCTACCAGTAACTGCTGATTCTGTTTGCTGTAATCTCTAAAGCTAGGCCGAATTCAACAGAGAAAAAGACGTAAGCATTTTCAGAACGGGTACAGTACCATTACAACCAAGGGCCAAAGAAACCCGCAGATTCAGAAACCCGAAAAGGAAACTACGCTGCACTAGGCACACCGAGCGTTTTGCCGCCATTTCTGAAAACGTAAACAGTTCGCGGGCGCTCTCCGCAAACGCTGCTGCAGTTCGTTCTTGCACTGTATAACTGCAGCAGCGCTAGCAGTGCAACACGTCATGATAAAGTAAAGGAATATTTGAAAGGCTCGAATTTTTTTCTTTCTTTTATATATATATTGGCGCGATTCTTAATAGTAAACTAACTTGACGCTACGTTAGCGGAGCTGATGCCAGCCAGTAGAAGCGCTCTACAATAAACTGTCAAACACTACTTCTTACACTCACACAAAAACTGCACGAGTTGTTTCAATTTACTACAAAACGTTGCTTTTTTTGGCTGCTATTGGGCGCGCGGAAGGTCAAAAATGGCTGTAATGCGCTACATTCCAGCGGCACACAGCCTTCCCGCCCCGCACGAAACTGGGCGCACATACACAGAAACGTAATGCTACTTACGGAAAGCTCGGGGTGTTTAGGATCCTTATGTGACGCTGCACGGATTATTCCAGCCCTCCAATCCAAATCTGATGCCTTGGAAAGTTTGCCTTTGCCCGCACTGTTAACACACAGAAATCGTTTGCCCACAATCTCCTCGCGATGCTTGTAGGCCATTGCACATATTAAGTATCCAACCTCTGGCTACAGGAGCCCAGAGTGCACACTTGAAAACTGCGTGGACTGGACGAAAACACTACCACGTCTCCAAACGCGAACGAATAATACGGGAGTTGAAAGGTCGCCACGTAAGTCTCAGTACGCCTGCGCGACCTCGGAGGGAGGAAAAAAAAAAAATTGTGCTAAGCCACGTGACTGAAAGGAGCCCCACCACTGGAGCAGGAATGCGCTCTGCGCCCAATGGGATGCCGCAAGATGCGCGGCTCGGCCAATAGCGGCGTCCGCGCTTGAAAGTGGCGCGTCGCCTCCGGCGCGCTGTCTGCGGCCCAGCGGCTCATGTTCTGACGTAGCGTATTCCACGCTCTGTTCAAAAATTGTGGATGCAGTTGTTTGAACTTTGGGACTGTCGTCGTGTGCCTTTCGAATCTTACGAGGACTCATATCACTTTGGATATATGCAGGATGATCTCCACCGTCATATCTCGCCTAATCATGTGAGTGTAGCGAACGATCCTTCATTCGATGTATTGCAAGACAAAGACTCATGTTCATGTGGTGGATTTGTAGCAAATAATTACAGTGCATGTTGCCTCTGACGCGATTATTTACTAATAGACCGTCCTATTTGCATGTAGCGCGTATTTGTGAACATTTGTGCAGCGAACGCTGCAGCTTTTGTTTGTTTGTGTAGGCAGCATAAATCGCTGCATGTTGCGCATGATTGGTGTGTTTATTAACCATCTGAATTAATTCGTTAATGGAATTATTAGACATCGGTTTTAAGGACGCACGCTCTGGGAAAATTCTACCGTGTGGTCGTTGTTCTGAAGCGTGGGATTGTCTTACGTCATTCTCTGCTGTTAACAGTGCCGTAGCTTATCGCCCGCGTTTTATACGTGAATGTTGTGCATTGTACCAGTGATCCTCAGCGATCAAAATAGTTTAGTTTTCATGTTCTCTATACACGGGATATACATTATGCCTTACCACCTGATGTCCAAGTCCTTACTGCGCCACAAAGCGCGTCCGCAGCGTGCCATTGTTGTCAGGCAGCAGATGTTCGTGAGGCCAGGTCCTTCGTTTGTTCCTATTGTGTGACTGTATTGTGTTCCAGTTTTTGCCGCATGGCCTTGTCTGTTCATGCTAACAGCGTGTGGTCTGTAAAAAAATAAGGGACTTCGAATAGATTTTGTAGAAGAGGTTTCCCGTGTCCTTATATTTATTTGTTGGCCCTTCGCCACACGTCATCGCACATGTTTGGCAACACATGCACTTCATGGAGGATGTATGCACTTAGCCGTTTTGCTTATGGATAAGTCATTTGGACCATGCGAATGGGTACATGAGCGTTATCTTATTTGATTGTCCGCTTGTAGGCACTTGTGCCGATCATACTGAACAATTTTTAGTAACTGGTTCAAGCTAAAGTCCGTTCATCAGCTTACGCTTGACAGCGGTAGTGGTATGGAGGGGCTTTAGTTCAAGCGTGTACAAAGGTCACTCACCTTCAGTTTGTTCTGCTCACCTTCATAATACGCCTACATTTGTCGCTACTGCTGGACACACTTTATTTGACGCAGTATTAACTAAAAATGCAGCGAACCTACTACGTGGAGACGATTAGCATGACTATTTTTTAAATATATATTCTTTTAAGTACCGTGGACGTAATATAAGGTCTACTTGTGCTGTTCTGCTGCCGTCCAGCACATCTTTTCACAGTTGAGTGGAGTTGAGCCTTGCCGTCTACATGTTGGCAGCCGCCCCACATTTAGGCGAACGGTGCCATCTGACAGGCGGGCATTGTTTCAGCAGAAGCTGCTTGATGGAGTGAGCTGCATGGCATAGAGCGTGTGTCAGCGGGAGGGGTCAGACCCCCTCCCATCGCCGCTCTACCTTTTTGGTGAGCTGCTGTTGCTGCCTGTGGGCCTGGGAGAGGAGGGAAGAACTCCACTTCCTGCTGGGAGGGGAGTCCGTTTATTTTGGTTGGAGCCGACGATTATTTTGGGGCCTTGGGAGCAGGAGCTTGCCTCTGTGTAGAGATGCACCCTTCCTTGCTTGGGAATGTTCAGCTCTGATTTCGCATCCAGGAACAGCCCTGCTGTGTTCTTCATCCTCCTGCAGCTCTGACTTATTTTGTGTTGCGCAGTGCCTTGCAATGTTCTGCTACAGTGTCATTGTGTGAGTGACCTTGGAACCACCAGTCCACAAATGCAGAATCCTTCGATTGGTGCTCAGCTGACTGGTGCATCTTTGCAGCTGACACGCGGCCGATTGTGCCTTCTGTTACTGTTTTGCTGTTGTTGCTTCCCGGTGCTGGCTCATTGTTTCTATCGTCTCTTCAGCTTGCTCTTCGGTGTGCTGTACCCTGCGTATGCATCCTACAAGGCAGTCAAGAACAAGGACGTCAGGTCTCACGTAAGTGCAGTTTTCATATACGGTACAGCCCATTGGGTGCTCATTGAAGAACCTAAGGTGGTTAAAATTAAACCGGTCCCCACTGCGGCGTACCCCATAATCGCATCATGGTTTTGGCAAGTAAAAACGCCAGAATTTAATTTTTTTTAAATCCTTTCTTTACAGCTTCAATGGATGATGTACTGGATCGTATTTGCCCTCTTCACATGCATCGAGACATTTTCTGACATCTTTATTTCATTTTGGTAAGTGCACCTGGATCTTGTACTTCAGTAGTTTGAACCCATGTCACACTGTTTACATCTAGCACTATTTGCTTGTGAGTAGACAGTATTACACAAGTGCTGGCACTGTGTGCATTTATGCCATTAGTGAGTCATATGGATTCAAATTTACTTTGCTACCGTGTTGCATAGTGGAACAAAAAGGAGAGCAAATATATTTTGACCCTGTCAAATGCTTTTCCTTGCTGGTGCTTCTCAAGAAATAATTCACTAGCGAGGAGTAAGTGTGAAACAGAAACAAATCTAGTGTAAAAGGCCAGTAATAATAATGGCTTCTCTGTGGCGTACTTGGCCATCAAGACTTCCAAAAATGTTATTGATCTCTCGAAGCCATCGTTGGCATGCTGGCCTTCTTATCAATAAAGTTTTTCACCACCACCACCCGTGAATACCAAGAACACTTGTAAGCAGAAAGAAAGCAGCTACCTTTGTTGTTTATTGCTTTTTGAAATCTTGAGCAGGCCAATGCACTGTGCCATTGAGCACTGGGTATCATCCGAACCAAGTGCAATGCACTGAGATGTTATGCTTCTTCCGGTGCATGCCTGTGTTCTGACTGAGCTGCATAGCGGCATCAGGCATATGAAATTTTAAATTGTAAACTGTTCATCTGCAGCAGCAGCACCCTATATAAGTGCACTGGAAAAATGAAAGCCTCTACCAGAGATCTTCAGTTGCACCAGTTTCACATCAACTAATGCATTCCTACTCCTGCAGATTTCCCGTTTTTGTTGCTTTGCTAACCCTCTTGTAGTCACAATTGCAGTCCCATTCCCTTTGAACCCTTGCAGTTACATCTGCTCCTTCATCACAGCAATAGCGTATGGAGGGAATATATCAACTCCAGAGAAACTGCTTGGTGAAACTGCGGGTGCACAACCATTACAGCTGCCATTGTGCAGCTCGAATTGTGGCCAGCATAGTTCACCTAATTGATAGAATTAACTCTACCTTACACTATGTTTATACAAAATAGGGGGTGATCATTTTTAGGTTTTACGAAAATTTTTAAAATCACCTGTTGCAGATAACGTAATTCTAGTCCATGTGATATGTGAGAAAAATTTAAAACACATATCCAACTAATTAACAAAAATCACTAATTATCTTAATTATTGTAGACCACGTATTGCACTGTACTAATTGTAGCCAGTTAGCTTGTCAGGTGTATCCACTTGGAATAAATTTCCAGAATGACTCCAGTTTGGAGATACGCACCATTACACTCGCCGTAAAAATGCGCTGTTCCACTTACTTTCTAACGAAATGCTGTTTTATGCATTCAAGCATGAAAGTAACTGGAACACCCATGTATTTCCTCCCACGTTTTGGGAAATAATATCTCAAAATCGGTGTCATCCTGGAAATTCATTTCAAGTGGATGCATCATTCAAACTTGCCGGTTACAATTAGTAAATCACAATATGTGTCTTAAAAATAATTAATAAAAAGTTAATTAGTCAATCATTGTTAATTAGTTGAATATGTGTTTAGATTTCTTGTGCTAGTAATGTTTGCCTCTTTGAATAATCCAACTCAACGACATGAATTATGCTATCTGCCACAAGTAATATCTAAAAATTCTCTAGGACTTAAGAATGATCACCCTGTATAATGTAGAAATGAGAACCTGCATATGCATGTCCAATGCCTGAGAAGACTGAGATGGGTCACTGCCCTTTCAGTTCAATTCACAAAAGTAGCTAAAGAGGGAAGGGGTAACAAGGGAGTGGTTGTTTAGATCAAACAAAATCTGGTTAGACTGAAATTGTCAGCAGTATGTCCATTGCTGCCCCCATGTAACACTTTCACCCTTTAGACATTTTAATGCTTTTTATCCGGATGGGTTCCTTTACTTCTCTGTGTTTGCTTCTAAGCAAATTTGTAACTTTTGTTTGCACATACTTGATATTTGTTGTGTAGCACAAGTGATTCTCTTTAGCCCAATGTGGTAACTGCTGTCCTCATGTGTAACACAGCAGTCATAAGTGAATAAAATTTTTATGTGAGCCTTTATCCTAGCAGGCTGTTGTTAGTAGGCCTTTAGTTGCATTTTTTCTTGCATAAAATTCAAAATATAAAATTGGCATTGGTCGTTTTTATTAAGCTGCTCTAGTATGCCCAAATTTGCTTTTCTATCCTTTAATGCTAATATTCTGATAAATAGTACAGAACAAATAGTTGTCTTGTTCTGTAGTTCTATGTAATAGTTGTATCTGAAACCCAGAAAGCACTTGCTAAATAAATAAAATGGTATTAAACAGAATGGCTTCTTTTACCAACATTTTCACTTTTGCATATATAATTTATCAAACATTTATCTAATTGTGGTATTGCATTGATCAGAAAGTGTAAGTGCTTCACTTGACAGGCTGCTCCTCCAGTTAAATCTTATTCAGTTAGATATACCTCGTCATGAGAACATGCATTAATATATGGTGTTCCCCACAATAACATTTTGGTTCTTTGTATTTCTAGGATGCCATTTTATTATGAGCTCAAGATCTTGTTCGTTCTGTGGCTCCTGTCACCTGTAACAAAAGGATCAAGCCTCTTGTACCGACGCTTTGTTCATCCACAGCTTGTTCAACGTGAGCAGGTGTGTTCCAAGTACTGTTGCACCCTGGGCTTGTATGCTTGCCTATATTTGTTTGTAGCAGGTGGAGTTTGAATACTTCCTTCACAGGAGTGCCATATTTTTTAAATATGCACACATCGGTTGTACCTGTAATATTTACTTATTTCAAAAAGAGCCAAACAAGGTATTTCGCTTTAAAAAGATAGTGGAAGTGAAGTGAGCCCAAGCTTCTGCTGCCATACTCAAAATGCACTTACGAAGCCTCTGACGTGGGCTCACATTCTCTACAGTGCTCCGGGTCACGTTGGAGGCAAAAAAATACCAAACATGCAAAACAATCTTGAAATTTTGGTTGTGCATTCGGTGACCTTCGGCTAAAGAAAATAATATACAACCAAAATTGGAACCAGAAGAAAGGTAGTTAACCGAGGGACCCAATTTTTAATAATCGTATCATGAGAAACCAACAAACAAAGGCGCCAAGGACAACATTGGGGAAATTACTTGTTCTTACTAATTGAATTAAAGAAATGATAAATATAATGGCAATGATAGCGGATGAAAAAACAACTTGCCGCAGGTGGGGAACAATCCCACATCTTTGCATTACACTTGCGATGCTCTACCAATTGAGCTACCGCGGCGCCATCCTCCCATCAATTTTCTGAGGTATTTATGTGTTACTACTAGAACAACCCTGGGATTGTTAGCCAGCGCCACCACTCGCAAACCTTGAGGGCGGATGTGGAACATCCTTTCTGTCGCAGGTGTCACGAGTACGTGATCTTTTTGAGTGAAGGCAACTGGTCAATAAACCCGCACATGCTACCTGAAGGGACTAATGTTGCCGGATTTGAGACCCTTGTTATGTAATAAGGGAGAAGAAAGGGGGTCAATCGAGGGGTTCAATTTTTATTAATCATATCGTAAGAAGCCAATAAACAAAGACACCAAGGGCTACACAGGGGAAATTACTTGTACTTACTAATTGAATTAAAGAAACAATAAATTAATGGCAATGAGAGTGGATGAAAAACAACTTGCCGCAGGTGGGGAATGATCCGACGTCTTCACATTACGCATAATGCGAAGACATGGGATCGTTCCCCATCTGTGGCAAGTTGTTTTTTGATCCACTTTCATTGCCATTAATTTATTGTTTTGTTAATTCAATTAGTAAGTACAAGTAATTTCCCCTGTGTTATCCTTGGCATCTTTGTTTGTTGGCTTCTCATGATATAACCAAAACAAGAGGCACGTGCACTCTTGCTCGTATACTGCTGTACTTGAAGCATACAAGTGAACCTTGTAGATCCAACAGAATCTATGAAGACACATTGATGTGTATTTTTCTTTTTTTTTCTTTAAGTGTACTCTGACCTTCAGAGTCAATCTCGGAAGGCATATTAACATGTAGCCCCGAGGGAACAGCTTGCAGCTTTCACATTTACTCTAGAGGAAAGCCTTACTTTCAATCTTCAAGTTGCTTAATTTTACCATTGACTGAAAAACCTTTTGGAGCACTGGATCAGGGTAAAAATGGAATTTCATTACATCCAATGTACGCAACCTCAATTTGATAAGTGCAATAGACGTATTCATCATGTGACTAATGCATTGTTCGCCTGAATTTTGTGCTGAACAGTCAAGTGCTAAGGAAATTTAACTTTTTAGTGCATTCTAAGCTCTGAAAAGCTTTGCAGTGAGTTTTACCATTTATGCAAGCTATTTCTTTGTACCTTAACAAAAAAAACAAAAGGAAAGTAGATAGCCATCTCTACTTGCTGCTGTCACATTGGCAATTGCTTAGTAATTCTTGCATTGTCTCTTTTGCAGGACATTGATGAACTGATCGAGAAGGCAAAGGAGCAAGGCTACTCTACCATGTTGCTTCTTGGCAGCCGTGGTCTGAGCTATGCCACCAGTGTGGTGCTCCAGACAGCCATCAAAGTAGGCACCTGATATTTGCTTGATACACGCAGCATGCAAGGGCAGCAAGCTTCTGTTTTGCATGATTGGGCTCTAAGGCAGCTTGACTAACCCTCAATTCCACACAGCTATTGACTTCAGCCACAGTTTCGATTGCAAGCTAAGTTGCATTGGTCATAGGGGCATAAATGAAATACTAACAAGGCTAGCACAAACAATGTTCCCTATTTATTCTATTTCTTGGACTTATAAAAGGAAATGTAGTGTACTGAAACCCATGCAGGTAGCTAGAGAAACTCTCGGAATTCGGAATTCTGCTAGCTGTGAGCAGCTTCTTGTGCTGGAGTATGTTGTGCCGGTGCTGGCCACTGCAGCTGTGATCACATAACGTAAAACCCTTAGAAGCAGACACCTTTTATTTGGCTAAAGTTTCTTAAATCCAGAGCGTTGACTCTAAGCGCTCTTGCTGAAGCAGTGTGTAAAATTGGCCATACACTTGGTACGTTGAGAGAGAGAATTCCTGTCTAACTACTGTATAAAGAAGGACACATAGATTTCATGGAAACGTGGCACAGAAAGCATAACTTTTTTTAATCCCCTCAGACATTCTCAAAATTATGCAGTGTTAGCACTTCCCATACAGGGCTGTAGAACATCAAGATTTGTTCTGGAGTATAAATAAAATAGTTTTAATTACCATACTAGGCTACATTCACATGCAATAAGTAAACCAGAGATATCATTTATTCTAGGCCTGTGCTGCCATGCTCTGGTTCATAAAATCATAAGCCTCTGTTACAGAAAGGTCGATCAACCTTCTTTTACCTGCCTTTTAATAGCCGCATGAAAATTACATTGTGCATGGTCACATGCTGTAATTTCTGGGGCTACACTTTGGGCTTTAGAGTGCATGATGTTTTACGTTTGTTCATGAATCGGGAGCCTTTCATAAAGCATGAATTTCATGTTATTTCAAGATGTCCTCACTACTTCTCGTGAAAATTGAATTTGGAAGTCATGTGCATTCAAGGCCGGTATAACGTAAAACTTTTCCAATCTGTTTTTGTTCCAAATCGGCCATTAGCCCTCAGTGATACGTGAAGATGGTTCGGGCTCTGCCGATATGGTTGTGGCGCCTGCCCATATGGGTTCGACCCAAACCATTCTGTCCTGTGAGGAAGGGCTAATGGCTGTTTTGGAATAAAAACAGATTAGAATAGTTTTATGTTATAGGGTCCCAAGCCAATTTATATGTAACACGAATATTTAGAACATTGCTTGTATGAAATGCAGCAAGTATTTCTTTGAAAATTGTCATTGAAAAATATAGGAGCATTGTGGGCCTATTTTAAACCATGTCCCTTTACGAAATGTGCTCTCACTTCGCATCGTTTGGGATTGTAATAACTTCAACAGGGTTTCCTGTTGGACCATTTGGTACATGATAATTCAGAATTAAAAAGGAAGGGAGAAGGACACAGTGCTGACCTGTAACTGAAGTAAAGTAATTGTGTTGCGCCGAGTTTTAATACTGAAATAGTGAAAGAACACGAGGCTGAAGGACAAAACGTGATGTCCTTCTTTCTTGTGTTCTTTCATTTTTCTAGCGATAAAAAAGTCACTTTTATCTGAAAACTGAAGCATCGATTGCAATAGCATATTACTAGACAGCTATATGAAGTAAGGATTGTACAGTAAAACCTCGTTAAACTGTACCCGCTTAAACAGTAGTTTCATTTTAAAAGTGGTAAAGTAAAATCCCCCACTCAGCGGCCATTGAACATTATGTGTTGTATTTGCATAAACCGTACCAGCTTATTGCGTACGTATTGGTTAACGCGTAGTGTTTCCACTTTTCGTCGCACAAGCACTCCGGTGCGTCGTCTCCATCGGTCGGCCCAGCAGAACAAGAAGCCTCAGAGGTCAGAACAACGGCCTCCAAGCACCCTGTGCGTTTGCACGTGAAGCCACACCAACATTAACATCATTTTGGTGGCGTGCCAGAGAGCGTTGTGGTGTCATGCAAGCGAGGACTCGCATCATGCAGAAGCTCGGATAAAAAAGATGCTGGGTGCTCAGCATAGAAGAAAAATTGCTATTGAACGTGACACAAGGAAGTCGGTGCTAGCACGCTACATGGATCTACTGTTAACTACGGCGTGTGGCATTTGGAAAGCGAAGCAGTTGCTCAGCAGCGCTGCTGCGACCACGAAGAGATGTTGGCTATGAGGTTCTACTTTTCGCCATCGTTGCCTGGATGGATGGATGTTGTGAGCGTCCGCTTTAGAATGGGGCGGTGGGTTGCACCACCAAGCTCTAGCTATTACACTGCCTAATGTCCTATCTAGGTTAAAAAAAAGGGGGAAAAAAAAAACATGATGAACTCTCACAACCAAATTTCCTCGCCCCCTATTGTGAACTTTACTTTTGTTGTCTCCGTTTTTTGTCGCTTCCCTACTACCACCAATCTTCCAGTTGCCTCTTACTACTCTCTATTGCGGACATATTCACTTTTCTCTTGCTCTCGCTGAACCCTAGGGCTTCAAAGAGGCCAGTGGTGCCTAAATCGACCACTGGGCAAATGTCTTCACATTCTAATAAAACATGTTCCATCGTTTCCCTAGCTTTACCGCAGCAAGCACATGCTTCTTCTTCCTTCCTTATATCTAAGGCATCCCGACCTCGCTTTGAAAAGTAATGAGCTTCCCTTAATTTTGAGTTATCATAAATTGTTTCTTTCCTTATTTCGTTTTTTCCTTTTAAGTAGTTGTACTCATGGCAGGTTTCTTTTCCACTGCCGCCACCCATGAGATTATTTCAGCCTCTCTGACTTTCCGCTTGACGTTCTTTGTTGCTGTGTTGCTCGCCCTACAGGCCGCATAGTTGCTGGTAAGCTTCCTAGTTCTTTTCCTCCACTGTGAATCAATGTTCTTCCTGTACAGATACCTCAACACTCTCCCAGCCCATTTACTTTCTTCCATATTTCTCAGTCGTTCTTCAGACTCAGTTTTACTACGAGCTTCCCTCACTTCATAACTTGTCCAGCCCTGCACTTGTCCAACCCTGCACAGCTTCATTTGTAGTCTTCCCGTGAATGCCCAATGCGAGGCGTACCACTGACCTTTGGTTCCTATCAAGTCCTAATTGTACCCCTGATTTAAAGCAAACAACCATATTTCCAAAAGTAAGTCCTGGAACCATTACACCTTTCCACATCCCTCTGAGCACCTCGTACCTATTGTATCCCCATAGCGCTCTTTGCTTCATGATGGCTGCATTTCTCTTCCCCTTTACTGTTATTGTTTTTTCCTGTGTTTCCATATATCTATTGCCTTAGTGTATCCATATACCAAGGTATTTATATTCTGTTACCCGAGGTATTTCCTGGCCCTGCATCGCCACTGTCTGTTCACTGTTTTCATTGAATACCATAACACCTGATTTTCTAACGCTAAATTTCAAGGCTAAATTCTCCCCTGGCCAGACGTTGCAAATCACTTTGCTTGTTAGTTAGCAACACACTGTCGTCCGCATAAAATAAACTTGGAAGATGCTGCTCTACTACTGTACCCGCCTGTTTGTATGAGAAGTTCAACCTGATATTACTTTCTTCCAGCGCCCTCTCCATGCTCACTATATACATCATAAACAGCAATGGGGATAAAGGGCACCCCTGCCTCAGACCCTTGTTGATATCAACTTTCTCGTCTAGATATCAACCTCGTATAGCCCTGTGGCTATGCGCTTAGGAATTTTCTCTTCGGCTTTCTTCCAGTTGAAATTTGTCAGCACCAGCTCCTTTTCCATCTGGTTCTCTCTCATGCTCTTTTTTTCTTCAAATACAACCTCGTCATTGCCTTGGAAAGATTTGGCTGTTATTTTTTAGATGTAATTTAATGCCACTTCCCCTTCCAGTTTGTTTCCATCTTTGTCTAGGATATGTTGCTTTATTGTTGTTGACTTCCTGCCTAATAATTTTATGTGGTTCCAAGATATCCTAGGTGTGGCCTTCTTTTTCTCACGTATTTCTGGCAACCAGCATTCACTTTCACCTTTTATCTTTGCTTGCACTAGTATTTGAACCATAGACTTTTACTCCCGGTATATTGGAATTTCTCCCGGTAAATTGGAACCTCTTTAGGCAGAAATGTGCCGAAAAAGAGGAGCTCAAGGATGTAGGCAGCTGGAGCAAAGCCCTCTTAAAAGCGGTTGAAGAGGCAACGGAAAAGGTGGAGGCAGACGAAACGCAAGAGGTAGTAGACCGGAAAATGGTCGGATTATGGAGGAAAAAAAGGCAGCTAGAGCAAAAATTGAAAGAGAATAGAAGCAATAGAAACATTAGGCGGGCATTAGCGCACCTGAACGGAGAGATTGAAGAATATGCACTCGAACTCACGAAACGAAATTGGAATAGCATATGCGAACAGATGGATCACAAAATTAGTAAATCAAATACATGGCAACTGTTGAGACACCTACTAGACCCCCAAAGCAGCAAATCAGAGATGCATAGAAACATGCAGAAACTAGTGTACAAATACGAAGGTAGTAATAGACAATTGTTCGCTAAAGTTAAGGATAGGTATCTTAAATGTGGTCTGCAACAAGCACTGCCGGACTACAAAGGCGAAGAGAACCCCCTCTTGGACAGCCCCGTAACGGTAGGAGAAGTCAGGGCCGAGCTGAATCGACTCAAAACAAAAACAGCTGCAGGACCGGACAGAATAAGCAATCGGATGTTGAGGAACCTAAACGACAAGTCAATAGTAAACCTAACGAATTTTATGCAAGAGTGTTGGGAGAAGGGTAAAATCCCCAAAGAATGGAAGGAGGCTAAATTAGTCCTAATTCCAAAACCGGGGAAAAAGCTTAGTCTTGAAAACCTCAGACCAATATCCCTCACGTCATGCGTCGGGAAACTAATGGAACACGTGATACAATCTAGAATCAGCAGATACTTGGAAGACCAAGACATGTACCCTGACACAATGATAGGCTTCAGAGCACACCTATCTGCGTGCGATGTCATGCTACAGCTTAAAGAGCAAATTATCGACCACCAAACGAAGGACACGAAAGCCATCGTTGGCTTAGACGTGGCCAAAGCATTTGACAACGTAGACCACAAGGCAATCTTAGAAAAATTGAGTAGCCTAAACGTAGGGAGACGTACCTACGAGTATATAAAGGACTTTCTGACTGACAGAACAGTAACGGTTAGTCTAGGGGGTAACGAAGAGAAAGGGATAGAGCTCAGCAATAAGGGAACACCGCAGGGCTCTGTGCTCTCACCCACTCTCTTTAACATAGTAATGATGGGACTCCCGCACAACCTTAAGGACTTACAGGGTCTAGAACATACGATCTATGCGGACGACATCACCCTATGGATAAATAGAGGCAGTGACGCCCACATAGAAGAAACGCTGCAAAATGCCATAAATATAATTGAAGAGCACTTAGAAAAAGCCAAACTTAAATGTTCAGCTACGAAGTCGGAGGCTCTCTTCATCAGTCCACAGAAAAAGTGAAAGCAAATCCCTAACCACGGGATAAAACTCGCAGTTAATGGGGACGCGATTCCAAATGTTAAAGCTATACGAGTGCTAGGCATGCACATTCAGGAGAATGAAAGAAATACGGAAACAATTAGAAAGCTTGAAATGAGCATAAGCCAAACATGTCGACTCCTCAGAAGAATCGCCAACAAGAAGGCAGGCATGAGGGAGGCTAACCTATTAAGGATAGTACAGTCCTTCGCGATCAGCAAGATCACATATGCAACACCGTACCTTAAACTAACAAGGGCCGAAAAAAACAAAATAGAAATCCTCATTTGGAAAGGAATTAAAACGGCCCTGAACCTGCCACTATGCACATCTACGCAGAGGATACTAAACATGGGCATTTCAAACACCCTAGAAGAGTTGATCGAAGCCACACTAGTCTCCCAACAACAGAGCAACAATGAGAAGCAGAGGTGGTCTGAGAATTCTAGAGAAACTAGGATACAAAACTAACAACAAAGTAAGAAACACGGGAGCCATTCCGTCGCAAATCAGAGACAGGATATGCATACCACCACTCCCGAAGAATATGCATCCTAGTCACCACCAGGACAGGAGGAAAGACAAGGTTAAAGCATTACAAAAATCACTAGATAAAAAGCAAGGGGTGTTCTACACGGATGCAGCAGAATATGAAAGCAGACCAGGTTTTGTCTCAGTGACGACCCAGGCTAACGGTGAGAACTCTAAGAGCTGCAGTACCCAGCAAAACAGAGTGGAGGTTGCAGAGGAGGTGGCCATAGCCCTAGCTTTGACTCAAAAAGGGGTTAAAATCATAGTGTCAGATTCCAAAACAGCTATCAGGAATTATACCGCAGGGAGAATCTCCAAAGAGGCGCTCAACATATTGGAGAAAGGACCAATTCCAGAAGAATCAGTAAATCTTATATGGACTCCTGCCCACGAAGGCTTGCCCGGCAACAAGAAAGCACACGCATTGGCCCGAGAGCTTATTTACCGGTACACCAATGCAGCCTCTACAGCCAGGGAGCCCCTACAAAAAGAAGGCATAAACACTTACAGCGAAATTCTCGATTATTATAGAATGGGAAGGAAAACACTGCCAGTGGCGCATAAGAAACTAAGTAAGCAAGAAGAGATAACATGGAGGCAACTCCAAGCGGGGGTGATCTGCAACCCCTACATACTGAAGAGATGGCACGATAGCATTGAGAACATGAATTGCAAACACTGCGGGGCAAAAGCGGACATGATCCACATAATATGGACATGTCCTAGATACAATAAACCAGATAGGGATAAACAATCCTGGGAGACTTTAATGACCAGCTCGAAGGAAGATGATCAAAGAGAAGTCATCCGCATGGCCCTGGACACCGCTGAGCTCCAAGGAGCATCAGCCAGCTGAAAAGGGAGGAGCAAGCCGAAAAGAAAGGAAGACTCTTGACTCCTCGGCGCTCTTTTTTGCGGGTGCAAATAAACGTTATTTCTCTCTCTCTCTCTCTGTCATTCGGCAATCGCTTCTCATATTTCCCTGTTCCACCAGCTTTTCGGTTTCTTTTTTCCTTTCCAATGAACGTGTTGTTTCTCTTTCCGTATTTCTGTTGTTATTACACTTAGCTCACTATATTCCCACTCTTTACTTGGCCATTTGCCAAGTTCTTCCTAGACTCTAGTGACTATATTTGTTATTTTTTTCAACGTTCAAATTTGGACTGTCCATTTTGCACTCCTTGCTCTTCTTCCCAACTACATGTCCCATTTTCATGGTGATGTGTTTATGGTCGCTTCCTATGCCTCTGTTGTTGCCGAAGTGTAGCCTAGCGAAAGTGATAAGGATGACACGGAAAGCGACAGCACAGCCGATTCAGACTCGACAGTGGCAGAAGCTGCGCGTTATGTCAGCCTCATGAATGCAATCGTCGCGACGAGAACAGCACCCCGCAATGAAAAGGTGCCCCACAACTTCTGCAATGCTACCGCGCCTGTGCACGGAGAATATGCAACACCAAGGAGGAATCTGCTATGTGAGTGTTTGCCGAGAAGAAGGGGCTGGCTGCAAAGCTGGCTCGCAGCTTCAGTAAGTCTGAGGCCACTGTCGTCGCTGCTAGGCTGCCGCGTTAAACGAAAATAACACTTTTGTCACGCGAAGTAAATAAATACTGCATGTTTTTTCAACCCTTTCATCGCACTGTTTTTGAGTTTTGTTTTTGGCAGGTAAGTGGGCGATCTCGTGCTATTTCGGTTAAGGAGTACTACCGTTTAGTATGTGCTTTTCCAAGCTCCGGCCAACTACGGTTTAATGAGGTTTCACTGTAGTTGTATTGGCCGTATAAACTTTCAAACATCTGCTTGCTAAGTTAACAACGGTGCAGTGCTCGCACAAGCAAACGTGAACGCATCTCGCTCAATGACGACATAAACTTGCTGTCAAAACACCAGAGTGAGGAAGCATGCCCGCAGCAGCGAGCGAATTGACCTTCGTGCTGCCTCTCGCTTCAACGCAAACTAAGCGGCGAAAACCCAGCGCACATGAAGCTATCAGCACTCGGCACACTCTGTCGCGATCGCAGGTCGCTTTCAAGATATCACCATATCCAAGACATCACCATATTCAGCAGCCGCCGGAGTAGAATGTTCCCCTCTCTCCTTCCACTCTTCCCAGTGCCTTGCACGCAACCGAAGACCGTGCGCTTCCTTCCCACTTTCCTCCCTTGCAAGATTGAGCCGCTGTCGTCGGCTCACCCTTGCACGCTTTCACACGCACATACAGCATACAGCGCATGGCGACAATGTTTTTGCCCTTGGACTTTGTACAGAACGTCACGGCTACGACAATGGCAAAAATGCGCCTGGAGTGTCCATGTAATTGCTATTGCAATAAAAACTCAGTGCAACACAATCATGCAACTGAAGATGGGTTCCATAAGTCCTTCTCATGCGAAACGCAGTTATTAATATTTTATAGCGATCTCCATACTTTTCTAGACGCTGGCTTTATAGTAGACTGTATATTTTTAGATTTTGCAAAAGCCTTCGACAGAGTAAACCACCACTTACTCCTACTAAAACTCAGCCAGCTAAATATTGATCCCCTGGTCTTCAACTGGATTCGAGAGTTTCTTTCTAACCGTACACAATATATAAGCATTAATGATAATGATTCTCCTGAAGTTCCAGTCGGTTCAGGGGTACCTCAAGGCTCTGTTTTAGCACCCTTATTTTCCTTAATTTATATCAGTGATCTTCCTAACCAAATTGCAAGTTCCATTTGTCTATTTGCTGATGACTGTGTTATATACCGCAAGATTAAAAGCACTAACGATACTTTAACACTCCAGGATGATCTCAATAACACTGCAGCGTGGTGCAAGCTTTGGCTAATGGAACTAAACACTTCTAAATGCAAAACAATTAGAAATTCCCGTAACCAGTCAGCTTGCCCTGCCTACATACTTAATGATACTGCCCTTGACCCAGTGCTTTTTTACAAATATCTCTGTGTGCATATTGCTAGCAATCTTTCATGGAAAAGACACATTGAATACATCATGTCGAAAGCTAACCGCATGCTTGGCTATCTCAGACGTAACTTTTCTTTAGCTCCACCGAAACTAAAACAACTCTGCGTCACTTATGTCAGACCTCGAATATGCATGCTCGATATGGGACCCTGGGCATGCTGCTCTAACAAATATCCTTGAAAGTGTGCAAAATAGATCGGTCCGTTTCATCCTTAACAATTATCACCGTACTTCTAGCGTTACTAACATGAAACTTGCTCTTGGCATTCCCCTTCTCTCTTCCTGAAGAAAATTATCTCGTCTCTCCCTCTTTCACAAAATCTACTATCATAAGCACGAGCTCAAGTCCTGGTACATTACACCAGCATCTTATGTCTCCGCACGTGTCGATCATCGCTTCAAAGTTCATGTACCTGCGCAGCGCACAGTCACCTACTCATACTCATTCTTGCCGAGAACATGTCTTGAGTGGAACCACCTGCCTGCGTCACTAGTTGCCATCACAGATACAGACCGTTTTCGCAGAGCATTATCAAACAAATTATAAGCCTACTTCAAAACTGCGTCACTACTGCGTTGTCAACTATTGCTATCATTTTCTTTCATTGCTATTATTCCATGTTTTCGTTTTTCTATTCTTGTTACTTGATTTTTAAGTGTTTATTTTTGCTTTGTTACTTTTGTGCTCATTTACCTGTTGTTGCTGTATTTTCTTTGCGGTATAACTGTTCTTCACTTCTTCGTGTATTTATTTTATATGTACTGATATACTAAAGCCCCTCCCCTCTATAATGCTTCATGTAAGCCCAGAGGGTAATAATAAATAAATAAATATCACAAAATCAGTGGGTGGGGGAGAAATTGGCCCAATGTCTGCAGTGTTGCAAACTGACCTTAAAGAATATCAGAAAAGGACTAGAAAGCTATTATATTATACACAATTACATATACATATTATACACAATTGTAACAGCTGACGGAAGGTCAAGTTGATAGAGATCAGCAGGGAGGGTCAAGCAAGGGAAGAGACTTTCTGGTCAGTAGCAGGCTTTAAAGCGAGGGATGGGGTTCAATTGGAGGATGTGTTAGGCATAAATATGAGCAGAGACGATGAAAGGGGGAAAAAAAAAAAGTAGTCGATAGGGAAAGGAATACAAGCTAACAAAAAAAATAGTAAGCTTAATGCAAGGAGACGTTTTGGTTGGCTCACCTAATTGACCATGTAGGCAATTCATTTCTGTGAAAAGAAAAGGGAGAGAGAGAAAGCAGATGGCTCTCGCACACATGCCTTTCACACTGCATCACATAGGCCTCAAAATGTCTGGTAGATGTGCTGGTCTTTGTGCGAAAATTGAGCGCAACTCCGACCAAAATCTTGGTGACATCCTCAGGAGCAACAGTGTATCATAAGGTTGCTGCTGGGGGTCAAGTTTAGGAAGCTTGCATGTTCTCTAAGACACTCATTCAAGCACCACCTCATCCTCCTTATTACTGCAAGACACTGGTATCTGATACACAATATTGGTGTTGCATGGAGGAGGCCTCGCTGATTTGTCATACACTTTCCTGCAAAGGTGCCGTGTTAAACAATACACATGCTGTCCTTTCCAGCAATTTGTTTCCAAGAATGTGACAGCTTGTGCACATAGAAGATGATGTCAGTATTGCAGTTGCCTTTGGTCATCTTGGACAGTGGTCACTTTTTTATTGAAACACCATATGAATGAAAAGCTACTTACCTTCCAAAACAGTGCAGTGGGTGTACACATCCCGCACACAGTTCAGCCACGCAAAACTAAGCAGCTTACTGATTCACGATAGGATTACCTTGTAGGTCTGGTCTCTTGCTCTTCTAGGAAATAAACTCGGGAAGGTTATATAAAAGGCATTACATTAGCACTTATTTATGCATTGAATTGCCGATATCTTTTGTAAACCCCTCTCAATTCGATGTACCTGGCTTTGACTGTATAAAGTGTGGCATGAAAAAATGGCAGTCAGCTCAGAATTCTGCCGTATTGTCCCTGTGCCATACTTATCGCATGGCTTTACTGTAATCTATGCATATAGATTCTCTTCTCGGTCTCCCTATACTTGTAAGGTAGCCATCTAGAATGCTTAATGTTTCTCCAAATATTTATTTTTTATTGCTTGGCATTGAGTTATCACAATGATGATCAATAAGAAAATGCTTGATATTTGACTGTTTTGTCCTCATACAGACATGTCTAAATTACTTTTTCTTGGTGTATTTTGAAATGTTGGAATTCATCACCACAAAATGCTCACGTGTTGCTTCTTGAGTACTTACAAGCATGTGTAGAAAGCTGCTAAAGCTGTGTACAGTGCACCATATCTATAAAACAATGACTGAGGGCTGGATATGTTAATCATCAGACAAGCATATGCAACAGACTATGCTGGCACCTAGAGGCTTTCATACACCATTTTGTTTAAGGCAACAAAAATAGTTTTTGGTGACCAGAGCAGTTCAAAGCAATAACGCAGAAATATAGTAGTCATGAAAAGAAGTGTACAAACTAAAAGAAGTATACAAAAGAATCTCCATTTCTTCAGAACACAGGCATATTTCTTTATGTATTTACATTTACAGTACCTACAGTGCACTGTACATACAAAATACAAAGAATACATATACATAAAAAAACGCTGGTTGAATCAGACTTATGAAGAAAACAATAAAAAGAATTTGTCAATAATAACAAAAACAAATGTTTAAAAAAATTTGAATACATATAAATGACATAGACAGAAAAGGAAAACAAACAACCATGCTCAACATGGGCTATGTTGACTGAAAAGAAAATTCTGAAGCAAGGAAGAAAATGGTGAAGGGGAAGCACAGACATTTTCTGGGGTAGCTTATTCCAATTGCAAATTGTGTGTGGAAAAAAAAAGCTCATTTGAATAAGTTGATACTACATGCCAACTCGTGCACCTTCAGACAGTGCTCTGTATGGGCAGATATGTATGTAGGCTCCTTTATGCCGTTTTCTTTTTTAACCCTTTGAGGGTCAATTTTTTTCGCCATATGTGACCGCCCAAGGTAGATTTTTTCATTGCAGGTTCCAATTCTTAGGGGCTTATTTCGAAAAAAAGTTTACCGTAATTTTTCTAGGGTGACCGTAAAGTGAGAAAAAAAATATTTTGTGTTGGTATATATGTACTCTTCATTCATGAATAAAAACAATAAAAAAAAGGAAATAAACTTATAAGAATTAAAAATTTGATGCATTGTTATGCACATAGTTAAAGGCTTTGAAAATGTGCACATGAGAATATTTCGCAAGACTTAAATGTTCCAACTCTTACACTAATATGTACATCCATATCGTAATCGAACTGCGTAGGTGCACGCACTCAAGAAAACTGTGTAGTTGTGTGCCCGCCAAAAAAAGCAAAGCATGTGACAAACTTCCGCTATTCTTCATTTTATCGCCAACCAGAGGCAATCTGTTTTCGAGGGTGTCCCCCCCCCCCCCCTGAAAAAGAAGCAACGGAAACGCATGCACGGCGGCATCCTTCCTATGCGCACCCCTGTGATCACTAAATGAGCAAGAAACAAGCGATCTCCCTTTGAGCGATTAGTAACGAGATAGCCATCAGTTTTGCAAGCGCAAGAAGTCGAAACTGCTGCGGAAGAAAACGCAAACCGCCGCCCGCCCGCCCGTGTGCCATTGCGCGAGCGGTAGTATATAGACGCGCAGGAGCAAACTAGCTGTAAAACAAAGCATGCAGCGAAAACCGACAGAGGGAGGCGCGCAAAAAAAAGTTATGTGTATTCGCACATAGTGGCAGCACATGACAGAAAAGAAAAAATTTGGAAATTGGCGCGCTTTTTAAATGTACAGACTGCGCCGTAAATATATGGCATCGACCATTTTTGGACTCTTTCGCGGCACCATATATTTATGTCATTGACCCTGAAAAGGTTAATACCCATCTTGCAGTGACAAATTTCATAAAAGAGGGACAATTATAAATATTTTGGCCTATCTTCAAGGAGTGGCCATACCAACACATTTAGGATTTCAAATCATCACTTAGAAAGGTGATATTCACCTGTGATAAAATAGGCTGTGCAACTGTACATGCTAACAAACATCAATGTTCACTTTAGTAAAAGCACAGAATTAAAGAACGCATGTTTAGTTTGGCTGCAAGAACATTATAAAGCAGTCATCAATTTTCGGCTGCATGCCATAGGCTGCCAAGGGATTCAAGTTTTTGTGGGAGTTTATGATCCACTTATTTTTGCTTACAAGTATACATGAATAAATGAACAATTCTGTCATGAGCACGCCAAACGCAGTCTCCTGACTGATGCGACTAATGCTCCTAGGCATACTTGAACTCATGGAATGCTGATTGTGCTCTTCCAATGCAACTTTATTATGTTAACATTTTGAGTGAAAACATAATGGCATTGCCTGGAGAAGCCACTTGCGCATGCATACCCATTCTTTTTTCTCTTAGCCCTTTCCTTATTAGAGAAAGAGCCACCACTGGCCTATTTATTACTACAAGCACCAGCTTGCTCGTGAGCTCTAGCCTATTGCATGCATATAAAGGAGGTTTCCAAGTGAAAAATACTTGATCAAGTGGTATTGGTGGGTCAGACAGCATGTTCTGTAAAGCTCTTCGAGAAAGCATGTCTGCAAAAGGTGTCAGATCTGCATTGGACACTCTGCGTGCGTGTGGTAATAGATCAAAAGCACAAATAAATTAGCTGTGCATTCACAAAGGAAACTGTTTTTTTTTTCCTTGATTTTTATTTTTCCCTCCTGATTTCAATTCAGGGCGTGGAGACACTTCCCCAGGCAGAGCCAAGCGAGCCTTTGCCAGCTTCATCTGCTAATGATTCTAACCGCAATCGTGACAGGCGTCGCTGATTTTTGGGGTCTCGTGTGTGTTTGTGCCAAACCACTTTTATGCTTTGACCAATTGCTTGCATTTTACTTTTCAATAAATGTACATTTTTATTGGTTATTGTAACTGTTTTTGTTGCCTTTATTGGTATTTATTTTTGCTGCTTTATTCTAACCATTACCAGCGCACCTGTTAATAATGCACACTTACGTTTGTGCATTGTAGTCTGCAACTTCACCACTAGCAGCATGAACTTACCGTATTTGCATGTAAATAATGCGACCACGAATATAACACAAAAGGGGACTTTTGGTCTCTCGGAAAAAGGATAAAATTTATGTTACGATTATAACACGAAGTGGTGCTATAAAGAAGCCGGAAACAATGCATAAATGCAGATGCCCGCAGGGTGCTTTACTCAGCATTACTACTTACTGCGAACAGACGTCTGTCTATGTCGGCGAGAATGTCGTCGTCCTCCATGCCACCAAGGTTATTGAACAGGCAACACTTCAGAAGTGTTCGCAACATAATCGAGCACGGCTTTTTACGCTGTAGCAATTGCGGTGGTGCCTAGTGGTTTAGCTGAATGCAGTTTGAAGTGCCTGAGAAAAAAAAAAATCTTTCAAAACACATCATATTTGTGTCGTGACCCAGGTATAATGCGAGGTACATTCTGAGGCTGGAAATTTCAAAAAAAGAGTTGTTATATTTGTGCAAATACGGTAGTTAAACAACAGACTTGTGCATGCACACACAAACAAACAAAAGAAATCTGTTATGATTTTTGCCATTCTAGTTGCAGCCACACTGCTTGTTTATTTGAGGGCCACTTTATTGTGAAAAATAATGGCATGTAGCATTGACTTGTATTCTTCTATCCTTCAATTAAGTATCTAATGCAACATAAAGTTTCCTTTTTTTTTTTTTTTTTTTAGAATGCGGAGAAGGAGAAAGTAATGAGCACAAAAAGATACTGCCTCAATTTGAAGTTGGTGTAATATGGCTAATAAGTTGCTTAAGAGGAGTCTGTAAAAAAAAAAAAAAATTCAAGCCACTTCATATACTAATCTATAATCAGATTTGGTTCACAAAACACGTAAACCTGATTGCTTCAGCTATAGTAGACTGCAGCGTTATATGCTGACTGAGGTTTACTCATCATTCAAGATTAGCATGTGCTTGTAATAGAGAACAAATCCCCTCCCAGTAACAAAAGTAAATACTTGAAAATTTAGAATCTTGATTCTCTTTATAATCATTTAGTGAGCTGAATCACCACCAAGTCCAAAGCATGACATATGTGCAACAGCTCACAAGGTGCACATGTATCTCCGCATTTCAGGGATTTCCACACTGTGGTGGCTCTGTGGCTAAAATGTTCTGCTGCTGAACTTGAGATCACAGTTTCAATTCCCAGCAGTGACGCCCACACTCGGGTAAAACTAGAATGCAGAAATGCAGTTGTGCTTTTATGTAGGTGCATAGGAATTAAGCCCAGATAGTCGAATCCCGAGTCTTCCGCTGCAGCACCTCTAATAGCCTGGGTGTAGTTTCAGGATGCTATACAGCATCAGTTAAGGGGTTCACGGTGATCTCTGTACAGACGTACCATTGAAGACTATCTGTGAAAAGAATTACCAAGTCATTTGCAGCAACTCGTAAGCATGAATGCTTGCTCTTGATTTGATATTGATCAAGATTGTGTCAGAAACATGACACAGTATCTATGTGAAACTGCAGGGTCAACTTTGATGGCTTTTAATTCTACCTAATGTCTGTACCCTTGTTGACATAAAGCAATTTTCATTTATTGAGACTGTCAACATGGCAGCAAAATCCATTCTTGGATATATATAAAGTTTGAATGATATTGAAAAATAGTACAATGTATCACCAATTCTTTGCATAAAATGTGGCATGTTGGAATCTCAGTGCTGACGCCCGTTGTTGCAAATGGGTCGCAAGCCCCAAGGGTAGCGTTGGCCTGGCGGCCTGGGGCACTGGAAGCATCCGAAGGTCCCGGCAAAGCATGAGTCGACTGGTAACAGAACAACTGGTTTATTCTAACATCGCAAAAGAGCGGGCGGTCAGGTCGACCGAAGTGAGAGACGGGAGAGCACGTAACTCGACAGAAGAAATCGGAGCCTCTCTCCTGGCGTCCGGGGGCAGCTGCTCTTATACTCTCGGCGTCGCGGGCAAGAAGGAAGGTCACGGGATGAGACCACGTGACGGCGGAGCACGGACGAGCTGAGAGACATGTTGAGACGAGTGTAGTGACGCATCGCCAACCCGGCGACGGACAGACCTCCTCGCTTCTCACTTGGGGAGCTCCTCTCCCCGGCTGCCGCGCTTTGACAAGCGTGGGCACACACACACGCACACACGAAGACACGTGGCACTGAAACACGCCTGGACGCGCTTGGCGGGGAGACTTTGCGGCAGCTCCAAACGGGCCAAAATGTCCGCCGCTTTGAAAGAAGCCCCAGCGTCCGTTGCATCCGCGCCGGCTATACCGCGCATCGTAGGCGAAACGTAACAGACCGCCCCGCCGGGGGAAGGAGATCCCGATGGTCAGGGGACTGCATCCGCTGTCCGGAGGGATGTCGCTTGATGATGCTCATAACCGAAGTCGGTCGTCCTTCGGCGTTTCTTGAGCGCAGCGCACAGAGAAGGCCTCGTTCTCTCGTTCAGGTTCACACAAGACACTGCAAAGTGACTTCGGGAGAGTTGACATTTTTGTTCTCGTTCCCAGCAAGCGTTAGAACTACGCCGAAAGTCAACCGCTCAGTCAGCAAGCACGGCACAACCCTCACTAAGCCCTGCCAGGCTCTTTCCCCTTTTATACTACTGCCTAGTTCCTTACAGTAGTTTAGCAGCACTCAGAACGCGTCCACAAATCGGAAAATTGCACTAGAAAGCACATCATCACTTTGAAACACTACACAAAAGCAATATGTTAAAAATCCTGCCTCAGGAAGAAAAACATCAGTAACAAACAATTTTGAGGCTGATTCCCACGTTAGGGGCTTCGACTTAAGCCATCGGCGTTGCCGTTGAGACTCCCCTTTTTGTAACGCACCTCAAAGGAATATTGTTGCAAAGCGAGGCTCCAGCGCAGGAGGCGGCCATTTTTGGGAGAGATGGTCTGCAGCCATTGGAGAGGGCAGTGATCCGTCTCAATAATAAACCTCGAGCCGGCTAGGTAGCATGACAATTTCTGAACGGCCCACACGATACACGCACACTCTTTCTCGGTGGCGCTGTACGCCTGCTCACGACTGGTCAGCTTACGACTAGCATACAGGACGGGGTGTTCTACTTCTCCATTTTCCCGTTGGCACATTACAACGCCCATGCCTCGCTCACTAGCATCGCACTGAACAACGAACCCTTTTGTGTAGTCGGGCGATCGTAGCACAGGCTGGCTTGTTAGGGCGCTCTTTAGGGCGCTAAAAGCTCTTTCCTTTGTCTCATCCCAGACGACTGTTTGCGGCTCTGTCTTTCTTAGAGCATCCGTTAGGGGAGACGCGATATCAGAGTACCTGGGGATGTACCTCTGATAGTAGCCGGCGACACCTAAGAACGACCGAATATCGGTCTTCGTGCGCGGTTGCGGGAAGTCTCGCACAGCGGCCACCTTTATTTCAGAGGGGCGGCGACGACCCCGACCAATCACGTGTCCGAGGTAGACAACCTCGGCCTGTGCTAACTGGCACTTGGGAGCCTTGACTGTCAAGCCCGCATCGCGCAGGCGGGTTAGCACTGCCCGCAAGTGCGCCATATGCTCAGGCCAGGATGCGGAGAATATCGCTACGTCGTCTAGATACGGTAAAGCGAATTCTTGCTGTCCCCGCAACACTTTATCCATGAGGCTTGAAAAGCAGTATGGCGCGTTCTTCAAACCAAAACTCAAAACTTTAGGACGGAATGTCCCCATTGGTGAAATGAACGCCGCATACCTACTAGCCTCTTCTGTAAGTGGAACCTGCCAATAACCCCTGACAAGATCTAGGGTGGAAATAAACTGAGCGCTACTCACTCTCTCAAGGCGCTCCTCGATGTTAGGGATCGGATAAATTTGATCCTTAGTGATGGAATTAAGCCTGCGGTAGTCGACGCAAGGACGAGGTTCCTTGCCCGGTACCTCAACTAAAATCAAAGGGGAGGTATAATCACTCTCACCCACCTCAATAACACCGAGCTGTAGCATTTTCTTTACCTCAGCCTCCATAATATCGCTCTGGCGGGGTGACACCCGGTACGCCTTGGATCGTACTGGCTCTGGGGAGGTAAGTTCTATGTCATGAGTAAGGACAGAAGTCCTACCAGGCCTCTCAGAGAACAGACCTTGAAACTCTTGTAAGAGCTGGTGTAGTTCGGTTTTCTGCTCAGGCGACAGCGATGCTTTACTGATTAAGTCACTAATGACTTGATCGGTGTCTTTCCTGTTCGTCACTGAGCCTAGTCCCGGAAGCTCGACCGGAAGCTCTTCGGGAGCGTTTACCATCATACACACTACTGCTTCCCGTTGCTTATAGGGTTTGAGCAGATTACAGTGGTAAACTTGCTGTGCTTTCCGTTTTCCTGGCAGACTCACCACGTAGTTAACGTCCGACAGTTTTTGAACAATCCGTGCTGGGCCCTCCCACTGCACGTCGAGTTTGTTCTTTAGCGATGTGCGCAATATCATGACCTCATCGCCCACCTCAAAACGACGGGCCCTGGCTGTCCGATCATAATAAACCTTGGCCCTCTGCTGGGCCTTTGCCATTGCTTCACCTGACAACTCCTGTGCCCTTCTTAAGCGTTCGAGGAGCCTAAGCACGTACTCAACCACGACTGGGTCGTCGCCCCTGCCTTCCCACGATTCTCGAAGCATCCGAAGCGGAGATTGCAGCGAGCGACCGTACACCAGTTCAGCTGGCGAAAACCCCGTAGCCGCATGCGGCGCGGTCCGTAATGCAAACATCACCCCAGGCAGACACAGCTCCCAGTCAGTTTGATGTTCAAAACACAATGCTCTCAACACGCGCTTCATGACGGAGTGGAGCTTCTCAACGGAATTCGACTGGGGGTGGTGCACTGAGCTGTGTAACAGCTTTACCCCGCACCTTTCGAGAAAGGCTGTCGTCAAAGCGCTAGTAAACACTGTGCCCTGATCTGACTGGATTTCCGCAGGAAAACCAACTCGCGCAAATATGGACAGTAGTGCATTGACTATCTCAACTGAGCTGAGTTCTTTAAGCGGCACTGCTTCAGGGAACTTTGTCGCTGGGCAGATCACAGTCAAAATGTGTCTGTACCCCGTGGCTGTTACCGGCAGAGGTCCCACTGTATCAATAACGAGCCGTCTGAAAGGCTCCGTAATGATAGGTACCAACTTCAACGGCGCCCTCGATTTGTCCCCTGGTTTGCCCACCCGCTGACAGGTGTCGCATGTCTTCACAAAGTGGTCTGCGTCCCGAAAACACCCTGGCCAATAGTACTCTTGCAAGAGACGGTCCTTAGTTTTCTTAACTCCTAGGTGTCCGGACCACGAACCCCCATGCGACAAGCGCAACAGATCCTGACGGTAGCACTGAGGCACGATCAGCTGATCGAACTCCACTCCTCTGCGGTCTAGATACTTTCGGTACAGGACCCCACCTCTTTCCACAAAGCGAGCATTTTTCTTGGCGATACCTTCCTTGACAATGCAGCGTATGTTTTCTAGGCTGCCATCCTTCTTTTGCTCGGCTATCAAAGCCGCCCGGCTGACTTTTAGCAACCTATTAAGTCCGTCTGACGTAGGCGCGATGAGCAAATCTGCAGATAGCTCTTCTAACTTTCCCGCATCGGGAATTTCCTCTCCAGTATCTGGTGCCTTTAACGCTACAGGCTCAATTTTATTCAGTTCGGGCGTGCTCTGAATATCAGCTTGCTGCACCTCTGACCCTTTCTCATTGTTCGACAACGTCGGTCCCGCAACTACCGCCTTTGCAGCGAGCTCCCGAACCTTCGATCTGGTTAAGGCCTGAACGCTAGCCTCACCAAACAAAAGCCCTTTCTCGCGCAGGAGGTGATCGGACCTGTTCGAAAATAGGTACGGGTACTGGGGGGGCAGCATAGATGACACTGCGGCCTCCGTCTCAAGTGCTCCGAAAGGTCCTTCAATAAGCACTTTTGCTACCGGCAGACACACACTATGAGCTTCCACGGCTTGCTTGATCCATGCGCACTCGCCCGTGAACATATCGGGTTCTACGTATGAGGGGTGAACTACATCCATTGTAGCTGCGGAATCGCGAAGCACTCGGCACTCTTTCCCGTTCACGAGGAGGTCTCGCATGTAAGGCTCGAGAAGCTTCATGTTCTCATCAGTGCTGCATAATGACAAAAACACGACTTTTGTTTTTGTTTCTGGACACTGCGCCGAAAAGTGACCCGGCTTCTGGCACGTATAACAAACGCGCGCTTGCCTCGTCTCGAACCTCTTTCTGCGTTCGGCTTCGGTTGCCGCCGTCTCCTTACGTTCGGTCGGACTGCTTTCACTCGCATCCGCACTACGTGTGTCCCCCTTTGCTCTCATGGGCGTGAACTTCGGCCTCTCAAACTTGGGGCCAAATTCACCCTTTTGACCGTCCTTAGCTCCGCGAGCCCGACGCGTCACAAACTCCTCGGCTAGCTCAGCGGCTCTAGCCACCGTACTAACGTCTGGCCTATCCAAGACCCAGTACCGCACGTTCTCAGGTAACCGACTATAAAACTGTTCTAGCCCGAAACACTGCAGAACTTTCTCGTGGTCACCAAACGCTTTCTCTTCTTTGAGCCACTCCTGCATGTTTGACATAAGCCTGTACGCAAACTCTGTATATGACTCACTTTTGCCTTTCTCATTTTCCCGAAACTTCCGACGGAACGCCTCCGCTGACAGCCTGTACTTTTTTAGCAGACTCGATTTCACTTTGTCGAAATCCTCTGCCTCCTCTCTCTCCAAGCGAGCGACTACGTCGGCCGCCTCGCCGGGTAACAAAGTGAGCAAGCGCTGTGGCCACGTTTCCCGAGAGAACCCCTGCTTCTCGCACGTTCGCTCAAAGTTAACCAGGAACAAACCAATGTCCTCTCCAAGCTTAAACGGCCGCATCAGGTCAGTCATTTTGAACGATACTCGTTCTACTGCACCGTGTGCCTGACTTCCATTACGAGCGCGTTCCATCTCTAACTCGAGACGCTTCATTTCCAAAGCGTGTTGACGGTCGCGCTCTCTTTCTTTCTCTTGTTGCTCTCGTTCTATCTGTTCTTTACGTTCGCGCTCCTGTCTTTTTGCCGTCTCCCTCTCCTCAATGGTCTCAAGGCATTCCGACAGCTCGTCATCCTCAGCTTCTAACTCAAGAATAGCCCTTAGCAGTTCTGGTTTTCTGAGTTTGTCTGAGACATCCAGACCCAACTCTCTTGCAAGCTCCAGCAATTTCGGTTTGCGCAACGACTTCAAATCCATGGCTGCTCTGAATGCTGCTTTCTCTACTGCCTACTATTGTCTTGCCGCAAACTAACCCGGCAGCAACGACAACCACAATTACCAGCTCTGTTTCTGACACTAACAAAAGCCTGGCAAAACTCAGAAGAAGAAAGTCCCGCACTCACCAAACCTCGCAGCCAAGAATTCAGCGCAGTCGTTCCGCTGCAGGCAACCAGTCATCACACAGGGCTCGTTGCACTGCTCCCGGATGGTCGTTGTGCTGCTCAGCATACAGTCAACCGCATCTCTTCGCTGCTGGCCTCCGTTGTCGCGATCTCACCGCTGGCAACCAGCTGTTGGAATCCCACCGCTGCCACCAGCTGTTGGAATCTCAGTGCTGACGCCCGTTGTTGCAAATGGGTCGCAAGCCCCAAGGGTAGCGTTGGCCTGGCGGCCTGGGGCAGTGGAAGCATCCGAAGGTCCCGGCAAAGCATGAGTCGACTGGTAACAGAACAACTGGTTTATTCTAACATCGCAAAAGAGCGGGCGGTCAGGTCGACCGAAGTGAGAGACGGGAGAGCACGTAACTCGACAGAAGAAATCGGAGCCTCTCTCCTGGCGTCCGGGGGCAGCTGCTCTTATACTCTCGGCGTCGCGGGCAAGAAGGAAGGTCACGGGATGAGACCACGTGACGGCGGAGCACGGACGAGCTGAGAGACATGTTGAGACGAGTGTAGTGACGCATCGCCAACCCGGCGACGGACAGACCTCCTCGCTTCTCACTTGGGGAGCTCCTCTCCCCGGCTGCCGCGCTTTGACAAGCGTGGGCACACACACACGCACACACGAAGACACGTGGCACTGAAACACGCCTGGACGCGCTTGGCGGGGAGGCTTTGCGGCAGCTCCGAACGGGCCAAAATGTCCGCCGCTTTGAAAGAAGCCCCGGCGTCCGTTGCATCCGCGCCGGCTATACCGCGCGTCGTAGGCGAAACGTAACAGGCAGTATTACATCTGATTGACGGCTCCAGCATCTTTGATAACTTCGATGATTGCAATCGTACAGCTTCAAGATATGGTATCCAACACTTTATTTATTATTTCAGAAGTACTGCCAGCCCCCTATGGAGGCATTGGCAGGACTGGGTGATACAGTGAAAAAACAAAACGTGTGTGAAATCACTACATTTCATATAAAGCGAGGCATCTATCAAGTGCACGGAAAGAGTAGATTCTATGCACCTGAAACAACTGAAGGATACAAGGAGCAAGAGAGAAAAAAAGGTTATAGTTTTGAGTTACACCCTGTGGTTATTAAATGTGCATGCCACACTTTAAAATAATCTTAGGTTACTTGCTGCAGTGTTAGTCCAATATATCTTATAGACCTTGCAAGTGCAAAGCATATTACAAACAAGTCTTTGTAATTAGAGTGACCCAGGTGAGCATCAGTGTGACAGGTATGCTGGGGGAAATCACGCTTTACAGGGGTATGACTCCATACTGTCTCTCCCAGATACATAGAACCCAGACATATCGTATTATCGTCTATATTGAACAGTCGTAACAATTCCTGGGAAATTTCATTCAAAAGTAAAGCATTGTTCTACGTGTGTATCGAACTTCTATTCACTCGCATATTCAATATATTAAGTGTTGTGTCCCTGCAAGTTCACTTCTCCTAACAAGGCCACAGTCCCTTCTCACGTCATCAGAAATATTCAATGGGAACGAAATTCTGGCAGATGCTGCCAACAAGACATTGCCATTGCCATTGCCATTGCCATGGGAAAAAACATGAGCAAGGTGCGTGTTCAAGGTCGCTTGCTGCAAGTTTGGATAGCTCGTGCAAACTCTGGCCATTCATTATGTGTAAGAACAGATCGTCACGCTGCTTCAAGAATTTGAAAAGCCTCCTTGTTGAATATGCATCCCCCAAGAAAGTGTGAATGACATATCTGTGCTGCCAGGTTTGTTTTCTTGTAGACCAGGGGTTTTCTTGTAGACCAAAACAAATCTAAACTCAACCCTTATTTCAGCCGATTTTTACATTACAATTTTGGTTTAACAATACCACATGCCACATCCACACTTCATTGTCTTCGTGGAAAGATCTTCGCAGTAGTGGCACACAAGACTCATCGCTGTTAGGGGCTTTCATACCCACGTCCATGCTTTTATTTATTTTATTTATATTCTTTATTTATTTATTTTTTAGTGCATAGGCGGCGTGTGTATGAAGGCTCTCTAATATCTGAGTTATTCACGGTCCCACAGTTTACACTGAACGCTTTGCTCCCAGGGTGGTCTGCAAATACGTGAGTGGGAATGCTCTGGTATCCTGCAATCTGAGAGCCACATTTGAATCTAACAGTGTCTGCCTGGTCGACTCATTGCTCTGAAGTATAACAAATAGCCATTTAAATGGAGAGTTGACAAGGGCATGCAGCGCACATGTCCCGTATGGGTTTCCTTTGTGGCTTCGTGCTACAATTCAGGTGGAAGCAAATTTTTCCCTTTCATGTACTTTCCTCCACCTTGCGGGCTTCTGCAGAACTGATTTGCCATATTTAGTATCCGAGTGCCTCAAGTTGTCGATTAATTAGCACCTGCTCTATGATCAGCTAGCCTCCTGGTTAGCTCAGATGGTAAAGCGACCGGCCCAGAAAGGCGTTGGTTCCGAGTTCGAGTCCCAGACCAGGGCAAATTTTTCTTCAACTGCCAGGCTTTCCTTCTTTCTGAGAAACCTGTATGGGTTTCCTTTGTAACTTTGTGCTACAATTCGGGTGGATGTCAATTTTTCCCTTTAATTCACTTGAATATCTTTATCCGTTTATGTTTTTACATGAGTGAAAGAAAGTATTCATAGGAATTGCTGACATGCAAGAGAGAGATATTCTATCAGAGGTGTTGTAGATGCTTGCCCAGTCATATACCTGTCATGCTACTCCAGGTGACAAGGGTGACGCATAAAATGACCCACTCATACACTGTAGACACATACACAAGTAACAAAAATAAGCACACAATAGTAACGGACATTTGGAGTGTCTAGTTTCAACATATTTCCCGAAGTGGGGGGAATTTATTTAGTGAATATTTTTTAGTAATAAGCTTCCTGGACATTTCAATTTATAGATCTGTGTATTTATAGGTATATCCTCTCTTCACTCTTTCCTGTTTTCCTTATGCCTATCTTAATTGCAACTTTCCACCCCCTTTTGTCTTTACTCTTGGTAATAGTATCATTCTTACATCCGCGAGACAGTCCAGGTATCCACTGAGAAGTTGGATATTTACGGTGCCCACAGACCTTCCTTTCCTACCTCCTTTTGTCCTTATTGTCCTTGTTACAACAAATTGCTACTACTATTTTCGTGATGAAATTTTAAGGTAATAGCAGGTGGTATAGGTTTTCAGTGGTATGTATTATAGCACCCACTGGAGAAACACCACTGTTATAAGCAGAAGACCTTTACAATCCATAAAGCAGAACATCTTTTAATTGTCCATAAAGAACAATTGCCAAGAGGCATTGAGATGTATCTTTAAAGGAGTACTGACAGGACATTTTAAAGTAGTACTTTTTTTTTAACATTAAATGAAGGTCCAAACCCCCGAACCTTAGAAAAGGTACTGGCAAGTACCCAAGTACCCTTAGCCCACCAGATTTGGGCATTGCAAACAGACAAGTGCGGCAATGTGGATGATGCAATGGCAATTGTGTGCAAAGTCATCATCATCATGATCAGCCTATTTTATGTCCACTGCAGGTCGAAAGCCTCTCCCTGTGATCTGTGATTACCCCTGTCCTGCGCCGATTCCAACTAGCGCCCGTAAATTTCCTAATTTCATCGCACCACCTAGTCTTCTGCCTTCCTCTACTGCGCTTCCCTTCTCTTGGTACCCATTCTGTAACCCTAATGGTCCAATGGTTATCTGACCTGCACATTACATGACCTGCCCAGAGCTATTTTTTTCTCTTAATGTCAATTAGAGTATCGTCTATACCCGTTTGCTCCATGATCCAAACCGCTCTCTTTCTGTCTCTCAAAGTTATGCCTAGCATTCTTCGTTCCATCGCTCATTGTGAGGTACTTAACTTGTTCTCAAACTTCTTTGTCAGTCTCCAAGTCTCCGCCCCATATGTCAGCGCCGGTAAAATACACTAATTATACACCTTCCTTTTCAATGATAATAATAAGCTTCCAGTCAAGAGCTGACAATGTCTGCCGTATGCGATCCAACCCATTTTTAACGGCGGCCGCATTTCGATGGGGGAAAAATGCGAAAACACCCGTGTACTTAGATTTAGGTGCACGTTAAAGAACCCCAGGTGGTCGAAATTTCCGGAGTCCTCCACTACGGCGTGCTTCATAAGCAGAAAGTGGTTTTGACACGTAAAACTCCATAATTTAACTTCTTTTTTTTCAACCCATTTTTATTCTATGAATTTCCTTATCTTGATCAGGGTTCCCTGTGATTAATTGACCTAGGTAAACATACTCCTTCACAGACTCTAAAGGCTGACTGACGATCCTGAACTCTTGTTCCCTTGCCCGGTTATTCATCATTATCTTTGTCTTCTGCATATTAATCTTCAACCCCACTCTAACACTCTCTCTGTTAAGGTCCTCAATCATTTGTTGTAACTCGTCTGCAGTATTGCAGAATAGAACAATGTCATTGACAAACCGAAGGTTGCGGAGGTATTCGCCATCAATCTTTACTCCTAAGCTTTCCCAGTTTAATAGCGTAAATATTTCTTCCAAGCACGCGGTGAAAAGCATTGGAGAGATTGCGTCTTCTTGTGTGACCCCTTTCTTTATAGATATGTTCCTACTTTTTTTGTGGAGAATTAAGGCAGCTGTGGAATGTCTGTAGATGTTTTCCCAAGGTATTTACGTAAGTGGTCTCTACTCCTTGATTACATAATGCCTCTATGACTGCTGGTATCTCTACTGAATCAAATGCCTTTTCGTAATCTATGAAAGCCATATATAGAGGCTTATTGTACTCTGCGGATTTCTCAATTACCTGATTGATGACATGCATGTGATCCAGTGTAGAGTATCTCTTCCTGAAACCTGCCTGTTCCCTTGGTTGACTAAATTCCATGGTTGCTCTTATTCTATTGGAGATTATCTTGGTGAACATTTTATATAATACTGGGAGTAAGCTAATGGGCTTATAATTTTTCAATTCATTAACGCCTCCCTTTTTGTGGATTAGTATAATGTTTGCATTCTTCCAGTTTTCCAGTTACCCTTGCAGTCAATGGACACTTCGTATAAAGAGCCGCCAGTTTTTCAAGCATTCTGTCTCCTCCAGCTTTGATTAAATTGACTGTTATTCCATCTTCTCCTGCCACTCTTCCTCGTTTCATGTCTTGCAAGGCCCTTCTGACCTCATCGCTAGTTATAGGAGGAGTTTCTGTATCCTGTTCATTACTGTTTCTAATGGAGGTATCCTGACTCCTCTGAGTATTGTACAGGTCAGTATAGAATTCTTCTGCTTCTTTTACTATATCTATTTTACTCTTTCTCTCTTCAAATTGAGGTGAATCCTAACCCTCACTAGCCTGTGATCACTGCACTTTACGCTACCTATCACTTCTATATCGTGCACTATGCTGGGATCGGCAGAAAGTATGAAATCAATTTCATTTCTTGTTTCACCATTAGGGCTTTTCCAGGTCCACTTTACGTTGCTATGCTTCTTGAAAAAAATTTGCATTATTCTCAGCTTATTCCTTTCTGCGAATTCTACCAGTATCTCACCTCTAGCATTCCTAGAATCGACGCTGTAGTTGCCAATTGCTTCTTCACCAGCCTGCTTTTTCCCCACTTTTGCATAGAAGTCACCCCTGACTACAGTATACTGAGGTTGCACTTTTCTCATCGCTAATTCAACATCTTCATAAAACTATCTACTTCCTCATCATCGTGACTGGATGTTGGAGTGTAGGCTTATGCTACCTTTAATCTATACCTCTTATTAAGTTTGATTACGACTACTGCTACCCTCTCATTAATGCTGTGGAATTCGTTGATGTTGTCCGCTATGTCCTTATGGATTAGGAATCCCACCTAGTATTGCTTCTTATCTGGGAGACCTCTATAGCAGAAGACGTGGCTGTTATTCAGAAATGTATAAGCCTCACCAGTTCTTCTAATCTTACTAAGGCCGATGGTATCCCAAACAATGTCTGATAGTTCCTCAAAGAGTCCTGCTAAGCTAGCCTCACTCGACAGAGTTTGGCTGTTAAAGGTTGACAGGGTCAGTTTCCATTGGCGGCCTGTCCGGACCCAGAGATTCTTAGCACCCTCTGCTAAGATACTTTGCTAATACAATTGCAATGGCAATTGTGTCCGCAAAGTATGAAACGGTATCTCGGTGCAAAAATACTTAACATTTCAAACGAAAGCGCACATGCCCTTCCTCCAGAGGGGGCCTCGCTTCCATATGGAGAATCAAGATCACACATGCCTTCGTGTCACACAGACACGTTTCCTGCAATGTGACCGATTATGGCATGTGAATTCGGGGAATCATCCAATGCAGAATATGCAATACTACCACTGAAAGCACCATGCTGAATAAAGAAGAAAAAAGTGGGGCTCATGATGTAAATGTGGTACTGTCCCTCAACTATGGTATGGTAGAAAGCAGAGGAGGAATTCTGTGTGTGGACACTTGTCACATTTCTCAAAGCAAAGGGAGAGGGTGTCAGTTTATGCGGTGAAGTTTGCCTCCTGGCAGCATTGCAACACGACATTTCAATTTCTACTATCTCTTCTAATTGTGAAACAATGAAAAAGAATGATTTCAGTGAAACACTTCCTTGACAGCGCCTTAATGCTTTCAGCGTGTAACCAAAATTTTTTATGGGACCTGGTGAAGGGCCCTTTAATAATTTACAATGTATTACAATTCTTGTTACTATAGTTTTGGTACCCAGGAAGTGGATGCATCGTAATATGACACTGCACTGGCTCACTCAGTTTGTCTGATTGCTGCAAGCAAGCACAGCCTCATGAGGTGTGTACAGCACTGTAGTTTATTTTTTTATGAGCAACACTTTCATACCTCACCCCATTGCTACACAACCTCAGCAATTTTTGCTATGTGTCATGACATCGCATGAATGTGAACACCATGTCTGGCATTGCGAGACATTTGTATTGTCCAAGTAACTGAATTTATGTTTGTACTTGGCATGCCTTCTACAGTTACAAATTCTTTTCACCATCTGTACAATGTGCTAGTGACTCTACAATGGCCTGTCTTGCTCGCTGTTGGCTTTAGTGCTTTTATTTATTTGCATAGTACCATGTTCCACTAATGAAACTGGTCAATGCTTCTACATACTAACCTTGTGTCAGCCTCTCTGATAATTGTCACATTCAAAGCCCAGTGTTAGGGCTTCTGATTCCAGAGCACTGGCTTGCTGAAGCACGTCACTGCCACTAAGCAAGTGAAAAATCTACAGAGGAAGACGGCTACCAAACTCTGTTGAGGCACAAATTAAAACCAGTTGGGTTTCTGTTTTCTTTTCTTTCTTTTTTTCTTTAGTATGTCAGACTTCATCCAGAGCTTTATGCCAGAGGCAGTACAATTTAGCCACATGTAATCAGGAGTTAAGCGGAATGTCATCTGTTCAGGTAAAAGCATTATTCGTACATGTCACTGACCATTGTAAAGAAACACACAAGATTGACATTGGTCAATGACCTGTTGTATGAATAATTTAGCCCCATGTTAATCACGCTGATGCCCTCTATGAAATATGGTCAGATGTGTGCAGGCATTCCCCTCCATCAGAAGCCACATGTCTTGTCCTTCCCCTTTGCACACACACACACAGTTATTCGGCCATGTCGCTGTACATAACCTCAGAAAGTGTCATGGAGGAAGTGCACATAAGTCATTGCGAGAAGTGATTTTTTGGATAAAGAGAGAGAGAGAGAGAACAAGGGTAGGAAAGGCAAGGAGGTCAACCAGAACAGCATCCGGTTGTTACCCTACACTGGGGGTGGGGGAAAGGGGAATAGAAAGAGGAAGAAAGGGAGAGAGTAAGCACTGAGTACGTGTGGGAGGGACACCGTACACAAGGACACTATATACGGTCTCTTAAGCCCGTGCACTTCAAGTACTGTACTAGTGCACGAATCGCTTTTCAAGCCAGTGACGGGTGTGGCCACGGTCCGAGTATCTTTGACTCGGTGAACGGTCTCGAGTCCAGTCGGCGTAAAGTTGCCCGCAGAGAGAGGCGTTGGACATCGTAGCGAGGGCAGGTACACAATAGGTGCTCGATGGTCTCCTCGCACCCACAGGAGTCGCACATCGGGCTCTCGGCCATTCCCATACGGTAGGAGTATGCGTTCGTGAACGCCACTCCCAGCCACAAGCGACACAACAAGGTTGTTTTGCCGTGGGAAAGGCGAGATGGCAGTTGTAGCCATAGCGTGGGGTCCAGTTTACGTATTCTGCAATTGAAGGCACTTGAAATCCAGAGATCTTGGGACTTTTTGCGCGCAAGTAGGCGAAGTTCTCTGGCAGCGTCCGACCTCGCCAAAGGTGTTGAACGCGTCTTGGTATCTTCGTGGGCACACCGGGCAGCCTTGTCAGCTAGGTTGTTGCCGACGATGCCACAGTGAGCATAAAGAATTTTACTAGACCACAGCACTTTGGTTAGGAAGCATTTTGGCTTAAATTTCATGTAATGTCATGCTTTCAACTTTTCCAAAAATGTACCAGATGTTACAAGCACGGTAGATTTAAACCTTTCTCTACCAACAATCGTTTTTTTTTTTCTTTTCTTCAAAAATTTGGAAAATTCTGGCTTATTTTATAACAAATAAGTATTCTACTTCGCAAAAATGCACGTCCCGAAGTTTAGTTCCACAGTGTTTATCTTCTTTCAGCTAACAGTTAAGTGACTCTTAATGCTAGTCACATCTGTCCAGCCATGTAAAGCAGGAAAAAGAAATTTGCTTGACTGTAACTATACCTAATTCTACAAAATTTGTATTGGTGGAACAGATTGTGCTATTTAATGGCAGTCTAATATTGTGTTTAATTGCATTTGCTTTCATTATGAGCAACCATAGTGGAAACGATTTTTTGCATTGCATTAATTTTGAAATGGTTGGATAATACCTACAATTTTAAAAGCCAACTCCAGTGATTTTGTTATCTTGCCAGAGAAGTAGTTGTATTATATTTCTCTGTGCCTCTTGTCACATGTAACATTGTTCAGTTTGTTGACAATTCAGGATAATGTTAAGCAAAATACACATCAAAACCCAAGTTGGAGCAGCTAAGCAAGCTGCCTCATATGGCATCACTGGTAACGTTAAAGCAGACACATTGTATGGATGTCATATTCAACTGCTGCAAATTATAAATGTTCTCGAACCGCATGACACTCTTTGCTATGCTTATCAAAGCAATGCTTTGATAAGTTCACATTACTTAAAAAAATAATTGTCAGCAGATAAGTTAAACATAGTTGTTCATGTCAGTCAGAGTTTTGCACCCAGTGTTTAAAGAGAGCCACGCAAAGTAGCAGCAGCACCAGCGCTGCTGCACCCTTGCTGACGTCATGTGAAGCACAGTGGCCAATAGAAATAATCTTTTTGAGCTCACGGATTGTGAGTGTGTGTGCAGATAATTAAAATGCATTGTCAGGAAAACTACAGAACTCTCACTTGTGATGTTGGGCGTACATGACAAAAGTGCCAGAAGAATGTGAGCGGATCCACACGCCTAAATAAATTGCTTGAGTTACCCAGTAAGTCTTCAATTTACATGTTAGTACTACAGTAGTTCCCATTTTGGCTATTCATGATCTTCTGGCCTCCAACCTTCACACTTCTTCTTTTTCTTTGTGTACCAACAAATTCAATTTCAAATTCAAGTTCACCAGTCAATTAGAATCTGAGTAATAAAGGAGTACTGAGATGACATTTATGACTTTTTTTTTATCCTGTTGTAAGATCAAAATGCTAAGCCCTAGAAAGAATACTGGGAAGCGTTGGAGCTTGCTAAATAATCTACTCTAATACTTGTTTTTACAAACCAGTCCTAGTGCCCAGGAGGTGGATGCATGATGATGTCATGATCTGCAATATCTGCAGCTTTTACGTGCGAGTGCAGCCATAAGGAACATACACAGCACCCTTATTTCTTCTTGGGCCACGTCTTCATACCTAGCCTCATTGCTATGCAATGTCAGCAAATTTTTGGTCTATGTCTTTACATTATGATGATGTTGATGACACGAAGTCTGGAGTACTGAGAGCAACGTTATTATCAAATTAAAACATCTTCTTTCCCAACCTTCATACTTGCTATGTGTCATCCTTTTACATGCGAGAAGCATGCTGTGGAATTTCTGCAACTTTGAAAATATGTGTCAGTACTTCTTTAAATTAACAATGCGGTTCATCTTTGATCAGAACAGTACACATGAGGAGGAAAAAAAAAGGAAGGAGGATAACCTTTATTCGGCAAGACAATGGAAATAAAAAAAAATGAATCTTGTGGTCCTGCTAGGATTCGCAACCAAAGGAGGCAGCCACTCGTGGTTTATGGCATGTAGACTATTTTAGTTTTTTAATATATAGTTCCATTTCATTTGCTTCATGCCAGGTGCTTTATGTGAATGTGGTTTGAATAAACAGCAAAAGCAGAATCAATTATTGCTGAAAATGTTTGAATTGCCTGGCCAGTGCATCCAAAGGGCACTAGGGTATACCTCGATCCTTTGTATGATTACGGCATGAGCAATCATCTTCATAACATTTAGCCAATGAAATTGTTATCTACCATCCTGTTAGATTTTTAAGCCTACCTGTTTCAAGGAACTTTGTTTATATTCTCACATTAATCTGTCTTTGCTGCTGTCATGTGCAAAATCAAATTTCTCCAATAGCGCAAAGCTAACTTGTGCTATTGGATTGTTCATTGATAGTGGTGTTTGTGGCATTCTGTCATGCTGTTGTGCTGCGGGCAGCTTTAAAGAAGGGGGGGAGCTGAACTGCCATATTTACTATTCCCCCCATCACCCCCCCTTCCTTCCATCATGTAGTGCTAAGTCATGGAGTGTCCTTGTGCACCCACCATCAAAATGGATATTTGTGTTCTGCCCTCACTGCAATGCTTACTGAGGAAGCCTCATGGGCTTCCTTCATAGCTTTATAGCTCTGTCCAGATGGGCAGTAAGTTGCTCTTTTTGGTCTTGCAAGGCTTCACATTCCAATATTCCATGCACCTGCACTGCTGTTTTCAATGCACTGCAATACATTTGTCGAATGCCCTTGTTTTATGGCAAGAGGAGGAGGTTTGTGTGTTTGAGAAGTGGGAGAGTCTGTCAGCTTGTTTATTTCACATATGGTGCTAATTGATGTAAGCCAGCACTGCTAGAAAAGTTGCACAAGCCTGTAGCCTGTTTTCCTTGCCAAAACTGTTCGGCTGGCCTCTTGCCCCAGCCCTGGCAGGAGTAGCACTTTGAGGAGCTTGTCACTACAGAACCTCCCTGTGCAGCAATAAGTGCAACTTAAGTTTGCCAAAAGCAGTTTTCAACAGTTCTGAATGCTCCATATGTGAAAAACTCGCCCATCTCCTGGACCACCTTAGCCAATAGAGGCTTTATAGCCCGGAATTTAAGTAAAAGCAGGTGGTATCACCACTCCCTTCTTCCTTCTTACTATTCTTTACCTTGCATGAAAGTAGTGGTAATTTTAATCAGTATGACAAAACTCAAGGGAACACAAAATTGCACTAAATTGGAACAAACAAGGCATTGCACACATGAAACTGTAACAGCAAAACCTACACAGCTTGTCTATCTTTGCTTATGTTACCCTATGCCTGATGTAAATCACCACTGAACGCCAGTAAACTTGTTCTGCATTGTATATTCCGCAGTGTACTATAATGTAATGGCTGTGATGATAGGCTCACTTGGCATGAGATGGTCTTAGTTGCTGTCACATTGTTGAATGCATGCTGCTGGTATTGTTTGTTGCATATATTTGTGATGAAAGGCTTGCAAACATGTGAGCATTTGATGAAATTTTGTCCCCAAATTTGATGCAAGTGCTGAAAAGCTATTCAACTTTGTGAATCTTATTAATAGCATGCAATCTACTATCATCTCATTTTCACCCATGTGCTCAACCTTTGAGAATGGGCTCCCCTTTGAAGGAAACATCATCTAGGAGTTGCTCTACTCATCTACGACAGCCATAAATACCTTGTGTATTGGAAATGCCCTAATTTCAGACTGTTTTTTTATTGTTAGAACTGCTACTCCAAGTGATGTGTACCAATTACACCTTGAGTGACCAAATGATCTAAAAAAAAAACTTCATTGATATGGACATACTTAATTTGAGCACCAGCAATGGCCACCCGTTGTTGTTTCTTGTGCTGTCCAATTTCACAGGCCTATTATGCAAAAATTCTCCCTGACTGTGACTGAGAATAATAGGCAAGTACTGTTGGGGACCTGCATTTCCTTTGCATTTCTTACAGAATGTCCCTTTCTATTCTGAGTTGTGCACTAATGCCTGTCGTTGATAAATTGTTATTTCCAATATTACTTGCCCGCACAAAAAGATAGTGTGGATGCCAATGTTTGATGTTGTTAAAATGTGCAAGCACGTGTGGAAGTCTAAAAGCAAGTGAAGATGATGTGATAAAGGTGTTTTCTGCTGTGAAGGTCGATGTCTATATAGCAAAGTGGTTGATATTGTGCATAAAATCTAGTTAGCTAGCTTCGTAAGCAGAGCTATATTTAGCAAATTTTTGCATAAACTTCAATAAAAGTAAATAGTTTTTAACAAGTTATGTTAATGTGTGAGATTTTCGATTTGGTATGTTTGTGCAGAATTATGCATTTAAGATTTATGTTCACTTGTAGACAAAATATTGTTTCTTAAAATAAGATGTGCTTTATTTCTACTGTAGTCAAGAGTTCGATGAAAGTTCGTCTGGTCAGGTAACATGATGATGAAGAAATTGCGGTGACTGACCAAGTCAAGGTGAAAATAACACAGAGACGTTTCGGGACCCGTACAGGTTTCTTGATCACACTAAATGAGGGCAAGAGCGGCAAGTCATTTTTATGCCAAAATGTGACGTAGAGAATGGGTGTAGTTGGCAGGCAGATTTCCATCAGTCATGCTGATACTGTTGTCCGTAGTTTCAATAAGTAAAGATTCTAACAAGAGTCGCGTCATCGGATTCTTTTCCTTAGCTATTATAGCAGTATTTTCCAAATCGATGCAGTGATTGCGATTATCGGCATGTTCGGCAAGAGCGTTCGAGGCTTTTTTCTTGTTGGAGACTTTGTTGGAGACAATTTCTATGACTAGCCTAAACTGACCAACTATGAGAACTTGTTTAAATTAAATCCTGGTGATTTATGTGCCACAACCACGATATATTTCTGAGGTACGCTGTCGTGGGAGACGTTGGATTAATTTTGACCACCTGGAGTGCATGTTAATGTGCACCCAATGTTCAGTACCCGGGCGCGTTTGAATTTCACACCCATAGAAATGTGGCTGCCACAGCCATGCTGTGATCCCACTCCCTCAGGCATTTGTTAATTTGCACAGCATTAAACTTAAACAAAGAAAACTTCTGCAGTCATGTGAACATACATGAAAAGACATCTTTATTGACCTTATATGTCATCATGCTTTGTTTTTCTTTTAGACAAAATAGCTGAACAAAGCACTTTGATCACATATTGAAGCGTAGGCTCTTTTCTATAATTTATAGTTCAGCTGTTTAAATTGCACATTTATTAGGTGGCCTTTCTTTATATTTATCTTGTGACTATCAACAAGCAGCCATTTAGCACTGTGGCAGAGAAAATGTATAGGTTATACCAAAAATGTTGGACACACCTGTATGAAGCACCATGGCTGCTTGCAGTGTTGAGTGTTGTGTTGCTCACCATATTCATCTTGATTGATGACTAGCCTTTTTATGCTCCAACAAGTTCTGAAATATGCATAATTAAACAGCAGTGGTTTTTGGAATCTTGCACTAAGTGGGTACTGCTGGTCCAGTTTCACCTGCCACCAATGACGATTGCCTATACACTCACTTTGATTTGTTGGGTTGATGAGGATAAAATGCAAGAATGGCCATGTACTATGCATTGGGTGCACGTTGAAGAACCTCAGGTGGTCAAAATTAACCCTGAGTCCCTCACTACGGCATGCCTTATAATCAAATCATGGTTTTGGCATGTAAAACCCCTGAATTTAATTTAATCTTAAAGACACACTTTGAGTGCAACCTGTCTGTCTGCAACCTGTATCAGTTTTTGGAATTGAGTGGTAGGATACTGCTCAGATGCCTCATAATGTCTGTTCATCAGCAGTCATCTGTAACTTTTCATTTTCCCTTCCTAATTCCAGGCACAAGAAGCGATTGCAGCGCACAGGAGTCATGATGTAGCAGCTATAAAGGGCAGAGAGGACAGGCCAGATGGCAATGCGATTGGTAGGTATTGGTAGCTCCCTGGTTGCACTTGAGATCTGTGACATATCTTGGCACTTCAGAGTCGTGGTATAAATGAATTCTGCCCTTCGAGTGTTTTTAGAATAAAAAAATGCCAGAATGCTCTCGTTTGTGTTAGAAGAGCACAATAGAGAAGATAAGCTGCTTAACATTAGTGTGCTAGAATGATTCTTTTATTTTTATAGTGGTTGCTTGCAATGGTGTGTGTGACACGTGGACAGGAAGAAGACTTAATGTTGAGCCACTTTTGCAATTGTTTTCAGTGTGTAACAATGCCCACACATTTACTGTGTGCTTGATGAAAAATCTATTTGTAAACATACTTCACTTCTTCACTTAGTGTTTTGCAACACTAGAATTCCTTTCAGTTGTGCTCTTCTTCATTTCACTGACTATTGGCCTTTTTAATGCATTCCATATTGTCATAGTAATGTTTCACTACAATTCTGCAGCTTGGATGGACATGGACAGTGATTTAGAACACCTGCCACAGTTGCCGGCCCCTTGTCAACGACTCGCACCACTTGTGGGAACTGGTGACAGCCTGGACATTGACAACAATTTGTAAGTACGTCATTATCACGACTACATGTTACATCTATGCACAGTATAGCGCATAAGGGTCTATTTCCTGAGCCATACTCATTGTCGTCTATGAATGGAAATTGACAAAATGAAAACTTTCATTAATACCTTTATAGCGCTACTTGATAAATACTTGTTTTTTTTTTTTTTTTTCTTATTTAGTCCTAGCCACAAAGTATGCATTGTTGCAAAGTGTCCCTGAAATAATTCTTGTGACTGTGGATATGATTTAAGTGCGGAGAGCTTTCCTTAAAGTTTTTCTACGTAAATTTACTTGCATAATGAGCACTAATTTTTCTGAAAAGTGGAAGCAAAGTTGGGGATGCATTTAACGAGGTGAATTTTATGGGAACATCTTTGAAATAACAAAAATTGAAAAGCAAGACGTTGCAATGACTACAAAGTGCAGTCAATAACTTAGCTTTGCAGTAAATGTTAATGTCTACTATTTGCAAACATTCGAAGCGAGCAGCTTGTCATGCTGCTTCTGCCTTGTAACTATGCAGTCAGGCTTCCAAAAGTATTTCTTCAGTTTTTGAAATACTCTTTCAAGGCCTTCGTTTGAAATATACCATTTTGAAAATTTATGAGAAGTGCATTTTTTATAACCATGAAAATTTATTGCCTTATTTTGGTCATGCATAATTGAAAAAAGTGCTCAATGGAGAAATGTTGAGGTGTCTAAAGTTATTAGTGTGTAGGCAATACTTGAATATGCATGTGTGGTATGAAATTCTCCATATGCAAATAATAATTCACTAACTAGAACATACCACTGCTGGGCTGCACTCTTTATAATTAAAGTTATTTGGCTTCCAGTGTAACAAATGTTAGGAATCAACCTGTATGGAAATTAATTCCTTATATTTAGTGATAAAACTTGCATTAACAAAAGAATCTCAATTTTGATAGTAGGTGCTTGCAGGGCAGAATTTGCACTGCATGAAAATAGCTTCCAGGGCATTTTATTAGTTTTAATCGTCAACTCCTTAGTGGTTGGCACTGCAAAAAATATACTGGCCATCATCTGCATAAATAATAAACCTAGCATCTTCAGTATGCTGGAAGTCATAAACACAAAATAAGAGAGGCCCTACAATGCCACCTTGTGGCACACCTGCAGTAATGGATTTTACCTGTTATGAAACATTATAAATAAGTTTCTTTAGAATTATGAGTATGCTGTAAGAAGTTGTAGGCTTGTACTGTGAAAGATGTAATGCTAAAATTTTTCATTTGATATTTTATGTTTCGGCTAGTCAGAGGCTTGTTGCTTCCATAGATTTACCATTTATGAACTGGCCAATAAAAATGATGTTAACAAGGTAGCTTGTCACACAGGTGTGTACGTGCTCACTTATTTCCATTTACGACGTGTGACTAAAGTTATTATGACATACCTGTTTCCAGTGTTCCTCCATTGCCCGTGTCATCAGTCCTGCATTATGTTTTTTGAATAGAGGTGTTGTGCATCAACATCGCTGATTTTTGTTATAACTCTGCATTGATGTCATGTGTGATGCAGGTATGAATGAATGAAGTTCAGCGAATGAGTGAATTGATAAATAACTAAGTGCATGCTGACTGTTTTCCTATTGGGCTGCTGTGAAATAAGCTGCAAGTTCTTATGCTTCATATAATTAGCAGTACAGTTTACAGCAGAGTGTATGTATGTATTGTGATTGTAAGCTATCATGGCAAGGATGTAAAAACTTTTTTTTCACCCAAATTGGGTAGCATTTTGTTTGTTTTATTTTATTGTTTTGACCTTTATTGTTTGTTGACTGAAAGCTTCATAATCTTACTTCAGGTATGCTGTGGATCCAGGCACCCATGGTGAAGAAATTTGCTCACCACCTCGCCCAGTTGCAACCAAAACATCACGCTCATCAGTTAAGAATCGTAGTCGCAATACGGTAAGGAGGTGACACACTGACATTTTTTGTTATCTCAGGCTTGCCCCATGTTGCGGAGTTGGAAGCAACAGTTTATTTCTCGTTATTCACCCTCAATTGTCCGCAGCTGAAGCTGCTTCTCGATTTGTGACATGCAATACTTTTCCGCCCTGATGTGCTGAAAGGACTGGCAAAAACAGTTCTGAGCAAATACTTGTGCTTCTGATCTTTTGCAAGCTGGAATGCAATTTTGAATCCTCAGAAAAATTAGAACTATGATCATGGAAATAAATTATAGGCTCTACAACTTCTCCATTAAAGATATTGTGTTTAAAGCAGTACTATAAAACTTCAATAAATAATTATTGTTCATTCATTGCTCAAGTCATAGTAAAAAATCCTTTGAGTTGCTCAAGAGGACAGTGAACAATGTCAGTTGCATTCTTGTAACTTTTTATTTATAATAACTTTATGTAACTTTTTATTCTTGGTGCGAGTTAGCTGAAACTATACAAGTTTAAAGCTTGCAATTTCATGGGGTGCAGACTCTACTCGATGTCCAATTTTCTCAGACACCCTAGGAGCTGTGAAAACATCAGAAAAATATGGCAGTCTGAATAAATGAGTGTATGCCCTTTACTGCTCCTCGGTGCTCAAATCACCACAGGCACGTCTGAAATAGCTCTGAAGAGCAGCCAGTACACTTATTAGGTGTATTGGTGCTTGTAATGAGACAAGAGACGGCGGGTGCATACGTGTTTAATTAGGGACTACATGCTGTGTTTTCTTAACATGCTTCACCGCAATACATTGGGTGTGCTTTGCCGCATAGCACCACTGTACTGCGGCAAGGTTGGCTTTTGAAAACCGGCATTATCCAACATTTGACCTTTGCTGTGCCTGCCCTGCTTCGAAGCCATCAGCGAAAATGACAAAGGCAGAGTCAGTGGCATTGCTGGCAGGGGTGAATTCTTTCGATAAAAAATGTGGCACTGAATAGGAGGAACCTTGGTAGCAAACGTCAGAACAGCTAGGCCTGGCGTTGTTGTGATGGCTACGGCTGCCATCGGATCAGCGTGAGAGAACGCTGGTTTGAGGCTGCGAGATTATAAAAATGGCGACAGTTGTAGCTTTGATTAATGCCGTTTCGGACCTGTGACCATAGCAAAAGGTTCGAAAAATCAAACACCTAAGGCTTTCAGCATTCAAAATTTCAGACGTTCTTATACGTGGGCTTTGTGGAATACGTGGAAGTGCTGGGAAGGCATCTGAATTATTGGGCAAGTCAAAAAAATCAATCGTTGACTGTATACGAGTGCCCACAATACATGATTTTAATTCTTAAAATTGGAGGCACGAGGCATGACTACACCTGCAAATTTTTTTCAGGGTTAATCGCGTAGCACAATCAACATGACAATGATTATTGCTGCGCACAAGTGATCTTTCAAGCTCATACTGTCAGCTCGTGCTATAAAAATGAATGCTGCTCACGATACTTAACCCTTTAACGATGGGACATATAAATGCTCAGAAAAAACGTATTTTCTATCTAAATGTGCAAAACACATGACAAATAAACATACTCAACAAAAAGAAAAAAAAATATTTGGTAGACATTTTTTTAGCAATAGAGAGGAAAACCCCAGGCAGAAAACTGGAAGTGGGCTTCACTCCAAGGCAACTAAGGCTTCATTTTGAATTTGTATAGACAGCTCTCATCATATGTAAACTATAGGTGTACATTTCGTTGGCTTTTATCACATCTGTGACACCAGTGCAGCTGGATATCTTGCATCGGCCTGTCTCCTCTGATCTTGCTTTCAAAAGACAGTGAGTAGCGTGCCAAACTTGTTCTTCCTCATCCAGTGTTCTGCTCCAAACCAACAAATGATGCTTGCTGCCTGTCATTCAATGTTGGCCGAAGACATTTAGCCACAAATTTCATACTCAATACTGAAACTCGGCATGAAAAAAAAAAAAAAAGAAAAAAATTGGGTATGTCGCATGTAAGCAAAACACAAGAACAGTTGCGATGCAACCAAAAAGACTAAAAGCCTTCACCGGCATTGTTCAAGTACAGTGTAGTCGAGCTTGCACAAGAACTAAAGATTCCAAAGATGATAAAACATTGAGAATTCATTTGTCAAATCAGACATGCTTGACTTTTTTTTTCTGGCAGCCTCAACAAAAGGGATTTGGACGGCTTTTAGAATTGACTTCTATATGCAGTCTCATAAAGGACTCAGGCTTTTACTGGTTGCAGACAAGCTAAAAAAATAACTATCTTCAGTTGAAGTTTGTCTCTGCAGACGATACAGCGGTTGCGGGCTATAGCCTTGAAAATACAGTAGATTCCCTTTAAGACGAACTCCAAGGGATCATGAAAAGTGTTTGTCTTATCAGAAGTTCGTCTAATCAGGAGTGCTTCTAAAAATGATGTTTGAGTATGCAGGGTCTGTCCAAATACCTTGTATATGAGAACAAATGAATGAAATGGCCTTTCAGGGAAAAAATAACTGCAATATAAGCATTTATTGCACTACTGGTGGTATACTACACATTGCCCTAGTAAGGCATCAGACACTGTTGACTGTTACCCAGTCTGTTATTTTTTTGTGTGCCTGTTGAGAAAATCGCCTGGCTGCTACAAATGCAGACATCTCATTTAATTTTCTAAGATATTCCTCAGTGCCCTCGCATTGTTCGAAAAACTGCACTAAATTATCCAGGCAAGCGTCAGCTGCATTGCAGGTCACTTGTGCAGATTCAGGCACAACATCCATGCTGTCATCGTCAGCAGCAGTTTCTGATGGCAGGTCGAGCACCGCTTCAATTAACGCTTCCAGTGTGTCAGCCTTACATGTTTGCACACCTTCATCAATGCTGACATACGCACTCGTGTCAATGGGGACACCCTTACTGCTCAGCGTAGAAACAATGCTGCTCTCCTCGAAGTTCACAGTAGAGTCCTCACTCATAGTATCGCGGTCATTCTGCACTGAGCTGTCACTAGGCGCCATAAACACCGCATGGTGGAAGGCATTGGCAATGGTCACTTCAGTAACCTGCCCCCAGACACTTGTTAGTAAGTGGACAGCACTTAACAGGTTCACTGTGTACTCTGTACCGCTCTCCATGCAAATTAGCATACTCTACAACAGAGAGCGACGATAGTACCTATTCAAGCTGCTGATTACTCCCCGGTGCATGGGCTGTAGCTTCGCAGTTGTATTTGCTGGTAGGAACTCCAGACGGATGGCAGAAAGTCCGGCGACGTGACCGTGTCCGGGACAGTTATGAACAACAAAGAGAACTTTTCTCTTCTCTCTCTGGAAGCGATGATCCATCTCCTGAAGCCACTGCTCGGAAAGTGCTTGCGTCATCCACGCTTTCGAATTAGCGATGTACGTGATTGGCAGCGTTTTTATGCTTTTAAAGCAGCATGGTGCTTTAGAATTCCCAATCACCAGCAACCTTAGTTTGTCAGTCCAAGTCATATTTGTGCCCACGAGGACCGTTACCCGAAGGTTGCTGTGCTTGCCCGCCACGCAGTTATCACCAGCAAATGCGAGCATTTTGTTTGGCAGCAGCTGGTAGAAAAGGGCAGTTTCGTCCATGTGGTATATATTTTGAGGGTCATATTCTTCCATGAGGTCATTCAGTTTGTGCTGCCTCCAATCGCTGCAGGCTGTTTCGTCCACTGCAGCGGCCTCACCGACAACGCAATGAAAGGCCAGTCCATGCCTTCTGCGGAAACGGTCGAGCCACCCATTGCTGCATGCAAACTCCATATTCAGCCGCAGTGCAATTTCTTCTGCTTTCGCTTTCAATATGACTCCATTCACTGGCAAATTCGCACCACGCGCTCTCTTTACCCAAGCAAGAAGAACATCTTCTAAGTCTTTGTGCGTAGCTGTGCGCATCCTTTTATGCTTCGGCACAAACTCACCATCTTGCAGAGCACTGGTAATCCACACTTCGTCTTTCACAATACCACTCACGGTACTTTTTGCAATGCCGAACTTGCGCGCAATTTCAGTCTTTGAAAGCCAGCTGGTGCAAACTTCGGTCAAAACTTCGATCTTCTCACGAAGTTCAAGCGGCTTTTTCCGAACTGTTGGCTGACTTGCCGTACTAGCAACACGACGAACAGGGCGCACACTAAAACAAACAACGCACACCACAATGTGACGGCGTACGGACCGGCAGGAGACAGCGGGACACGGCACGCACGCGTGCCACGAAGAAGGGATATGCCTACTGCGTAGTTGGCGTAGTTGGCGTAGTTGGAAGTCAGCAAACATTCAGAGGTTGGTAGCACTGGCATGACGGCACTATCACGTGATCACCATTGGGAAACAGCATTGGCTGCTTTTTCTTCTCGCTTTTTCTCTTCGCTTTTTTTTTTTTTTTTTTTTTTAAAGTTTCGCTGGCTTTACTGGCCAGGCCGCACTTGGTCTTTCTCTCTCTCTCCCCCTCTCTCTGCGTCCTGTTTCCTCCCTGCAGTCTGCAAGTTCGGAGAAAGCCAGCGCGACGCAAACCTGCTGCGGCAACAAAGAGGAGAGATCATTGTGGGAGGTGCTGCGGTGGGGGGGAAGGGGAGTAGCACAGCGCTGAAAATGCCTCGTATGAAGGGCTCATCGCATCAGCGCTGTGCAGGGCAGAGGGGGAGGGTCCGGCGATGCGGAGGCAAAAGAGAGAATGAACTTGAGGGCGCGGCTAATTCTTGTAGCCGGGCCGGGAGGAGACAGAGGAGTGACTGAGGAAGGGTGGGAGAGGAGGAGCGGAGGAGCAGTGGAACCTTCACAGAAACACCGACGTGGTTAGGTCTCCTCATCTCCCCGCGTCGCACAGATGGACGACGGCGCAGAAAAGCTTTCATTTTTGTCATTTCTTTTTCTTTCTTTCCCCTAAAGTGCTGCTCGGATGGTCGAGTAAAGCTGCGTGGGTAAGGCGCGGCCGGCCGTGAAAGTTCATCTTAACCGATTAGCGCGGGTGCAGTGTTCATATTAAGCGGATTTTTTTTTGCATTGACTCTATGGGAAACCAAACAAACGACTTCCACTGTTCATCTTAACCAAGGGTTCGTCTTAAGCGAGTTCGTCTTAACGGGAGTCTACTGTACAGTCATTTCTGTCACACCACCAGCAGCCCTGGCTTTTTGAATTCATATGGAGAAGTGGAATGGGTGGGCCATCAAGGACCTTTTTTTTTTTTTAGGCAGATGGATGGAGTAGCCCTGCATAATTGCTCATAGACAAGCACCCGCAAATATGGCTGCCAGAGTCTATGCAGAAATTTCAATCAGCTTGGCTGTCAGCTGGGCATTCTACAAGTGATATGAAGCCACACAGAGGATGCAAGCTAACAGTTTTAACAGAAGCCACTCAGGCATTTCACTTTGGCCCCTCAATGCAGGTGAGGCAGTCTGGGTCCAATGTATGAACTACCTTGCAACAATGTCAGGTCCAGCCCAACTTCTGTGCTTCTACATCATTGAGACATTGAGGGAAGTTACCCAGTGCTTCAGGAAACATCTCACACTCAGCCTGCTGGGAATGCAGCTTCTACTAGCATTCCCGCAGAAGTAATGGCCCAGCCAGTTTTCACAAAGAACCAAGCAGCTTTAAAGGCTCCTGGTGATACACCAATGGCTGACAAGAGGGTCAAAGTTGTTGGCTTTAGCCTCAACACCTGTACCTGGATGTACTGGGAACTCGTCAGAAGTTGGCTATTTGTCTTCAGGCTATCCAGAATGTGTCTCAAGATTGGGTTGCACCACTTGAACACCAAAGAAGCCAAACTTGTGAAGTTTCATTGGCTCAGGCCAGGTTAACATAGGTAATGTGGCTAGGTTGACACAGAAAATGGTTTGGTGGGGTCAGAGCACTTGTTCATGACAATTATGAGAGGGCCATTCAAAATACTGTAAGCTTTGGGTTAGTGCGAAGGCTTAAAGACAGCATGATTTGTGTTGCCTTCAGAATTGTTGCTTTGCTTTTCTCAAAATTTTATCTCTATCATTTATTGACCTATTCAAAGAATGTATGTTGCATTTAGCAATATCGCTACCAATCTTATGTTTTCATTATTCACCATTTGCTTAAATGTGCATTGGAGGTTTTCTGTGGAGACTTAGTTATGCTATATACTGTATATATGTATAGTGTTTGATACGTATGCATACCTGCCAATTTTACAAATGTGTCTTGCTTTACAAAACTTTCATTGGACACATTGAGCGAACCAAGATTTGACTCACAGTGGGCACAAGTAGGAGACATGGACAAATTGCTGTGGTTCCACAGGATCACAGTGATAGTGCTGGGGATCGTGTCACTTCTTCCCAGTAATGCTGAATGTGAACGGATATATAGTACTGCAAACAAGACCTCAACAGAGCAATGCTCATTGGTATCTGACCATGCCCTTGGTCATCTGATGGTGAAAGAACACTAGAGGGGTAATTGCTTCAAGCAAGTTTATCCAGACCAGTTTTTGAAGCAGCAAAGTCGGCAACAGAAAAATCATTGAGCACACTGTGATCTAAAAACAGTGTGTCACTTCTCAGTCTCTGCTGCTCATGTCCCGCATCTAGAAGTAAACCACCATTAATAAATTATGTATCTATGTATACCACAAAAATTGTGCGCTCATGGCAGACATTTTTTTTAAATGCATGCTATTCAAGTTCCCCTCCCCTCGTGACATATGTCTGTCTCTTTCTTTGTGGTTGTATGCTTGCGCTACATTATGCCATTAAGTGGACACCAACTAGCCCAAGCAAAAATAAATGCTCTACACAAACCTGGAACGAAGGATTGCGAAAATATATTTGTGCCAATTTTCGGCTCTGAAGAGCAGCTGCCCTCCTTAAAATGTTACAGGTTCAGCACATGGTGTACTGAAAGCGGTGTACTGACATGGTGTACTAAAAGATAGAACTATCTTCTGCTGCACTTCTCATTCATAGCTCAGATATTGCTTTTGGACAATGCCCTTGCGCTTTTTTCAAACTACAACTGCGGAAAATTGCAAAGGGTGCTTGTCACATGTTTTGTGCAGGGCATGCAGGATACATCCTTGCTTTCTTTCCTGTCTTTTCTTTTTTTTTTTCGGAGTACAGATAGCAGTGTATTTAGTGTGAGTCACAGAGTGACTCACAAAGACAAATATTAAGATGGATGCTTCATTGTGTGTAGTGTGTATATACAGGCATTGTCTCAAATTTTGTCACACTTTATGTTTATGAACGTCCAGATGAGAGAGAGAGAGAGAGAGAGAGAGAGAGAGAGATTGTGATTGTGAAGAGCAAAGGCAGTATTTTCTGCAACCCTTTAGGGAAGAGAGGGAAGGTCAAGGCAGTCACAAAAAAGGCCAGCGCCTGTAGTTTTACATTGTTATGTGCAAATATCTATCAGTAGTGTTTATATAACCACTAAATTACAGTCCTTCCAAGATCGGGCAGCGCGCACTGTCTACAGCACGCGCCACTCAATCTCAGAGGCAGCATGTGCATAAGTAAGCAGGTGTGTTCTCTAGTGGGCTGTCCTAATGCTAATGAGTGTCCATCAAGCAAATTTTCGGTTTGATTTCCAGGCCAGAACAGCCGACTCAGGTGGAGCGGTGCGCCGGTCAACGCGTGCAACCAAAAATGCGAGCAAGAATTGAAGCCTTTGTCCCTTCGAAAACACCTCTGCACTGTCTTAGTGTGTCTGCTTAGGCAGATAACATTGTGATTATTGTTTCAGTCGAAGTGTGCCTTCTTTTTTGTACTACGAAAAAAAAAGAAAAAAAGTTCTTTGGGCAGTACTGTGCTGCAGCAAATCTTTTTATGAGGTTGCATGTTTTGTAGGATGTTTAGGGCCTGGTTTGACTTAACTTGTTACTGCTGCATTACACTAATTGTGTGCATTCCCAATGTCTATACATTCTGACTGTGTCCATCTTGCTAATATATATTAGCACATGCTGGGAGAAGTGGAAGCAATATTTGATATTATACCATGCATAATAGGCTTTTCTCTCCCCTGCATTTCCTCCTCTTTCTTTTTTTATATTTTCAAATTTAGGTCATAACAACTTACACTTCTGCAGATAGCTGTGTGGGCTGGGATACCATTAAGACACTCCAAGTGCACTTGCCACCATTTTTAGTGCATTTTTTAGTGCCATAAATGCAGCTTCTTTTGTGCATATCTTAGCCTTCACTATGCAGTTCTTGTCAGTTGAATGCATAAGTAACAATAAACTTGCTGTGATATATATAAATATATATATATTTTTTTTTTTTTTTTTTTTTAGAGGAAAGGGCACATCTGTAGCTGCAGTGTGAACTTGTGGCACTTGCTTGCAGGTATTAGAATGCCTGTGTAATCTCAACTCGAGTCACCTGCATCGCTTGAAGTGCATATATAGTAGTTAAAGTCACACAAGCTAAACTCAGTATTGTGAATTAGTGACATTATAACACTTGAATTCACTTGTTACTAATCAAGTTGTTGCCACGGTTCTTGTTACTCCCGCAGCAATTGTTGACGAGACACTTGTTGGGCATCCTGCCACACTCAAAGGCAACATTTAGGGGGGGTGATGGTTGTGGTTAGAATGCAGTGTCTGTGACTCTGTTTCTGTGGTATGCTCGCAGTGTAAATGCTTGTACTCAGTGTTGCTAGTAGCATAATTAGGAACATGCTCAGTAGAAGCCCATGTCACTTATGTTTCTCCAATTTTTTCTATTGCATTACTTGTGCCTTTGTTCTTATGTGTTCATTAGTGCCACATCTGTGTGTTCCTGAACACCTTTGTCCAAGCCATTTGTGCAAAAATTGTGTGTCTTTGAAGAGGAAGAGTGGCAGCTGTGACTGCATGCACTACAGGATAGTGAGAGCAAAATTTCTATTTTCATTCATATTGCCCTGTCAGCTGATCATATGGAAGTGCATGCATTAAATGGTGTCAGATTGAGGACAAAGTAGAACACTCAGTAATATATATATATATATATATAATGATACAAAATATGTGCATGGCCTATTATCATGTTAAGGACCATTTGTGGTTCCACTTGGATCCTTCAGAACATGCAGGGCTACTGCATACATACCTACGCTTACTGGTTTTTCATTCACAATTCATAAGCTGTATCCCATGCAGGTAAAGCAAACTATCACGTCTTCATCACTCATCTTTAAACTTGTGCTGAGATGAGTGATTGCAGACTGGCTGTGAAAACCGTTTACTAGAGGACAGTAAACTCTAGTCAGTGAGAATTCCTCATGGGTATTGCACCATGTGAACACGTATTTTGTGTTTAGCCAAAGAATATTTCTTGACAACGGTAGAAAAACACTGGCATAAATTTGCTCGTATAGTAGGACCACAAGTGCATTTTTTTAACCATTTTCCTATTCTCGATGTTTTTCATATTGTCATGAAAAATACTGTGTTCTGTTTTCATGGTGTGCAATATACCCAACTGTTTTTGAAAATAAATTGCGTATTATGTTACTCCTGTGTCGTATGAAACTCTTTGTCAGATGTTATTATGTGATAAGAATACTCAGTTATGCATTAAGTTTTCAATAGCCTTGATTTCTGCAATATTAGAACAGCTTTCATTATTACAAGAGAGCACTGGAACACTGCCATCATAGGCAGTTTATACAGAATATGTTCAACCACACTGATCACAAGTTAGGAGACACCATGTTCAGCAGTGAGAATATGGTATCAACAGTCCAGCTTTTCTAAGCTAGGAGCACGCAATGACTGAAATTAAAATGGCATTTGGTTACTATTACGTCTTTGTCAGCGGAGCACTGTGTTTTAGAATTGCTTCAGTACACCCATACAAGATGAAGGGATCATAAAAAGGTGGAGACTTGAAATTGTGTCAGCAGTGGATGAGCACGGAAAGCCTTGAACTGAAGCCAAGTTACTAACCTCAAAGAATGGGCCGTTTGGTTTTACATTGTTTAAAACGTAACAGCGTGACCTCAGATGAGGACATAAACCGAAGCACCTTGCCTGTTCTCCGATTTATGTTCTCATGCAAAGACTTGCTGTTGCATTTTGAACCTGGAGCCAACATTTTGACAAGGGGACTCATCATCATCCGGGCAACAACTGCAACTGCTTTCCTTGGGAGGGATTATGCAGTTCCTCCCCAGAGAGCAAGGAGCTTAGGCGGGCGTGAAAGAGCAAGGTGATAATTGGTTGAGGGAAGTTGAAATGTTCGAAAGATGGAAGGAGTAGGGTGCTGCAGTTAAGGGAAATAAAGTTGCACATAAGCAGGCGTTGTCAATCCAATCAGTTGTTTTGCAAAAAAACTAAGTAAACAGAGATTGGATTCCATGAGAGTGCCACAAATAATCCACAACATGCCAAGTGCAGCACCGCTTTGGACTTGTAAAAAAGGCGATTATTCACATCACTGAAAGTGGAGGTGGCAGTCGCATGGTATCACTAACAACTCTAGTGTGCCAGTCAACCTGGTGGAGTGGTTCAAGGCCATACACTGACTGTGCTGAAAGCTGCCATATTTGTTCCTCCAATTGTGCACTTCTCTAGGAAAAGCAGGGTAACCTGTTTTCCCTTCGTGCCCCCTCTAGTGCTGAACTTGGCTTTCAGCAGCACAGCCATAGTGTGTGTGTGTGTACGTATCAGTGGTGTCTGGTACCATGAGACTGCCACCAGATCAGGGCTCATTGACATGAATTGTCCCATTTTTTCATGTGCAAAGCCATTTTGCACTTGGCATGTGTTCCGAACTGGTTGCATTAAAAGGTAACAATTCTTTGTTATGCTCTTGAAGTGTTGAGGCTCCATAGCGTAATTACTGTGTTAACAGCTGTCCAATAAAGAAATAAAAAGACAAAAATTTTGTCAGTACCCCTTTAAGAGTAAACAGTGCCAACAGGAAAAGAAAACTGAGTACAAATACATGTTTTGTCAAAAGTTTTGAGAAAGAAGTTCACCAGAGATAAAGTAACTATTCATAATAATAATAATGGTTCTTTATTCAACATCAGTATATGTTGCCAGAGAAGACAAAAATGCCAAAAATAAATGGCTTCACAAGGTCTCCACCCCCTATGCCGAACAGTGCAGAAAGGGAATTTCAAAACGGCTAAAAAATTGTAAACTGCCATATACATAAATAGAATGCAGCTAATAAATTGCAGTATGCAAGAATAAATCGCATCCACATCCGTAAGCAGGCATAATGTGATTACACAGTGTACATGCATTGTGGACATTGTCTTTATAATTAAAGAAAGTTAAAACCAACTGATAAATTTGTGAGCAGTAGTACATCATACACATAATCATCATCAGCCTGTTCCTGTGTCCACTGCAGGACGAAGGCCTCTCTCCCTGTGATCTCCAATTACCCAGTCTTGCACCAACTGATTCCAACTTGCGCCTGCAAATTTCCTAATTTCATTACCCCACCTAGTTTTGTGCCATCCTCGACTGTGCTTCCCTTCTCTCGGCACCCATTCTGTAACTCTGATGGTCCACCGGTTATCCATCCTACACATTACATGGCCTGCCCAGCTCCAGTTTTTTTTTCTTACAGTTAGAATATATATGTCAGTTAGAATATCGGCTATCTCCGTTTGCTCTCTGATCCACACCACTCTCTTCCTGTCACTTAACGTTACACCTAACATTTATCGTTCCATTGCTCTTTGCGTGGTCCTTAACTTGTTGTCGAGCTTCTTTGTGAACCTGAAAGATTCTGCTCTATTTGTAAGCACTGGTAGAATGCAGTGATTGTGCACCTTTCTTTTCAGTGATAGTAATAAGCTCCCAGTCAGGATCTGACAATACCTGCCATGTGCACTCCAACCCATTTTTATTCTGCTGTAAATTTCCTTCTCATGATCAAGGTCCCCTGTAAGTAATTGACATAGATAAACCTACTATTTTACAGATCTAGAGGCTGACTGGCGATCCTGAACGCTTGTTCTTTTGCCAGGCTATTGAACATCGTTGTCTTCTGCATATTAATCTTCAACCCCACTCTTACTCTTTCTCTGTTAAGGTCCTCAGTCCTTTGTTGTGATTTGCCCCCAGTGTTGCTGAACAGGACACTGTCATTTGCAAACTGAAGGTTGTGGAGATATTCGCCGTTGATCTTCACTCCTAAGCCTTACCAGTTTAATACCGTGAATACTTTTTCCAAGCATGCAGTGAATAGCATTGGAGAGCTTGAGTCTCCTTGCCTGTCCCCTTTCTTGATAGGTAACTTTCTACTTTGCTTGTGGAGAACCAAGGCAGCTGTGGAATATTTGTAGATATTTCCCAAGATATACACGTATGCCTCCTGTACTTCTTTATTACGTAATGCCTCTATGACTGTTAGTATCTCTACTGAATCAAATGCCTTTTCATAATCTATGAAAGCCATATAGTGAGGTTGATTGTAATCTGCAGATTTCTCAATGACCTGATTGATGACATCGATGTCATCCATTGTAGAATATCCCTTCCTGAAACCAGCCTGTTCTCTTAGTCGATTGATGTCAAGTGTTGCCCTTATCCTATTGGAAATTATCTTTGTGAATATTTTATACAATACTGAAATCAAGCTAATGGGCCTAGAATTTTTCAATTCTTTGATGTCTCCCTTCTTTGATCCAGAGCCTTTATGTAGAGTCAAACCAGTAGTCACTTCACCTCCAGCGGTCATATACCAGTTTTACATATTTTCTGAGAATAAACATTTTAACATTCAACATCCTTCTTATTCAACCATAAACGATACGACTGTTGCCACACTCTTCAATAACCGACCTGCAGTGGGAAAGCCATTCTCGTTGTGTGTAAGGAACCTTAGTGAGGAAATGGGTGTTCCAGTGCTTGAACAGTGTCCTATGACTCCAGCGGAGCTGTTACCACCGTGGCAGCTCACAGAGTCTGACAAATTGTTTGTAGAGGTAACTAAACATGCACCAGAGGCACACATTAGAATGCATTTCTTAAAACTCCAATCCAAGTACTCTTGCACTGAGTTTTACAGAGATGCTTCCAAGTCACATGCCGGGCTGTCTTATGCAGCCTTTGGCCCATCCTTCTCGGAATCTGGTGTACTGCACCTGGAAACAAGTATCTTTATGGCTGAGGCCTAGGCATTGTTGTCGACTTTGAAACATATAAGGAAATCAAAACTTCAAAAAACAATTATATTTACAGACTCTCTAAGCATAGTAAAAGCCTTGAAGCCACTCTGTAAGCACACAAACCCTGTAATTGTTGAGCTCTATTCCGTTCTATGTAAAGCATATATATCTAACCAGCATGTCATTATATGCTGGGTACCCGGCCATAGAGGCATCGAGGGTGATGTGCTAACAGACCAAATGGCCACGTCAATTACATCGCAAGTTATTAATCCTACCGCTGCTGTCCCTGCCACAGATCTCAAGCCTTTCTTTCGAAAGAAACTGGAAGCCACTGGCAATGCTTGTGGGACGCGGAAACAAATAATAAGCTTCATGTGATAAAGCCACAGTTAGCTTTCTGGCCCTCCGCAACAAAATCACAGCGAACTGATGTCCTATTCTTTCATCTCAGAATAGGCCACACATTTGGCACCCACAATTTTCTACTTACTGGAAATGAATGTCCAACCTGTGGTAGATGTGGGGAGAGGCTGACCGTCCTCCTGGAGTGTCGGGAAGCCAAATGTCAAAAAAGAGACATTTTCACCTAGCATACCAGCAGCACATCCCTCTTCATCCTCTAATGTTTTTCGGTCTAGAACCGTTTTTTGATACCAATACAGTCCTAGGTTTCCTGAAAGATGTCTTACATGCGATTAGCCCAATAAATTCGTAGCGCATCCTCTCTTCAGAGGATGCCGCTGTGATAGTAGTTTTGTATAGCACATGCTGCCAGGCCCTTGTATTTCAAGGGCTCTGGTAAGGCAGTAGTGCTCTAGCCAACTTTTACATCTGACATATTTTGTATATCGTATCATTATTTCACAGTGCATTTTAATGGTCGTGGTACGTGTCATTATTCAGTACCATAATCTTATCACACATAGATTTTGTGCACTTTACAGCGACTATTTTTAGGCCTCTTTACAGCCACGTCACATTGACTTCATAAAACTCATCACTCCATTGCGAACTCACTAACACTGGCATGGAGCTCTTTGGTCATACCTGGCCCTTGCACCACTAAACAACACACATTCATTCACTCAACGTCTCCCTTCTAATGGATTAGTATAATGTTGGCATTCTTCCAGTTCTCTGGTACACTTGAAGTCGTGAGGCATTGCGTATAAACGGCCACAAGATTTTCAAACATCATATCTCTTCCATTTATCTACACATAAAAAAGGCAAAAAGGATAACACCACACAGCGACAAGACACCAAGAGCAACAACAACAATAAGTGAAAAACAGTAGAATATTGCACAACGCAGACTATAAAATCACAGTGGTCTATTATGCAGGAATGACTACACAAATATTGCTTGTCAGTGTTTTCTTTGTGAAAACTCAGCATTGTGGAACTACATTTAGCAAAGTCATTAAGCACAGCATAGCAAGCAATACTACGTGTTCGATATGCCGTGCGACTTCTGTCAATATTCTGGGGTTAATGTTGGCACGTGTTGTAAGTTATGATATTAGCTTGCAGTTTACCTCTTCCTTTTCTTTTTCTTGTTCATCTGTGACTTGTAGCGCTTACATATTGCAAAACAAAATAGAGATTTTGCATTTATATTGTTTAGTTTCTTAAGCAGGGCTGCTGTTGGTCTAAGATGCGATGCCTTACTGACCAAGCAGAGCATGTAGTTTTAGATGTTCAGATGCATTCCCCCATACGTAGATAACTTAGCATGGACGAAAACAGTGCGATATAAAGTTATAAGGTCGAACAATATGGAAGAAAATTGAGCTACAACGTCAAATAATGCCAACTCTGTGTCAAAGCTTTTGGACTAAATGATTGACATGACCATCAGAAGACATGGTTGCGGAGAAATATGGACCCATTGCCGAAAACAAATCCACCATATCTACTTAACTCCCGTTAATAATAATGAGAGAACATTCATAAGTTTCTTTGGCAGGCATAAAACATAATTGCGTTCACCTTTGCAGCATTCACATTTAAGTTATTTTTGGAGCCCCATCTGTAAATGCAATTAGTTATATTAGTCAGGTCGATGCCATTTATACCAGAGAAAAACAGGCCGACATTGTCTACGTAACTCACATAATGGGTGGAAGGATCTAAGCGATCTCATTAATAAACTATACAAAAGGACATTAAAATTCAGTGAACGATGATAACTAAATTAATAGAGGATAGTAGTGAAAACGATTTAAAAAAGGGAGAGGTGGAGGATATGATTAGCTCTGTTCTGACCAGATGTGAGACTGCCAAAGTGTGGCTGTTTTTTTTCTTGTCATTATTATAATAGATTCCAGAGCTTCATTTGGAACAATAATGGCTGTTGGTTGTGTGTTAAACTAATTGATGAGATATAACTACATGTTCTGTCTCTAAAAAGTTGGCTAAAGTTCTGGTCTCCGGAAGAACAAAAGTTCGACTAAAGTTTAAGCATTTCGAAGTTGTGACCTGTCGGACTAAAATGTTCAACATTCATTGGCCATTATGTTTTTCTAATTTATTGTTTGTTACATCAGAACAAACATTCCAGATTATAAATGATGCTAGAGATAGTGCAGTCAGATTTAATTTTGTGTACAATCATTTGCAGGACTTTTGATGTTTGCCATAGCAAAGGTGCTTGCACGTCTTGCACCTTGGATGAGATCAGGCTGTTTTATTGGCAGTATGCTGAGGGTCAACTTTGCATGCACTAACATGTTTATATTATAGTGATAGACAATCCTTGGTACATCTGGAAACACTTCTGAGGCACATATTGTCTGGTTTTACTTTGTAATATTTCTCTAAGATGTTGTTTATGATTGGGAGCATATTGGAGTACATTGTTATGAAGGCCATGTATATATAGCAGTTACTTGGAGTGTGCTTTAGACTGTCTTCTAGCAAATGCAAACTTGCTTGAAGAACTGATTTAGAGATCTGGAGATTAATTCTTTCAGCTAGGGTTACTCTAAAGTTATTTAAGTGGTGGACACAATCATTGTTGTTACAGATCCTGCTATGCATTTGGCTGGCCCAGTAACGATCTCTCACTTACAGCATCATAGGTCGTGGTTAGTACAATCTAAATATTGCTGGTTATCCACAGGCTTTCTGCAAAGCCTCATTCTCAATTTTACATGTTCAATGTAAGGCATTGTATTGAGTAAGTTAATTTTGCTAGGACCGTGGTGAATGGTAAACTTAATGCTAGGGTGATAACAGTTAAAATGACTAATGAATGTATTAAGTGCATTGATGCCATGTTTTCATATAAGGAACATATCATACATGTCGCAAGCATTAGTACGAGGTTTTTGGCACTCGTTGGCCTTGACTGGCCCTTATGCCATATGAGACACTATATCATAATTAGTAAGAGGTTTTACAGAAAATTTATGACATCAGATTCTAGCTGTCCCATAAACACATAGGCATACTTAAGCTGGAATGCGGTTTCTATGCTAGCAGTGAAAGTTTGTAGATAGTAGGGTGTAACTAAACTCAAGAGTAAGAACTAACTTCAGCAATGAAAGGTAAACTTAGCAAAATTTGCTTGCGGAGTAATGATTCTGAGACAGAACTCGCCGTGGTTGCTCAGTGGCTATGGTGTTGGGCTGCTGAGCACGAGGTCGCGGGATCGAATCGAATCCACTCTGGCCGAGTGGATTTTTGCCTGGCAGAGCTTTGGACGCTTTCTGGCTAGCAGACGAGAAAAATAAACAATGCATGGTCGCTCGCTGCCATCACTACGGGGACTCAACGGATTGCAACGCATTCACTTGAGCGCAACCTCTCCAGCAAATTTTGTCTTGCCGGTGTAGGATACCGAGTAGTATGCGTATGGTTCTCTGTGGACCATGCGTCTCATGTTTTCTTCTATATTCCTTCGGTACCCACACTAGGTGCCCAAAGTAGGCATTCACTTGTAGCCAACATGCTTTCCTTTGCGTTACTTTATTTCGGCGCCCCCCGCGCCACACACACAAAACAAATTGACTGTCGCGACGCAGCGAATTGTCGCGCGGTGAAAGTTTGATTTTATTGCTTCTTTTGTGGAAAATAATGGGCCACGGGACACTTCAGTTGCTGGGTACTCTTATTATATTATTGCAATAGCAGTTATATGGACACTCCAGGTGCATTCCTGCCATCACCGTCGCCCTCATGTTCCGTATAAAGTCCAGGGGTAGTAACATCTTGACCACGCGCCGCATGCTCTATGTGCGAGTGAAAGTGTAAGGGGGGGCGGGCGGCATGGGTGAGCCGACAATGGTGGCTCAATCTTGTGTGCGCAAGGGAGAAAAGCGGGGAGGAAGCGCGCCGCATTCCAACGCGCGCCATACATCAGAGGAGTGAAGGGAGGAGGGGGCTGTGATCTGTGAATATGTGGTTGCGCAACATGTTTATTTGCCTTGTTTGACGCTTCATATATAGTGACTTTTTCTTATATACATAGATTTATTGCTTATACGTATATTTAAATATCTTCAAGAAAAGAGCGCTACGAAGACGCGGACTAAAAGAAGAACATGTACGACGGAAGCGCCTTGTCCGTCGTACATGTTCTTCTTTTAGTCCGCGTCTTCGTAGCACTCTTTTCTTCAAGTATGCAAAACCAACTCGCCCACATCAAGCTTCTGCTGCTTCAGATTTAAATATCTTGTTGTGACGTTTTGTGTATATGTGCAGTGAACTTTGTTTCCAGTGACAAATTTTTGCCCTTTATCAAGCTGTATCTTCGCATTTTTTTATTCCATTGTATCTTAGCATTTCTAATGCACGAAGGCGAGTCAAATGAAAGTGAGCCAACCCACCCTGCGCAATAATGGTTCGGTTCATTATCTGCGAGGCATGCACGTGGCATAGAGGCATCTCTTATTTACAAAAGGGGCACGCAGATGTGAGGATCAAGGTTCTTTAATGTTCGCATACACTGGCTTGAACATGGTTGTGTGACATAATGGAAACTCCAAAAGTTGAACAGCGTGGTGTCATGAGGTTTTTGACAGATGAAGATGTTTCCCAAAAAGAAATTAGTCGCCGTATGGCTGCCGTGTACGTTGAACATTGCATTTCATTGGCCACTGTGAAGCGTTGGAGCAAACGGTTCAAAGAAGGACGTGAACGTTGCAAAGATGATCCTAGACCGGGCCAAAGCCACCATGCAATCACCCTCAACATAATTGCAAAGGCTGGTTAGACAATAAGAATGGAGGATAAGCATCGATGAATTGGCAGGGCGTGTGAACATCAATCACGGTTCGGGTCACACCATAATTTGTCAAGGACCAATATTGATCGAATTTGCTAAACCTGGAGAGACTATCAATTGTTTCCATTAATATGAAACGTCGGATTGGCTGCGTGTCGCAATCAAATACAAACGACGTGGAAAATTGAGGAATGGGGTCACCTTGCTCTACGACAATGCCCGTCCCCGCGTCGCTGATGTGCTTAATACAAAACTGGCAAGGTTCAAGTGGGAAAGGCTGCAACATCCGCCATACAGCTCAGACCTGTCGCCTTGTGACTTCCACATTTTGAAGCACTTATAAAAACAGCTCAAGGGAACCAGATTCGTGTCGGACAATGACGTGAAAGAGTCGGCTACAGACTTTTTGAAGCAGCAACCCAAGGAACAACCCAAGCAGCAACCCAAGAACCCTGTTTCCTCAGCACAGCAGCCTGATGTTCTAACCATTCAACCACGGACTACACATTGATCCAGGTTGGCTTGAGAACAGTTACATACCTACATATATAGAAATGAAGTTGACTAAAGTTGCATGTTGGGCTTGTTGGTATATCATGAAGGAGGCAAAAGGCGTTCTTCGCTGACAACTAGCACTCCTCCCCCTCCCCCCCTCTCTCTCTCTCTCTCTCTGTATATATATATATATATATATATATATGTCTGCATGTGTTTGAGTGAGAGGAAAGGGAATCGAGGGGCCTGATTTTTATTAATCATATCATAAGAAGCCAACAAAGACACCAAGGACAATATAGGGGATATTACTCGTACTTACTAATTGAGTTAAAGAAATGATAAATTAATGGAAATGAAAATGGATAAAAAGCAACTGGCTGCAGGTGGGATATAAACCCATGTCTTCGCATTACGCATGCGATGCTCTTACCAATTGAGCTACCACGGTGCCATTTTCCCATCCACTTCCTGGGGTATTTGTGTTTTACTACTAGAACTAACCCAGGGAGTGTTAGGCAGCGCCACCACTCACAAACCTTGGCGGCGGATGTAGGACCCATGGTAGTGTGTATAAGCACGAATGGACGAGAAGAAAGAAAGAAACAGATACACAGACACAGCGCTTCACTTTCAACTATAGATTTTATTTTCGCACGCATCGATAAATATATACCGTGCGAGTGGAAACAAACATAGCAGCAAAAAGGAACATTTAGTGGTGCATTTCGTTGAACCGAACACGTGTGCAAGGCAAGGGAAAAAAAAAGCATGTACTACAATGGTCACAAAGATAAACCAAGGAATCGTATCTCCTTTTCCGATAGTGACACCGAAGGCTTGCTTATGCACTTTTGCTCTAATTTTGCTATCTCGTAGGCCTCTACAATCTCCCTCGTCATCCTGCTATGAGCCTTATACAGAATGGAAGTGCTTTCAAACATGGGCTTGCAGGAACAATCTCGGCAGTGAATACCCAAATGACCCGAGATTACCTTAGTGACGTTATATTGATGCTCTTTTAATCTCTCGTTGATGCATCTGACGGTTTGACCAATATACGTTCTTCCGCATGAAAGTGGGATGGCATAGACAACGTTATGAGTACAGGTTACGAATTGTTTGCGATGTTGGGTAGAACATGAGGGCCTTTTGTTATTCTCTGTGTTAACCTGTTTGCATAGCTTCTGTAGACGCTGAGGGGCAGAGAAAACCACGTCTACTCCCGATTTCACCGCTATTCTTTTGAGATTATGAGAAATGCAATGAATGTATGGTACCACAGCAACTTTCTTTGCTCTAGCATTGGTACTGCTTGCATTCGACGCGTTTTTGCACTTCTTGCTTAAGCCCTCCGTGACAGAAGTTAGCATACGCATCGGGTAACCAGAATCTGCCAGGCGCTTGGCCTGCTCTTTGAAACTGGCTTCCATTTTGTGGTCACACGACTTCGTCAGAGAATTGTTGAAACACGATGTCACTACTGCGCGTTTTACAAGTTTTGAATGAGCGGAATGAAATGGTAGGACTGGCTTATTGCCTCTCGGCTGATAACTCCAGCATGTCATTTGTGGATAAAAGTACAATCCCAAGTCTAAAAACCTTATGAAATTGCCTATGGGGACTTGATGTGTCAAAGACAAAGGGGACAACACTTTAGTGAATGAGGTTAAGGTTTTTGAAACCAGCGAGTCAAAATTGTCTGATGTGTTATTTAAAATGATTAGAAAATCGTCAACGAATCTGAACACTTTCGCGACATCGGTGTCATTTTTCAGGCGTTCATCAAGAACCTGGTCGCGGTTAGCTAGATACAAGTCACTTAAGGAGGGAGCAATACATGACCCAATGCATATGCCATCTTTTTGTTTGACAACATTTCCTTCCCAAGTCGCGTAAGTCGAATTAACATAAAAACGAAGAAGTTCTAAAAATCTGTCGCTAGTCAAACCACAAGCGTTTTGAAAACGAACCACTCCAAACTTGTCAATGCAGTCAGATACACATTTCATCACGTCATTGTGTGGGAGAGAATAGTACAGGTCTTTTAAGTCAATGGAAAAAGCAACAAGATCCCTGTCTTGACAGTCTTTAAAGAATTCCACCACTTGTTCTGACTTTGTTATCGAAAATGGGTTGTCGATTGGCACGAGCTTTAAGTGCTTTTGTAAGTATGTCGCTACATGTTTCTGCCAAGTAGCATTCTCTGACACTATCACTCTGAGGGGGCATTCTGGCTTGTGCGTTTTTGCAGAGAAAAACAATTCAAGGTCCCCCTTTGTGCTTTTTTCAATAGACCGGGATAAGCCATCTAGTTTGAAGTTTTTGCATAGCTTCTTTGCTTCATTTTGGACTTTCTTAAGTGTTATGTCCTTGTGGACCCTGAAAGTTGACGAAATGGCTTTCCAAGCCTTTGAATTATACATTGTCCTGTCCATCAACACGAAACCACCCTCCTTATCCGCAGGGATAAGTGTAAGCGCATTGTCTTTCTGGAACTTAACAGTCTTGTTCAAGGGGAACTTTTCGCTAAGGGGACGGGACCGCATAAGCACATCCACAGCCTCAGATACACACCTTTCCGACTCGGCTTCAGGTACACACTTTGACACTTGTCGTACCATTGCCAACAGATCGGGAGCAGACTTCTTTGGCTGAGTCGCGAACTTCGGCCCACATTTGAGTACTTGCTGTACCTTGTTTGGCAGCGCCACATCACCGACGTAGAACATCCTTTCTGCCGCAGGCATCACAAGTACACGATCTATTTGGGTGACGGCAACTGGTCAATAAACTCAGACATGCTACCTCATCAATGTTGCTGGATTCGGGACCCTCGTAACATAATCAACGAGAAGAAAAGGAACCAATGGGGCTGATTTTTATTAATCATTTCATAAGAAGCCAACAAATGCAGACACCAAGGACAACAAAGGGGAAATTACTTGTACTTACTGATTGAGGTAAAGAAATGATAAGTTAATCGAAATGAAAGTGGATGAAAAAACAACTGGCTTCAAGTGGGATACAAACCCACATCTTCACATCACATGTACGATGCTCTTACCAATTCAGCTACCGCAGCGCCATTTCACCATCCACTTTTATCATTCTTTAACTTAAACTCAATTAGTAAGTACAAGTAATTGCCCCTGCTAGTTGGAATCGGTTGGCACAGGACAGGGGTAATTGGAGATCGCAGGGAGAGGCCTTCGTCCTGCAGTGGACATAAAATAGGCTGATGATGATGAATTTCCCCTATGTTGTCCTTGGTGTCTTTGTTGGCTTCTTTTTGTGTGTGTGTGTGTATGTGTGCATGCGTGCACCTAAAAAGATCACGTCATGCGACGCCTGTGACGAAGAAAGGTGTTGCACATCTACCTTCAAGGCCGTAAGGTATGGCACTGGCTAACACTCCCAGGTTTATTTCTAGTAAATAAACATAAATACCCCAGAAAGAGGATTGGAAAACAGCACCGCTGTAGCTCAATTGACAGGAGCATTGCATGTGTAATGCAAAGCCGTGGGTTTGTGCACCATCTGCAGTTAGTTTTAATGCAATTGCATTAAAGATCTGGTGTTGGTGTCTTGCGTCGGTTTGTGAAAAATCATTCCAAACCACAGCCATGCGGCCCTCCGCATGGGGTGGAGGTGCTACTCAACTAATTGAATTCCTCAAAGTGCATCAGAAAAATCGTAATGTATGACCTAAATACAACCTACAGACGTGATAGCGTTGGATTGTAATTTGAATATACCAGAAAACATAATTCTGTTATGCGGAAACGCAAATACAAACCCCTTTTACAGCATTTCTACCATTCATAGAGTGGCGTGGCTCACTCAGTTTCTTGCAACAACACCATCCAGATGGCACCCGCCTCTGCACATCCACAAGAAAGCTGTAGTTGCCGGGAGGCACGACAAGAGTCAGGGATCTTTGAATGCTATCCCGTTCCACTCTTAAGGCAAAGCTTATAAGCATCCTCCAAATTTTTTCATCCACTTTCATTTCCATTAATTTATAATTTCTTTAAATAAACTCATAAGTACATGTAGTTTACCCTATGCTGTCCTTGGTGTTTGTTGGCTTTTATGACATGAGTAATAAAAATCGGACTCTCGGTTTTTCCCTCTCTCTCTCTCTCTCACACACACACACGCGCACACACACACACACACACACACACACACACACTATATATGGAGGTTGTACAACTTTCATAGAAATATAGAAGTTGTACGCCAAGCAGAGACAAACTCCTAGCACTCCTCAGACAAGAATGCTTTAACGAGGATGTACATTTTTGCATTGCCGAAACAACACTTTGCTCGACTTTTGATAAAAGTTTTTCATTGCTAAGGCATGCAGCCACTGCATCAAATTATGCTGTCATTCTTATCCTGTCTTTAAAATTGATGATATTAAGAAAAACTAAAATTTCGTTTACGAATTCATGCATCTTTATAATGTATGCTGATGATCTAGCTGGTAGATGACTTGGAAGAATGAACGCTAAAAACAGGACCAAACAAAAACAAGGCAGCGCACTGTCATGTCTTCTTGCTTGCAGACCAGACTTGTTGCAGCCCGGGTAACAGTGGAGATAGTCATTGTTTTCCAGCCAGATCTTCTAATGCTTTTGTATGTCCCCAAACAATAAAAATAAATTATAAATAAAATGGGGAAGCCCGCACCACCAGATAGGTACAGCAGGCAGAAAGGCCAATTCTAATGAGTGTTGCGGCCACGGCTACATACGGAAGAGGGTGCACACTATTTTGCAGGTCATCTATCACTCAATCATGCTTTCGGCATTGCCGGCATTATATATTATTCAAGATTTAAAAATACAGAAACAAAGCTTTGCGCTAGAGCTTCGATAGTTTCATATGATGCAAGTTTAACTCACTTTCGGTGACCTGCTGTCTGACTTGTTTGAAGAGATGTTTGGAAGTAACTTGCGATTATGGTATTGTAGTCATTACGCAACGCATGTTGTTATTTGATCACACTCTGGAATTGACGAGGCAGACAGTCCAAAGGAGGGCTGCTTCCTGTTTAGAAGCCTTTGTGAAAATTACAGCATCCGTAGTTCGTAGTAAAATAAGGGCCAGTAGCTCCGAGAGATTTGAAAGTGTCTTGTCTCCTGACACTCATCTATTCTGAAATTTACCGAGACGTTTAGTTGGGATAGGCTTTCTGCAGCAGCAGCACGTGTTAAGACGGGATAGGTGGGCCTCAGGCTAGGTGACTGGGAACAGCCGTCTGGTGTTCAGCAATAGAGAAGTGACGAGACACTCTCCCTATGTCCATAATTATCCGCATTCCGCCAACTTCGTTTCTGACGCCTTTTATGTTCGTCTCCTCCCCCACCCCACCGCCCTCCTTGTATTCATCACCCTACACTCCCCTTCTTAAAGTTCTTTTCTGTTATAGTCACTGTCGCACTCTTTAACATTTACCAGGTTGTTGAATGGCACGGCGGCCCTAACATTCATATATTTATGTTTCTGAGTGGACTTCGAGGCCATTCACCTACCTGGCCTCCCACCTGTTTGTTGTGGCAATTTATTAACTTCCCTGGCCCAGCACCCTCGTCCTTGATATATTCTTCCATGCGCAAATCAGCGTTCTGTAGGTCTTTCTTTCTTGTCCCGTATGTTTTCTTGTGCCCTGTTTTCATTCTTAACAGCATGTACAAACTATCCTAACAGCAAGCTCTCCTCAAGTTTATTAAACATAATGAAAGTCAGAGACAAGGGAAGGAAAAAGAAGAAAAAAAAAGGGGGGGAGGGGGTGATTATTATGTGTTTCCTAGACAAGCACGTTGCAATATTTTTGGAATGCTCTTCTTCTGCGCAGCATGGTCGAAGATCGGTCTAGTACCAGAAATGAGAAGCTCTTCGACAGGACGAAAGCCTGGTGAGGAGCAACAATGCCTCCAAGTTTTATGCATGCGCTCGTCCCATCTTTATCTGTGTGTGGAATTTTTAGCGCTGATCCCCCCTCAGCAGTTATGGTTAATACGATCCAGAATGAGATAGAGGCACGCCATGAGTGGCGCTGCAATGCTCTGTGCATGGGAGAGGGGATCGACCCCATGACACACCCCCTCGGATCGCCACTAGCCCTTGCCTTGCTTTCACATTCAAGCTTTCCATTTCATCCATGCCACTCTTTCGAAGCTTACCTTTTGAAACTTTCTGTTCCATGAGAAAGTGGGGAGGAGTTCGTTGGAAAATTTCAGTGGGGAGCGGAGGGTTGACCACTCAAACCCACTCCTCTCGTGTCTACGCCAATGGCTGGCACAATATATTGTGCACAGCAATTCTTGGACTATTTCGTGCTGTATTGGCTGAAATATACATTTGCAGATGCGTGCAGGTAATCTCTTTTTGAGAAGAAGAAAACTAGTCAATGAGGCCGCTAGCCCGGATTGTCTTCGTTAGTGTAGGAGGCGCACTCACCAGTGGTGGAGAGTGTAGAGAGAGGCGACTCTTTTTCCATCTTTCCTATCACTTCTTTCCATTGGCTTTATCTATATTCTTTTACCTTTGTGCTGGTTTATGGATAAGCTGCAGAGCATGGCATCAGCCAATTACTTTTGTTAAAATGATTATAAAAATGTAAAAAAAGAAAAAGCGATAGCACTCAGGAGGGCAGCAGTATTATTGTCCAGGTGCAGTATTTGCTGCAGCACCAGTGAAGTAGCTGAGAAATAGCATCTTCAACTGGCAATTTATGTGTCTGTATTTTGAATCCTTGCAGGGTAGTGCGATTTAATTTCATTATAAAATTCTGGCAGAACATTTTGGGATTCCTGCAATGTACACCGGTAGGACCAACGGACATCAAAAAGACAAGGGGAGTAAGCCCATGACAACTATTGCTGTAACGATGTAGAGGTGGAAGGGATGTTTGGCCAGTGGCGATTTTGTAATTTCAATAGCAGCTCAGTAGGGCATATTGTTTTTGAACATTATAAGTCTGTCTGGGATTGGTGCTGTAAACCATTCTATGGAAACTTTGGAAGTCTTAGGAATAAGGTAGAAATGGTCTGTTTGTTTATTATTTGGGGTCATGAAGTGGTACCTGGAATGCATGACTAATTCAGTGAATAGCAAGTCTGCTATTGTATGATCTTGCTGTACTCTGACGGACCAGAATCTAATTTTATTTTGGTAATCAGTGTTGTTGCAGAGTTGTTGAAAAGTATATATTTACATTCTTTATCAGCCAGATTACTATACTACTGCCTTCGTCTGCCAGTTTTATTGTCTTCTCTATCTGTGAGATCTTTTAAAGTTTGGTACTTAGTACAGGATAAGTTCTTGGGCTTGCAACAAAGTGCTTTGTTATGTTTAGAATTTATCTCATAATCATATCTTGGTTTTGGCATCTAAAACCACAGGACTTAAATTAGTTTCTCTTGAGACTACTTTTCTGTAATAATCTAGTAAGCATACTGCATAGTATTTTGTGTCAATTTACTTGGCAGACAGAGGGTGTAGTTGTTTAGGCTTTCTACGTGCTGCTAATCGTCAAAATAAAAAAAAAATCTTCCATGGTGAAGCCATCGTAGCACAAATAAAACACCCACAAAACTAACAAGACCGGACAACATGGACGCTAGATGACATCTGATTTGTTACTGTCCCCAACATGACCAGAGGCAGGGGCATAGCCAGAAAGGGGGAGGGGGGGGCACTTATGGGGCTCCAGCCCCTCCCCCACTTTGAAATTTTTTTTGTGCTGTCACACACCGCCGACCCAAACAAGCCCTGGTGCCGGAAATCATTCTGAATTTTGTCTAGAATGTCTTTCTCATGCTCGAAAAGACATTTCAGCGTGAACATTGCTAACTCGGGCTTGATTTCATGGCAGCACCCATGCACCTGGACTCACATAATGCAAGGATCCCCATCCGAGCACAAAGTTTCAATGTTGTTTTGATGGCAAGCGGGCTCGTCACAACATCTCACGGAAGCCACGGAATCTACGGAGCGCATAGATTTCAATTCCGAGACTTTATGTGTATAAAGTTCTCAAACTTTTGATGCGAAAGGTGCATTGACATTTCCAAAGTCGGGCTTTAGACTTTCAATTCCGGAACTTTGTGGGTTTAATGTTGTTATAAACATTTGACGCCAAAGATGCATTGACTTTTCTAAAGTCGTACATCGGACCATACAACGAGATGAACCAAATCAACACACTATCAGGCAAGCTGAGAAAGCACACAACGAGGTCCGAGGTTGTGGTGGTTCATTTGTGCCGTCATGTTACAGAAAAGAATATCAACATTTTTTTCACCTGCGCCAAGGCATCTACGTCAAGACACTAAAGCCAGCAAAGGTAACTACGTTCTCATTTATTTGTCTACTTTGACTTTTATTCGCGAGGACACATTGAGCCTCTTCAATTTTCTTCTTCTTGCTACCCGCGGGCTGCCAGAGTCAGCCAGAGTACACACGTTTTTCTTGTGTTGCCCCCGACCAGCGCGCAGCACACTTAGGTGCGCATTCGTTTTTCTCTAGCCGAGTGGATTTTCGTCTTGCAGAGTTTTGGACACTTTCTGGCTACAGATGAGAAAAAGAAACAATAGCGCTGCTCGCTGCCATCACTGTGGGGACTCGACGGATTGCAACGCGCTTACTTGGGCACAACCTCTCCGGAAAGTCTTGTCTCGCTGGTGTAGGATACCAAGCAGTATGTATATGGTTCTCTGTGGACCAAGCGTCTCACATTTTCTTCAATATTACTTCAGTAGACACATTAGGTGCCCAAAGTAGGCATTCGATTGTGCCCAACATGCTTTCCCTTTGCGTTTTTCATTTCGGTGCCCCCGCCCCACTAAAGAAAAACAAAAGACATTGTTGCAGCGCAGCGCATTGTCGCATGGTGAAAGTTCGATTTTGTTACTTCTTCTTTTGCAGAAAGTAATGGGCGACGGGACACTTCAGCTGCTGGATACTCTTATTATATCATTGCGAAAGCAATTATATAGACACTCCAGGTGCATTGCTGCCATCGCCGTCATGTTCTGTATAAAGTCCAAGGGCGATAAGATCGTGACCGCGCGCCACATGCTGTATGTGCGTGTGAAAGCGTAGGGTGGGTGGGGGGTGGCATGGGTGAGCCGACAATGGTGGCTCAGTCTTGTGTGTGCAAGGGAGAAAAGCGGGGAGGAAGCGCGCCGCCTTCCGTCGCGCACGATACATCAGGGGGATTGGAGGGAGGGGGAGCAGGCCATGGGATTCTGTGATCTGTGAATCTGTGATTGCATAACAAGTATATTTGCCTTGTTTATTCACTGCCAATCGATATTCGCCGCTAAACCTTACGCCTAAGCCTTCCCAGTTTAATAGCTTGAATACTTCTTCCAAGCACGCCGTGAATAGCATTGGAGAGATTGTGTCTCCTTGACTGACCCCTTTCTTTATAAGCATCTTCCTACTTTTCTTGTGGAGAATTAAGGTAGCTGTGGAATCTCTGTAGATATTTTCCAAGATATTTTTGTAAGTGGCCTGTATGCCTTGATTATGTAATGCCTCTACGACTGCTGGTATCTCTACTGAATCAAATGCCTTTTCATAATCTATGAGAGCCATATAGAGAGGCTGATTGTACTCTACAGATTTCTCGATTATCTCATTGATGACATGGACGTGATCCATTCTAGAGTATCCTTTCCTGAAGCCAGCCTGTTCCTTTGGATCACTAAAGTCCAGTGTTGCCCTTAGACTATTGCAAATTACCTTGGTGAATATTTTATATAATACTGAGAGTAAGCTAATGGGCCTATAATTTTTCAATTCTTTAACACCTCCCTTATTGTGGATCAGTATACTGTTTGTATTCTTCCAGTTTTGTGGGACCCTTGAAGTAGATAGACATACACTTCGTATAGAGAGCCACCAGTTTTTCAATCATTATGTCTCCTCCATATTTGATTAAATTGACTGTTATTCCATCTTCTCCTGCCACTTTTCCCCGTTTCATGTCTTGCAAGGCCCTTCTAACGTCATTGCTGGTTATAGAAGGAGTCTCTGCAACCTGTTGTTTACTGCTTCGAATGGAGGTTTCGTGGCGCCTCTTGGTACTGTACAGGTCAGTCTAAAATTCTTCCGCTGCTCTTACTATACTTCGAGATCGCTGATGATATTGCCCTGCTTATCTTTCAGTGCATACATCTTAGTTTTTCCGATGCAGAGTTTCCTTCTCGCTGACTTCAGGTTGCATCCATTTTTTCCTACTTCCTCAGTCTTTCTCATGTTCTAATTTCGAATATCCCGTATTTTCTCCTTGTTGATCAGTTTTGACAGTTCCGCGAATTCTATCTGACCTCTGGAGTTGAACACTTTCTTTCTTTGTCGTTTCTTTATTAGGTCCTTTGTTGCTTAGGAGAGCTTGCCTGCTTGTTGCCTTGGTGCCTTACCTCCCACTTCAGTTGCTGCCTAGTTACAGTTTGATTCATTACCTCTGTGTCAGATCTTCATCTCTTTGTTCTAAGGCTGCATATTTGTTTACAAGTAGCAGCCTGAATTGGTCTGCTTTTACCCTTACTGTGTCTAGGTTGGCCTGTTTCTTCCCGACAAATTTTATTCTTTATCTCTTCAAATTGAGGTGAATTCTAGACCTCACCAACCTATGATCACTGCAATTTACCTAACACTTCAACATCCTTCAATATGCTGGGATTGGTAGGAAGTATTAAATCTATTTCTTGTTTCACCATTAGGGCTTTTGCAGGCCTGCTTTCTGTTGCTACACTTCCTGAAGAAGGTGCTCATTATTCGCAGCTTATTCCTTTCCGTGAATTCTACCAGAATCTCTCCTCTAGCGTTCCTAGAATTGATGCTGTAGTTGCCAATTTCTTAGATAAATAGATTTATTGGAGACTTATGCATATATTTAAATAACTTGTTGCGAGGCTTTGTGTACGCGTGCAGTGAACTTTGTTTCCAGTGACACTTTCTTGCCCTTTATCAGGCTGTATTTTCACATTTGTATATACCATTGTGTCTTCACATTACTAATGTACGAGGGCGAGTCAAATGAAAGTGAGCCAACCCACCCCTTACAATAATGGTTCGGTTCATTATCTGCGAGGCATGCGCGTAGTACACAGGCATTTATGTTGAACATTGCATTTCATTGGCCACTGTGAAGGGTTGGAGTAAACGGTTCAAAAAAGGACATGAAAGTTACAAAGACGATCCAAGACTGGGCTAAAGCCACCATCAATCAGCCCCAACACAATCGCAAAGGCTGATGAGCTGATTAAACAAGAGCGGAGGATAAGCATAGATAAATTGGCAGGGCATGTGAACATCAGTCACGGTTCGAGTCACACCATATAATTCATGAACATCTCGGTTATTGGCTTTTGTGTGCGCAATGGTTGCCCAAGATTTTGAACCACCACCGGAAGATGGAGAGGTTCGGCACTGCCTTGACTCATATGATCCGGTATCACAATGAGGGTGATGACTTCTTCTTTGCAATTGTGACTGGGACGAATCTCGGTTCCACTACTACGAGCCTGTAACACGACAGCAAGGCTTACAGTGGAAGCATTCGAATTCACCACCCCCAAAGAAAGCAAAGGCTGCCATTTCCGCCGGAAAGGTGTTGACTTTTTTTTGTATCATCAGGGGCCATTACTCATCGAATTTGCTAAACCTGGAGAGACTATCAATCGTTTCCAATATTGTGAAACGTCGAGTCAAGAACAAACGGCGTGGAAAATTGACGAATGGGGTCATCTTACTCCATGACAATTTCCATCCCCACGTCACTGATGTGGTTAACACAGAACTGGAAGAGTCAAGTGGGAAACACTGCAACATCCACTATACAGCCTGGACCTGTTGCCTTGCGACTACCACATTTTGGGGCAATTGAAAAAAAAGAAAGCTCAAGGGAACCAGATTCGTGTTGGACAATGACGTGAAAGAGTTGCAGACTTTTTAAAGCAGCAACCCAAGGAGCTTTACGGGACGGGAATTGTGCGACTCATCAGTCAGCGGGACAATTGTCTAACTGCTCATGGAGACTACTTTTAAATAAAGTACCCCGTTAGTCATATATTCGCATTGGCTCATTTTCATTTGACTTGCCCTCGTCTATTTTGCAGAACTTCTGCTTTTTATATGTGCTCTCTGGTGCGACTATAATTTCAGTGCAATTACTCACAATACATGACCGTTGACAGCTGCTCCTGCGCAATACATTGGGACAAAGGACAGCGTCATTGAGATTTTTCCCAGCCCGTTGCATATGTACAAAAATGTAAACAAGGTTCTTGAATGACAAATTTTCATTAAAATATTTGTCCTCAACTTGCTCATTTGATGGCCTTAACATTTTCATATCAGCGGCACGCACTGTTTTGCTGGTTTCGAACTGGTATAGTCCTACAATTCATGTGATATTTTCTTTACATACTAAATAGAGAAAAACATGGAGGCATTGATATCAGTATTTTTGGCACAATTTTTGGGACATACAAGTATATTCTCTTATGAAAAAATACATATTTGACTTGTCTTGACAGTGCGTAGCATTCAAGAATTCGTTTGCAACATTTTTTGCAATGGCAATGCAGTTATTACTCACGTATTTGATCCCTCAACAAATTTTATAAGGAGGAGGCCAAGCTGCAATGTGCCTCCCCCACCCCCCCCAGAATGAAATTTCTGGCTACGCCACTGATCAGAGGGGAAAAAAAAATTGCACAACAAGAAGCACATGTGCACAGGTTTATAACGAAAAAAAAAAAAAGAAGAATAAAGAAACTGCATCTCCCTTCCAAATAGACAAGCAGAGCCATTACTAATGCAATTCGTGCCTTTTTCCTGATATCAAAGGTTTCCAAAAAATTGCACGCAATAGTTTCCTTGCTTCTGCCTAGAATCTTAATCTCACAATACTAAGGTTCAGACAAGATTCTGGGCAGAAGCAAGGAAACTACTGCCTGAGAAATTTTGGAAGGCTTTCGTATCAGAAAATGAGGCATAGATTGCATCAGCGATACCCCTGTTTGTCTATTTGGGAGGGAGATGCAGTTTCTTTATTCTTTTGCCGTGATAAACTTGTGTGAATATGTTGTTTCTCTCTAGTAATTTTGGGGACTGTAATAAATCACTTGTAAGCACAGGTTGGCAGTATAAATGAACACTCACTCACACTCACTCACCATTATTTATTTATTTTTTACTCACGTCTACTCACACTCACACTACTCACTTGCATTCTTTTCCACTCGTACAGCAGTGCCACTTGGCCAAGGTTGTCTACTCCAATTACTTATTTCAGGCTTCACACTCACATTTGCATGCATGTTCGTAACAATAGGCACACTATTCGCAACAATAGGCACACATGCATGTTCACACTCAAAGGTACGTTCATACTCATGCGTACTCACATACTGGCATTCATTCTCATTCTTACTCGCATCCACTCACACGTGCTCACTCACATTCACACTCGTGTCCACTCACACTCATGCCTACCCACACTCACCAGATCTCACTCATGCACTCACAGGTGCTCACTAGCGCTCATACTCATGTCCACTCATACAGTAGGGTCACCAGCTGGCCGAGGTCATCTACTTCCACTACCTTTTTCAGGCTTCACACTCACTCACATTCACATGCATTTCCAATAGGCACTCATTCATATGCACGTACATACTCCTGCCCACTATCACTCACTGGCATTCGTTCTCGTTCATACTTACATCAGTCACACTCACTGGCAATCACGCTTACAGGTGCTCACTCACATTCATACTCACGTCGACTCACACTCACGCTTACAGGTACTCACTCACTCACTCACGTCCACTCACACTCACGCCTTTGAAATGAGTGAACAAGTGTGCGGACCTTTGGTTGCAAGTGTAGCACGTGAGGGCCAATCTTGTTTTTCTTGTGTCTGCTTTAGTTGTGCTACAATGGCTTCACCAAGAATCAACCGACTAGTCCAAGAAAAAGCTATCTTGATGTTTTTCATCTGCAGATGCCTTGAAACCTCTCTTACATCTTCATGGAGCTTACACTCACTTATCACATTATTCATTGGGCAAAATGCAAAACCGCATTTAGATACAGTTCACCTGGTTTTACGTTCTGTGATATGCCTACTATGTTGATACTATGTTTTGGGGGTAGGATTGTAGTGTGGTTAGTGAAATTTTTAATGTGATTAGTAATTTTTGGGAACTCCACACACTTTTCAGTATGTCCGTTTGTATTGAGCCTCTTTCCTGCCAGCATAGGCCACTGGGTATGTGTCCGTATAGACAACTTGGGAATATACAACTTAGGCCATTGGTTATATGCAACTTACCTCCACTCACATTCACACTTACACCTATGAAATGAGTGAGTCAGCCACTGGGTACGTGCAAGAATAGACAACTTGGTCCATTGATTATATGCAACGGAACATGTGCCACTGGGTATGTGCAAAAATAGACAGCTTGGGCCATTGGGTATGAGCAAGTGGCCATGTGACACCATGCATGTGAACATTCTTGCCCAATCTTCCAGAATGGGCTTGTGCCATTGGGTAGGTGCCCAGAGCGACAAGAACAAGAGGCAAGAATAAGTCAGCAACAGGAAACTAGAGTCAGCTACAGATAAGTGAAATAGTCCGCAATATGGCATCGCTACATTGCTTCAATACGAATCGCATTAACATTGAAATTCATCGCAACGTGGGTTCTGCCAGAATTTCTCGTTAAGTGTACAGAAGCACTTTGGGGAAAAGTCTGTAGCACGTTTTATTTTGTATTGGTCTTTCATTTACAATTTTCTTCTCAAATTTCTACAAATTCCTGAAATTTAGCTTTTTCTATGTAGGTTGTGGGGCGCTAAGGGCACATCTGACCTTAATCATAAAACCTGTACAAATTTTATCTCTTCGACCTAACTAGTGCATGTTTTAAGGTGCAGTCTGTAATTTGTTTTGTGACAAGTTTGCCGGATTGGAGAAAGGAGCAAGATCTGTAGTTGCATGTACTATTAATGCTTCTTATTCACTTGTGCTTTCCTGAGGAGGGTTCTTTTTTTTTCTTCTATGGAACCTCCACAGAGCACTGTTACAAGGCTTTTACAGCGGAGCTTTTACACGCTAGGTGCTGGCAGTTCATGAGTGCAGGCAAAAAAGATGGCAGTCACCCCAGAGCTAATAGAGCTAAAGCATAAAGTAAAAGTGTATCGTGAGGTATGCCCCAGCTGCATTTAATCGTGAGAAGTGTTAAAACGTATTGTGATAAAAAAAATATTGTTATAAAAATAGTAAAAGCAGAATAGACATTGTTTATTGCGGTTTGACATCACAGGCTCTATAGGCAAACCACGTAGCCTTATTTCAGTTCCTTTCGACCCGTGCAAGGGTAGGCTGTGTGCGGGTAGGCCGTGAGGACTGCAGAAGAACAGCGCACTTGGGAAGAACACTGTTGTGAACAGAAGCAGGAATGTGTGCGGCGACGGTGGGCGGCACGTAATATGGACGAACATTGTACCGCAAACGCCAAGCATATGCACCTTTTCTTGGATCACCCCTACCGATTCCACTCCCATTATGGGTGATTTAAACATAGCTGTGTCTCGGCCAAACGGAAAGTGGTTTATGGCATTTCTCTTGGAAAGGTTCAGCATTCAATGTTACAGAAACATCAGTGTGCCCACGATGCGTCATCGGTCATGTTAATGGCATAGCCGGGGTGAGCTTGGGGGGTCGAAACCCCCCCCCCTTTCCATGAAACAGAAACTTTCAGGAGGTGGGCTCCGAAAGAGTGACAGGGATGAAAGGGAAAGTCTGAAGCAGAAGGAGGGGGTCGTCATGTCACCGTACCTAGAACTTAGTTTATGCAGTTTGCCCACATTCACTGTGTCTATAGTAGTAGCGTCTCCTTGCCTTCTCGCATCACCTTTTCCCTATCCCCCCCCCTCTTGTATGGGAACTGCGAGCCAAGAGTGGCAAGGCTGTTAATCACTCGTTGCACTACTGTGTCGTTCTACCCATTCTCTGACTCCTCTTCCCCCTCCTCTCTGCTATTCTGTCTAGCTACCCTCTAGACTAGGGTATAGTAGAAAGGTAAGTGCTGCAATTTCTGCAGTAGTTCTGTGGGGGCTCACAGATAATTACAGCTGTCAAGAGGCTAATGTGGCGATCGACTTCCAGGCAGCTCCAGAGGGCATTGTGCATATTCAACGCGGTGCAAAGGTCCAAACGAGTTTCTCGTGTCTTCTTTCCTCTCTGCTCTGCCACGCTCCTTCCATGTATAATGCTCTGAACCACCGCCGACGCAGGCAAAGTTTAGAGAAAAAAGAAAAGCTTCGCTTTAAAAGAAAGCTGATTTGCGCATGCCAAAATATATCAATGACGTGAATGATGGGCCAGGGAGGCTAAAAAACTGCCACTAGAAACAGGTGGGAGGGCAGGTAGGAGAATGGCCTCTAAGTCAACGCAGAAACTAAAATATAGGAATATTAGCGGCCGCCACACCGTTCAACAAAGCGGTGAATGTTGAAGAGTGCGACAGTGGCTAACGGAAAAGAATGTTAAGAAGGGGGAGTGGAGTGATGGATACCAGGAGGGGGGGGGGGACGTGCATAAAAGGCATCAAGAACGAAGTTGGCGGATAATTACGGACATAGGGAGAGCGTCTCGTCACTGCTCGATCACTCAACACCAGACAGCCGTGGCCAGTCGCCTAGCTGAGGCTCACCTACCTTATGGTAACACGTGCTGCTTGCTGGGGAGAGCCCACCCTAACTAAACGTCTCCACAATTTTCAGAATAGACGGGTGTCAGGAGATGCAACGCTTTCAAATCTCTTGAAGCTATTGGCCCTTATTTTACTGCGAACAACGGAGCCGTAATTTTCACAAAGGCTTCTATACAGGAAGCAGCCCTGCTTCAGACTGTCTGCCTAATCAGTTCCCGAGTGTGATCAAATAACAATATGTGTTATGTGACGACTACAATACCATGATCGCAAGTTACTTCCAAAAATCTCTTCAAACAAATCGGACAGCAGGTCACTAAAAGTGAGTGAAACTTCCATCATATGATACTATCGAAGTTCTAGCACAAAGCTTCGTTTCTTTATTCTTAAATCTAGAATAATATAGCATGCCCACAACACCGAAAACGCAATTGGGTGATAGGAAACTTGTGAAATAGTACCAGCTCTCTCTGGTACGTAGCCATGGCCGTACCACTCACTAGGTCTGGCTGGAAAACAACGGTGATCTCCACTGTTACCTGGGCTGCAAACGAGAAGATGCATGATAGTGCACTGTCTTTTGTTTTTCTACAGCCCCGATTTTAGCGCTGTTCATCTGTTCAAGTCATGTACCAGTCATCGACATGCATTATATAGATGCATCAATTCGTAAACGAAATTTCAAATTCTTTTATATAATTTTTAAAAGTATCATAACGATGATAGCATAATTTGATGCGAAGTGGCTGCAAAATGTGCATCCCCATTGTTAAAGCATGCTTGTTCGAGGAGTTTGTCTTTGCGTGGTGTACAACCTCCATACCGAGAGAGAGAGAGGGTTGAAGGAGAGGAATGGGCAGTAGTTGTCGGCGGAAAACCCCTTTTGAAATAAATTTCTGGCTATGCCACTGGGTTATGTATAGACCTCACATTGGCCAAGAACCTTTCCAGTGTCGTCACAGAGCCACTGGCTCTATATCATAGCAACCATGAAGTGATCACCTTGGTGACCAAATAATAAATCCAAAAATGCAAAGAAAAGAAGGTTACAAATTTTTAAAAAGCATAAAGTATGCAATAAACAACAAAATTGTAAAAGAAACAAAATTCGTTGTGGTATGTCTTTTATTTTCAATAAACACATTTATTATCAACATATTTATCCCCATGTATACAGCTCCGCTAGTCATCCACCTTCACAGAGTGGAAGGCTCTGAATTTTTTTTAATACGAATAGCGCTCTTTGCCTACTTCAGCCGTTTTTAACCTATCTATCTATCAATCTATCTATAAATCTATCATCTATCCAGCCTTTTACGCCGACCCAGTGACCCAAGTCGTCTACTTGTTTGGGCCACTACGTACAACCTCCCGGTCATGATGCTGTCGTGGTCGTTACATCACCATTATTCCAGCTTTGTCAAAGCTCCTAGTGCACATCATTCTCAGCCGGCTACAACCATTGCTGGAAGACTCAGGGAAACTTCCAACAACAATCACAGGATTCCGTCCACACCTCTTAACACAAGACATCCTACTGCAACTGAAAGAAGAGGCGATTGTACCACAACACACAACTCCCTCACCGCTGTCCTTACCTTAGATCTTAAAGGGGCGTTCGATAACATCATGCATACAGCAATCTTACAGTGGCTAAACATGCTGGGCTGTGGGGCCAAGACATATTACTATATCAGAGATTTCCTCTCAGATAGAAAAGCTATCCTAAAGGTCGGGGACCAAGCCACAAGCCCTTTCCTACTGGGTGGGCGTGGCACACCACAGGGCACAGTGTTATCACATCTCCTCTTCAATATCGCCCTAATAGGCCTTCCACCGCTCGTCAATAACATCCCGGGGATAAGGCACGGCTATACGCCAATGACATTACCATGTGGTCATCCACAGAGTCGATCGGGATAATGGAGAGCCACTTGTGAGAAGCGGCATATGTGGTGAGCGACTATGCTAAGTCATGCAGCCTCACCTGAGCCCCCCCAATAGTCGGAGCTACTCCTGGTCTCACCACGAAATAAGGATGCATCCGACTTGCCCACTATCAACATACAACTGGAGGGACACACCATCGTATCGTTCTATCTCAGAGCGTAAAGACATTGGGAATGGTTTTCCAGTCAGATAGCATCAACACAATATTAATCAACAAGCTTAATACAACAGCCTAAGTTATGCACATGATCCGACAAATAACAACCAAGACAAGAGGCAAGTGGACATGCTTCGGCTAGTCCAAGCCTTCGTCATGTCTCAAATAACTTATGCAATTCCATACGCACTACTCAATGTGACGGAATTCAAGAAAATCAACACAATGATCAGAAAAGCATATAAGCAGGCGATGGGCCTGCCGATCAGTACATCCACAGAACTCCTACTATGACTAGGAGTGTACAACATGGCTGAGGAGCTGATCGAGGCACATTTATCCAGCCAGCGAACAAGGTTGGCGGTTACAGAAGTGGGGAGGTCCATCTTCTGACGCCAGGGGCTCTCTGCCCCACTCAGCCATCTGCCACCTCAGACTGTGAGCTTATCCCATGCCATCCGGAGCAACATGACCGCACCTCCCCTACCTCGCAACATGCAACCAGTGCACCACGCACAGCGAAGGGAGGCCCGGGCCATACGCAAGCAATATGGGAGTCAGCCCTCTACAGCCTGCATGGATGCGGGGTCTCACCCCAGACGTGCAGCCACAACAGCCACATAATCATCAGCAAAGAACATCGAAGCAGCATTTCACTCCCCCAAAACAATCCCTCCGAGCCGAGGAAGCAGCCATAGCTCTCGCGCTCTCCCAGAGGCTGAAGTCATAGTGACCGACTCTCAACAGGCGTGTCGCAGCCTTGGCAGCGGCATAATTCATGCCAATACAGTCGAACCCACTTATAACAATATTCAATTGCCACGAAAATTGTATTGTGAAAACAGAGTTACATGAAAAAAAAAATCAAACTGGGGGATGGCATAGCTGTTCCGAGAAAACTATAATGACAGGGAGGCCAGTTCTCCTCTCCACCTTCCTCCGTCCGACTTCTGATTGTGTTGACTCATTTAACTGTTTAACTTTGCTTCCTGCAAGCTCCCATCGCGTGTTGTTAATAATCCGCGGCTGTCGACGTTCTAGAATGGCACTGCTATAACAACTGCAAAGAGGGGTCACGGGCCCTAATGACATACGAGCTCCACTGAGGCATCGCTTTGGCGACCCCAAAAGGCACCTTTTAAAATATGCGGGAAGGTTGCCATGGCAGCATCTCAGCTTGAGAAATCCAGAGGAAACACTGGGACATAATCGCCACAAGCATCTTGCCATGTACTTCCCATTAGCTTGCACGAGAAAACCGCATGTCTGTCAGCCTTGCTTGCTTTATGCGAATCTTGCCGACATCCTTCTCCGAGGCATCCAGGTGCTCCACGTAGTGAAGCAGAAGGTCCCTCGCGAAAACAAGCCCATGAGGGACTGAATCATCTTTTGGACCTCCCGTGGGGACAATGTTGAGGCAGCCTGCCCTACTGCGTCAGCACTGCCGTTGTGGCCATCATTGTTGCTATCTGATGCAAGTACGTTTGCCACGATCGCCCCATCAGTTAGAAGCATTTCATTTTCATATCTATAGCAGTGTGCTTTCTTTTCACCGACACCATCGTGCATTGCCGATCAGCGGGCAGGTCAGCCATCTTCTGTTTCAGCGGCGAGTCAAACGAAGCTGAGAAACAACGTGGCCAGGAATGACTGATGCAACAAACAAACACAAGCATGATCGACTTAATCCGTTAGCAGAATTCTGCAGAATGAGGGCCATAGCATAGAGAAAGACATTGGCTATAGAATAAAGAACCAATTGTGAGGGCTCAGTGAGCAATGTGGGAACAGCTCCGGCAGCGTTGTCAGTGCAGTTGGCGTGGTCCATTCATGTTTCGGAGGATGGCGCGGCGCAGAGCTATGGGCGCAGCCCATTCGTGTTCAGAGGGTGGAAGCGCGACGCGAGAGATGCGCGCAAGGCTGGCGTGCATCTCTCATGGAAAGAAGCGTGCGGCGGCAGTTGGGGTGGTGGGCAATCGTGTAGCGGTACGCATTTCACTTTTTCTTTTCAAGGATATTGCATTCCGTTACCTTTCGACACGGACACCCAGCAGCCACACTACATCGTTATAACTGATAATGCGGCATGGGGACATTGTAGTAAGCGGGTTATTTCCCCATAGAAAACATACAAATGTTGACGGTGCAGCAGCTTTTCATTGTTATAACCGATATATTGTTAAAACTGGTATCATTATAAGGGGGTTCGACTGTACACTCAAAATCATCAATCAAAAGCCATCAACGAGATCAGTCATGATCATCTGGGCGCCAACTAATCACGGAATTCCTGGCAACGAGGTCGTCAACCACATGGCTCGAGATTTGACCCACCCAGCAGACGCCACGGAATCTGAACCCAAGCTCATGCATCCTCTAGTCTCAAACCAAGACATCACGCATTACAAGCTAAACCACAGAACACACGCACCCCCACACAAGTGACCACCTAGAGAGCAGGGGCAATTCCTCTGAGATCTACAAGTTAATACAGTCCCCCACCCAACCAGAAATCATCTCATAGCCCCTACACAATTCTGTCCACAAAGCCACTTCTGCACAGAACCCGGGTTCCTCAGGCACATAATAGGGGGTTGCAGACAGGCACCATTACATCCTTCGAACCTTTACCAAACCAACAAGTTTTGGGAGAGAGCCTTGGCCAGAGAGCCTTGGCCAGCTCCGACCTCAAGGATCAGCAATGGCTGATTACAAGGGCCCAGGATGCGGCCAGAGCTCAAGGCATTCTGGAATGAGGGCACCTCTCCAAAGCTTCATTTATGTAATAAACATGTTTATTCTCTCTTTCTCCAGCTTTGTCATACGACTCTCGTCATGCTATTGTCATCACGCCATCACCGTCACACAGTCATGGTTATGCCATTGTCATTACGCTCTTGTTTTATCATTGTCATCACTTCAGTAACCTCATCCCAAGGTCGTCAATTCCGTTGTGGTCATACCGCCTTTGGTGTTCCGTCAACGTCAATCTTTCTTCATCATTCTATCACTATGATACTGTCGTCATTCAATTGTGATTATGCCACCCTAGTCATGCCCTCATCGTCAGATAGTTGTTATCATGCATCCGTTGTCAGACTGTCGTCATGATTCCGTGGTCATGCCATCGTCCTCACACCAGCTTCTTCATCCGACTCTCTTCATTGTGTCGTCGTCATCACTGTAACATTGCCACAGAGGTTTCATGATACAGTCATTGTTAAGCCATTGTCCTCATGTCATTGTCAAGCCATTGTCATCATGCATTCATTGTCATACCACCTTTGTTGATCCATTGATGTCATTTCTTATTCGTCATTATATTGTAATGATGCTGTCATCATTCAATCATGACTATGCACCTGTACCTGTTGTCATGCCATCTTAGTAATTCCAGCTTCTTTGTCTGGTTGTCGTCATATTGTTGTTGTCAGACCATCGCCATAATTTAAGAATCGACATCTCATTGTCATCATACCATTGCCGTTATACCGCTTTTGTCGTCCCATCAATATAATTCCTTCTTTGTCATTCTATTGTCACTGCGTCATTGTCATGCTGCCATGTTCATGGATGACCTTGGCAAGCAGAGTATATCGGAGTATATATATATATATTGTCACGTGGTTGTGACGTCAAAGAACACAGTAGCAATACTGTGAAAGGCAAAACTAGCTTTTATTGGGCGAACCTGTGCCCACAAAACAGGCTATACTTAAAGCACAATGAGAGCGGCGAACGTCGAAAATCTGATCAGCGGGTCAAGCGCGTCGGCTTTTATAGATCAGTCGTTGAATGTTCCAGAGTAACCACTGGGACCCGCGTGTCTTCCACAAAGTTCTACACTATTCGCGTCGCGCATACATGCAATCAGATTACACAAGTTGCGGTGAAAGACAGTGGACGGAACTATCGATAACATTCCAGAAACTTCTTTTACATGCAGGCGCGTCCTGCGCTGTGCGATAACATTTGTTAGGCGGTGAGAAGTGGTCTCCCGATAAAGATAAGTACACGCGTCAATATATAGCCAAAACAATGGAAGTTTCAGAATTACCATTACAGGATAGGATAGAAATAAACTTTATTTGTCGAACGGTTATTGCTGTTGGTGCCCGGGGCTAGGCTGCCAGGGGTCCATCGCTCGAGGAAAATCTTCCGAGATCCCCGGCAATGGCCCTGGCCCGCTGGACGGCTCACTCCTGGTCTTCAGGTGCCTTGCTGAGGAGGGCAGCTTGCCATCTTTCAGCGAGGTGCACCGCTTCATAGGGTCCTGCTGTTGTCTTCCCCCTTCCTCCTGGTCTTTCTTCTTCATGGCGTTGGCATTCCCAAAGCACACGTTATAGTAAATGTCACTTCAGGATTATGGTCCATCACTACATTGCTGGAATGCTGTTTGCGTTACCATTGACAATCATTGTGAGATTATCTCTGCTGAAACTTTTTTAAAAGAGTTGTTTAGGGGTTGAGGTCTGTGTATGTTTGTATATTATTGTATAGTTTGTCTGTGTGAAAGTAGTGCATGCAATATTCAGTGTCGCATGTGTTGTTGGTCCGTACGCCGTCTGCATAGATGCATTGCGTCTTAGCTTTGGAAGAATGCGTGTTACCACTCTCATTGCACACTTCTGGCATGTTATAATCCTTGGCGCAGGACGACGCACTAAATTGCGTCGTTGGTCCCCACACTTTAAGGGGCCCCTCAACAGGCCCCATAGAAAGTTTTGGTTATACGCTGGAAGTTTTCACGTGTCCTCTAGGGAGCGTTCTGCTGCAAAAATTTTTCAAGTCGACTCATTAATAGCTGAGATAGAAATATTTCAGTGCTGCGAACCCATGATTTCAGCAGGTGGGCTCCACTGCATAGCGAGACTCCCAGAAAACTTGGGGTGTAGTTTGTTTCAGGCAAGGAAAATGTCAGGGTTTTTGTGTATTTGGGTGTGGCGGACGACATCTACGTTTTCATGGTTCGTGTCCAGTGTCAGAAAAAATCATGAAGTCTATGTGCCCCTTATGCTTGAGTTAGGAGCATCTGTGATAGCTGAATAAGTGACTTGGGTTTGTTTGTAATCCTTGGAAGTACTGTTGTCAGGGCGAGCTGTGCATTTGGTCTGTTTGTATTCAAATCATGAGTATCGACAGTGGGGTTCACCCACTGCTGATCACTTTGTATTACATGAGCAATATGAAAGGAAACGTGGAATTAATTTTCAAGCAAGAATTGTGAGGTGTGGATTGAAATCCAATTTGAATATGTAACAGCTTCCCCTTTGAACATTCATCTTGTGGAGCTTAGTTTTGGTATAGAAGTGGAGCCGCTGACTTACTGGGAAAGTTATTTGGGCTAGGACAAGAGATGCACAGCGTAAAAACAGTGTTCTTGCACTGTTTTGTTGTTCTAGTGCTAATCGGCTTGCCATTATGACAGACAAATTAGCCCAAAGTACTGCCTTGCTGCAGCCTTGCAAGTGCCAATTTGGGCATTCCTTTTGATATTACTTGTGGACTGTCTATTTCAGAAAGCACTGATTGGATAGAGCTCCGAGTTCGTAAAGCAGGTGCCAATCCTCACCGCCGATTCTCAAGCTCCATCCATTCAGCACACGCTGAAATGGAGTCCACTTAGTGGACACTTACAGAATACCCTCCCTGGACACCATGCAACTATCATTACATATCAGTTATCATGAGACAATCAAGACAGGTGAATAAATGCTTACAACAAAAGATTAGAAGGCCAATTCAATCCCTCACAGAAATTTTCTGCACTCTGAAATTGTTCCATCTTGCAGCCTTTGAAAGGTTCCTGCAGGATCAACTGCAGTCCCATAGCTCATGTAATGCCATTATAAGTCAAACTGCCACAGCAGTGCAATGAATTTCACACACTGTTTGGTGCTACCCAAAGCCAGATAGTAGTTCACAGAAATCACGCTTCAGCTTTATTTAGCAATCCCAGTAAGTATGCCAGAGCAGATGTTTACACACAGTAGCCATTAGGTGAAGTTTACGTATGCAGTAAGGCTACCACACCATGTTAGCATATTTTCCAACATAGGTGGCAGGCTCTGGAGAGTTTTAAACTGACTGTTTCCACAGTCAAGGTACTTCTCACATGCAGCTGCAGCCATGCAGATGGGTGTTTAGCCATTTCATAGCAAAGCGGAAGCCAAGAGGAGCACCGACACATATTTTAGAACTTGTAGAAACTCTGCCACACACTTCTCGCACATAAAGGAATCACACTTGGCAATTGCAAAGGTTTGTTTAATACTAAAGTTGCCTTGAGGTGCTGGACCTAGCATCATCGTGACATCATGACACAGAGCAGAATGTGCTAACTGTGCGTAATAAGGACAGATTTGCGACTTCATGACATGCCTGCCTCGTGACTGCTGAAACTAGAACTGGTTCATAGAAAGTATTATAGCAAATTGTTTAGAGCGCTCTGGTGCTTGCTAGTATTTTTTATAAAGTTAGGAAGACCTAAACCTTCATTTAATGCAAAAGAAGTTTAAAATGTTACACCAGTACTCCTCTATGTAGAAATTCAAATTAAAACAAATGCATGTCTCTGTGCAAGCAAAGAACAGTCTAATAAATTGTCCATTTACTTGACGCTTATGTTACACTCATGCTACAGCCACAACTCGTGCATAACCACAAGATTGGCAAACAGGAACTTTTCAATCCACAGCTGCTGTAACAGCTGTATACCATGTGTCCTTGACAAATGTAGTCCTGGGGGGTATTCTGTAATTGTCCACCTAGTGGACATGCCCATTCCATCTACTGGTGAAGTGCTTATTGGCTGGGGGGCACCTGTCTACTCCAAACGCATAACCCAGCCCAGCCAACCAGAACTTCAGCAGCAGATGAAATGGCCAGGTCCACTAGGTGGACACTTACAGAATACCCCCCCTCCCCCCGTATTCAGTTCAGCATACACCATGTGAACAGTGGACGTCTCCAAAAGCAGGCAAGTCCACAAAAGCATGTGCGTTCACAAGTGCTGTTGTGCTAAGACTATTGAATATTACAGTCCAATTTAAAGACCTCGCATCCACTCTTGCCAAACTCTCTGATAGTCTTTTAGAACTTGCTCTGCACTGGGTCGCTGTTCTGGCTTATGCAACTTGCATCGACGATGAATTGAGAACAGATGAAACTTAAAACTTTCAGCTTCTCGTGTTTTCCCCAGAAACCAGAGACAGACATCTGGAATCTTCCAAATATCACATGCTGTTGTGCACAGTGATTCATGCAGCAGAGCTCCTCGCTGTTCTGGTGCCAGCAGCTCTCCTTGCAGTGGTGGTGAACCACAGGCAGCCTTATCAGTATGAGTGGCATACGGCAGAGCGTCCATGTCATTGAGTCGCAAAGTCAAGTCAGGGTAAATCAAGTATTGTGACAGTGCCTTCAACAATGTGTTTGAGTCGCACATAACACGACTGTGGGTATGGAGATACTTCAGGATGGTAACATAGCTGAGGCACAGGGAAAAGCGTCGTGACAGGACGTTGTACCTAAGGAGAGGCATCCATAATTAAAGCATCCATTAAAGCAAGCTTCAGAAAAATGAAAGTTTTATGTGAGTGCACTTCTGTTACAATTTACCAGTGCACATGCTTTAATACCACGTGTACAGCGGCACTGAAAAATAGTTTTTAAGCACATTGACTGCAAATGCATTTAGCACCTACGATGGTGCAGATTATTTTGCAAATGATGAACACAAAAATTTTAGTTTTTCAAAGAAAAGTCAGTCAACTTACCTAACAAGTTTCGTGTCGAAAAGGCTGTGCAACTCTGCAGCAGAACCAAGAGTAAAGTACTCTGTGACAAGTGTGTTGTTACAGGATCCAATATATTGAGGTGTGTAATCAACATTGCCTAAAAGTTGGTACATCTGTAAATTGTGCTGAAAGTCTGGCTCAAGCCGAGCTTCAGTCAAATTTGACAGGACCACAGTGTGGTGTTTCCATTTCGCAATGTATACCTGCAAGGACATGAAAACAGAAGTTGTGTGAAGTACCATCTCCACGTTTCGCAAGCACAACGTTAACGGAGAAACGTTAACTTTTGTAGTTATTACGATTATGGAGAAGCCGAAGATAAAACGCACATTTTTTACAGTGCCCGAAGCTAGCAAGTCCAGTACGTGAACTTCATACTTGATATCCTTGCAAAGCAACAGATCATGACAGTAAGACATTCCAGGGAGCCCAAAGGTGCCGCTGGGACATACGGGCCTGCACGACAACCTCTCGGCATCCGTCACGTCCTCCCAACAAACCGCCGCACGTTCGCCGTTTTTCCTTGAATAGCGCCAAACGAACACACACACGACGATGCACAGCACACAAAGCTTGACATATAGAGTACTACACGAACGCATGTAAAAAAATTTATACAGGAAAATGAACTTTTCATGCACGCGCATATAACCTTCCCCGCACCTTCGCAACTCGCGCCTGCAGTTGAATAGATTGTTGCCTTGTTGTGGCCTTGGCTGCTGCTGCAACCCTGTTGCAGTCATTTACCAAAATTAAAATTCCATCAGCACAAAATTAGTTTCGAACGTGTTTGTTGATAAATACACCGGTAGCGCAAGAAAATTATACTGCGCAGGTTTAACAAGTTTAACCGTGCTCCAACCATAGAGTTTCCTAGAAACTCATGGAAACTCTATGGCTCCAACGACACGTCCAGCATCGCGTTTTCGTTGGCACCGTGTTCGGGCGGGTTTCGGCTTGTTCTGACTTGGTGAAATTTGGCGCGCACTTCGGTCCTTCCGACTTCGCACGATTAGCGTAGTTGCTGTTTGGCAGTGACCTGCGTAATATAGTCAAGTTTACTGTGCTCACAAAACTGCTACAGTGCAGACTTATGAAGACTGATTTCTGATGAGTTAAAGAAAACAATGGACAACGAGGCGATTCTCGGGAAAATAAGAAAGTGTATCTCAAACAAGAACCTAAAGCCAGTAAGTCCTTACAATTAACCATATTTATGTGTCTTGTTCCACAGCCTGTGTAACCTTGTTGTACTTTCGAGGTGCACCAATTTTTGCTGAACAATGCGGCCAAAGGTGGATCCGACATACCTGCTATTGCAAAGAAAGTTATTGAAGGTAAATAGTGCTATAATTCCGAACGAGTAACACGGACAGAAAAAAGAAACCGTGGTGTTTATTGATCGCATTTTGCCTTTTCTTTAGAGCTTCCCGACAGTGACTTTGGACGAGAACAGCATAAGGAGATGTTTGACATCATCCTTTCTATATTGAAAAAGTTCGACCTCTCACCTGAGGTGTCCTCTTCACTTATAGGAGTTCTTAATTCTGAGGTGAGTACCTCATCGTCTCTAACTTGTCATTCACGCTGTATCACTGTTCAGGTCAACACTTCCCTTTTTCTCACTTACTCATACGCGCGCGCACGCGCACAGGAATTACACTGGTTCTGGAGATACAATTTCGGTTGGTCCACCAGCCGAAACGTCAGAAATATATCGTGCAAAAGACAACACATGTCGTACCCTTATCTCTATCTTTCTCTCTGCTTCTCATCTTTCTAATACAAAAATAACGTACAGCGCGAAGGACAAGGACTGCGAAAGACGACATACACAGTCGTCTCAGGAGAAAAAAAAAAAAAAAAGAACAGCGCTGTGTACGTCGTCTCTCGCAGTCCTTGTCCTTCGCGCTGTACGTTATTTTTGATCATGAATTACCAACTAACCCAAGCAACCACCCTATTTCTAAATACGCTTAGTCCATTTAAAAATTCAGTCACTATATATATATATATATATATATATATATATATATATATATATATATATATATATATATATATATATAATATTGAAGTATGCCCTAGTTATGTTGCTCTTGTGTGTAGTTTTGATCTTTAGTGCGGCTGATGCCCCTCATATGAGCCATGTCTTGTGGGACAGAAGATAAAGGTTTTAGTGTGGAAAATTCTAGTGTGGTTCTTAAGAGTGGCATCTGTCAAACAGGTATACAGGGCTTTTTTTCTTTTTTTTTTTTCTCCAACTTGCCTCATACTCGGATAGTGGTTTTCGCCCGTAAAACCCCAGAATTTAATTTTTCTTTAGTACCGTACTTTCAAATATCACATATAAAAAAAACCATAAATGTCCTGGGATGTGAAAAAATAAAGGTTCGTAAAGTACAGAAGAAAACTAGTGGGGTAATGCTTCCATGTCATTTACAGTGCAGGCTTCCTGTGGTGGCTCAGTGGCTATGGCATTTTGCTGCTGACCACGAGGTCGTGGACAAAATCCTGCAGCAGTCATGCACTTACAGAGGTGGAATGCAAAATTGCTCATGCAGTTAATTTCGGTGCAAATAAAAAACTGAAGAAAGCAAATGAGAGTAACAATATAATAAAATTAAATTTTTTTTGGATGATGACTCCAAGGAAGAAAACATAGGTCGTGAGAATTATTGAGATGCAAAAATACAGGTCAACAAAGGGATTTCAGGTAGTACTCTTTGAAGCTTGGTGAGACTGTCAGAAAGGGCTTTTATCAAGGGCACGACCAAAAGCCAAATGGGTGGGGGTACAGGTGCGGACAAAAGTAATTGGAACACTGCAACTGTGACCGAACTGCACCCAAGTACCCTCTAGCAGCCTCTGGGGAAAGTTAGAAGTTGGACCATGTGTGCATGCAGGCTGGCTCTCATAGCATTTTCACACCTCCTGATCTGTTTTTCTTTTTCCTTTCTTTCTTTCTTTCTTTCTTTGTTTTTGCCTGTGGATCGGAGCGTCATTCATGGCTTCTGTGGCTGAACATTTGCTAGTGTGATGTCATTGATAGCATAGCTGTTTCTATAGTTCTCGTGCGTTAGAGATGCCTTCATGGCACATGTAAGGGCAGCTATGCTATTAGTGACATCACGCTAGTGAGTATTCAGCCGCAGAAGCTGTGAATGATACTCTGATCCACAAGTAAAGGAACAGATGGAGAGCTGTGAACTGGCCGAGTGCCAGCCTGCGCACATGTGTGATCCTATTTCAAGCTTTCCTCCAAGGCTGCTATAGGGCACTGGGACACAGTTTGGACACAGCTCCCATGTGCCACTTATTTTTGTCCGTACCTGTACATGAACATGTGGTCTGCCTTCCTGTCGATCTGATCTTTTTAAATAGCAGTATGAAGTGATGTGAAAATGTCTAAAGCTGTAATGGTCCTAAAGAATTTGAAGTTATAAAATATAGACATAGGGCATGGTGATCAGTGCATAACGGATTTTTGATAGTGAACTGGAGCTGTAAAGGTGTAAATAGTTATTATTCATGTCATGGTAGTTTCCACCACCCTTGTTTTGAACAAGGAATTCCAAGAGTATGTCTCATCATTATCATAGGTGGCATTGGGACAATGAAAAAGGTGCTGTGATTGAAAGAATTATTGAGGAGTATATTTCTTATGCCATGGGCCCTTCATTTTGTGCCTATACTTCTCCATGTCAGTATGTGGCACTTGTTTCTGTGTGTATGCATGCATGCGTGTGTGCATGTGTAGTTTTGCTCCTGATTTGTGATAGTTTAATGAAGATACACTTTGGAATTAGCCTCTCAGACCGTTTAATGGGCACTGAAAAAAATAGGTTTGTAAGTTACATTTCTAGAGTATCTTTGCCAAGCGGAGGCTCACTATGGCGAATAATAATGTAATGGCAAAAGATGAATGATGATGCTACGTCGAAATACCTGCACAAGTTCTTAGTGATGTGATAATTTTGGATGACATCTGTTTGAGGCTACTTAATTACTTAAATAAAACACATTACATTGCATTCATAAATTTTTAAGAAAACAATGAGGTGATTCCACTACACTTGTCCTACTCAAAAAGAATGCACATGCTCTAAAATGCCATGAAATTCGTGATTTTACACTGTGGCATGATTGGACCGATGCTTTGTATATGAAATACAAAAAGGGAAGTTTGACCTTCTTTTCACTAATGAGCCAAGTTTTTTCTAAACAAATACACAGAGAGTTTAAAAAAAGTTCTATATTAATATTAGTTTAGCCTGAATAAGTGTTTCGTTTTATGTGGCTTTGAGGAGTCACTCAGGGAGAAAATTGTGGATATGTGTGAAACATTGGTTGTTCACAGATTGCACTCAGTTTCTTTCAAATTTGAACAACACTGCCGCCACTTTATTACCTGCCAGAGTATGAAGAACAGCTTGACGACTATTGTTCGCAATCGCCACTTTGTTGTACATGTTACAGAGAGTTACCTAAAGGGCACTTGGCTGTTGTAGACAGGAATGTGATAATATCCTGAAGCTGATATGAAAATACTTAGATAACTCAATGCTTGCTGAGTGCTCTATGTTATGTTGTCTAAAGTAAAAGGGTCACTAAATAGAAACACTAAATCAGTTTAAGTTGATAAAGCATTCTTAAAAAATTCTTTTGTCATTATTTTACTGTGAGATGTTGATTGTTAGAAGAGAAACTGCAAGCCAAACTTCTGTTTCTTTAATTTCGTGCCAAGAGATTAGTGCTGGTATGTCGATGTAAGATCACAGATTTCACAGTATTCTCTTGTATTTGAGCCGTTGTGGCACAGCAAAAGTTTTCAAAACTTGCGAAGTTCTGCTCCTCTAGAATACAATGTATTCCATCTTTACGGATAAAAAATTAACTAGAACTGGGCAGACGCAGTCGAAATCCACAATGTCACGGGAAGTTGGTATGAGAAATTCAAGGCAGCATTGCCACCCATCTTTAATTTTTTTCTCTTTTCTTGCCTATCTAGCATTTGCTCGCTGTAAGAGTGTGTTTTTTTTCTTCCTTTTTTTTTTTTGTTGGAGAAATGTAATTGTCTAATACAACTCAACCAATTTTTCTCTTTAATGTCCCTTTTAACCTGTCAGGGTTAACAAGTATCAGCTTGCAGGTAATGGATAGCTATTTGGGGGGGGGGGGGGGGGGTGTTTTGTGGCATTAATAAAATGCAAGTCCATTACTTTGAGGAAGTTTTCTATGGCTTATCCAGCTTGTCCATAAAGTTTGGAGATATAGTTGTATATGTTTTCTTGGAACCTTATATGTACTGTGAGTTGTCGCTCTGATGGCACCTGTAATGCCTTAGGTGAAGCAAGCTTCCTTAACCCTGTGCAAACAGGGTCACTTCAGGAAAATTAGTCTATCAGTTACTTATATCAAGTTCGAAACTTTCTTTCCTGCAGGTGAATAACTTGTCCATAAGCACACGCGCAGCTGTTGTATATGATCTTCTTGATTCCTTAAAGGAAGGAACACCTTTGGACAGAAGGCAAGTGAGGGAGAACTATTTCTTTGTTATGTCTCTTAAAAGAGGTTTAAACATTTGAAATTCATTGCTTGCATTTGCTCTGCACTTAGGTGGCTTGAGGTACTCCCGGATTTATTGACAAGTATTTCTCAGAGTGATACTGTTTCTGCAAGGGGTGACAGGCTGTCTGGCGGGCAGTTTAAGAAATTGGTTGTAGACAACCTCTGCTCTTGCCCATGGGAACCTAAATGGGCCACACCATTGGCTCGCATTCTCAGGTTTGTTGTCGTTTCGAATTGTGCCTATGAACTGCACAAATTATATTTTGTGGCACCTGAGTAATAGCAACTGTTATTTCTGAAGTAATTGCATTGCAAAAGTGTAAAGCCTGATTGACCACCACCACTTTCGATACCGTACAGTACTAGGAGTGGTCGGGCTTAGTCATGTTCTCTGTGATTCTCACTATAATGATGACTAGTCAGGTGTCAGTTGGTTTTGTGGTGCATATTACTATTGTTTTGTGCTCTGCTCTTGTTTGTAAATGTAAAATTTATTGTTTGCTTTTTGCATGCACTCATCTTGCTTTTCTCCTTATTGCTACACGCATGTGGTATTTGATTGTTTGAACGAGGCATGTGGGCGCCATCACTCGAGAAAAGAGGAGAAAGAACGAACTGGGCTCGCGCTGTGAATCTGACCGGTCATCACTGCAACCGCTGTTGTAAATATAACCTGTAAATACCTGCTCGTCTTACTGACTCGTCCTTCGCGTAACATTGTGGTGGAGGTGCAGGGTACATGACCAACGCGGTGGCAGCGGAAGCAGATCGGTTTGTCATCTGGGGTTCACCATTAGGTAGGATTGCGTGGTCTGGGAGCGAAATACTGGTCATTACAGGTTGTAGACATGGGAATGGGTGCCGAATTAGGTAGGGAGACAGAGCAGGCGGTAGGGATGCCAAGGTTTGCAATTTCTTGCCGCACAACTGCTTGAATAACGGAAATAGTGGGGGCCGCTTTGTCAAAGGTACCGTCAGGGGGTCGTGGATGAAGGGGGGCCGGACTCGTCGCTTCAATCTAACGGCGAACGATATGTGTGACGTTCTCTTGAAATGGTCGTGTGGCGGTAAGAGCGGAACAAGAGGACGTGGCAGGGGTGTTTGGGAGCCAGGAAAACTGTGGGACGACGTGGCGGCTTTTGGCTACCTCGAAGTGCCGGCATTCTTTGACAATGGTGTCGACGGTAGAAACGTCATTATAGACGAGCAAATTGAAGGCGTTGTCCGTGATGCCTTTTAGGATATGGCTCACTTTGTCAACCTCTCGGTCATGTGCTCGTCAAATTTCTGGCAAAGTGCGAGCACTTCCTCTATGTAGGAGACATACGATTCGGTCGACGACTGGACACGGGTGGCAAGCTCTTTTCTTGCAGCCTGTTGGCGACCTGACGGGTTGCCAAATAGGTCGCGAAGCCACTCTTTGAAAATGTCTGAGCTGGAGAGCTCGATCTCATGGGTGTGAAACCAGACACATGGTATCTCGTCCAGATCAAAGATCACATTGGCATGCATGATGGTAGGGTCCCAGTGGTGGCTTTGGCTAACACTCTCATACATGCTGAGCCAGTCGTCAACATCATTTTGGGCGGATAATGTCCCAGGATCACGGAGACTAGGAACCGTAACGTACGTTGGGGTTAGTGCCGCAGGTGTAGGTGGCAACGGGCTGGTTCCATCGGAAGCCATGGCTGAGAAGACGACGGTGCGGTGGCTTCGGAGCTCCGTGGTGAGGATGGGGAACGTTTCACCTCCACCGCAATGTTATGCGAAGGACAAGTCAGTAAGATGAGCAGCTATTTACAGTTTGTGTTTACAAGAGCAGTTGCAGCGCCGATTGTTCAGATTCACAGCGCGAGCCCAGTTCGTTCTTCCTCCTCTTTTCTCGAGTGACGGTGCCCATGTGCCTCGTTCAAACAATCAAATACCACACGCGTGCAGCATAAGTATATCTAATACTATACATTCATAAGTGCAACATTTTTCTATTCAATTCCTCATTACTTAGTTGATCATGTTTTGTAGTCTGAATAATATGGCAATTCCACAAAGCCAAGGTTAATTGCTAACACCTGGAAATTTTTAAATACTGTTGTGACACTGTGAGTGTTTGACCTGGTATAATTTGGTACTTATTTCACTCCTTTTTAGCTAGATGGTAGTATGGCCATACCATAAATGAAGGGCAACCGAAGAATTTTATCCTAGAAGTGACATGTACTGAATGATTGTTTCGTTTTGTGCATTCAGTTGTTGTGAAATGACCAGTATGCTCCCTAGAAATATAACTGGTCTATCGTCCACCAGCAACAGCAATGACTGTTTCCGAATGATGAAGACAGTGGCGCTTCACGCTGTTCTGCTACGGCGTGGCACTCGACCATCCGGCTGAAGTGGGTTTGGCATAGACCAGAGCCCAGCCATCCACTTGTGTGCTTTTCTGCCGTCGCATGGTTATGCCATTTTACAGTGATATTAAAGCAAAGCTTTCTTTGCCTCTTCACCCGACTTTCTGGGTACTGCTGTGATGGTCCTGCAGTGCATACTGCTCGGTTTCTTGCAACACCACCAGATGGCACTCACCTCCTGGTCTTGTTCACGCTCGCTGCTGGGTTTCTTGCAACACTACCAGGTGGTGCTTGTGTCCACGCATCCCAGCCGGTGTCCACGCATCCCAGCCGGTGGCCCCATGACAGCGTTGCACAATTTGTGCACATGGCACATGCTCTGCTCTCTTTCCTATATGAAAAAAAAAAAATTCGGGTGCTGGGCTGTGCAGGTTGCATTCTGGGCTGTGATAGTGTAAACATTACAATCGTCCATAGGCTGAAGAGAGCATTTGGAGCTGGTGTCTCAACAGCGTGCTGGCTATGTATGTAGAAGAAGCACGTAAACACATGCCAGCAAAATGGCTCTAAAGCATGCACTCAGCGTTGAGGACAACCAGGCCCGAAAGAAGCGTCGCGCAGAACAGGAGCACCTTTGCTACGTAATGAAACGTGATGCAGACTGCAAATGTATGTATACAATGTATACATACAATTATATATAATCACGTGCAGTCACATAATTCAATTAAAGTTTAACACTTCTGCCACGATGCGATGTGCCATGTGAGGCAGTGATAATGCTCAACCCTCTGAGACATTATAAACAATGACGCACAACACCCCAAGGAAATATGTCTCCCTGTGTGTTCTGTGGACTCCGCAGACAAACAGTAGTGGTGCACACAACGTACGTTGTAACATCAACTCACCACTCTTTATTGGACTAAACACTGAAGAAATTACACATTTGCCTCCAACATCTCTGCTAATTATCTTCAATCAAAGCAAACAGCATACAAAACTTCGCTTCACCGATTCCCAAAGTGTATGGGATTCATCGATTTCTTGTTGCGGGTTCCATCAGAGGGTCTTGCTGCATAATGTAGCAGTTTGCAAAAGCTTTTTTGCTTTCCTTATTATTCCTTTTTTTTTTCTAATCCTTTTAATGAGTCATGTATGCCTCTTCGACCTTGCTCCCCCCGAGTGTCGAGAAACCAAATAATGCGAGTACTAAAAGAATCACTAGAGCTTTTTTCAAAGTATTTTTATTTAGCATTAGCAATAAGGTATCATATGAAAATAGGAGCTGTACAACAAAGCTGTTTCTCCTTGAGGTTTCCTCAAGTGATAATGAACCTTTTCATAGCTTGAGCACTTAAAATTTTTTCATCTTCTCTGTTTTCAAATGATTTAACTGCTCTTTCTTGTTAATCTTTCCATTATTACTAGATTTCATTAGAAATGCGGAGCTGCAGAAAACTAAAATTTCACTATGTCACTATACAGTGATTTTTGCTTTCCATTATCATGGCAGGCAACATAACTTGAAGCATCCAGACAGCCAGCTGCCATAATTTAAGTACGGAGCATGCAATTTTCTTGAAAGGTGTTAGAAAACATTGTCTATATCTTATTTTTTTTTAACTTAGTGCATTTAGTGAAATGACATAAAGCGGCAATAAATTTCTAGTATAGCTGTGTAGTATTTGTTCTTACCCACCAGAAAATGTATAATTCTGCAGCTTTTTCTGTAGATGCTTATTAAAGTAAATGACTTTTTTGTTGCTACTTACTCATCAGCATCATCATCCGCCTATTTTATGTCCACTTCAAGACAAAGGCCTCTCCCTGCGATTTCCAATTACCCCTGCCCTGCTCTAACTGATCCCAACTTGCGCCTGCTAATTTTGTAATTTCATCACCTCACCTAGTTTTCTGCCATCCTCGACTGCGCTTCCCTTCTCTTGGAACGCTAATGTAACCCTTTGTAATGCACCCTAATGTAACCCCATAGCATCCTTGGCACCATTCTGTAACCCTAATAGTCCACCGGTTATCTAACCTACGCATTACATGGCCTGCCCAGCTTCATTTTTTTCCCTTAATGTCAATTATAATATCGGCTATCCCCATTTTCTCTTTGATCCATACCGCTCTCTTCCTGTCTCTTAATGTTACACCTAACATTTTTCATTCCATCACTCTTCGCGCGGTCCTTAACTTGTTCTCGAGCTTCTTTGTCAACCTTGAAGTCTCTGCGCCATATGTTAACACTGGTAGAATGCAGTACTTATACACTTTTCTTTTCAGTGATAGTGGTAAGCTTCCAGTCAGGATCTGGCAATGTCTGTTGTGTGCACTCCAACAAATTTTTATTCCGTAAATTTCATTCTCATGATCAGGGTCCCCTTTGATTAATTGACCTAGGTAAACATACTCTTTCACAGACTGTAGAGGCTGACTGGCGATCCTGAACTCTTGTTTCCTTGCCAGGCTATTCATCGTTATCTTTGTCTTCTGCATATTAATATCTTCAACTTCACTCTTACACTTTCTCTGTGAAGGTCCTCAATAATTTGTTGTAACTCGTCTGCATTGTTGCTGAATAGAACAATGTCATTGGCAAACCGAAGGTTGCCGAGATATTCGCCGTTGATCATCACTGCTAAGCCTTTCCAGTTTAATAGCTTGAATACTTCTTCCAAACATGCAGTGAATAGCATTGGAGAGATTGTGTCTCCTTGCCTGGCCCTTTTCTTTATGGGCATCTTCCTACTTTTCTTGTGGAGAATTATGGTAGCTGTGAAATCTCTGTAGATGTTTTCCAGGGTATTTACGTAAGCGATCTCTACTCCTTGATTACGTAATGCCTCTATGACTGCTGGTATTTCTACTGAATCAAATGCCTTTTCGTAATCTATGAAAGCCATATATAGAGGCTGATTGTACTCTGCGGATTTCTCGATTACCTGATTGATGACATGGATGTAATCCATTGTAGGGTATCCCTTCCCGAAGTCAGCCTGTTCTCTTGGCTGACTGAAGTCAAATGTTTCCCTTATTATATTGGAGATTATCTTGTGACTATGTAATTCAAATTTTCTCGCATGCCCAATAGACAGTGTTATAGAGTAGTCAAAGCCAGTATGCTAACAATTAGCATGGAAGGATGCGTGTGTGTTTTAAATAGATGTCCAGCACCAAGTTTGAACAGTAGGCATCATGAAGTAAGCTTAATTGGTATTATGCATATCTAGAAATAGAAAATCAGCTTTTTTCACGCCCATTTCACATATTGAATTAGGCTACTTTTCTAGAACTGTTCAAATGAGCACGTAAGAGATTTCTCTGCTGAATTAAAGTAATATCTGGCAAATCAGGTCTGGGAAATCTTGCAAGGTGGAGGAAGAGTTGGGAAAAAGAAAATTGTCATCCACCCAAATGTAGCACGACGCTACAAATTGAAACCCATAATGGTTTCTCAGAAAGGACGATTCACAGTTGAGGAAAAACCCATCCAAGGTGTGTTTTTGCTTCACTGCGAATCTTTCTTCCTGAGAAACCCATATGGGTTTTCTTTGTAGCTTCATGCTACAATCGGGTGGATGGCAGTTTTCCCTTTCCCAAAAGAACATTTATATGAGCTGCACTGGCAGGTTGTCTTGAAATGTACTATATTCTTGCGGTCCAACAAAATATTAATTTAAATGTCTAGAGGCCATTTTAAGCTTATGTCCAAATGGCTTTTTTCAGACGTCCACATAATGTGCACTGCTCTGGTTTGTCTGTTGGACAACCAGAGAATGACTTTCGAAAAAAAATGGAGAAATATGCTGTTGGAATACACGCGGTACACGAAGAGCGAAAGAAAAGCACAAAATAAAATTTGCAGAGAGGCACGTTTGGCTGAGAAAACTTGCATCATGACGTTGCGGCAGGCTAGGCCACAGTAGGTATTCTGTTAGAGTGCACCTAGCGAACTGTCTATTATGGCCACCCCTGATTGGCTGGAGCTGTATGAGCAAGAAGTAGATAGGTTGTGGGTGCATGCTTCCTTCTTTCTCAAGAGCTCTAACCAACCAGCATTGGTCAAATTGGACAGTTCACTGGGTGGACTCTTACAGAATACACCCCAGAAACGGAGACAGCGGAGAGCGCAGCATTCCGACTGTGCATAGTGCCGCCTGTGTGTTAAGTCAAGCAACTTGCAACCTGCTCCAAAGGCATTTTAAGCCGCATTTCTGGGGGCCCTAATGGCCGTTGTTGGAATACCGTGAATAAATTTCTGAATGTGAACAATCTTTGAAGAATGTGGTGTTCTATGCTCACTTTCAGTGAAATTCCGCTTGATGCATCAGAACTTGAATTGGCCATTCCAAAAATGATGAGGGTTTTGCCAAACCTTGAATTAGCTGAAGTTCCTCCCCTTGTGTACCAACTCCTGCTGTTCTCCAACCAAGTATGCTTGTTATATTATCTATCTGCCATTCTTTCTTATGACGTGTGTGAAGTGCATATAAAATGTCTGTTCTATCTTGCAGGAGTGCACTGAAATACTGATAGAGTCTGTGGTTAAATTCTTCAGAGAAAAGGACATGGAGATGGAAGAGTTGCGGTATATATTGCAGTCATTTGTAGCATTTCATAAACATTTTTTGATAAATACAATTGATAAATATTCTTTTTCTAGGGCATCTGCTGTGAACGGCAAGGAAAACCTTGAACAGACAGAGGCTACTGTGGTTCTTCACATTGTTTTTGCTGCACGTCAGAACCCTACCATCATAAACTTTTTTATTAAAATGCTGAAGGTGAGCTCACTTTTCTTCAGTATAGTAAAATAGAAAGTTTGAATAATAATAATAAAGATTATATATATATATCCACAATGCTTGTGGCATTCCATACAGTTTATTCCTGGAATGATATATATATATATATATATATATATATATATATATATATATATATATATCAACAATTCGGGATTGCATTCATTCTAAAGCTGGCATTTCAGTAATTTGTAGGTAGCCAAATTGATTGATAATGGCTTTTGCTTTGTACGTTGGTGTGTGTAATTATCTAATATAACATTTGTCTATAGCTGCTCACTTTTAGCCAAGTTCTTTGAGGAGTGTCAAACAAAAACTACTGGATTGGTAAAGAAGCCTTATCTCACCTTGTGACTAAAGGTTTGCAAAAAACAGTTACAAAGCTGTTTGCATAGTCGCAATGCATTTGAAGCTTCTGCAACCCTGTGTATTTATTTTATGAAAAAAAATGCTGCCACTCTGAATGCCAGATTTTAGGCAGGAGTGGATGATACATTTGAAGTAACACAATACAAAAAATGTAGGTGTATCAAAGGAGCAATATGAAATGTTAAGCTTACAAAAATGCAGTGAAAAAGGGATCAATCGTTCAGAACAAAAGCCCAAATGAAATACAAAGTAAAACAAAGTGATATAGTACTAGAACAATTGCAAATACCACTTATATAATATAGTCAGAAGTGATGAAACAGAGACATAATGCGAAATACTAAGTAGGGGAACTCCATAATGTTATGCCGAGAGACAAAAGAGGCGGCAAATACCATCTAAAATGATTATTATGTCGAGTACAGTATTGTATATGTACACGAGAGCATGTCCAGTTATAAAACATGAGAAATCCAGTCATGAATTTGCGTGCAGGATTAGAACAAAGCACAATGTAAAATAAATACGGTAGAAGTGTTACTAAGGTAGTGCAAGCAACGTACGAGCGTACAAATTCAGATCAGTGCTTTCTAGAACTTCGGGTGGCAGATTGTTCCAGTCATTATTTCTACGAGAGAAAAGAAAGAATACCTATATAAGAATCGGAACCAAATTTTATTACTATATATAAATTTATTACAAATGCAATGTGCATGAAGAGGCCCCAGAATTGGACTGAATTGGGACCTCCTGTACATGGTATACTCGAAAAGAAAAGTAAACTTAGTTATAGGAACAACATTAAAACAAAACAATAACTATAAAAAACAAATTATAAAGACAGCAATTATTACAAAAAGTACTAGAACACAAATTAAAACAATTATATGACAAGCTTAATCAGCGACATATAGAAATATAAAGAAATTGAAAAGCAGTGTTTTAATTTCATGCGTGATTAATACACATAATACAGTCGAACTATGCTGTAACGAAGTTGTACTTGCAGAGAAAATTTTGTTAGATCACGAATTTCGCTAATTTGAGGTTTTAAAGTTTCAGCATTAAAAACAACTTCACAAATTCCCAGAGCATTCCTGATCGATAGTATCTTGTTATTAAAGGGACACTAAAGGCAGATACTAAGTCGACGTAGACTGTTTATATATCATTCCAGAAACCTCGCAATGCTTGTTTCGTGCCAAGAAAAGACTTAGTTTACGAGAAAACTGCATCTGAAGGGTCCAAATACCTTTATTAAAATTCAAATCTCCCGCCACCGAACCGGGGGAGTGGTGACATTGCATACACCATCACCATTCTTTGCTGCCGTCGGTGAGTAAAATGGCGCCTGTCAAACGGCGGTACCGAGCAAAGACGGAGCAGTGGATTCGCTGCTGCAGCTGCTTTTTGGTCAAGTGGAGTGAACTGTTCAGGCATCCCGCGACATCACATGCAAGTGGAATTCTCTGCTACTTGCAGTTTGTGAGAGTTTCACGAACCAGCAAAACCAGTGCAGAACTACGCGATAACGAAATTACTGAAACGCAAAAGCGTCGGTGGAGCAGACTCGAGCGAAAACCAAACCTTTCGACCGCCAGCGTTGTTGTCAAAGGTAATGTCGATCAATTCCTTTTGTCTAAAAATGAAATAGAACTGTACAAGTAGCATTTTCTTTTGTCCTGTAATGCAATACAGTGATGTTATTATAGCTAGTGGTTGAGTACTAGCGACAGAATTTAACTGAGGAGTGCTTTCGTCATCGGGCAAGTGCTTGAATGTCTTGGGGGAATCTCTCACTTAGTATTTGCTTTTGGTGTCCCTTTAAAGGGACACTAAATCAAGCTAAAGTGATAGATTAGTGCTTGAGAATCTCTAAAGCATCAATATTATCACAGGCAGAGCCTTAATAATCGAGAAATTGAGGTAAATGAAGTCATGATTAGAGACCCCCGGGAAATTCAAGTACTTGCCTGATGACGAAAGCACTCCTCAGTTAAATTCTGTCACTAGTAGTCAACCACTCATTGCACAAAACATCCTCGTATTGCATTATCAGACGAAATAAAATGCTACTTGTCCAGTTCTATTTCATTTTTAGACAAAAAGAACTAATTGAAATTATCCTTCACAACAACGCGGGTGATCGAAAGGTTTAGTTTTCGCTAGACTCTGCTCCACCGACGCTTTTGCATTTCAGTAGTTTCGTTATCGCATAGTGCTGCGCTAGTTTTGCTAATACGTGAAAGTCTCACAAACTGCAAGAAGCAGTGAATTCCACTTCCATGTGATATCGTGGGATGCCCGAACAGTTCACGCCACTTGACCAAAAGCAGCTGCAGCATTTAATCCACCGCTCTATCATGGCTCGGTTTCTTCATGGCCAGACGTTGTTTGCGTTCTGTGCAAAAACACTGTACCTCCATCTGTCGGGTGCCGTTTTACTCATCGACGGTAGCAAAGGGCAAGCAACGTCACCACTCCCCAGTTGGGTTGGTGGGAGATTTCAATTGCGATAGAGGTCTTCGGACCCTTCAGATGCAATATTCTCATAAACTAAGTCTTTTCTTGGCACAAAACAAGCATTGCGAGGTTTCTGGAAGATATTTAAACTGCCAACGTCATGTTAGTATTTGCCTTTAGTGTCCCTTTAAGCTCTTAGAAACAAATTGCAAGAATAATAATAATAGCGCAGTTATAAGCCCTAGCACGTCGGGTGTAGTTCGAACCAACAGCAATGCATCGACATGGCTCACGGTGTCCGAGATTTACATGTGTTGCATTTTGTAGTGCCGTAAATCTTGGACTCCGTAGCTGACTGTGCTTAGTGCCCATAGTCAGCACCCACAAATGAAAAACAAAAGTGTAAAAAGATACGGATATTCGTTCTAAGCAAAAAAAGAAGAAGAAAAAAAGTCAGTTTCGCCAGAAAGGCGGAGAATTGATGGCAGTAGCAAAGAGGGGGGCAACTACAAGAAGTAAGGTTCATATTTTTATCAGTGTCATGTGCTCTCAGGCAAACGCTAACAGATCTCGTGCGATGACCATGTACTCGCTGTCATAACGCGAGCAAACACTTCGCACCGTATCAGAAACTTGAGTTTATGCGGCCACCAACACTAGATGCGCAGGAACGATAAAATGTGTGTGAGGGCACCATCCATTTTGGCTCCCTCTTTGCACTTGCTGCGGAGAGATTACCTCCAACACACGGCATGTGGCCCGTGCATGGACTCGGGCCACACACTCTGTCGGCAATGTACTTCTGGCTTCTCCAAATGATCAGAATCTCGCTCTATAGAAGGCAAGTAAATGCCAATAAATGGATAATGAAAACAACACTAAGTTTCATCTGGTGATTTTTTTTTTTCAAGAATAAATTTGCAGTTATTTAGGAGGAAAAAGGTTTGTTATTTACAGAGGAAATGAATGGCAAGCTTCCCTTTTTTGAATTTGCACTTAAATTGCAGCGCTAGTATGTTGATGAAAATGCCTTGATGCCATGAGGTAGCATACGAGGGTATGTCGTCCATTAGCATCCTCCCAAGTTTATGTGCCATGCGATGCCTGCAGTTGACTTACTATTTATTTATGTATTTATATTTTTACTTACTTACTTACTTTTATTACTTTACTTTACTACTTTCAAGGCCTGCAGGTGTTACAGAAAGGAGTGGGAGTAAAAAACAAAAACAAAATGCAGTAATAATGTTAACAAAGGGCATTCTCTACAGTGGTCTTGTGTTGGTGATTAGTGCAACTGATGCGGAATGGTGGTTCCAATCCACACTTGTCCTAGGGATTAAGACATCACTGAAAAGGCTTGTACAACACGTTGGCACCTTGGCTTTCATGCTTTGGTCAGTGCGGGACGAAATATAACATGGAAATATAAGTTGAGAGGATGTTCCACAGTCATGACTGAGTGGCACTGGTTAGCACTTCCAGGGTTTATCTTGTACGCAAACACCCAAGACAGTTGACAAGAGGACGACCACTGTGGTAACCTAACCCTTTGATATCTATGCTTGAATATACTTGTCTGGCCCCCAGTATGCACCCCTGGATGTGCCCAAGATAATTTGTGAACGTGAGACATTCGTAGACTGGTTCTGCTGCCTACTCGGAAGTTGCTTAAACTAAGATTTTATTGTAAGCTTCCTTTTTTTCCAGCAGCACGACACAGCTCATCGATGGTCGGTATTGCTGGTGTCCCTCATTTTTCAACATGAAGGACCAGAGCAAAAAGCTCATGTGTCTTTTTAATGATGCCGAAATTCAAGGGCTTTGAACGAAGCAGAAGATTAAGACATTCTCGTGAACTCTGATTCAGAGGATTTTGATGTTGATTACAAGGTGTCATCAAGGGACAATGGCAGCGACAAAGAGGCCATGTTGCCTGAAGAATGTTAATAATCCTAATTGAATAATCAACATAAGCCTTAGTTAGCACAGGCAGTAATAAGGAAAACATGCAGGTGCTTAGTGGTAGAACTAAGTGGCACTTATTTATTCTTATGGCTTGTCTTTTAATGCTTAGTTTTGTTTCCTCTTTGCGCAGGATAATGTTTCGGGCAGGCTAGATATTAGTAAGAGTCCACGTTGCAACTGGAGGAGCTTATTGAGAAAGAAAGCTGTTATTGGCTTGTGTATTTAGTAGCTTGAGTTTTATTTTTCTTGTGGCACACAGGCTGGTAGGATGGGCTGAATCTGCTTCTCTGGCTGCAAATAGTCTGATGCTGATACTTTTAACCACATCGTATGAATCCTTGCAGCACCTCTCGAAAATTTAGTAGGATAATTTCGGCTCTTTCTCTGGAACATTTGGCATCAGTGAACAGTCAACAACAAAAGGTTACAGACCATGGGATGTCGGAAAACGGTAAAATTTTTGAGCAGCCTTTAACAGTTCCCAGTAAAACGGTATATCACAATGTTGTTTTCATATAATGGTAGAGGGTAGAAATGAGAATACCAGGCTGTGTAGTGAGCCTGCGGAGATATTCAGCTTTTTCTCAGATCCCGAAGTCCGTCAAATTTTGTAGTTGTCTACATTCCAGAGAACCATGGCTGCATGCCTGTCTTGCTGGCACATTCCATCAGAACACTTGCGAAGACGCAGAAATGAGATAAAACAGTGGTGAGGACAGCATAACCTTACTCATAGTGGAATATGTGTCTTGCCTAAATTGAGACATCTTGACACTTTGTCACTGACAGTTCTTTGTCATGTGGTGCATCTTATTCCACTCCTTGATATATTCTGTTTTGTTTTCATGCATAGGTTAGGCAGATGAAAGCAGAGTTCATCTTTGGCCAGTTTACGCTTACACTTGCACTGGCACTTGCCAAAACACGACACTTCACGGAGCAGGTGAGGGAGGTTTTTGTTATAGTTTATAATTTGCTGTTGCTAATAATGATTATACCTGGCCAGGTACTCGATGTCCTGAAATCTGCGGCATCATTTCATGTTCAAAGGCAAGCCAAATATAGGGAGTATATGTGGATTCGAGAAATGATTCCTGTGCCAAAGGACATCAAGCAGGTGATTGCGAATATGATCCAGCACAGGTTGGTCTGTTTGGCTGTTTTGAATCTTGCTCTCTTTCTTCCAGTAACTTTTTTTAAAGAGAGTGCAAATTGCAGTTTTGAAGCACATCTTTATTGTTACCAAATCTCGGATTATAAGACCTGAGGCAATGCTAAAGTTTTGCTTGCTGTATTAAAAAATATTGACTTTTGAGGTAGCTTCTATATATTTTATTTTATGTGGTGTACAGAAAGAAAATGCTGCTGCTGCTGTTTGTTTTCTTTCACTTTTTTTTTTCCTGCACTTCAAACATTCATATTTTGCATTGACTATCATGACTTTTCACTCTGAAGGAGCAGTAAACTGAATTCAGTTTTGGATATGTGTTGTTGACCATGTTGTATAAGTCATTACTGCACCAGTGTGGGTCCAAAGCTGTAATTTGGTATATTGACGAAATGTAGAAAGGGAAGAGACAGCTTGTGACTGTACATTGCCCTCATGGTAAGTGAACAACACAAGTGTGACTGGTTCATACTTTCAAAAGTACACTTGTGTTACGTCGTATCTTCAATAAAGGCATCATTGTGTTGGATTTATATCTGTGATGTTTCAAAGAATACAAAAGCAAACAAGTACAATCCAGCATGTGTTCACCTTAGACTCTATCATGTTCCTGATGAAGCTGACTTATTGCAGAGCAATTGGTGATAAACAGTTGCTCTAAACATTTTATAAATTGTGGTTATTGTGTCGATGTTTAAGAAACAAACTTACATTGCCATTTTATTGCGATTTTCTTTTTCAGCACATTTTTGTTCAATTTTTCAATTTACCATATAGTGCAGTTAAATAGGTGCTATGCTCATGTAAAAGCCTGACCCCAACTTGGCAGCCCAAAATTCCAGGGGGAAAAAGTTACGAAAAAAAGATGGTCGCTGCAGCTTGTCTGCTGCTGATTCTGGGCGCACAGCATGCGGCGTCACCAAACATTGTTGTGAATAGCTTTAAGATCACTGGTGTATCAAATGCAATAGGTGGCACGGGAGCCAACTGTACTAATGAGTGTGCTACCAAACCAAGCCTTATCAATGGCAGTAGCAACAGTGGTGAGCACTATAGGGGCACTAGGCCCCTGATGTGCATGCATGAACAAATTAATGCGTTATAAAAACAATAGCGCTTACTCTTTTGGTACAAAGCTATCATGTCAATTACGCACAGCTAGAAAAATTGGACCAAAATGACCCGCCTCCAGGCCATACCACGTCAAGATAGAAAAAAAAAAAAAAAGTGGCCCTAACATGAGAGTATGTGGTATTGCAAAAGTACACTTTCTTTGAATACTTAGATCTACTGAATGAATCCCTTTGGACAGACAGATGTAGAGTAGCACAATGTTTAGCTTGAATTGTAGTTCTAATTTTACGGTAATTGTGCCAGTCAAGAGCAATGTATTGAGGTACATTGAGGTTAATCAAACTAGGCCATTGCAATAGATGATTCTTTTCTCATTTGTACTTCTTCGTCACTTTTAGATCATATTCTGAACATAGGTAGATCTGCCTTAACATGGTGGTCATATGGCCACTGTTGTTTTGTTGAGAAATTAAAAGCGAGCTAAAATGATTACAGAACATTTTTGTGATAACTATATAAAGGATGTTCAAAATTTAAATTTCGCTATAATACCTCAGTCATGCATGTATTTGCATGCATTAATGTATATGTTCACACTTCAGATAATTGAACACTTTAACTATTCCATCCAAATGTTTCTAGTGTTTTCTATAACTGCAGCTCAAAGTGTTATTGAACATAGTACTGCTGCTTATTGTTTTCTTTGGATTTTCCTCGTCCTATATATATAGCAAATGTGGCTGGGAAGAATCATCTCAAAGCCTTGTTGAGTTTGGTTTTTTGCTCATGGACATGTACAATCCACGTGCCGGATTTGGAAGAACAGGGCACAGCACTGCTTTTGACTGCTGCCAACTTGGACAAGCTATCATTCTTGACACATTCAAAGTTAATAGGGATGCCTGTGGCAACATTATGGACTTTGTTGTGGATCGCTTTCTGTCCAAGCCATCTGCACCAACAGATCATTATTTTGGTATGTCTAGACTAATCAGCTTTTTCTTTTGTTGCTTTATTGCGGCTGGTGATATTTTCTTTGGAACGTAAGAATTGTTCACAGTTTAAGTGGTGGTGTGGCCCGTCGGCAGCGTGGAGGTGCACTTTATGTAGTCGTGAGGGTTTGTATTTTATGCCGAGTACATAATGCACCGCAATTACCGGTGGTAAAAATGTTAGCGAAGGAAGGAATCGGACAGATGGAAAAGACCAGTGTTTTTCTGATCTCTTCTGCGACCATGTTTACCACAGGAAACTGTGCTGCGTTACTCGGTTAACCAGAAGCCTGCCTTTCAGCTTCATATATTAAAAACCTGTTTTATTAATTATAGCTGGGTAAGTGTTTGTGGTATTGGGCATTTCAAGAGTTGATGGCTCTTGGAGTACAGTTTTCTTTAATTTATAGAATCTCTGCTATTCATATTGGAAACTGTGTAGAGTATAGGTTCCCAAGCTTGGCTTCCAAGAACCCATGGGTTCTGCATTCATCATGTTTTGGTTCCGTGACCACCTAGATTGAAGATTGAAGCATTCCCCTCTCTCTTTCCCTTGCTTTTTTGGCACACTTCTAACTTCGGCATTGTGATAGACACAGCTTTCATAATTTGAAGTCAGCACTGTTTCTCCTCTGTGCTTTTCCTAAAGCCATATGTGTGCTGCGCGAAACAGTGCCATGAACTAATTACCAACTCACCCACGCTTCCACTCTTAGACACTACTTTTTTTGGCTGTAACATGTGTCTTTGAGCAGGCTTTCACAGGCTAACCAAATGAGTTCTGCAGATAAAAGCGAAAGTTGGTATCTACTCATTTGAGAGCAGCATGAATATATAAATGAATATAAAAAGGAAACCCATGCAGGTTCCTAGGAGTGAAAAAACATGCATTCGAAGAAAAATTTGCTCTTGTCTGAGGATTGAGCTAGGCTCCAGAAAAGTGGTGGTCCTGGGAGCAATCATTAAACCAGGGCAAATATTTTCTCAACTGTAAAGCTTCCCTTTCACAGCATAAACAGCATGTTATGTCTGCAACTCACACACTGTCTGATCAACTAGCCTAACTTTCTGCATTAGCTCAGAGCCTTTTACATTCTTTCAGAGCTTCTGGCACAAATGATTCAGACATCACCCCAGCTCCTAGTTCAGTGCCAGTCACAGATGCAGAAGTTGCTGGGCCACCTGCCTAACATGCCCTGCCAAAGCACAGTAAAGCTTCTGCGTGCCTCAACACCACTCATCAAGGCATCTGCAACGCTTCGTGACTGGCTCATGATCATGCTACGCAAACTGCTTTTTTACCGGTGAGTGTAAGTCTTGTTTTTTGAATTACACCTGGCCTCGGGTTTCCTTGCATGCATGAAAACGTGCTAAAAAATGGATAGAGGAATTTTTAGGTTTGTCAAAAATATCTTGCTGCTGGCAGTTAAGGCAGAGTTCTGATAAGCTTGTTAAAATGACCTAAAGCACTTTAGCATATGTAAAGTAGAATACTGTCAGTCTGCATATTTTGTTTTAATTGCATTATTTCCAATGTACATTGTTTTTCATCAATTTTCAATTGACAATGTCTTTAACACAATGCTGTTATAATTGTGGCGTTGATTCAGTCTGTTTTTGTGTACTTTGTTGTAGCTTATAATTCACGGAAGAGATAAACCGTGCAATTAAATCTTCTTTTTTTTTTCACATCTTTAAAGGAATTGCTAGCCATCGTTTGTCTAGCCCTGACTTGCCATTCATACACCATGTTATGTCAGCTTACTATGTTTGTTTGTACAGTGCATGTTTTATGCCTCTTATTCATTTAGTGAGTTGGAATGCCGGAAGGTGGCAGTGTCTGGTATCCTTGTCCTGCTTCGTAACCTCAAGCCTCCAGGTCCTGTTGGTGGCTTTGGTCGGGAGGTTGACTTTACCTTAAGTCAGGTACGAATTAACTTAAGGGTTATGTTTCAAATTGAGAAATTAGCATGTTTAAGTTCCATTGTTGTGCAGCATATGAACACAGCACTTAATGTACGTTATTTTTAGCGGTGCGAGAAGCAGACACCTCACAGGAAACACTAAACACACAAGAACGTTCTTTTTGTTGTTGTTTTTTGTGTGGTTTCTGTTTTCACGCTGTTAAAAATAATTTATAGTAAACCACACCAACTGTGACAACTCCTTTTGAAAGCACTTGAATCATGTACAGCTCCAAGAGTCTCAAGTAGTGTTTAAATGTGTATGGCACAGTGTATCAAACTGAAGCATTTTTTCATTCCTGTTCAACGAAAATGGCTCAGTTCCGATTCAGCTCCGAAGAGTGGGGGCCAAGGGAAAGAAGTCCTAATCTGTTGGTGTTCTTTTACATAGGCTCAGAATAACTATGGGGAGGGGGGGGGGGGGGGACGTGGGCTGTTTTACAGTTACAGGCCACAAGTAGTTAAAAAAAAAATATCACATTGTGGTAGTGCACCTCCAAAGCAACAGGTCATTTTTATTGTACCTAATGCAATTTGCTTCCCAGTGTGATCAAAAACAACCACCTGACTAGGAGGCACTTCATTTCAGCGATGGCAGCAAATAATGGCAGAATGTTAAATGCCATCTCATCAAAGTAGCTTTCTTGTTTTATATTGCAAAATTTTTTTTTTTGATTATGCATAAAATGAAGTCATTTTTGTTTGTTTTCAACTTTCATTTTACTTGTGGCTGAAAATCAGAAAGTATGATGTTGCACTACAATGATGTTGCACATAATCACTGTGGACAAGAAGTATCTTTGAGATGGGTGCTCTGCAATCACTTTAATTATAGTCCTTCACATGTATTTTAGCTTATTCAATGTAGGAAAGACTGGAATATGCTTCCACTTTTGTAAAGGGATTAATGTGTTATTTTTTTCCTTTGAACATGTCACTTTAATGATGAGAATGCCTGTTGTGAAGCTTTCTGTGCAAGTGCCTCACCCAAGTGATGCCGGCTCACACCAGTCGGTATGCATGGAGCTGCTTGGTCTTCTCAATAAGAGCCTCACACAGCAGGGCTCCTTACGTCAGCTGCTGTACCAGGTGTGTACGTGCGGCACTGCACATAAAACCAAGCGTTCATTGTAAGTGTATGTCAGTGTGTGATAATCGCTTTTGGGGGCTACAGTACTTTAGTTTGAAATGAAGCTAACCAAGGTGTTATTGTTGAAAAGGAATGCTAAAATATTGTGTGGCTTGTGTACCACTCAGGGTCTTTCGTTAGAGGGGTATTACATTATTTAGCGGTTTGTGCATGTGTGCTCTGAAAATTTCTATGAGGTTCTTGTGTTTGTATCATGAAGAATATACCCTGAATAGACAAAACACTTGATACCAAATACAAAAATGTTTATAAATTCAATATATACAGTAGACTCCCTTTAAGACGAACTTAAAGGGACCATGAAAATTTTTTCATCTTAACAGAAGTTCGTCTTATCAGAAGAATAATTGGCAACAACCAGGTGCGTCCAAATATCTTACTTCATAACGGTAAATGAAGTAGACTTAAAACAGGAGGAAAATGGCATAAAAATCATTTGTCGTATTTATTCGAATTTAGGCCGATAGTTTTTTTCAAATAATCGTATTCCAAACTCTATGGTCGGCTTAGATATGAGGATTTTATAAAACTCACCAGTTTTTCATTGAAACTGCTAAATATGGTGCATAGCTAGTGCCATCTAGAAAAGTCAGTATCGCAGTCGCTACTAGCCATGCCAGTAGCCAATCATACACAAGCGAGGTCACCATTTTGACCTGTGTCGTGTCGGCCGTATTGGTGTGCAACGTGGTGTTATCGTGATGGCGCCAAGCAGGAGATGCCACTACAGTGCTGCTTTCAAAGAAAAGTTGTGATAGCCGCAGAGGCATCGTCAAACCTTCAAGCCGGGCGGGACTTCGGCGTTGACGAGAAAAACGTCCATCGTTGGAGGGGACAATGACAGCAGCTTTTTGCGTGCGCCGCAACGAGGATGGCATTTAGCGGACCAAAGAAAGGCCATCACCACGAAGTGGAAACAGTTTTGGCCAACTTTGTTCGGACGCAGAGAGCAGCTTCCCTTCCAGTGACAACAGAAGTGCTCCAAGCGAAAGCTAGGGAACTTTCGAGGGAGCGAGGCCTAACGCCAAAGAATTTCAAAGCCAGCCAGGGCTGGCTTCAGAAATTCATGAAGCGCTTCAGCTTCAGCCCCCGACGTCGCACTTCAATCACCCAGAAGCTGCCAAGGGATTTCGAAGAAAAGCTGATAGCTTTCCAGCGCTACGTGCCGCGAAAGAGAAGCGGCAGGCTACAACCTTGGGCAAATCGGCAACGCCGACCAGATGGCTGTGTATTTTGATATAGTGCACTGTTTGAAGGTGACAGTGACAAGGAACACAGTGATGAGTCTAGCAGCGACGACGACGTTGAATTAGCTCTGCACGTTCAGTTTCAATAAATGCTCTTTGCATTTTGTGAACGCTGTCCTCGCTTTTTTTGTTCGGCCTACATTCGAGGTGATATATATATTTTTTGTTGGCTTCGGACTTTAGGGGGTCAGCTTAGAATCGAGGTTAGCCTAGATTTGAGTAAATACGAAATTGAGCTGAGCTTAACAGAAAACTGTTTTCAAGTGCTGCTCTTGCTTGGTTTCATCCAGTCCGTGATGGATGTTTGGTGCTTCTGTGCAAATCGGTGAGCAGCCACAAACGATGTCATTTCATCTAACGACCTTAAAAATCCTTCTATGCCTTTGTGCTGCTGAAAAAAGTTCACTAGGGAGTTAAAGCAGGCATCTGTCGCCTCTCAGGTCATCGCTGCAGGCTACGAGCTAGTGAAAATATGAAGGAGCATGCTGAGCTTGCGGCAAAGCAACGCAACCTAGAGGAAAGTTTAGGTGACGTTGAGCAAAGTGGGGAAGGAGAAACAAGGCGAAGCATCACGGAGGAGGAAGGTAGGTGGAGGAACGCAGGCTTGACCTCCTCTGGCAGTTGCTACAGGTTTCGTTTGCGATACAGACGTACCGGAATCCTCTCGTGATAACATCATCCTTGTGTACTGTACCCTGTATGTGCGAGTGAGAGTGTGCAACGGTGAGCCAATGATGGCGGCCTAATCTTGTGTGCGCAAAGAAGGAAGGGGGGGGGGGCAGCGCGCCGTCTTCCGTCGCGTGCTGCTTGAACGCAGTCTGCTTTCGGGGCTCGATTTAGGTGGGCAAATGGCTTGTACCTTTGTGTGTGCTGTGTTCTTGCCCCTCCGTTTGCGTTGGAGCGATAGACAGCGTGAAGGTCACTTCGCTCGCTTCTGCGTCCGCGATTCTTCACGTCAGCGTTTTGACAGCAAGTGTCCGCGGTCATAGATTGTGAAGTGTTCATGTTTGCCTGTGCGCGCTGACACCATGCTTGTTAACGTAGTTAGTAAGTGAATGTTTACAAGGGGGCATTCTACTCCGGCTGCTGCTGCGTATGGCGCAGCTGCGCGCGAGCCCTCTTGAATATGATCTGCGATGCGGATAGTCTAGGCTCACCGAGGGCCGACAGCTTCGTATGCGCTATAGCACCCATACGCTTCCACATCAGCCGCGTTCACGAAGTGAAACGTCACTGTCTCTTTTTGCTTCCTCCTCTTGTTTTCGCCTCTGTCCGTGGGCAATGTACGCCGCAAGCCTTCAGTGGGTTGTCTTGATGTGCACGCCCTCGGGTGCGGCGCATCGAGGCACCCTAGCCTCCAGATCGGTAGCGGTGGCAGTCACTCTGAATGTTCGTCTTAATCGAAGAGCACGTCTGAGGCGTTTCGTCTTCCACGTTTCTTTTTTTTTTGCCATTGAGTCTATGGAAATCCAAACAAACGTTTCCATGTTGTTTGTTATATGTGAATTCAGCTTAACAGAGTTCGTCTTAATGAAAGCTCACTGTATTCGATATCTGTTGCTTTGACCTTGCTTATTGAAAGTACTCTTTACAGTCATTTTTATTGTGGCCTGTCTATTGCATTGATAAATTGCATATGGAAAGTTGTAAAAGTTTTTCTCCTAGATCCCACATGAGTGCGAGGCAAAAAGTTTTCCTCCTAGCATCCCACATGAGTGTGAGGCACCTTGTGCAGCATTAATTTTCAATGCATCGACATCTTTGACTTTCCCGTGCATGTTCAGGGTGTCTACCAACCGGAAAAACCGGGAATTCTCAGGGATTTTCGATAGTCTGGAAAAACTCGGGGAAAACTAAGAGAATTTGTGCTTCAATCAGGCAAAATTACTGTCATTTTATTGAAAGGGAACGGAAGGCGCCCTACTGCTGGCTCGAGTAAAAAAGAGGAATCGTAACCAATTCTCTTTCACGCCGTGTCGTCGGCTGGAGGAATTGCCAGTGTACAGTCAACAGCCGATCTTCCGGACGGCCGATTTTTGTGAAATGTCCGATAATGCAGCCGGCTTCGCGGCACCACCAAGCTTCTGTAATACTCGTGATTGGCTTCGAAGCTTAGAAAGCATGGTGCGTTGCATAATGCCGGCTCTCGAAAGGCTGTTTCGCCTCGGCATAGCGATGTTACGCGGTGAAGCGTACATGAAGTAGTGCGGTGAAGCTTAACAAGCATGGGAAGGGGTAATTGTCATGGGACACAGTAGTACGTATTCCGTAATTATACACGCATGCACCTGCCGTCTCCTGTCACAGTACGAGCACCGATATGCCTAATAAAAGTACTGGCTCAGTACACTTATTGTACACTCAGTACAATAAATGTTCAGAGCCTTTTCGGACGTGCCTGTGAGGATTTGAGCCCCCAAAAGCAGTTAAAGACATGCATTCATTTTTTTGGACTGCCTGATTTGATTTTTTGGATGTTGTGGCCCTGAGGGAGTACGAAGAATCGGACGTTGACTGTACAACTGACCAAGAGGATGCTTCAAATGATCTGTGTGGTGAACGTGCGGTGGAACGAGGACAAGAACGGAAATAATCGTCGGATTTGAGGAATGATCGAGAAAGGAACTGTGCCACCTCTTCTTTGAAAGAGCTTGAGCTCAAAAAGCAAAGTTTTGGCTGACGCAAAAATGCAGGTGACCCTCATCCAAACCAAAATAAACTTCGAAAGTAGTGAAACACAAAACGGAGGCATTGTGCGGGGCTAAGAGTATGTGAGGAGAGTTGAGGTCGACTTTCCAACTACTGAGAAAATCTCACTTGTGACAAAGTTCGGGCCTAATACCAATGATCTTGCTATCACTTGATAAAAATAGCCCATTTTCAAAAATATTTGCTTCTGTATGCATCTCTTTTTATTCGTATTTGAAAATGTTCTACTCGATTTACAATGGGCTTGATCATTTTTCTTTTTGGAATATATTTTATTTGCTGTGCATTTTACTGTCCCCTATCTTCAGTTTTCTATTTTGAATAAAATAAACACTACTCTTTACTATTCAAGCTGGATTGTTTTTTTTTTCTTCTTTTTAATGCTTACTTGAGAGTGACAGCATCGGGCGACATGGTATCAGCCTGTCTTGACATAAAATAATGTTCTGGGTCGCTCAGGAAAAACCTGTAAAACTGAGGGAATTTGAAGATGTCAACTTTGTAGACACCCTGATGTCTGTAAAGCCCTTGACTATTAATGTAATATACCCATTGCAGTATAATGATGCCACATATGACAACACATCACTTTTAACAAGACGTCTTTTAGCTATATAGAAAATAAGCCAAATACAAAGTGTTCCTGGAAACTGAAAATTTTTCAGTTACGCAACGAAGAATTCAATTCAGTTGAAATCTGTTTATTCATTCTTGATGGGACTAACAGAATTGACCCACTTACCCGATGGGCCAAATTAAAAGAAGGAGCAGAAAAAAAAGTCTTAACACCATTGCTTCATTTAATTTGCAGCCTCTCGCCCCTTTAGACTTATATCCATTGGACTTCGGTTTTTTCCCCATGCTGATCCACTCTCAAAGCTCAAAAGTGACATATTTGAAATCACTGGCATCATTATATAATAACTGCTATCAAAGGTGGCTCATATTCCAAATCAAAAGTTCAGAAACTGTTTTGGTTAGTGGCAGAACTGTCAGATTTGGTGTGTGGCATCTAGGGAAAGAAAATATATATAATTTCAGTGTAATTTCAAACAATTTGTATTTTCAAAGTTTGCCAACTTATCAAACAGACCTGTATAGTTGTGCCGCTATTTCTTTACATGTGCTACAGTGATCACGTTCTGACGTTTTAGATGGTGTACTCGAGAATAATTGAGCATAAATTAAAGTAAGATAGTGGAATTTGCTAAGCAAACAACATTTTATCTCGAACTTTAACGACTTCTCAAAGCATGTAGCTGTTTGAGTAACTTTCTGTCATTCAAGCAACTGACAAGTTTCATACTGTCCAGAATACTGTATTCAGCATATATGCACTGATAGGAAGATATCCAGTTGTGAGACTACTGGTATTTTGGACCTCTTCTTCCTTGCTTTTAATAACTTCTGGGATGCAGCTTCCGCATTTTAGAGTCACCACTGCACAGATGCCCGTGAGTGCAATACTAAACCACCTTAAAAGTGTACTTTGTTAATACTTGCAGAAGTTGGAGAAATAAATGCAGCCTGTACAATTGATTTGTGCAAAGTTTAATGAATTATATGTGAAATTTCTTATGAATGCTTTTCTCTCACTTATTTATAATTTATTCATGGTACCCTTAAAGGCCCTCAACTTAGGGTATTACAAAAAAGTTGCAGTTTCGCCCAAAAGGCAAAGCAATGTTGATTGCGATAGCAAATTGTTAGACAGCTCTACGAAGTAAAATTAGTTGTTGTACCAGCTGCATAAACTGCTGTAAGCATTTGCTTCCTAACTAAATAAGCATGCTGACATGCGTGCAGAGGCAAGCACTAACACATCTCACTCAACGACCGAGAAAAAAATAACAGGTTTCGTACGCTTTCTTAAAATCCTTGAAAACCCATTATTTTAGATAAAAAGATTCAAGGGCCCTCTAAACTCTTTGAAAAGTAATGTGCTCCTTGAATTCCTTGAGAACTGGGGTTAGGGCGACTTTTGAACATTCATATGGTATCTTCGACTGTGCATCCATCCCCCGAAGAAGAGTTGGGCAGATCCGGCGTTCCACACTCAGAGGTAGAGGACAAGTGCGCAAGCCAACGTGTCACTCACTCTTGGAGGAGGAAATGGCAAATGCATAACAACAGGAATACTGCCAATGTCCGATGTTTCGCCTATCCAAAGCTCCCGGCGCTGCTGCGAAAACCGGCGGACGCACCAGTAGGCCGAGCGTTCGTCAAGACCGGTTGCCCAGGCTACGGTAGACTGTCGCCAACAACGGTGACACTGCTGTGATGACATTGCGGGAAACGCTTCAGTCTTGATGACTGCTCTGACGACAGGGCACCTCAGAGGGCTCGAAGATGAAGGAGAGCGATGGAAAAGAACCAGCCGAATGCAAGGCGTGCACCCTCTTTCAACCAGCCGAAGACAACACCGCCCGCGATTGCGGTCTGGAGCGCTCCAAAACAGCCAGCCAAAGATGCCTGTAGTAACAAACTCTTCATAAGCCTGCTCCTTGCCATGGATACTATCTATCAGGAAACAATCCTAGATATTTTTTCTTTAGAGTGTTGCTATATGATTGCAATGTGGTGTGTTTACAGCCACCAACAACAGGCATGTTTAAATCGCCATTGCCATCATGGAGCTAGACGGCCAGATCAAGCGACCAAGTCGTGTCACCATTTTGTTTTGCTAGTTAGTTCATACCTCAGCCATCGTGGCTCCATTTCTGAGCTCCAGACTCTAGAAACGCCTGGTGGAAAGTAAGTTTCAGCCATTGGGCATTAATACAATGAGTATCTTTTTCTGAAGCCGGACACTATATTAACCGTAGCAAGGTAGACATTTGGGCAAGTTGGTAAGGTTCCATGGTTAAGTAAGGGAGTGCAATCAACACATACAAAGCCAAAGAAAAGGACAACACAAATGCTTACTTGCATCTAACAGTTTATTGACGGAAAAACGCATATAAATTAAAAGAGAACTAACTAAGCAATCGCCAAGCTTAACAAAGCCTGCTTTTTACATGCGAGTATTGGAAAATAATCAAGCCCAATGAAAATTAAAGAGGACACATGGCGCAGGCGGTGAAATGTTAAAAGTGATAACCATATCGCAAATGCAAGCCTCATCCTGTCCCTAGAAAATTAATCTCTTTCCAAATTGTTCCTCACTCTACCAACTGAGCTAACTAGGAGCTCAGTTGGTAGAGCGACCGCCCTGGAAAGATGTTGGCCCTGGGTTCGAGCCTTGGACCAGGACAAATTTTTTTTTTCAACTGTGAGGTTTTCTTTCTGTGAAACCTGTATGCGTTTCCTTTGTAGCTTCTTGCTACAATTCGGGTGGGTGGCAATTTTTCCCTTTCATGTACTTTCCTCCACCTTGCAAGCTTCCACAGAACTGATTTGTCATTAAACTTTAGCTGCGATTAAATGCTCGTGTTCTCCTTTTCTTCGGCTTTGTATGTGTTGATTGCACTCCCCTAGTTCATTATGGACTATATTAACCATCATGCCAGAATGTGATTGACATCATTGTAATGGGAAGGTAACTTCTAAAAGCCACCTGAATAGCTTGAAGCATGTGTCCAACCTGGAAGCTGCTTAGCTGCAAGAAATCAGCCAAGAAGGGGATTTCATTGCTTTTCAGTGTATGTGAACGAATAAGGTATATTTCCCCCTCCTTGAATTGTGGCTTTTGCATTGTTGAAATCCTTGAATTTTGAATCAGATGTTCTGTATGAACCCTAGGATAATCTAGTTTCAAAAGGAAGAAAATATAAAAGGAGTCTATCAGCATAAACACATCAGTGGCGGTAAAAAAAGAATTGAACATAAAACAGCTGCTAAGGCATAAATTACAAATAACAGGTCATATGAATAGTGAACGAACAGTGCTTGAGCAAGCAATTGAAAATTTCTATCTTGAACTAAACTAACAAAATAAATTACCGAGATCACCAAGAATCTGGTAGTAGCACTGAAGCTGATACTAGATTATGTAATCTTGGATGCAAGAGAAGTGGAGCGTGGGAAGGATTGGGGCACCAGTCCTCACGCTGACACACGCGGTTCTAGCCTGAGGTTCAGCATCTTGCTTGAGCTCAGACAAGGCATTTGGAGGACCACATGTGTGGATTTTCCATGTTGTCTATTTGCCATACATGCTTCTGCTCACCAAGACATTCCTCTTTCAGGGGTTTCCTGAGGTCATAGATCAAAACAGCAACCTGACTGAAGCTGTGTTGGAGTTGCTGCTCTTGCAAGTAAGAGGAGCATTTTAGCAACTAGGTTTTTTTAGTTTCTCAAGGTCATTTATTTATGTCTAGTAAAATGCATATTTGAACTCACATGAAAAAATATTCTGTCATTTCTCTGATGGACACTCACTAACCTGCCAAGTAGTCAGCACTGACTTTGGGTAGCTTTTGTTGCAGTAATAGAAAAGACATAAAATTTCAATTTTTCTTTTCTTTTTCTTATTTCTACCCCCCTATCTCAATATGAATTTGCTACTCTTGATACTTGCGCTCTGTTGTGACAGCAAAAAAATACATGGTAAAATCAGCTTTAAAAAATTGCTTTTATAATTACTTAATATATGGCACTAAGCATTACTTGTTGGTCACTTCTTGTGGAGCTTTCTCAGCTGCATCTACTGTCATTTGACAATGGATGCCAGTTACATTTTGCAGCCTGTAGTTGAGAAAGAGAGAAGCTCTTTAATGAAAACTGGAGAGGTTGTCTTGGCAGCATGCCTAGGATGATACTCCAGGTGAATGCAATGATAAATGAGATGGTACACACAGGTCATTCTCGTTGAGACATTAATGGAGTCATCATGGCAGTATGACAAAATGTATTATGATGTTGCTAAACTGAAGCAGACAGCATAAAAAAATTGAAGGAGCCACACAGGTCTCCTCTCACTAAGTTTTCATCACTGTTCGATGATGTTTCACTAACTAGATTACTACATGCATTTCTTGACTGTTCTCTGTTAATTCTGGCATTCTGATTTTCTTCACTAAAGCAAGAGTCATGATAAGTGTCAAGTTGTAAAGCTGTGCAGCCTGCATTTTTTGTTTGCTTAAAATCTCTAAGCATGAAATCAGTCAGCTACTTACCTCAAAACGGGATTACCTATGTCAAAAATCTGAAGAAACACCTAGTGTCTATGCATGTAATGTGGGTGTGAGTACAGACACAGTTGCACTTGAACATGGAAGTGCAAACCTGGAACACACAAGTGGAAACACATGCAATCAAAAGTATGATAAACACTGTGTGGAAGTACGGTTGAGCATGTTTTCACACTTTTGTTGTGTAGCTGAGTTTACATTAACTTAGGGTTATAATGAATATGACTGTGCATCAGGTAGTGCTGTAGGTCTGCCACTTTGCTTTAGCGGTGTAACAGCAGTATATATATGTTGTAAGCTCCTTAGCATGGAAGCTTGGGCTTGTTGGTGATTCATTGGAAAAAGGACAGCGAAAAAAAAAAAGAAACAAGGGACACGAGAGAGCGACACGCACACAGTGCTGTGCGCGTGTCGCTCTCTCGTGTCCTTGTCTTTTTCGTGCTGTTCTTTTGGTTGGGCTGTATATACCACGTTGGGCTGTGTGTACAAAAGAGCTGGGGTTGGTCCTCTCTACCCCCTCTCTTTTTTCTATTTCTCTCTTTTTTTTTTTCTCTCTTTTTCTCCCACCACCCATTACTTTTTGCCAGGTATATATATATATTTTCTCTGGCTAGGGTGCTTTAAAGCAACCTGCCTGTTACAAAGGAATTAGCCACAATTCATCATCATCATCATGGAACGTGGGAGTGGCAGTGCAGCGACCCAAGTTAATCATCGTCGTCTTCAGCCTGGTCACGCCCACTGCAGGGCAAAGGCCTCTCCCATGCTTCTCCAACTACCCCGGTCATGTACTAATTGTGGCCATGTTGTTCCTGCAAACTTCTTAATCTCATCCGCCCACATAACTTTCTGCCGCCCCCTGTCGCGCTTCCCTTCCCTTGGAATCCAGTCCGTAACCCTTAATGACCACTGTTTATCTTCCCTCCTCATTACATGTCCTGCCCATGCCCATTTCTTTTTCTTGATTTCAACTAAGATGTCATTAACTTGAGTTTGTTCCCTCACCCAATCTGCTCTTTTCTTATCCCTTAATGTTACACCTATCATTCTTTCAATAGCTCGTTGCGTCGTCCTCAACTTAAGTAGAACCCTTTTCGTAAGCCTCCAGGTTTCTGCCCCGTACGTGAGTACTGGTAAGACACAGCTGTTATACAGTTTTCTCTTGAGAAATAACGGCAACCTGCTGTTCATGATCTGAGAATGCCTGTCAAACGCACCCAAGCCCATTCCTATTCTTCTGACTATTTCAGTCTCATGATCCGGATCCACGGTCACTACCTGCCCTAAGTAGATGTATTCCCTTACACTTCCAGTGCCTCGCTACCTATCGTAAACTGCTGTTCTCTTCCGAGACTGTTAAACATTACTTTAGTTTTCTGTAGATTAATTTTCAGACCCACCCTTCTGCTTTGCCTCTCCAGGTCAGTGAGCATGCATTGCAATTGGTCTCCTGAGTTACTAAGCAAGGCAATATCATCAGCGAATCGCAAGTTGCTAAGGTATTCTCCATCAACTTTTATCCCTAATTCTTCCCACTCCAGGTCTCTGAATACCTCCTGTAAACATGCTGTGAATAGCATTGGAGATATCGTATCTCCCTGTCTGACGCCTTTCTTTATTGGGATTTCGTTGCTTTCTTTATGGAGGACTACGGTGGCTGTGGAGCCGCTATAGATATCTTTCAGTATTTTTACATACGGCTCATCTACTCCCTGATTCTGTAATGCTTCCATGACTGCTGAGGTTTCGACTGAATCAAACGCTTTCTCGTAATAAATGAAAGCTATATATAAGGGCTGGTTATATTCCGCACATTTCTCTATCACCTGATTGATAGTGTGAATATGGTCTATTGTTGAGTAGCCTTTACGGAATCCTGCCTGGTCCTTTTGTTGACAGAAGTCAAAGGTGTTCCTAATTCTATTTGCGATTACCTTAGTAAATACTTTGTAGGCAACGGACAGTAAGCTAGATCGGTCTATAATTTTTCAAGTCTTTGGCGTATGTTACACCGAGCATATGAGCCCAAGTTGCTAAGCTGCATTGGTTTGCTGTGGACATTGTCGCGTGGGTTTTAAATGCGTAAACATTTCTATGCCGGCTCAATGGTGCTGAACCAATGTCTATGCAATGGTGGTGTGCCAATAATGTGGCCCTGAAGAAAATTCGTCGCTGGTCGATGTGATAATGGGCTGCAAACCGTAACAGAAAGCTTGTCGCTAATATATTCCTACGAGTGGCTCATCAATCATCGGTTGTGAGATCACGTGTACGGGTTAGATTCATTGCTGTTGAAGCAGTGTTTGGGTACGCGGTCGATTTGCTGGGAACTACTGCAAGCATGCATGCCAAGTTTGTCTGCATGTCCGTATGTGGGTTGAAAGCTCCAAACTGTGCAAATCTGCGGGCGTGAACTCTGAACTTGCATATTCAATGTAATCAGTGTGCTTTCTGGTGGCTAAACGGCCCAGTCTTCACACATGCTACCATGCTTTCCACACACGCTGCTTTTGTTGTTCCCACTGTTTGTGTAGCGTTAATTGTTTTGATCGGTGGTTCAGTTGGCCCAGTCAAACCTTGTACCGATAAAGATTGCACGCCATGGAAACGCGTCAGGGCACCCACCACAGCTAGGTCATTCACCAAAGATACTGGTATTTGAAAGATTGAATATTAGATATTGATGCGAAAGCATCAAATGGCCCATTGAGTGAAAAAGCCGGAGTCAGTAGCAGCAAAGTGTCACCTAAATTCTCATTGGCTGTGACACCACATCATGTGCATGCCTCAACGGAGCAGAGCAGGTGAAAAGGATGACCTGCTGGCGCACCAGGTGTTGTGTGAGGGGAGAGGGCATCGCCGTGACGCCACGTTACCTTTGCTCTCGGAAGCCTGTGTTATTTGTGCGTTCCTTGTCTACACAAGCTCTCGCCTGCATTCTAACTTTGCCTTGGTGATCACTATAGAGAAGTTATTGTATAAAAGAAACAATAACTTCGAAAGGAAAAATGTTGGCGATAGTGAGTTTCGAACCTGTGATCCCACGCTCAGAAGCAGAGTGTCTTGCCCACTGGGCTAAACCAGTGCCTTCTAGATAAAAGGTTTTGGCACTCTACTTTATGATATCATGCTACTTGGACCGAAATTTTCATTGCCAAGCCTGGTGTGACGAAAGCAGAAGCATCAAAATCACCCCAGCTCACTTGGGAGCATCCCCATTAGATTCTATGGCAGTTGCGCAAGGTAGGATGACTCATGGATCAAAGTGGACCGACCTCGTGCTTTCTAGGACACATTGGCCAAGCATCTCAACATGCTCAGTTGCCCACGAGGAGTTCATAACTCGAAGCACCAATCAGCGGCGTTCAATTGGACATTCATGCTTTCGCATTCACAACTCATAAGAAGTGCTTAGGTGTCCTCAGATTTTTTTCAATTCACGAATCAAAATATTCTAACGTTTGCTATTCGATTCGAAATCAAGTATTCGCATACCCCTAATAATTTGTCATTGGGCAAGTTGGTTCACATGACTGCATGAACATTTGAAAATAATTAAGAGTGCTCATGTTAGTGTAAGCTTTTTCGGGAGACAAAAGGTGAATTCTGGTCATCAAATCGAAATATACCAATGTGATGCATTGAGTTAATAATTTCAGAAAACAAAAAGTGTACATTTATAAAAGAGCCTATGTATTATAAACATGCCATATAAACTGGAATATAGGTCAAGTGGGATTATAAGTTGACGCCTTACCTTGAAGTAGAAAAAAAAAATAGCTAAAAAAAGCGTTAAAAGAAACACGTTTATATTTTCACAGTGCTTTGCAGCAGATTGACTGTACTGTCAGCGGTAGTGAGTGCGCATGAAAGTCCCACATGAAGTCTACAAATGCGTGTTGAAGCTACAAGCTTTATATTGAACACCACTAAAGACTGTCTCCGCATGCCACTACTCTTCACTCAAAAGAAGAGGGAAAGAAAAAAGAAGTCACACACAAAGTCGATCGGAAGAGTTCATGCAAGAAGACAATAGCAACAGCAACAACGACAAAAAAAAAAAAAATCCAGCATTCACATTTGAATATGGATACAGCTTTGCATATGTGTTAGCCAACATGTGCACTGTAGGCTGCCAGACAACTCACATTCTGCTAAGAGAGAGAGAGAGATGCAAATGAGAGAGAGGCAGGCAGGTTAACCAGAGTTAAAGCTTCCGGTTTGCTACCCGCACTAAGGGAAGTGAAAGCGGAAGTAAAGACGGAAAGAAGAGCAGTGACAAAAATGAAACCGACAAAAAAAAAGAAAGGAAAACAGGGACGGGATGGAATCATTATAGTCTTTCTAATAGGCCACTGCCATGTAAAAAGGTCAACAAAGCCATTACCGACTTTCGGTGCGACGGCAGTTCATGTCCGCATTCCAAAACTGTCTGTTCTGAAAGTGGCCTGTCGTCAAGGCGTGCCAACACGGCTGCTAGTGACAGCCGGTGCATGCTGTATTGAGGACAGTGGCAAAGTACGTGTTCTATAGTCTCCTTGCCGCCGCTGTGACTGCAAGCCGCGCTCTCGTCCATACCGACTCGGAAGGCGAAAGATCTTGTGAAAGCGACACCAAGCCACAGTCGGCAAAGTACTGCTGTCTCGAGTCGAGAGAGTCCAGAAGGGGGTTGAAGTCGAAGAGATGGGTCCAGTTGGTGTAGACATGTATGCTTCAAGTTTGGTGCGTTCCATTAAGATCTTATGGCTTCATTTGCAAGCATACGAATTTTCATTGCTGTGCCTGTTCTTGAGAATGGAATACAGTCTTGCAAGCCCTGCTCATTTGCAGATCGTGTTGCTGCACTGGCACGTTCATTGCTCATTATGCCAAAGTGGCTTGCTCGACGAGGTGGTGAAGCAGCAGTCTGATTTCTAGAACTAGTTGTTCGTGGTGTCCGCGGCGTAAGGCAGAAACCAAACAATGAAGAGCAGCCTTGGAGTCACTGAACACGCTCAATTTCTTGGGTAGTTCATCAGAAATCACACGAAGTGCCCAACGAATAGCAGCGAACTCCGCAGTAATCAATGTAGTCTGGTGAGATAGTCGAATCTTTATGAGGAAGGTTTTTGCAGGAAAGATCACCGATCCTGCAGACCCATTCACCGTGGTTGAAGAGTCAATATTTAGATGATGATGTTCGTTGTACGTTTCGTACAGCAAGAGCAGTGAAAGCTGCTTGAGGTCTGGAGACGAGATTTGGGCTTTTGTTTATATTCCTGGTACCATTAGTCGGAAGTTTTGCTTGAGCCAAGCCCCATGGGGGGAAACGGAACTCTCGCTGGAGCCTTATAACCTAATGGAAGGTATGCACGATAGGGCAGGACTGTCTGACAAAAGGAGGCACGTGGCCGATCCTCTGGCAGTGAGGCTAGATCATGGGCAGGGGCTCAAGCAAGGTGTCTTACGTGTGCCCTGAGCGCTTCCATGACTATATGGGTCTTGGCTGGGAAATTGTGTGCAATCGCAATTGTTTCAGCTGTTGACGAGCACCTCGGCAATCCAAGACACACTCTAAGTGCCTGGGCCTGGACGCTTTCGAGTGTGCGGATATTAGTTCTGCAGGTGTTGGTCAGCACAGGCAAGCTGTATTGCAAATGCCCAAGAAAGAGTGTCCTGTATAGTTGCATCATTGCATGTACTGACATACCCCAAGTTTTTCCTCCAAGAAACTTGAACAGATTAGAAACATCCGTCAGGTGCTTCTTTAGGTAGGCCACATGAGGACTCCAGCAGAGGTCACAATCAATGATTACGTCTATGAATCGGTGTGTCCTGACATAAGGCATGCTTTGACCGTCGATAGAGACATTGTATGATCTCATTGGCTTTCGGCTAAACGCGACCAATGCGCATTTTTCTGACGAGACCTTGAGGCCTTGTTCATTCAGGTACGTCGATGTTGACGTTGCAGCTTTTTGAAGTCTTGCACGTACCTGCTATCTGTGGCCGTGTCACACCAGATGCCCAAACGCAGATGTCGTCGGCATGCATTGATACTTTAACTGTGTTCAGAAGTCTTTCCACAAGACCAATGAGTACAAGGCTGAAAATTGTGAGACTCAAGGCACCGCCTTGTGGAACTCCATGGTGCGTGTAATATTGCGAGGTTGGGCCAGCTTGAGTGTTAATAGAGTCCGCCTATGTAGATAACTGCGTGTCCAACGATATAATTCACCGCTTAGGCCCACCGATTCCAATGCTTCAAGTATGGCGTCATGAAGGACATCATAGGCTCCCTTTATATCTAAGAACATTGCAGCAGATAATCTCTTACACGTCTTCTGGTCTTTAACATAGGTTCCCAGATCAATAATGTTGTCGATAGAACATCGGCGACATCGAAAGCCAGCCATGGCGTCTGGGTAGATTTTGTAATGTTCGAGGTACCACTCAAGTCTGGCGAGGATCATTCGCTCCATTACCTTCCCAACGGAACTTGCCAACACAATTGGTCGATATGAAGTAATCTCTAAGGGAGACTTGCAGAGAAGCGGTACCAGGCGGCTGATCTTCCAATCTTGAGGAATTTTACTGACCTGCCAGGACTTGTTATAGATATTAAGGAGCACACTTCGTGCCCGTTCACCAAGGTGACATAGCATACGGTAAGATATGTCATCTGGACCAGGCGACGACGACCGAATACATAGGGCAAGCGCCGTGTCAAGCTCGTGCGTCGTGTAAGGCAGATCCATGAGGGAATCTCGGGAATCTAGAATATGGTTCAGTGTAAGCGAACTTGTGCAAGTTGGCTGGCCTGCAATCACAGCACAGAAGTCTTCCGCCACATCAAAGTCTTGTCGGCGCTGGAATAGTGCTTGGGCCTTAAACGGAAAGCGCTGTTCCGGACCAGAATGTAGACCTCACACAGTTCTCCATATTTGAGATAGTGGTTTGCGGGGATCTAGCGATGCTCTAAATTTCGACCACCGCTCTGCCTTTATTTTATCCATGTGGCGTTCTGTCTTCTTTTGCGTTTGCCATTCTGCTAAAGACCGCTATGTAAGACTAGGGATGACTTAGCCTGCTTTTTTTTTTTTTTTTTCAAGGAAATATCTCCACCTATATTCCGGTTTATGATAGTTTAAAAGTACTTGCTTCTGAGCAAGTTGGTTTGCATAAGTATAACAAAGCATAAACTGAGACAATCACATAGAAAGAAAATACAAGACAGTGCATGCATCCTGTTTTCATTATACATGTTTTCTCAGTTGGCACTCTTGATGATGGATATTGTTTCTTGGCACAAGGGCCAGAAATGGCCAAAGAGTGCCATGACACTTGGTGATGAATGGCAATGAGTATAGTTGAATATGGTGGAAATTGAGTGGCTGTATACTGGCCTAAAGTATTCACTGTAAATGGTGTAAAATATGTATCTATTAAAATAATGTCAATGAAAAGTGAGTCCTATAGTTTTAAAAGTATGTTATGAAGGATTAGATACTAAAACGTGTTAATTTATAGCAGCACCAGTGCCTGTGCAGAGCTCTTCAGCGCAAGGGCTGCGAGGCCTGTGCTCTGTAAGTGACTTCATTGCAGCTACAGCCTCTAAGCAGAGGCTGTGCTACAAATAGCCTGGCCAAATGATTTTTATGGTATTCGTTTCTTCTAAGAACTTGAGTACTGATTTAAAATTAAATAGAGGGTCATTGCCTGAAAAGAAGACTGGGTGCAAAGGTATATTATGACGGTATAAGGAAGGGAAGAACTTTTTTCTCTTCTCTTCTAATAATGGGCACTGAACGAGAACATGAAGGACTGTAAGTCTACTTCCACACCTAGTGCATGTCGGAGGGTTAGTTCCAGTTAGAATATATGAGTGAGTGCGATAGGTGTGCCCAATTTTTAATCTACAGAGCAGTACTTCCTGGTGTCTTGTTGTTTTCTCAGAGATGCAGTTCTCTATTTTTGGTTTGATTAGGTGCAGTTTGTTGGATACCTGAGTGTCCCATTTCCTTTGCTAATATTTCCGTAATTTATATTGTAAAAATGGCTTAAGGTATGTGTAGGGTACAGGTATATTAATGTTTGCATCACAAAAAGGTACGGATGTAGCCCTTTTGTCAGCAGCTATGTTGCCCTCTAGGCCTCTATAGCCAGGCACCCAACAAAGAACAATCATTTGGTTCGACATGTATGCTGAGCATAGAAGGTTGTAGACTTCATTAAGGATAGAGTCTTTGTGTTTTCGTAGACTTGATATGCAACTAACAACTCTTAATAAATCTGTGAATATGACAGCCTTTATTATACCTGTTTGTTTTATATGTTTCACAGTAGAGAGGATCGCATATGGCTCCGCTGTGAAAATGCTGGTGTTTGGATTTAATGCACCAGACATTGAAAATGAAGGTCTGAGCGCTGCATAAGCTACACCATGAGTAGATTTTGAAGCGTCTGTATAAAACTCCGCGCAGGAGTACTTCGTCTGGAGTTTGAGATACCCATGTAAGAGTGCAGTCGGCACTTCTTACATGGGCTTCCATATGCCCATGTCTTACAGGAGCACTGGGTCTTACATATGTCTTGCATAGGCTTCCCTAAACCTACCAAAATTTCTGCCACTTCTTGATAGAGCACTATACATGCACATTCTGGTTGGGAAAGAAGCAGATTGTGGCTTGACCTTTTATGGTAGCTGTAAAAACATGGAATGCTTGCTCTGTAAAATTTGACAGTATTGTCAGTATATGAAAGCCATATCCTTCTGCTTGAAGAGCAGATTCACTACATTCTATTTGCCACAACTATAGCTGCTAATTTATAGCATACTTGGCAATGTTTATGATTTTATTGCAAAATGCCTGATTTTTAGTGCTTGATTAAGATTGTCATAGTGGCACAAATATTTTACGATTTTTTATTGTGTACAGTTTAGGGCGAAACCAGAAAGATAATTTATTTGAAGGAAGGCAGTAAGGTCGGCCTGAGCTTGCATGCTCCTGCCTTTTACGCTGCACAGGGAAAGGAGGGAACATGGATGTAAGGGCCAGATGAGGGGTGATGATGACATAGAAGGAGGATGCACAATGATGAAGGCAAGTTCAGCATTCTCATGGTTATCAACAAAGTTAAAAAAAGTCATTCAGAAGTGTCATCTGCCTTCCAGGGAATGGCTTGAGTCAAGCTAATTGAAACTTGGCAAAAACGCGCAACGAAGAAGCAATTGTGTGGGCTTCTCCTGCGTCTCCCATTGCTCGGGGGGGTTAGGGCTGGGGAGGGTGGGGGGTAGGAATGGTGGGGGGTTCTTGACCTTGTTGTCCAGCCCCGACCTACCGACCCAGCTCGCGCTGGCGGCTAGGGGGCCAGGAACTGCTGAACACATATGGGACCTGAGAAGAAGGTTCCACCCCATCTGGTGCCAGCGCGCACCAACCGTCACTAAGGGCTCAGTACAAAAGTTGTTTCTCTCTCTCTCTCTTCTCCTGCGTGAGCAGCACAGGTGCCAAGAAAGGTATTTAAATTAAGTAAAGGGCAGCGATAAGTGGCTCCAGTATGACGTGGACATACATGGCGCTTTTAGCAGCCGGAGTCTGGAGACGACAGAGAATCACGCGCATTGGTTCTAACAGATGCTTCAGCATTTTTTCAACGCTGTCCTGGTAATTCTTTTTGGCTTCTTGCTTGCCTGTAGGGTTAGTAGCCTTAGCATCCACTCCTTGGCATTGAGGAACACTACGGCATGGCGTTATGCCTGTGGGTCTACAGGCAGGAAAGACCACTCTATGTCTGTGCCAGCCAGGGGCGACGAATGTTCGCCCTGTGCTCACAGTGACCCTCACTTTGCAGTAAGCGTGGTTACCATCTATGGTGCTGGCACAGGCAGAGGTTGTCGTGGCCCCTGCGCCCTGCAGTGCAGGTCTTCTGAAGTTACTGGGTGACGCTTCTTATCCGAGCGTTGTCTGTCCCAGCGAACCAATTGAGCAGCCTCCCTATGGAAAGTTTTGTTTCTTGTCATTTTCCAGAGAATATGAAGTTACTGTTGCATCCTTGAGCAATCCTTGAACGTTGCTTCGTGAGAGCCAGGATAGCTGGGACAGGGCAAAACCAATTTCTAAAAAAGACAAATACAGTCGCTGAGCGATCTCTTGTGGCCCAAATTTTCGGACCCATTGATAATGTGGACCTACCCATGCGGCAACATATTGATAGAGCCAGTGTATAACGGCAGCCGAATCTTCAACTGCCGTTACGTTATTATTTAAATAATAAACTACATAAACATTCCTGCTTGTCTCCGGTGCAGGTCACTGTTGCTGCAACTATATATATCAAAGTGGCTGCTCACACCATGCCTACAGGACAAAGGCTTTGAATATTTAATAAACGATCAAAATGTAGAATAATCAAATAATTTTTACTGTTTTTCACTGAGTTTAGTATTTTTTGGCTTCCACTGTCGTATTTCTTCAATTGTAAAGTTGGTTGTTTTACTATAGACTAGTGTAATATGTCCTGTGTTTCGATCTCAAGCTTGTTTGCAGGGTCACATGAACTGTTTACTCATACACTAAAAGAGTGAGGATTCAAGGTTGTAAAAGCAGTCATAGAAAAACATGGGCACAAGAAAGACCAAAAGGACAACTTACACTGACTATCATATGAAATGTTGCATTGTCGCACACAAAAGCATTGTATGCATGCTCCACTGAAGGCAGTGCCAACCCATCAGTCATGAACTCATGTGCTCACTGACCCGCCGCAGTGGCTTAGCGGCTATGGTGTTGCACTGCTAAGCATGAAGTTCCGAAATTGAATCCCAGCCTCTGCGGCCGCATTACGATGGGGGTGAAATGCAAAAACACCTGTGTCCTGTGCATTGGGGGCACGTTAAAGATCCCCTGGTGGTCAAAATTAATCCGGAGTCTGCCACTACGGTGTGCCTCATAATCAAATCGTGGTTTTGGCAACTGAAACCCCAGAAGTCAATTCCATTCATGTGCTCACTCACGGAAAGTAGTAAAGCATGACAATTCTTTATGGAGAATAATGGAAGACTGGCTTGCACACATGCTGCCGTAGGTGCCATTATGGCATGCCTCAGCCATGAGATGCATTTCTTTCTTCCTGTATCTGAATAGAAGCTCACACTTCAAATTCAGGATTGCAATTACACTCACGACAGTGCAACGAAAGGTTAGACTTCACTCTGCCATTCAGTAAACGTTTGGGCTCATTCAGTTTCACAGAGGCTATGTAGATCATTAACGATAAGTGCAACTAGAAGGAATTTAAGTGCAGTGTGCTGCATATTTCACTGCGTATGCTAAAAAAACAAAGGCTTTGAGCTCACCACTGCGCTGTTCTTGCTGAAATTTTGCTGAAGGATTGCATGTTGGTGTCCACGTCGTTTAGTGTTACACTTGCCACAGTTAATTACCTGGTATTTAATAAATAAGTGCAAATTTGCCTTCACTTAGGGATACGCGAGCTGCGGCTCTGACAACGCAAGCATAAAATCGTGTCGCTGCCTGTCGGCAGCTGCAGAAAACAGCGTTTCAGGGAGGGCAGTTGCGTGTTCCAGGAGCGGGCAACATGTGGCAAACCTCCCTTACCGGCTGCTTTCTGTAGCCTCTGGAAGGCGGTGACACAAGCTCATGCTTGCATTGTCATAGCAGCAGCTTGCGTCTCTATAAGTTAAGGCAAATTTGCACTTATATATTAAATACCAGGCATTTAACTGTGGCAAGTGTTACACTGAACGACGTAGACTCCAACAAGCAATCCCTCTGCAAAATTTCTGCAAGAACAGTGCAGCGGTGAGTGCAAAACCTTTTTTTAGAACATACACAGTGAGATGCCTTCCAACTACTCTGCCCTTAAACTGGCTCTCTCAACTACTACACGCAGAGACAAAGCAACAGCGCGCGCATTAGATCCCATAGATGAGATGAATATTTACAATTAGTATTAGGGTTAAAATTATATTCGAGTGCTGATTGCCGTGCTATCGTTTGCTAACGAAGCTTTCCCTCAAGTCTAAATATTTTAAGGCAGTTTGTCGTGTGCGTATCGTGGCTACGCACGCTTATATCGCATTCCGTTTCTCTACCACGGCTGCGCTTTAAAACCACGGCGCTGCAGTTTTTGCTTTTCTTTTCTTTCTTCTTCTCCGCCCTTAAACTGGCTCTCTCAACTACTACACGCAGAGACAAAGAAACAGCGCGCGCATTAGATCCCATAGATGAGATGAATATTTACAATTAGTATTAGGGTTATAATTATATTCGAGTGCTGATTGCCGTGCTATCGTTTGCTAACGAAGCTTTCCCTCAAGTCTAAATATTTTAAGGCAGTTTGTCGTGTGCGTATCATGGCTACGCACGCTTATATCGCATTCCGTTTCTCTACCACGGGTGCGCTTTAAAACCACGGCGCTGCAGTTTTTGCTTTTCTCTTCTTTCTTCTTCTCCGCCCTTAAACTGGCTCTCTTAACTGTACTACACGCAGAGACAAAGAAACAGCGCGAGAATGCGATCCCATAGATGAGATGAATATATATATATATATATATATATATATATATATATATATATATATATAGAAAACTATCAGTCATAGCTCTCGTAGTATAGCCCTCTGGGCCGTTTCCTTTTTTTTTCGAAAGTAGTCCTATTAGGGTTATTATAATTACACGAAGGTACTTCGCCCTCATCAGCAGCAGTCCTTGGTATAGTTATTCTGGCGGCTAGCTTCCCACGCTATGCGTGCCGCCATCGCACCTGGTTAAGCTTTTCCTAGACGCTAGAGCTATGCGTTGTCCGCGCAACCTTGAGCGATCGGAAAGCACGTTTCCCCCTCTTGGCCGGCGGAGAAGGGATGCTTCGTTCCGGCCGCGAAGCTCTCCACATCTCTGTAAGGTGCCTTGTGGATGTCTCGCGCTGAAGATGCCCTCTCGGTGAGCGCATATTTCACCCCTCATCTTTTAAGAGGTTCAATACATACGAGCATTTGTCTAGCAAACCAGATTTTTTTCAAGGGAATTTTCCACGTCTCAGTAATTTCTCTCGTCGTATTCGAGTGCTGATTGCCGTGTTATAGTTTGTTAACGAAGCTTTCCCTCAAGTCTAAATATTTTAAGGCAGTTTTCCTAGCCTCTAAAGCCGCTCGAGTTCGCTCTTCTCCTTGAGCGGCCATTTTTCCTAGAAAGTATGCCTTCCAACTACTCTGCCCTTAAACTGGCTCTCTCAACTACTACACGCAGAGACAAAGCAACAGCGCGCGCATTAGATCCCATAGATGAGATGAATATTTACAATTAGTATTAGGGTTAAAATTATATTCGAGTGCTGATTGCCGTGCTATCGTTTGCTAACGAAGCTTTCCCTCAAGTCTAAATATTTTAAGGCAGTTTGTCGTGTGCGTATCGTGGCTACGCACGCTTATATCGCATTCCGTTTCTCTACCACGGCTGCGCTTTAAAACCACGGCGCTGCAGTTTTTGCTTTTCTTTTCTTTCTTCTTCTCCGCCCTTAAACTGGCTCTCTCAACTACTACACGCAGAGACAAAGAAACAGCGCGCGCATTAGATCCCATAGATGAGATGAATATTTACAATTAGTATTAGGGTTATAATTATATTCGAGTGCTGATTGCCGTGCTATCGTTTGCTAACGAAGCTTTCCCTCAAGTCTAAATATTTTAAGGCAGTTTGTCGTGTGCGTATCATGGCTACGCACGCTTATATCGCATTCCGTTTCTCTACCACGGGTGCGCTTTAAAACCACGGCGCTGCAGTTTTTGCTTTTCTCTTCTTTCTTCTTCTCCGCCCTTAAACTGGCTCTCTTAACTGTACTACACGCAGAGACAAAGAAACAGCGCGCGAATGCGATCCCATAGATGAGATGAATATATATATATATATATATATATATATATATATATATATATATATATAGAAAACTATCAGTCATAGCTCTCGTAGTATAGCCCTCTGGGCCGTTTCCTTTTTTTTTTCGAAAGTAGTCCTATTAGGGTTATTATAATTACACGAAGGTACTTCGCCCTCATCAGCAGCAGTCCTTGGTATAGTTATTCTGGCGGCTAGCTTCCCACGCTATGCGTGCCGCCATCGCACCTGGTTAAGCTTTTCCTAGACGCTAGAGCTATGCGTTGTCCGCGCAACCTTGAGCGATCGGAAAGCACGTTTCCCCCTCTTGGCCGGCGGAGAAGGGATGCTTCGTTCCGGCCGCGAAGCTCTCCACATCTCTGTAAGGTGCCTTGTGGATGTCTCGCGCTGAAGATGCCCTCTCGGTGAGCGCATATTTCACCCCTCATCTTTTAAGAGGTTCAATACATACGAGCATTTGTCTAGCAAACCAGATTTTTTTCAAGGGAATTTTCCACGTCTCAGTAATTTCTCTCGTCGTATTCGAGTGCTGATTGCCGTGTTATAGTTTGTTAACGAAGCTTTCCCTCAAGTCTAAATATTTTAAGGCAGTTTTCCTAGCCTCTAAAGCCGCTCGAGTTCGCTCTTCTCCTTGAGCGGCCATTTTTCCTAGAAAGTATGCCTTCCAACTACTCTGCCCTTAAACTGGCTCTCTCAACTACTACACGCAGAGACAAAGCAACAGCGCGCGCATTAGATCCCATAGATGAGATGAATATTTACAATTAGTATTAGGGTTAAAATTATATTCGAGTGCTGATTGCCGTGCTATCGTTTGCTAACGAAGCTTTCCCTCAAGTCTAAATATTTTAAGGCAGTTTGTCGTGTGCGTATCGTGGCTACGCACGCTTATATCGCATTCCGTTTCTCTACCACGGCTGCGCTTTAAAACCACGGCGCTGCAGTTTTTGCTTTTCTTTTCTTTCTTCTTCTCCGCCCTTAAACTGGCTCTCTCAACTACTACACGCAGAGACAAAGAAACAGCGCGCGCATTAGATCCCATAGATGAGATGAATATTTACAATTAGTATTAGGGTTATAATTATATTCGAGTGCTGATTGCCGTGCTATCGTTTGCTAACGAAGCTTTCCCTCAAGTCTAAATATTTTAAGGCAGTTTGTCGTGTGCGTATCATGGCTACGCACGCTTATATCGCATTCCGTTTCTCTACCACGGGTGCGCTTTAAAACCACGGCGCTGCAGTTTTTGCTTTTCTCTTCTTTCTTCTTCTCCGCCCTTAAACTGGCTCTCTTAACTGTACTACACGCAGAGACAAAGAAACAGCGCGAGAATGCGATCCCATAGATGAGATGAATATATATATATATATATATATATATATATATAGAAAACTATCAGTCATAGCTCTCGTAGTATAGCCCTCTGGGCCGTTTCCTTTTTTTTTCGAAAGTAGTCCTATTAGGGTTATTATAATTACACGAAGGTACTTCGCCCTCATCAGCAGCAGTCCTTGGTATAGTTATTCTGGCGGCTAGCTTCCCACGCTATGCGTGCCGCCATCGCACCTGGTTAAGCTTTTCCTAGACGCTAGAGCTATGCGTTGTCCGCGCAACCTTGAGCGATCGGAAAGCACGTTTCCCCCTCTTGGCCGGCGGAGAAGGGATGCTTCGTTCCGGCCGCGAAGCTCTCCACATCTCTGTAAGGTGCCTTGTGGATGTCTCGCGCTGAAGATGCCCTCTCGGTGAGCGCATATTTCACCCCTCATCTTTTAAGAGGTTCAATACATACGAGCATTTGTCTAGCAAACCAGATTTTTTTCAAGGGAATTTTCCACGTCTCAGTAATTTCTCTCGTCGTATTCGAGTGCTGATTGCCGTGTTATAGTTTGTTAACGAAGCTTTCCCTCAAGTCTAAATATTTTAAGGCAGTTTTCCTAGCCTCTAAAGCCGCTCGAGTTCGCTCTTCTCCTTGAGCGGCCATTTTTCCTAGAAAGTATGCCTTCCAACTACTCTGCCCTTAAACTGGCTCTCTCAACTACTACACGCAGAGACAAAGCAACAGCGCGCGCATTAGATCCCATAGATGAGATGAATATTTACAATTAGTATTAGGGTTAAAATTATATTCGAGTGCTGATTGCCGTGCTATCGTTTGCTAACGAAGCTTTCCCTCAAGTCTAAATATTTTAAGGCAGTTTGTCGTGTGCGTATCGTGGCTACGCACGCTTATATCGCATTCCGTTTCTCTACCACGGCTGCGCTTTAAAACCACGGCGCTGCAGTTTTTGCTTTTCTTTTCTTTCTTCTTCTCCGCCCTTAAACTGGCTCTCTCAACTACTACACGCAGAGACAAAGAAACAGCGCGCGCATTAGATCCCATAGATGAGATGAATATTTACAATTAGTATTAGGGTTATAATTATATTCGAGTGCTGATTGCCGTGCTATCGTTTGCTAACGAAGCTTTCCCTCAAGTCTAAATATTTTAAGGCAGTTTGTCGTGTGCGTATCATGGCTACGCACGCTTATATCGCATTCCGTTTCTCTACCACGGGTGCGCTTTAAAACCACGGCGCTGCAGTTTTTGCTTTTCTCTTCTTTCTTCTTCTCCGCCCTTAAACTGGCTCTCTTAACTGTACTACACGCAGAGACAAAGAAACAGCGCGCGAATGCGATCCCATAGATGAGATGAATATATATATATATATATATATATATATATATATATATATATATAGAAAACTATCAGTCATAGCTCTCGTAGTATAGCCCTCTGGGCCGTTTCCTTTTTTTTTCGAAAGTAGTCCTATTAGGGTTATTATAATTACACGAAGGTACTTCGCCCTCATCAGCAGCAGTCCTTGGTATAGTTATTCTGGCGGCTAGCTTCCCACGCTATGCGTGCCGCCATCGCACCTGGTTAAGCTTTTCCTAGACGCTAGAGCTATGCGTTGTCCGCGCAACCTTGAGCGATCGGAAAGCACGTTTCCCCCTCTTGGCCGGCGGAGAAGGGATGCTTCGTTCCGGCCGCGAAGCTCTCCACATCTCTGTAAGGTGCCTTGTGGATGTCTCGCGCTGAAGATGCCCTCTCGGTGAGCGCATATTTCACCCCTCATCTTTTAAGAGGTTCAATACATACGAGCATTTGTCTAGCAAACCAGATTTTTTTCAAGGGAATTTTCCACGTCTCAGTAATTTCTCTCGTCGTATTCGAGTGCTGATTGCCGTGTTATAGTTTGTTAACGAAGCTTTCCCTCAAGTCTAAATATGTTAAGGCAGTTTTCCTAGCCTCTAAAGCCGCTCGAGTTCGCTCTTCTCCTTGAGCGGCCATTTTTCCTAGAAAGTATGCCTTCCAACTACTCGGAATCAGCAAAAACCGACTATCGCGGACAACATGAGTCTCTTTCCACGTAAGTGTGAGGCTCGGAGGAGGAGCTGTGGCGCTTGAAAGTAGCCTGGGGCCTGACGAACCAACCGACTGAGCTATCTTTCCGGGCAACATTGAAGGGTCACGAGTTCAAATCACCTGTTATGTTCCGTTTTTTTTTTTTTTTTCCGCCCCTTTTTCTTTCTTTTTTTTTCTTCCTTTTAATGTCTTTTCCTTTATTTTATCACTGTACGGGAACCCTCCTAAAAAAAAAAAAAAAAAAAAAAAAAAGAATAGATATATATCTTCAAATATGTAAGGCCTCACATGTGCAGGTCATAAATACGAGGTTCTCTAGCCGAGTGCCATCCATGCGGTATAACCGAGCTCAGATTGGTCCACCTTGACTGACCAAGTAGGGCACCACTGTAGGTTAAATGAGGCGTACAACTCCTGCGGGACCCGCCGTGGTTGCTCAGTGGTTATGGTGTTAGACTGCTGAGCACGAGGTCGCGGGATCGGACCCCGACCACGGCGGCCGCATTTCGATGGGGGCGAAATGCGAAAACACCCGTGTACTTAGAATTAAGTGCACGTTAAAGAACCCCAGGTGGTCGAAATTTTCGGAGTCCTCCACTACGGCGTGCATAATCAGAAAGTGGTTTCGTCACGTAAAACCCCATAAATTAATTTTTAATTTAACTCCTACGGGGACGGTAGAGTATCCGTCTCCAGTGCAAGAGGACCGTGATTCAAATCCCGGTGGCGCGCTATTCTCCACCGGAAAATAAAAAAAAAAAAAAAAAAAAAAAAAAAAACCCGTGTGTTGAGAAAATTGCACAAACAGGCCTGGAGTGCGGCCTGATCCCGGTGACCAGAACCGGTAACGCACTCTCTCACCAGAGCAGGATTGGCCACCCTGGTGCAGTACTTGGCCACAACCTCCTATATGAATACAACAATCGAACCCCGGCCCTCAGTCCCCAGCAGCCGCGAAGCAACTGACCACGGCGGCGGTCAGATCTGTGACGCTGCAGAGGGTGCTAAGAATACCTGGCTCCGGACAGGCCGCCATTGGAATCTGAACCTGGCAACGTTTAACGTTAGAACGCTATCTAGTGAGGCGAGTCTAGCAGTGTTATTGGAGGAATTAGAGGGTAGTAAATGGGATATAATAGGACTCAGTGAGGTTAGGAGGACAAAAGAAGCATATACAGTGCTAAAAAGCGGGCATGTACTGTGTTACCGGGGCTTAGCGGAGAGACGAGAACTAGGAGTCGGATTCCTGATTAATAAGGAAATAGCTGGTAACATACAGGAATTCTATAGCATTAACGAGAGGGTGGCATGTCTTGTTGTGAAACTTAATAAGAGGTGCAAAATGAAGGTTGTACAGGTCTACGCTCCTACATCTAGTCATGATGACCAGGAAGTCGAAAGCTTTTATGAAGACGTAGAATCGGCGATGGGTAAAGTCAAAACAAAATACACTATACTGATGGGCGACTTCAATGCCAGGGTAGGCAAGAAGCAGGCTGGAGACAAGTCAGTGGGGGAATATGGCATAGGCTCTAGGAATAGCAGAGGAGAATTATTAGTAGAGTTTGCAGAACAGAATAATATGCGTATAATGAATACCTTTTTCCGCAAGCGGGTTAGCCGAAAGTGGACGTGGAGGAGCCCGAATGGTGAGACTAGAAATGAAATCGACTTCATACTCTGCGCGAACCCTGGCATCATTCAAGATGTAGACGTGCTCGGCAAGGTACGCTGCAGTGACCACAGGATGGTAAGAACTCGAATTAGCCTAGACTTGAGGAGGGAACGAAAGAAACTGGTACACAAGAAGCCAATCAATGAGTTAGCGGTAAGAGGGAAACTAGAGGAATTCCGGATCAAACTACAGAACAGGTATTCGGCTTTAACTCAGGAAGAGGACCTTAGTGTTGAAGCAATGAACGACAATCTCATGGGCATCATCAAGGAGTGCGCAATAGAAGTCGGTGGTAACGCCGTTAGACAGGAAACCAGTAAGCTATCGCAGGAGACGAAAGATCTGATCAAGAAACGCCAATGTATGAAAGCCTCTAATCCTACAGCTAGAATAGAACTGGCAGAACTTTCTAAGTTAATCAACAAGCGTAAGACAGCGGACATCAGGAACTATAATATGGATAGAATTGAACAGGCTCTCAGGAAAGGAGGAAGCCTAAAAACAGTGAAAAAGAAACTAGGAATAGGCAAGAATCAGATGTGTGCGTTAAGAGACAAAGCCGGCAATATCGTTACTAATATGGACGAGATAGTTCAAGTGGCTGAGGAGTTCTATAGAGATTTATACAGTACCAGTGGCACCCACGACGATAGTGGAAGAGAGAAGAGCCTAGAGGAATTCGAAATCCCACAGGTAACGCCAGAAGAAGTGAAGAAAGCCTTAGGAGCTATGCAAAGGGGGAAGGCAGCTGGGGAGGATCAGGTAACAGCAGATTTGTTGAAGGATGGTGGTCAGATTGTTCTAGAGAAACTGGCCACCCTGTATACGCAATGCCTCATAACCTCGAGCGTACCGGAATCTTGGAAGAACGCTAACATAATCCTAATCCATAAGAAAGGGGACGCCAAAGACTTGAAAAATTATAGACCGATCAGCTTACTGTCCGTTGCCTACAAAGTATTTACTAAGGTAATCGCAAATAGAATCAGGAACACCTTAGACTTCTGTCAACCAAAGGACCAGGCAGGATTCCGTAAAGGCTACTCAACAATAGACCATATTCACACTATCAATCAAGTGATAGAGAAATGTGCAGAATATAACCAACCCTTATATATAGCTTTCATTGATTACGAGAAAGCGTTTGATTCAGTCGAAACCTCAGCAGTCATGGAGGCATTACGGAATCAGGGTGTAGATGAGCCATATGTAAAAATACTGGAAGATATCTATAGCGGCTCCACAGCCACCGTAGTCCTCCACAAAGAAAGCAACAAAATCCCTATAAAGAAAGGCGTCAGACAGGGAGATACGATATCTCCAATGCTATTCACAGCATGTTTACAAGAGGTATTCAGAGGCCTGGAGTGGGAAGAATTGGGGATAAAAGTTGATGGAGAATACCTTAGCAACTTGCGATTCGCTGATGATATTGCCTTGCTTAGTAACTCAGGAGACCAATTGCAATGCATGCTCACTGACCTAGAGAGACAAAGCAGAAGGGTGGGTCTGAAAATTAATCTGCAGAAAACTAAAGTACTGTTTAACAGTCTCGGAAGAGAACAGCAGTTTACGATAGGTAGCGAAACACTGGAAGTGGTAAGGGAATACATCTACTTAGGGCAGGTAGTGACCACGGATCCGGATCATGAGACTGAAATAACCAGAAGAATAAGAATGGGTTGGGGTGCGTTTGGCAGGCATTCTCAAATCATGAACAGTAGGTTGCCACTATCCCTCAAAAGGAAAGTGTACAACAGCTGTGTGTTACCAGTACTCACATATGGGGCAGAAACCTGGAGGCTTACGAAAAGGGTTCTGCTGAAATTGAGAACGACGCAACGAGCTATGGAAAGAAGAATGATGGGTGTAACGTTAAGGGATAAGAAAAGAGCAGATTGGGTGAGGCAACAAACGCGGGTAAACGACATCTTAGTTGAAATCAAGAAAAAGAAATGGGCATGGGCCGGACATGTAATGAGGAGGGAAGATAACCGATGGTCACTAAGAGCTACGGACTGGATTCCAAGAGAAGGGAAGCGTAGCAGGGGGCGGCAGAAAGTTAGGTGGGCAGATGACATTAAGACGTTTGCAGGGACAACATGGCCACAATTAGTACATGACCGGGGCAGTTGGAGAAGTATGGGAGAGGCCTTTGCCCTGCAGTGGGCGTAACTAGGCTGATGATGATGATGACACAGTGAGATATGCAGCACACTGTATGTGCGATGGAGCATGAATTTAAGGCATTTATCGTCTGTGCTCTTTGCTACCTTGTAGAAACTAAAAGATTTGATGTACCTTTTGAAGCATTCCAAGACTAGCTCTGGCAATGAGAGGGAAACCAGCTTCTCCCCAAGGCACGACCTGCATATTAAAGCTGACGTTCATCTTATACACACACGAACTGCTAAGGGTAGGTTTGAAACTTTTGACTGTTGGACGAACAGCTCAGCAAGTTTCAATCATCCTGGAGAGTATTACCAACACATGATCGTCCAGGAAAGTCAAGGTATTATCTATAAACTGGAAGCTTGTTGTTGAGAGGAAACGCATATTAAGAAATAGTGCACTGGACATAATTCAACACTTGCTCAGGACACATTTTAAAAATAAATGCAACTCTGGTGAGGGCCAAAAAAAAAAAATAGCTACTTTTCCTGGCTTTCTAAAATTCAGTGTAGCCTGCCCCCTCACTACTTCTTAATCGTTTTCTCCTTTCACATGACCGTGATGTCTTGCAAAAGCGATTAAATTCATGCCACTGATTTTTTTTGCTTTAAACCATTTTCTTTTTTTCAGCTACAGAAGTACTATGACGGAGATGACAGCTCATATCCGCCATTGAAATTGTCGGGAGTCGTCCAGATCAACATGGACAAGGCAGTTTTGCAAGAACCTCTGGTTTGTTGTTTTGTTGTGGACTCCTGTTTCTTTCACAAATTCAAAACAGTTCTGAAGTGTGTGTCTATTTTTTTCTAGTTCTTTTCTTTTTAATTAGGAAAATTCATTGTTCATAAAACAAAATATAGTGCAATTATCAGAAATAAGTGGCCCTAAACCTAATGGTTTAAGGCTCAATGATTGAGGCAGATACTAATGAATGCTATGAAAATGTAGGTTCAGTTTCTTGTGTGTGCAACCTGCATTCCATCAAGCCCTATGATTTTGGTATAGTGCTTGCAGTAGTTAACCTAGCTCACAAAAATATGTGCTGATAAGTTTACCTGGATCTAAACAGGGTAATGCATTTTTAGTCACCTTATGTAATGGTATGTATAATTGTGCTGAAATGCACATCTAGTACTAAAAATGGATGGACATGGACAGATATGAAAATTGTTAAAAAAACGCAATCATCTCTAGTTTGAATTTGTGCTGCACTCTTTAGCTTTACACCATAAACCAACCGGCTAAGTAACATTAAAAAGAACAGTAAAGTGAATTTAAATTTTGTATGTAGGCTGTAAATTTAGGAAGAGATGACTGGCGAATTCTTTAGTGCTTTTCAGAATTGTTATGTGATGAGCTGAAATTCAGTAGCACACATGCAGTCTTCAATACCTTCTAATTGTTGTTGATCGTACAAAAGTTAAATTTTCATTTTGTTTTCATTGGCTGGGTACCTTTATTGTGTTTGTATCTGAGGCAAAGATAAAAAACCAAGAATTAAACATGTACTGGCAACAGACCTCTCAAGTAAGGTGCTGGTACGAAATCGGCCTGGGCTCCTTTCATTATTGTCCTTTTGGTGTTCACTCTGAGAGACTATATGACGATGACATACAAAACCATATGACAAGTCCTGAGATGGAAGGGCACACTTAGGAGACTGATTTAGTATGTGCTGGAATTAAATATTTTGTGAGTTCATGTTCTGCTTGTAATGCAGAAATGATGCTCCTTATTTGGTATAAACCTCCCGTATTCCCTTGGGAGAGTTTTACTCAAGGAATGAGCTTTCTGCGGAGTACCCCACATCAAGCCATCTCCTCATCCACCTCTATTTTGGGTAACACTAGTTAGCTAAGCTAACATATTGTAGTTCACTCAAGCCATAGGTATTACCGGCCTGTAGTGGCACCTACTGGAATAAACATCAGCACTTCACGCATGATTGGATTATATTACTATGTCATTTAGAGTGTGGGGAGTACAAATAAGCTTTTCACCTGCCACTGTGGCTCAGTGGCAATGGTTTTCTGTTTTGCTGTGCATAAGGTTGCAGGTTCGATTCACGACTGTGGCAGCCACATTTCAATAGGGGCGTAATACAAGAACAATTGTGTACATAGATCTGCAATTAATCCAATACAATTAATCTGCAAGCCTTCAGCGCAGTGCCCTTCATGACCTACGTGTAGTTTTGGGATGTTAAACCCCACAATATAAATTTTCAAAAAATTTGCTTTTTTTTTCGAACTGTGTTTTTCAAATAACATGCTTAATATGAGGACAGAAATTGCAAAATGTGGTACAAGCAATCTGGATTCAACTTTTCAGAAGCAAAGAAACAAATTATGAAATAGCCTTTAGTGCCCTTTTAATGCTGCATGACTAGTGCCTGTGTGTTTTGTTTGGCATGTTTTCATTAGAGCTCACATCACCTGAATTACGGCAACTCTGTTCACAACTTCCACATTTTCTGTTTTTCAACATCGAGCACTCATTACGTCAGAAAAAAATTGGGTAGGCTGCATCAGGGATGCAGCTGTAGTGGGGTGTGTGAAACGCATAGTACGTGCTGCATATGGTGTATGGACACTATAGTGCACAAATGACGTAGCCAAGTACACAATTTACATTTACTCGCACATTAAAAAGGTTACATGCCTAACTAGTCTAATTTTGCTATTGGGTTTGCTCCCTATTCACAGTGGGCCCACTTGTTTTGCAGAGGGCGTTTGAGCACTAGGGTGAAGAAATGGTCCCTTCTACTGGTGGTGCACGAGACTTCCCTGTGCCGCTTGAGTCCGTCGTACTCGTAGATAGATGGTTGGGGCTCCTACCCTTATGCTCGCTATGGAGACAGACATGTTCACGTTTTGCTGTGGTGAAAGGGGTTGGATATCCCTCTTTCTCGCTGTCAGAGTCTCTTCATGCCATTTTTGGACTGTACATGTCGAACACAGGAAGGGAGCTGGGGCATAGCCGAGGAAGCATGAAATTTTTGCAACACATTGAATGTTTTTAGGCCTTACAGCTCCTAAGGAACACCAGTTTGAGTTTTATAAAATACAGTTAAATCTCGATAGAACGAACTTGAATATAACGAAATTCTTGATATAACGAAGTATTTAACTTTTCATAACCTCTTATCCATAGAACACCAAGTAATTAGAAGCTCAGTATAACGAAGTGCGTTTGTATACGATTTCAATGTAACGAACTTTCACTTCCGCAGCAAAGGAATGCCGAGACAATGAATTGAAACTTACGCGGACGCAGATGGTCAAATGATTGTACTACAAGCGGCTGCTTGCAAGCGCACCTCTCAAATTGTGTGTGCCGCGACAAGAGCGACCGCCAAAGTGAAACCGCATCATGTTCCATATAAAGTCCATGTGCGATAAGATCCTATCGTGCACCACACACTTTGTTTATTAGGTGCGAGGGTGAGATAGAAAGATGGTGGCTTCACCCACGAGTGCTGCCTCCCCACGCGAGCAAAGGGAAAGAGTGGGAAAGGAGTGAGCTCGCGATAGCGGCGATCAAGCTTGCACGAGGTGCAGGGCGGGAGGGTAAGTTGGTGCGCATCGCGATTTCTGGCGTGCGTCTCGGCCATTGCTGCACATGGCTGTAAGCGCGACTGAGTGCATATGCAGCCACGCACCCTGCTTTAGGGGTAATATGCCATGTGTGCAAAGAGTGGGCATGCCGACACGGCGTGGCACCATGTAAGCTGTCTTACTGCGCGTTTAGTATTGAAGGTTGCATAATCTCGAGTTTCGGTGGCCCGTTGGAGCGAGAGGCAGATGAAGCATTTGCTCCCTGCTGGCGGTACTTTTCATGATACCGTCTTCCCAGTGTGGGCGACGGTATCAGCCGCGGGGGTGAAGTGCATGTGAAAGCATGGCTGGCTTTGCTTAATTCGTACCACCGAGAAGATAATGTCAACGTACACGGCATGAAACCGTATCATTCGTTACCAACTCCCGAATTCATCAAAATGAATTGTTTTCTCATTCAAGTTTGCTTTTTTCGATTGCCCGGTAATTCAGAAAATTCTGCGGCCCCTTTCCATGGAAGAAAAATTGATCGATGACTGCACTTACTTGCATGAAAGGTCGAACTTCAATACGAAATTTCTATATAACAAAGCAAATTGCCGATTTTACCTTCGTTATATCAAGGTTTAACTGTAGCGAGCCCGGGATACATGGAGCGAACTTTCATAGCGAACATCACCCGGCACAAATAGACACAGCGGGACGACGCCGATGGTTCACTGGCTTACATTCAGCGATAAACAGATCGACACCGCCGCGCGCTCGCCGCTTATTTGTCAGTTCTGCCATGCCCTAAGAATGTGCTTTTGGATAAGAAAAAGAATACTAAATAGGGTTCTTATTGTATTATTTGTTGCTAATGACTAACAACTTGAAAAACAAGTTTTCTAGAGGCGCTTACAAATGATTTCCGCACATTTCATTGAGCTGTAAGCGTTTTAGCGGGCTGGCTTTGCGCTGTTTGGCTATGTTGAGCGGTGACACCGCGGAGCGCAGGCTTTGCAGAAGGTTTTGTGGTTCTCCAACTGTTTCTTTAGTTTACTTTGTGTAAAAGCACATTGTAGTTATTCATGTTTACTTCAGTTTCAGTTCCTGTTTTAAAGCCTCCTCCAACAAGCGTTTACTATTGCAGCCGAAGAGGATAGAATTATCGGTATTTGGCGTGAAATGGGCCTGTCAGCGGCTCTCGTTCTCGATGCCAGAAGACCAGGCATGGTTGGCTTCTAACTGTAATCTGTCATCGCTCTTTTCCCTCAGGGCACTCGAGCAGAAGGGACTAATGGTTGATGTATAGCAGGGGTGGTTTCTGACCGAACCACAAAACTAAGCTTTGCAAGCATGCGTGCCGACAGCAAAGAAAAAAAAATGGCTTCGGGCGCCATGAACGAGAAACCGTTTCGTCCCCTATACCCGAACCCATATGGGCGGCACCACACACACAGAAAAGACAATAATAAGAAAACGAATACAATGCACACACTATTTTGTGCCATGGAACCTTCGATCAGGTTGGTAAGAAAACTGCACCGCCCTTATAGTTATTATCTGTTTCGTGAGCACCTCACTTAATTTTGTAGACGAAAAATAAGTTTACACAAATTTGTACTTTTAAGCATTCAATATCCGGCTGTAATGACCAACGGTGTCGCTTTTACACACAGAGTCGCACACTGTTTCACAGTGTTTCACACACTGTCGTTAGGCGACAGTTCGGCAATAACATAGGCAATGATGGTGAAAAGTCTAACCTCGAAACGTCGAACCTCGTAGCCGATGTATTTTCACGGTCGCAGCAGCATTGCCGACCATCTTCTCCTCCGCATTCCAAATGCCACACACCGTAGAGAACGGTAGATCCTCAAACTCACTCAAGGTATGGGACAGCTTTTCCGCCAGCCCCCTCTTCTCTACAAACACCCGTATAAGGCGGACGTAACGTGCAGCATCTACCACTGTCGGGCCTTGATCGCCTGTGCTGTCGCTTTCTGTGCCGTCCTCATCACTGTCGTTAGGCGACACTTCGGCAATAAAAGAGGGAACGATGGTGAAAAGTCTAACCTCGAAACGTCGAACCTCGTAGCCGATGTATTTTCACGGTCGCAGCAGCATTGCTGGCCAACTTCTCCTCTGCATTCCAAATGCCGCACGCCGTAGACAACGGTAGATCCTTCTCGCGTGCCAGCTCTGACTCTTCGTGCCACGTTCGACAGTACAGATGATCTCCAATTTTTCTTCTTTGCTAAGCACCCTGTTTTTGTCCTATCTTGCACGACACCCCAACACAAGCCACAACGCTCAGACTCTGGCACGGCATCAAAATAATGATGATGTTGTTGTGGCTTCACCCTTCCAAGTGCCCTGTACGTTTGCACTTGGAGGCTGTTCGAATCTCTGAGGCTTGTTTTGCTGAGCCGCCGTGGTTTCGTGACGAAAAGTGGAAACACTACGTGTTAACCGATACGTACAGATACAAAACGCATTATGTTCAATGGCTGCTTAGTCGGAGATTTGACTTTACCACTTTTAAAATGAAACTATTGTTTAAGCGAGTACGGTTTAACGAGGTTTTACTGTAACATGTTTTCATTACAATGGTTTCAACAAGCAATCCCCTTTAAGCCTTTTTAATGAGGTGTCGTGTCAAGTTCGAGCAACGCCCGATACGGCGTCGGAAATTTCGGTTGTTATGCATTGGTTCAACAGACAGCTTGTAAGTCAGTTTTGTTGCACAACAACCGCATGGTTTTATGGAGTAGGTAACATTGTCGTGGATAAGTTCGAGCAGCTCCAAAAAATCTGCCTTTTTCTTATATCTAAAACTTGTTGCAGGAGCTGTGCACTCACCGAAAGCACATTTATTTGCAGTAAAAGCATCATTTAGTTCCAATTGTTGTGCTGGGAATTTGTCCTTTTCTCTGGCGAGTTGAGGACAGCTTCTTTCGACTTCAAGATCATAGAAAGTGAGCTTCATGCGATCCTGAAACGAGCTGGAAAAACTTTTTTCTTGCTGATCGAGATTGCTTGCAAGATACTAGCCTAGCCTTCAAGCTATAAGGTATTGTGTTTAGTACTACCACCTCTACCGCTGCTCATACTTGTCACTTGCCATGTGGCACCTACAAAAACACCAAATGGGGTGCTGCTGCACAGCATGTGTAAGATACGGAACTATGCTGTGTAGAGTGCATGATACTATGCGACAATACGTGTGTCCTCTAGGGCACCTACTAGTGCCTCTGATCAACATTGCACTTGCCTATGTATTGCCTCTGAGATCTGGCGGCACATTTTGAAGGGCATGACCAGCTAATTTTTGCTGTAGGGAAATACGCTGTTCCACTTCAGTAGCCGCTCTCTGTCGTGCAGCACGATTTGAAAGGTGCATTCGCAAACAATTGCATGTGATTCAACAACTTGGCCATGGTGTCCACAGTAGTTTCAATTTATTGCCTCGGTCTTCTTTGGAAGCAGCAGTGAAATTTTGTTATACAGTTAAACCTTGACATAACAAAATCGGTAAAGTCGGGAATTTGTTTTGTTATATCAAAATTTTGTTGTACTGAAATTAAACCTTTAATGCAAATAAGTACAGTCACAGACTGATTTTTCTTGCAAGGAAAGGTGCTGCAGACTTTTCCAAATTATCGGGCATTTGAAAAAAGCAAACTTAAATGAAAAACTAATTCATTCTGATGAATTTGGGAGTCAGCGACGAATGATACGGTTTAATGCCACATCAATGATATATTCACATTGTTGGTACGAATTAAGCCAAGTCAGCCACACTTTCACATGCACTCCATCCCTGCGGCTGATAGCATCGCCCGCACTAAGAATACACTATCATGAAAAGCGCCTGCAACGGGGAGCAAATGCTTCGTTTGCCTCTCACTCTAACGGGTCGCCAAAACTCGAGATTGCGCTGCCTCCAATACTGAGTGTGTGGGCAGACAGCTTAAATGATGCCATGCTGTCTCAGCATGCCCACTCTTTGCACATGCGGCAGATTACCTCTAAAGCAGGATGCGCGGCTGTGTATGCACTCAGCCGCGCTTACAGACGTGTGCAGCCTTGGCTAAGACGCGAGCCAGAAATCAAGACGTGTGCAAGCTTACCCTCTACTCCAGCCACCCCCTCCCCCTCTTTCCCTCTGCTCGCACGGAAAGGCGGCAGTCATGAAGCCACCATCTTTCTTGTTTCACCCTCGCACAATTTCACTTTTACCTAAAGCACACGGGGCGCGGTAGGATCTTATTGCAGTTGTGCTTCATAAGGAACATGATGCAGCTCCACTTTGGCGGTCGCTCTTGTCGCACGGCACGCTGCACAGAGGTGCGCTTGCCAGCAGCCACTTGTAATTACATCATTTGACCATCTTCATCCGCAGAAGTTTCAATTTATTGTCTCGGCATTGCTTTGGGGTGGCAATGAAATTTTGCTGTATTCAAACGCATACAAACACACTTCGTTATATTAAGGTTCTAAATACATGGTGCTGTATAGACCAGAGGTAATTAAAAGTAAGGTACTTCGTTATATAGAGAATTTCGTTATATACAGGTTTGTTATATGGAGGTTTAATTTATTGAGGTTAAAAATACATGGCATTCGATGGTCATGATGATATAAAAAGTTAAATAGTAATTCATGATATTGAGAGTTTATTTATATTGGAGTTTGTTATTTGAGGTTTAGCTGTGATAATAATATTTGATAACTTAAGTATATTTTAATACACCCGATTTCTGTTATTTTACTGTGGAGGGATATATGAAATTGCTTCAAATTTTTTTGAAGTGTTTGCAAAGGGCACTTTTTGGAGCTTCAAGTGCAGTCAAATTAAAATGCAATTCAAGTCTGTGGGAATCAGTTACGAATTGAAACATTATAGTTTCCTGCCCAACTTATTTATGCAGTGCTTTATTTTTTCTTTCTGTCTTTCTCTCACATGCAGAGTCAGCTTGTCCTTGGTTGCCATCGGTGCCTCATGGTTGCAAAGAAACATTCTCAAGGCTCTAGTGATGATAGACAAGGAAGTGGTGTGCAGCATACTATCCTGGAGCTCTTGAGGAACCTAACAAATGTCATGGTGGATGCTGAATTGGAGGCTTTCTCACTGGTACTGCATTGTGATTGAAATTAGCATTGAAAAGATTTCCTTTGTCTTTTTGCGTCATTTGGGACCAGTTTCACTTGAATGTATTGCATTCTGATTTCAGGACAAGATGTCTGACTTTAGCACAAGTAGTGTCGGTCAAAAGAACAGACTCATTGCAATAGAGCTAAGAAATATTTGTGAAGCACTCATTGAGCACACCCTGTCATGTGGAAGTTGGAGGTAGGTACGAAAATTTTAAAAAAATGAAAGCTATTGGAATCTTCCGTATTTTGTGGACTTACTTACAGTGCCAGCAGTGCACAAGTCGCCCTCAAGCTTTTTGGGCAGCTGAATGGCATTGAGCAGTTGCTTCAAAGTGCTTCCAACAAAAAGAAGGACAATAAAGCTAATGCTTCCAGCAAGAGGAAGGATGCCAAAGTAAAACCGGCACCACGAAAAAGTTTGCCTTCACTTCTTAGCACAAAGTTCTTGGGGAAGCTCTTGCAGAACCTTTTCTGGTAGGTGGCAGAATATATTCAATTTTTTTTTTATTTCTTTAGATGTGCTCTTCATTTTTCTTGTAGCTCTTCATCTGAATACAGCGGCCTCTCAGAATTGTTGGAAAATTCAAGCTTCATGCAGCACATAGTTGGCGCAGCACGGCATGAACTTGGGAAAGTTCAGGATCCTGGGACTTTTGAGGCCCTTTACAATGAACGCCTCCTCCAGTCACACTTCAAGATTTCCAGGCAAGTCTGTGCAAGTCTCAGTGTTAAGTGTCAGTACTAAGCACATCTTCAGCAAAGGTGTGCTTCCATCATCACTAATGAGGCCTCAGGAAGTATACTATTTACAATGTATTATATGGTTCAGCACCCTAGTAGCTCATTAAATTCACAGCAGGAGCCACCAAGCTGAGCTTTAATTTCTTTATATCTGTAGAAAAGTATGCAGGATGTAATGTATCAGTTGAATTGGCTTTTTTGAATCGTTACGAATTGTCTTTCACGCCGTGTCGTCGGCAGGAGGAGTTGCCAGTGTATAGTCAACGACCGATTTTCCGGACGCCTGGTTTTTGTGAAATGGCCGATAATGCAGACGGCTTCGCGGCACCACCACATGCCCTATAGAGTATAAGAACGTACGTCTGTAATTTCAGGCCCAAAGACCCTTCGCTGTCCGATTTTTCAGACTTTGCCGCGACCGCAGGTCCGAAACGGCATTAATCAAAGCCAACACCGCCGTTTTGATTATCTTGCCGCCTTACAGCGTTCTCGCACGCAGATCCGCTGGCAGCCGTAGCCACCAACGCAGAAACGCGAGGCTTAGCTGCTTCGACGTTCGCCGTTAATGTTCTTGCTGTTCAGTGCCGTGTTTTTCATTGAAAGAATTCGCCTCTGTCAGCAATGCGACTCTGCCTTTGTGGTCCCCGCCATTAGCTTCGAAGCTCGGAAAGCATGGCGCGTTGCATAAGGCAGGTTCCTGAAAGTTATCTTCACGTTAGTACGGTAGTGTTACGTAGTGAAGCATACGCAGAAGTATTGCAGTGAAGCATAACAAGTGTCGGACGGGGCAATTGTCACGGAATGCAGTATGTATTCCTTAATTATACACGCGTACACTCGCCATCTCCTGTCACAGTACGAGCACCGATATGCCTAATAACTGTACTGGCACGCATTCAGAGCTTTTTCGCATATGCTTGTGGCGATTTGAGCCCTTAAAGGACCCTGAAACGATTTTGACGAGTTTGTACAAATGTACTGAGTCGATAGAGTAGGTCCTTCTGATCATTAATGGACGCATCTAAGTGCTCCGCATAAAGCGTGTAATTTATTATAAGGTTTTAAATATGTACATCCCTGTCGATCGCAGCACTGCTCGGTGGAATTTTCAGCCGCCCCTACCCATATGACGTAAATCCCCCAATTGACATCAGTAGGGCGGGCTATCCGATTGGCTGCCTAGGGCGGGTCATCGATAATTTTTCCATCTTTAGGGTGAACAAATGATGTTTGTAATAGTTGCAATGTTAGTTCATTTGTTTCTATAGAAAGAAAGTAACAGAAAGAGAATGCAGAAGAACAATTTCTCACTACACTTAGGCACTTCCGGCACACAGCAAGCGTCGTCTGCTTGTCTTACAACGTGCTCCATTTGAGAGCGCCGCGGTCAGTTTCAGTCTGAGTCTTTTCGCAAGCACTATGATTTGACTTTGTTGCGTTTTGGACTGCAAACGTAGCGACTGGCAATATGCTGAGCTGCGACATCGTGTCCCTCTGCAAGGCAGCAGACAAGCAGACTGGCTGCAGTGCATCGGACTGCTGCTATCCAATCGGCACCAGGATTAGCATGTTTGCGGCCGTCACTAAACACCTGAAGATTACTAACGCAATAGCGTTTCGCGAGTCCGGTGTTAGGGTAAATGCAAGCGCAAGGGCCACAAGGCCTGGCCCTTTGACCATGTCGTTTCACGGGATGAGCAGAAGTGCAAATGTGAATGGTCTGCACAGTGCAGCCACTTGGTGGCACAGAGCTCAACCACACACAGTAAGAGGAACGAAATGTATTCTTCTTTGCTGCTGGTGTAAATTTTTCGCAGGTGTGCAATCGTTAACACATTGTTTTTGTAAATGTTTAAAATGTTTTACACTTGGTTAAAGCAATATTAGCGCTTTGTTTGGCTGGTTAAGCTCTGCGCCAACAGGTGGCTGGACCGCGGAGACCGATCGGGCCGCTCACGTGCATCTACGCTAAAGTTCCTTCATCAGCTTGAGTGTATGCGTCCACCGTTTCATCGAAACGCCCAGCTTGCCTGTGGTTACTGGAATACCTAATACGTTCGGCACTGCGACAGGATGCTCGCAACACATGCTTCTTCGATAGCTCTCAATTGGAGTCGACAGCCAAGCAGCTGGCAGAGACTTTGGAGAGGCTTTGCGTGCTCGCTCCTAGAGAACCGGAAGTCAATGACTCGACATGCCACCATGACGCAGTGAAGGTGGAGCTTAGCCCCGATCACTCGGTGAACAAGTTGAAGAGAAAATGCATGACTATGTAGGAGGTTAACTTGTAATATTCTGTAGCTCTGTTAATATGAGACGTTTCACACAAATTGTGGTGCGAGTGATTAACTTTAACTGTACCCTATGCGTCTACAAAATTTGTCCGAACAGTTTCAGAGGCCGCAGTAAAAGACATGCATTTATTTTGTCGAACTGCCTGATTTTTCAAATGTTTTCGCGGCCCCTAGGGAGCACTAAAAGTTGTGCGTTCACTGTACAACTGACCAAGAGGATGATTCAAATGGTTCGTGAAGTGAACATGCATCGGAAGGAGGACGAGAACAGAAGGGACTGTTCTCGTTCACTGAGAAATTGAATGAACGGGAAAGGAGGTGTGCCACCGCTCCTTTGAAGAAGCTTGAGATCAAAAAACAAAGTGTATTGGCTGACGCCGAGAGGCAGGACTCCCTCATTCAAACCAAAATAAACTCTTTCAAGCAACGAAATGCCACACTGAGGCGTTGTGCATGGGCTGAGAGTATGTCTGGACAGCTGAGGGTGACTTAACAGCTGTTGAGAGAGAATCTCACTTGTGACAAAGTTCAGACATCATACCAACGAGCTTGTAATCAATTGATAGAAATAGCTCATATTCAAAAATATTTGCTTCTGTATGCATCTCCTTTTTATTCGTATTTGAGAACAATCGACTCGATTCCCAGTTGGTTCTACCTTTTTTTTTCGAAGATATTTTATTTGCTGAGCATTTCACTAGCCCCTACCCCACGCCCGCTTTCTGTTTTCTTATTGAATAAAATAAGCATTACTCCTTTTTATAAAACCTGAAAGTCGCTTTTTTATTTTTTTAACATTCTTACTAGAGAGTGACAGCATCAGGCAACATGGTGTCAGCCTGCCTTGGCATAAAACGAAGTTCTGTGTCACTCAGGGAATATTGCAAAGCCACTCAGGGAAGACCTGGAAAACTCAGGGAATTCAGAAATGTCAACTTGGTAGACACACTGTGCGTGTCACTTTATGGCTGGTGAACACACTTTGTGCATTTGAAAACAGTCCCTTGCACCCAGGCCGCTTGCACTGCTGGCATGTGTGTTCCACAGCTGGCCAATGACCTGTACTGTTCATGCAGATGCTAGCGACTGGCAAGGGTCTCATTGGCCCTCTTTTTTTTCTTGCATTTAAGCTTAGCTTCCACTGATAATGAGCACGGTCTTCCCCTTTTTTTCACTGTAATGTCCTTGCCCTGCTTCAATAGACATGTGGTGATGTAAAATTTGAACTTGAGGAGGTCCATCCACTGCTTGGCAGGAACACCTAGTGAAGCACAGTCACGTCTATAAAGCAGCCAGCTGGCAACGATGACCATGTCCACAAAGTGAAAGAATATCTTCAGATAAAACTTTCTTGACCTTATGTGGATTCTGTAAAATGCAATGAGAGCATCAGGTTGGTCGATGCGGCCCATCGACTTGTTGTAGATACTCGCAGCACTTGGACAATCAACCTGCACGATCTTCTTTTGCATGCGTTCCTACTTGTATACGGACGTGCTCACTGTTGTTACCGCTCGGTTGTTGTACCTTCTCAGTGCAATTATTTTTGAGGAATCAATTGCCGTCTCGAATTCTTCAAATGGTCCTCGGCCATTCTTTTTCAAGCTCGCATCGGTAGGCAGAGGGCAACCTTGTAGGCGGTAAGTGCGTGCTGTTCCAAGACAGTGTACACCCTTCTTTGCCAAAGCAGTAAAAAGCTTTAGTGATGTAAACCAATTGTCACAGAAAAAGAAGATGGTTCAATCCTGGCTAGATAACTTGGCACAACTTGAAAACTACGTTCACAGTGGCACCAATGGCGGGCTCTCCCGGAACAGCCTTTATCATCCCTGTGTATATTTCAAATGAATGTACGATTCCCTACAAGTCGCACAGAAGAAATATTTTTGTAACCCCATTTATGAGGTTTTCTGGGAATATACTGCTTGAGGTTACAGCGACCCTTGAATGAAACCAGTTGCTTGTCAATACAAAGGGGTTGCATTTTTTGGAATAGTCTGAAATTTTTGAAGGAGAGAGTCAGTAATTGGCCGAACCTTGAAAAGACAATCCATCTGTAGATCGTCGGGTGAGGGCATGTCTTCATTGTTATTGAAATCCAAGCTTGACTTGATTGCCTCCCAATGATCACGCAACATTGTATCAGCCACCATTGGGATCCTACACTCTGCCGTCCAGTATAGCCAACTTCTTGGGAGCCGACAGAGCTACATGAATGTGATGGTCTGAGAAACTGTTCCAACTCTTCACGAGTCAAGACCAGCCCCTTGTTTTTCCTTTCTTTCTTTCTTTTTTCTTTGCATTGCAAAAAAAAAAAAAACTTGGTCTGCTTGACGATTTAATCCAGGAAGCTGTCATCAAAAAATTCTTTTAAATATTCAGTAGGCGCTCGTACAGTGTCATGTGAGTGGCATTCCATAATGGTATTTCCAGCTTTTCTTGACAGTCTTTTTTTTCCACTTCACTGTCTCTTTTGCAGAGGCAGTTGGTAAATCCACCATGTCACTGTCTTCATCTTCACTGCTCAATAAAGACTCTCCCAATGGTGCAGCTCATGCTTCTGCATGAGGATCATAGTCTACATCGTCGTCATCACTGTCACTAAGACAGCTGTCGTTACTCTTATCCTCGGGTGGCAGGCGCGTGCGAAGCCGTTTTCTTCCATAGAAGGATCCAACGTCCATTCTCTACCACAAAATCAAAAACAGACTCGTCTTACCTGCAGTCATCGCAAAGTACCCAAATGGCCGAGTGTCGTAAATTTGCGACATACCACGAAAGTAAGATGCATGCAAAAAAAAAAATGTGTTTTTAGACAATGTAACACATCATGGGCAGTTGCCTGAACACGTGTAAATAGAAAAAATTTCGCGGGAGCTTGTACCCACTTTGGTTAGGCAAAAAACGAAGAAGTGAGAGTTGTCGCACATGGCTCGCGCTGTCCGCGAGCCGATCGACAACACTGGGTTCCAATTTTCAATACCTTATACGAGATTGTGCTGCATGTCTGGAGCGCAACGCTCTCTTTGTTGCAAACACATGACCACCACCGTTGAAGGCAGCAAACGTTTTGCGAGCTGCTTGGCCAGGTTCATTCAGTATGTTGTGAATTTGCGACAACTGGCAGTAAAGGATAAGAGAGATGTACTTCCATTTTGTCTGTTTGTTCCCATGTTGTGCAGTCATGTGTGCAGAGAACAAAACTGTCATTTTCTACCGTGTTCCAGCACTGTGATCATGCTCTGTCCACTTCCCTTGTCTGCTTCAGTGCTTGTGACTGTGACACTGACTTATACCGCTAAGGTGTTCTCATGTAGAGCATGCAAAATCATCTGCTGTAAGAAACGAGACAAACCCAACGGCTTGCACGCGAGACCATCACTGGAAGCGCGCCACACAGCAGAAATGCGAGAGAGAGAAGAAAAGAAGGCAAGGCCTGTGACGTATCTGTCGATCCTCCGGCTCTGGTGTAGAAGAACGCGGGGAAAGAATTTCGCTTGTGGAACTGGACGGGGAAAGTGGAGAGAGTGTCTGTGTTGACAGTGATGCTCGCCTCTTAAAATCATAGGATCGCGGCATTTGAAATATTTCTATCTCAGCTATTAATCAACCAATTTGAGAACTTCTCGCAGTAGAACTCTCCTTACAGGGCACGTAACAACTTCCAGTGTATGACCAGAATTTGCTATGTGGCCTGGTGAGGGTCCCTTTAATAGTTCATTTAGGTCTGAACATTGTCAAAAAGTGACTTTTGGCAACTTCAGAAGCAATTTTCAGGAAAAATACTTAATTTGATTGTCTAACAATACGTTTAGCAGAAACTATATTACTAGAAAATGCTGTAAAAATTAATATGGCTGAAACATTAACAATGTTTATATACAAAAAAAAAATATAAAAATGTGCAATTTCTTGCTTTTTGTTGAGCCAATTAAATGTGGGAAATTAATAAATGTGTTCACCTGTGATGTCACGTGAAAAAGTAACGCTAGTAGAATATTATAAAATAAGGTTTGTCATTTTACTTAGTTTCACAATTAAGTTAAAAAAATTACCTTTAACCAACATTTGCTTTTACAGGAAAACTTCAAAGAGCGCTTCCTTCACCATTTTTTTTTTTTTTCCTTGAAAAATATTTTGGGAGAACCTCATTCCCACAGCAGCCAACTAGCCCAATTTTTTTCAAGAGAATTGGTGGGGGTAGCTTTTAAGGTCTGGGAGGTTTTGCACAGAATGACCCAAGTGTGACAGACTAAACATGAATCTGTGGTCGTTCTTATATAGGACAAACCAAGCACTGTGCAAATTAGTCAATCAGGGAACATGAACGAAATGTTGAGCAAGATAAAGAGGATCCAAATTTACCTAAGCACATTAGAAGCAGCTCTTCACGATCTTGTGGGCCATGCTTTTCTGACTGACGTGCTGGTTTTTGCCAGAAGTAAAGATTCGAAAGCCAGGAAAATGTTGGAAGCATACTATATCAGCTAGAAAAGTAGCTTGTACATTAATGAAACTTCCATATCATTGTACAAGATCAAGGAAAGGTTTTTGAGTGTTCCTAATCATAACACATTTGATCCTGAATGTGTTTGTTGCACAGGTACTGACAGAGGGTATATGTGTATGTGTTCTTTAAAGTAAAGCAGTTGTGGTGGGTGCTATGTCCAGTTGTCTTCTTTTGTGTGCCGTGTGGTTTTTAGTGCCTTGAAATAGTTACAATGAATAGATAAAAACATGCCCAACAAGAAGTTCTCTTAAAATGAATCTAAAAGTAATGTATGGTCCACACTATAACATTTTGGGGAAAGCGAAAGTGTTGAATAAGGCATAGGCAAGTTCTAGTGACATTACGCAGGATAAATAGTCAATGGGACACACAGGCACCACACACAAGCATTTTATGGGCATCATATTCGAGACTTCCAATTCATATCCCCTCTTAATTTCAGGGTTTTTCTTGAGGTGTGCAAGCAGAAGTCTAAGGAATCTGATAGTGATATTGCTGCCATCTGCATCGAGAGCCTTGGGAGCCTGGTTTCCAGTGTGACAAAGCATCATGTTGACCACCTGCCACTGTTACTTGCAACTTTAGGTACAATTGCCTGTATTCTGCCTGTTTCATGCAGAACAAAATGTTGACATACTACTCCGTTTGCCCAAACTGTTTCTAACCATGAAATGCACTCTTTATTGCTGAAAAGTTATATATTTAAGGCACTTCCCTCCCGCCGTGGTGGCCTAGCGGTTATGGTGTTGCGCTGCTAAGCACGAGGTCGCGTGATCAAATCCCGGCCGCGGCGGCTGCATTTCGATGGAGGCGAAATGAAAAAGCACCTGTGTCCCATGCATTGGGGGCACATAAAAGAAACCCTAGTGGTCAAAATTAATCCGGAGTTCTTCCACTATAGAGCGCCTCATAATCAAATTGTGGTTTTGGCACATAAAACTCCATAATTCATTAGCAGGCATTTCCCAATTTCCTCCTACAAATTGTGTCCACTCACTGCCACCTGGCATGTTCTAAACACTTGTATAAATGGAGCAAAGGTGGCATTATTCTTCACCTTTGAAACGATAAACTTTTCTTAAAGCTCTAGTAGTGTAGCCTCTTTGCACAATTTCTGACTTTTTTTTATTATTATTATTATTGTGGTGGACACCAGTGAAAAGACCCCATGTAAGACTTACAAGAACACGTATCTTTGTGTACATCACCTCATGGTGCGTTGTATCGCGATAACAATTATATGGACCCTGGAGGCGCATTCTCAACTCAATCAGCTCTGCAGCTGAGACAGGGCAGCGTTCTGCCTTCCGCAATGTGCATAAGTGTTGCGCATACAAACACTAGCGTTCTTACTGTGTAACTGTGCGTATAAAGTGACTTCTGCGGTGCGGACAGTAAACCTTCAAACTACAAACGTTGACGACTTTCCTTCGGTCTCATCTTGTGCAATGCCAAGGTGCGATGCCTGCAGCGAAGCTGGTGGCACTCCTAATGATGCGAGCGTTGTGAGATGTCTGGTTGCTGCGAGGGCACTGTTTACGCTGCGCAGGAAAAAAGTTGCCTACAACGTGTTGCCTCCGTGTATTGTTAGGGAGTACCGTACTAAGACGTTCAGCGCAATGCCTAAACCTTGCTATCGCTTTCAGTGCTTCGCCCTTCGTGCGAAGCTCCTCGATTTTTTTTTTAATTTTTCTCTCGTTCCATCACCGTTATACTAGAAAGATTTAGCTCAGTCCCTTAGTTTACCCATTGCATTTTTAAGGCTACTTACCTTTTCCTGTTCTTCTCCTTGTGCTTCTTGTCTTCCACTTTACTTTCTTTTCATATTGTTTTTTATTTTTTCCAGAACATTTTAAAGTGTTACACATCACAAAAGTGACATTTAATGTGTAGCCAGGTCATAGGCAGTAGTATTATTTTAACTTAAATCTAAATGAAAGCCTCAAAACCTTCAATCATGTTCAGTAATGACTCTGCAATGTGGGTCATCAGCGTATGATGCATTGAGCACCTGTAGTAACTCTTTATGTTTCGAATATTCCCTCTCAGCACCAATTACAGGGGCAGCACATACCACTGCTGTCCCAAAAGAAGCAAAGATCAGTAACTCGCCAGTGGTTCATGACACATGTGACATGGTTCATTGGCAGGTCATAACGCATAGGAATCGGGACTTTAAAAACAAATGAATGAATGAAAGGAAAAGTGGTTACAATGAACTAGTTAATCTTTTGTAGTGGTTATGTATCAGTAAAGTAGACATCATGCAAGAAATGCCAGTTCGTTTTAATTGCAAGAGCATCTCTAGTGCATCCAATATTGCTTGATTTTTGACTTCTATAGCATCATATAGCATTAGCATAACCACTTGCTGGCATCAGTAAATGCATTCCCTAGACTGCAATATGATCATAAAAGTAACTGGCACAATCTATATCCTCATTTATTGTTCTGTTCTTTTATACACTGGGATATCTTTCTGTGTGCAGGGAAGGATCCACAAATTTTTTGTTTAATAATCCATTATTGGAATACTTATGTGACTTCTTTTAATGTTTCTGACTTGTCCATTTAGCCTCTTTGCTTAATTTGTTCAATTGCAGTTCATGTGTCAGTTTTGTGTGCTCTGTAGGTTTAGGGCTAGCCACTCAAGCAGATTCCCGAAAATGCTATAGAAAATGTTCACTCTCTGCGTTTCTTTTTCAGAGGGCATAGATTCTTCTGAAGTTCTGGATCTGACTGAGCTAATCAAATCTCAATATATGGTGTACAAGGTAAACGCATTTGCTCTTGTTATACCTGTCCCACATGGGCATAAAAACGAAATTCAATCATTAATTACTTAAGCTCTCTGACATTATTGTTTCGGCAAAGCTGCCACACATATAAATTTAATTACATTTGACACGATGTTGATGACAGCTTCTTCTAAAGTGAGCAACTTTAGCGTACTAATTAAAAATTTAACATGCATTTACAAGTTTGATCTGCCTTCAGGAATAGTGAAATGTATAAAAGTAAGCATAATATTGTGGTGCCATTAGTCTACGTTGCTGTCTTTTACAACATTGTAACCAAACATTGCAACTTTGGCCATTGCATTTCAAATCCAAAGCCCAAAAGCAAAATGGCACCTCCTGTATGGTGGCTAGAAGGGGGCAGTGTTATGGGCGGGAGCCGGTGGGGCACACAGAGAAGCAATGAAAGTTGTAGATGGTGCTACTTGTAGCTGGTGTGCAGCTTTTGAAGGGGGCAGCACATGGCAGCTAGCACGCACATCACATTCACTTTGCGTCTCGTTTGAATTTTTAAAGTAATGCGCTGTGCAAATATCACAAAGTGTTTGCAGCTGTTAAGAAGAGTGACACTTCTTTGGAGAGTAGAGAATGGAAAGACTCATTATTTGCAACACTGGAACCCATAGCAGGTGTTTAGCCATGCGATTTAAAAAAGGAGGAAGATCACATTTGAAGACCACTCTGGACGAGTTGGTTCTTACTAAAACGCTTGGTGTTAGCGCAAGCGAATGTGGACCACGAACACAAACAACCCGAAGCGCCGACTTTCATCTTTTTTTCATTTGCTCATCTGTCGCAAATATAGTCATTGGGTGCTGAGAAAGTCATACACACAAAGAGACAAAAACAACGCTGGGTCTGCGCGCAATAAACCAGGGAATAACATCACTACGTCATTCAGTTTACGCTTCGTGTCGGCATGTGCCAGCAACATGCCCTTTAAAAAGCTTTAGCTTTGTTAAAAATATTGGTTCATATGTGGGCGCTTTGGCGAACGTCAACATGCACTAAATGTTTTCCATCACTGCTTTTGTTGTACAGTTCCACTAGACGAGAAGAAACACTTAATTACATAGTACAGTAATCTACGTGCATGCATCAGACCGAGCTCAGCACTAGACTCTACTTCACTTTCCTTAACTTAAAATGTTCCTGGCACTCCCTTTGAAGTGCCTTGTCCTTGTTCAAAGATTTTGTGAAAGAGTGCAGCCTAGTTAACACCACAAACTGGATCATTTTTACAGTGAGCTCTTTGCAATGGAGCTCGCATCCTACTTGGAGTGTTGAACTGCTCAAGAACTGCATAAAATTGTGCACACTGAAAGCATAGAGCTTCTCTGTTGAAAAAAACAATGTGAATGAACCCTATAGCACTTTAGTGTGCTCCAGAGTACGATAGGCCTCGCCTGTCAAATTTTTTGCGTGAACACGCTGTCTGCATTGCATTCAGTCTTCTCCAGTGAATGTGAGGCCAGAATCGCAACGTAGGCAAAAAATTTTGCCATTAAACTAAACTGTACAAAACATGTTCATGCGTTCAACGCTATGAGGGCACGCCGCACTATCTAACACATAACATATAAACAGCACAATATCACACACTACACACCTCAAAATAATACCAGTGGCACATGTGCGATGCTTCCCAGCTTCCAAGCAATCGCAATAGACGTGGAAAGAAGCGCGGTCTAGACGCCTACGCTTGCCCGACAGACCTCGCTGGCGCTACACTTGCAAGGAATGTGCCGTGGCTTGTCCTTGCACACAAGCGCGCTTCAGCGCCCCTAGCGGCGCCGGGAAGTTTGGACGCTCATCGCGTTTCTTCCTCGCATAGTGCAGATACGCTGCCCGTCACACTGCCCCGTTCTAGCCATCATACCTGCTGTGTCAAAGCCATCAAAACGCTAACATGAGAAAGTTTGTCGTGCACAACTCCTGACATGAGTTTTGTAGCTGAAAGGTATTTGTAGACTAGTGTTTTTTCCCTGATAGACGCTATTTCAAATGATTCATTTATACTGCACTGCGCAAGCTATGGCGTCGAGAGTATGTATTTTTCAGTCAAATGAGGTCTGGTAACGCATTAACTAGCTAATCACATTAAGGCAAAAGACATTAGGTTTGTCAATGTAGCATCTCACAAATAGCATTAAAATTTAAGGCAGTAGCAAGTTAATGTCATTTTTGCACACTTGTGGCACAGGTGTTACTCACCTCTCTGTCACAATTCTGGAGAACCTGTGCATAACTGAATAAAGTAGGGATGGCACAAGTAGTCCTATCGTTTCCTAAAATTTTAAACTATTCCTTGCATTAAAAGGTAATAATAAGGCTAGCAATTCAAAATATATTGTTACTTTAAATAATATTTTTAGCCGAAAGGTCTAGCTTGAGAGATTTCGTATAGCTCTAGTTTAAGTGAAGGTCAAAATAAAATATAACATTCTTTTTCTTCATAATAAGTACAATTTACTCAGTTGCCGCAGCTTTTTGTCTGTTTTTGCACCACTGCTGCATTCTGTTGCATTTTTACCTAGGCTGTGTATTGTGTTGCCTTAGGGCCATTAGGGGTCTGTATTCAGTTTTACCTCTTACTGCATGAATTTTTATATTCTTCTGAGAAAATTCAACAAGCCTTTGTTTAGGCCAGATGCCTAAACTAACCTCACTGTTCTGAAGAAATGCTTGGTTGCAAATTTATGAGCAAAAATTATCGCATATCATATATGGCACACCATGCAGTTAAGGCATACTTTTTGACAATGCAAAAAGACATTTGAATTGCAGAATACTTGCAAAAAATATCAGAACTATTGAAAAAACTTTACATATTGGTTTTAAAATATGGGGCGTATTTCTCACAACTCTAGTACAAGTGTCAGTAAAATTTGATAACGTCATCATTAATTGATGTATTCATACCGTCAATACCTAGGCCGGATCATTTATAGACGTTGGGTTTGTGTTAATTTTTGCTTTAGATAGCCATTATGAGTTTGATGCAAGCTGACGAAAACCTTTCTCTTCTTCCAAGAAGTATTTGTTGCTTCGAGTGTACAGTCATATCTCGATATAAGGAATCACGCGGGACTGCCGAAAATTCATTGTTATTCTGCAAAGTCATTATAGGGAAATCCCCAAAATTAACTATTCCGCCCATCAACCCACCAGTTCATAAGTTGTCACCGTTTGAGCTATCCATGAAAACGTCGCTATTGGCTCTTGGCCCACGCTGTTGCTATTTTCTATATATTCCTCCACCACGCACCACCAAAGCACTGTATAATAAGTGAAGCATGCAAATCAGACGCTGACACTGAGAAAAATAGTGACAAAAAGGAAGCTCCATGCCGCCTCCAAAGCACATTGTTTCTTGTTGTTTGTTTGTTTTTCACATTCCTTGCCGTGGACACTGCAACTGTCTCACTCAAAGCGGACACCTGAACTATTCCAAAGTGCCAAGTGCGACCATGTGGCATCCCCGAGAGTACGGTGGTTACATTCCTCCACACGTGTAGCTAGTACGGCCGCAGAAAGAAGTGTGAAAGAAAGAGGCATGCGCAGAAAGAAAGGCGAAAGAAGGAAGAGACACGCCTGCGTTGCTAGGCGACACTTGCCTGGGCAGAGCGTGCGCTCACAAAACCCAGTGCGTCGTCGCCTCCGCAGTAGATAAAAATTCTCTCCTGCTTTTTTTTATTGAGCGCCATCTCAGATTTTCTGAACGTGTGCGCCGCGGCGTCTGCTTTCTGTGCCTTGTTGTCTGCTAACCTACTCTTTCGGCTGCCATGAAGGATACAGGGAAATGTAAGAAATCCCAGACTTTTGAATATTAGTTTGTAATACTGAGGCATTGTTAAAGGGACACTAAAGGCAAATACTAAGTTGATGTGGACTGTTTAAATACCATCCCAGAAACCTTGCTACCCTTGTTTCATGCCAAGAAAAGATATAGTTTACGAGAAAATTGCATCTGAAGGGTCCGAATGCCTTTTTCTAAATTCAAATCTCCCCCCACCCAAAGGGGGAGTGCTGACGCATACGCCATGACCACCCTTTGCTGCCTGCTGTCAGTGAGTAAAACGGTGCCCGACAGACAGCAGTACCAAGTTAAGACAGAGCAGTAGATTCGCCGCTGCAGCTGCTTTTTGGTCAAGTGGCGTAGACTGTTCAGTCATCCAGCGACATCACATGGAAGTTGAATTCTCTGCTGCTTCCAGTTTGTGCGAGTTTCGCTAGCCAGCAAAACCAACGCAGCACTACGCGATCAGGAAAGTACTGAAACACGAACGCGTGGGTGGTGCAGAGTCTAGTGCAAACGAAACCGTTCGATCGCCCGCATCATTGTGAACGGCAATTTCAGTGAGTTCTTTTTTTCTAAAAATGAAATAGAATTGGACAAGTAGCATTTTATTTAATCTTATAATACAACACAAGGATGTTTTTTGCAGCGAGTAGTTGAGCACTAGTGACAGAATTTAACTGAGGAGTGCTTTCGTCATCGGGCAAGTGCTTGGATATCCCTGGGGAGTCTCTAATCGTGTCCTGCATTTACCTCAATTTCGTGATTATTAAGGCTCTGTTCGCAGTAATATTGACGCCTTAGAGATTCTCGAGCACTAATCTATCACTTTAGCTTGACTTAGTATTTGCCTTAAATGTCCCTTTAACATGACTCTGAAACTGAATAACGATTGTTATTCTGGAAAGTTCGGTATTCTGAAGTTCGTAGTACTGAAATATTTTTACATTGAAAACATAAGAAGTCAACAGGGAATTTCTGAAAAGTTCGCTAATCTGAAAAGTTTGTTAATGTGGTGTTCGTAGTAATGAGATTTCACTGTAGTAGCTCCTGTACCATGGCAGGTCCCACACTATCTTTATCATAAACACGATGGTATTTTCTTTTTATTACTTATTTTGCATCAATAATAGTTCTAAGAAAAAGTATAGCTCATGCAAACAATAAATTTTGTCGCCATATTTGTTCTTTTGCGAGGAAACATATCTCTACTGTCCTCCACAAAACAACCCATGACTGCATGCATTGTCGATCGAAGCATCACAGCATGCTAAGAATAAATAAGCACCCTGATATTTTTGTGCGCTGATTTCAATTGTATAAATTGTTGAAATAACATGTTTATTTTCTAACTTTCTGCCTGTTATGACGAGCTGCTTCCATACTTCTTTTTAAAGGGAAAAACTAAAACATTATTTCCACTGCTAAAGTTGCTATAGGTTTCAGTGCTAGAGAAGACGTAAATGCCAGGTCAATATGTAGCATTTTCTTTCTTTTCGTAGAGAAAAAGTTGTTCTATGCTTATCTTTTATGATACATCTTGTAGTAACAGGTTGGAGGCCTGCAATGGCTTCTCATTTGTTTATGCACTTCTGTGGAGGCCTTTTTACTGTCTGTTTTGTCTCACCTGGTGCATGTTACTTTAAATTACATTAATACATGCTGCAGGCACTGGTAAATGACATCTTGTGCCAGACTGAAGACAGTACACGGCTGAAGGAGCTCATTCCCATAATGCGTATCTGTTGCTGTCTGTGCCGATTTATTGAGCCGGGTTCCCTACTGTTTGGTGACCTTCAAGATTGGATGAAGGAAATCTGCAAGCAGCAAAGCATAAGTAGGCCTTCATTCCTTCGTCCCTTCTTTCACTCTCTCTCTCTCTTTTGTAATAGAACAATATTTAATGGTGGGCACCTGCAGATCTGGAGCAGTGCTGCTATATCTATGCTGTACTTTGAGGGAAGCAGCCACCCTCCACTTGATATTAGTCAGGCAGCGAGCTGTTGAACAGTCCGCCTACCTTTGCCCACTGCTAAATACCTTGTTGCTTTCATGGAAAATACATAAACCCAACAATGTACACTCACCAACTGATTTTTTGCGCACAATGAAGGCCACAAAGTGTCTGAATATTCTGTAGTGCTTCATTGAAATACTAGTATCTACAGTTAAACTTCGATCTAGCGAACTTCAATATGACAAAATTCTCGATATAGTGAAGTATAACTTTTTATAACTTCTTGTCCATAGAACAACCATGTATTTAGAACTTCAATATAATGAAGTGTGTCTATACGCAAATTCAATATAACGAAATTTCGCTGCTGTCGCGAAGGAATACTGAGACATTAACTGAAAACTTCCATGAACACAGATGTTGAAATGGTTGAAATAAACGCAGCTGCTTGCGAACACACCTCTCAAATTGCATTGCGCTGCCAAGAGCGACTGCCGAAGTGGAGCAGCATCATGTTCTACATTAAGTCCAAGTGCGATAAGACCCTATCACCTCCTTTGCACTGTACGCTTTAGGTGCGAGTGAAAGCGTGCTAGGGTGAGCCGAGAAATACGGTGGCTTGTGCCTGCAATATTGAAATTGGTGGCTTTAAGACACACCTGAAGAAATAGTGGAGCATGAAAAATATATTTTAGCGTTCTTACTTTTAAAATATAGGATGGCTCGACTGACCAGCTACACTATGTAGTTGTCAAAAGCATTGCAGAGGCCTTCAATAAAGAGCCCTGAAACCGTGTTCAGTCAAAAATATTTTTCCCAACCAACAGCTTAAAGCACTAGTCATGGAAGGTTATTTCTAAAAACCTTTTCAAAATAAAAGCTCAGTAACAGATAAGTTGCAGCCATTTAATCTAATAGAACTCTTCCTAGGCTTGTCGCTCATGTCTCACTTTTTACACTCACCGCGGCATACACATATTTTTGGAAGATGTTAGCATGCATCAGTCTTGCATAGCAGCAGTACATTTCTCTCTCATTCCCTCTGTTTTCATTTTTGTTTCTTTTATTACACTCCCAGCTGTGACAGTCCTGTTTGCTGCATCTTTGCACTATCCTCATCATTTGTAACCGTGGAGAAGTAAACTCACTTATTAATTTACTGAGGCTCAGAGTCCCCTGTGAGTCTAAGTGTGAGTAAGTCCCGATGACACTGAGCGAGACAAAGTGAACCCAAGTGGGACTGAGTCTTAGTGAGCGGAGGTTAGAGTAATGAAATCTCATCTGGTCGAGAAAAGTAATGAAGAAACGGGACAGATGCCAAGCAAGGTGAAAAATTATTAAAAACTTCATATTTCAGCCCTCACACGGGAGCCTTATTCACAATCAACAAGGTGCCCATATGGGGTCTGAACTGTCAAGATTTATTAAAAACTTGACAAAATTATTAAATTTTTCACTGTGGTTGCCATATGTACGGTTCCTTCACTTTGAGTCTTTAGACTTCGCGAGTCCCAGTGAATCGAAGCTTCTGTTAGTCTGGATGAGCTTAAGTGAGTCCGAATCATGTGTGATTCTGATTCTTTTTGAGTCCACAAAACTGCATGCCAAGATAAGTTTAATCATCCCCGGGGAATATCTGACTCTGTATCCACAAGTGGGGTCCTTTCATCGTGTATGTTGAATTTGATGAGTCTCTTTTCTAAGGTGAAAACTTGCACATAGCTTAAATGCATTGAAATTCACTGCTACTTCAACTTGAAGACCTTTTTTTGCTCTCTACCGTGCCTTATTTCATACTCATGCAACTATCGTATTCTTTCTTAAGGCAGCATACAGATCGTATTTATCACACCTACAACACCACATACAGAGCCAAGCTTATATAATTTTGTTCTCATTCACCTTATGCTTACTCTTTGCTCTGGACACAGGATTCTTTCTGCCTCGGTATACCTTTATAAAACATAATCTTGGTATTCTGGTGCACAAATTTTTAATGCCACGCTATCTATCCAATTAATCCTTCCTGTAGAATTTCCTCAATCAGGTTTGACTTGTCTTGACTTATAGAATTATTTTTTGTTACCTCGAACAAGGATAAATTGTGGAAGATTTTACTTTTGTTCTTTGTCAGCATCTTTCTGGAGCTCATTATCTATTAGCATCAAGGAATCATGCACTACTGAATCATTTAAACATACAACGCACATTAGCCTTACCTTGTACTTCTTTGCTGCTGCTGCTGCTGCTGCTGCTGCTTGTTACAATGTAGCTATGTTTTCATTGCTAACAGGGGGTCCCCATTATGACTTTGGGGCCTCTTACATTTATAAAAAATATGTTGATGTGAAAAACAACTATAAATTGAAACTGAACGGCAAGAAACTCCTTATTAACACCTTAACTGCCGTTACAAATTCCAAAAACATTTTTAGGGCTGCAAAAAAAAAAAAAAAGAAAAGAAAATTGCTGGAACTTATTGTGTACTTTCTTTCTTTCTGTTTATTTTCTTGTGAAAATTACAAGAAACAACACGTACACATATGCAAAAATTGCCAAATGTTCACAATGAGTTAATTCATCGTTGGAACCAGAGGATGCTCATTGGGATGGCGAGTTGAAAGTGGACGCTACATTTAGAGTACTGGTGGAAAAAATGCAGGGAAGAGATCTAGATAACCGGATCCGTTACAGGCATATGTACAAGGTAGACAGAGAAGTTTTTGAGGGAAAGAAAAAAAGGATTAAAGAGACTTATTCAAAAAAAGTTAGAAGAAAAGTGTGTGGAGTATACCTGAGTAATTCAAGCAGGCTAGGCGACTATTTGTCATCGCCCTGTTTCAAAGGGGCTGCCAATAAATCATCATCATCAGATACCTCGTCATTGGCAGTCAAAGGGTTAACAAGAAAAGTGCTTTTTTTTTTTTTTTTTTTTTCATTTTGTATGCATTTTGTATTGCCAAAGGAGAGTTAAGAATCTTTTTTTTTTATTAACAACATTGAGGACATCATAATAATGTGTTCGCTTAACTTCGTAGCTGTGGTGAGCTGCTTATAGCAAAAAGGAAGCCTTAAAAGGGGATAATTGTAGCCCACCTGAATTGTAGCAGGAAGCTACAAGAAAACAGCCTCAGAAAGCATTGGTCCCGGGTTCGAATCCCGGACCAGCACAAATTTTTCTTCAGCTGTGAGGCTTTCTAAGAAATCTGGATCGGTTTCCTTTGGTGCTTCCTGTTACAATTCAAATGGATGACAATTTTCCCCTTTCATGTAATTTCCCCCAATTTGCAGGCATCCGCAGAACGGATTTACCAAAAGAAACCTTGTTTGAATACAATAGTTGTTTTTAAATGCCGTGATGTTATATTGCGTTTAAGTTTCACTGTAATATTGAATATCTGAAGCAAGGAAATGAGTACACAGTTCTATTTAATATGCATCTCAATGTGTTGTCATTTGACTCACTGAACTAGCTTGGTAATAATCAGTGTGCTATTACAGGTGTGGATTTTCACAGCTTTATGCTCTCTTTCTTATACATTTCTTTAAATGCTTGTTCAGGCTTTGTCACTTCTTTCTTCATATTTATTCTGCTTTGGTAGACAGCAGGCATAATGATGAATAAAGAAATGGTTGTCTTCCACCTCACCAGCCGACCCAGCTGTTGCTCGCAGTCTACTCTCATTTTATCTTACTGTGAGCCACCAGACACATGACTGTCTCAAGAACTTTGGCAATATTGCTGTCAGCTTTCATTACAACCTTGGAGATGTGGATGAGGTACGTCCTCTTTGCTTTATCATCTGATTTCTGTCAAATAAACTTATACAATACAACCTGTACTTTCTTAACTTTTACAGGATGTGGAGCTCTCCACTAAGCAAGTGTTCTCCCTTATCAATGCCAAGACAGTAGCATCACTGGTGCCAGCACTTCTCGAGCACATCCACAAAGTTCATGAGCGTATTGACTGGTTGTTGGCACTGGTCAGATCCTGTACTGCTTTGGAGGCACATATGAAGGACAGTGACAGTGAAGGTATTGTTTTGTGATTTGGCTTTTTTTGTGACTGCACAATGGGTTGCTGCTGTCATTTAGCTAACCTAGTGCTCCATAGGTGACCATGCATTAACACCATGTGACAAATTTAAGCTGTTAAAGCCTTTGTTTTCTCATGTTATTAGTTCAAATTCAGTGATATGCTACAAGTCTTCGTTCTCATGCCATTATTGGTTCAAGTGCAAGTTATCTGCTACTAATTGTATTTACTTTTTTTCTTTTCCTTAGAATGTGAAAATTGTGTGTGCATGCATGTGGGTGCATGAATGCATTTCTACAGTTATAGTTCGTACACAAAAGATATTTTCTCAGTTTATTGCCACAGTTTTATTCGGAACAATAGATGTGACACTATTCCTTGCACTGTTAGATTCTGCAGGATCTTCAAGACAGGTCCAGGAAGTGGGTCTGTGCCGGCAGCTTGGCTACCTGGTGGCAATCTTCATAGAGCTGACCCAGTCTCAGCTGCCAGCTGGCCAGTGCACTGAGACTGTCATGAAGCAGCTCACTCGGCTGTACAATTCACTTGCTGGCCTTAGCAAACTGGTACAGTGGAAACCTGTTGCTTGTTCAACGAAAGTGCAAAAAAACTGAGGAAAATTGTGTCTGCTTTTGCTAGCACACAAAGGGGCCCTGGGATGCAGACTAAGCATATACGGCAGTTTTTATCCTTTGTTAGTACAGAATTAGTATTGATGATGCCTTGGTAACCACGACATCGCCAACATCGGTGTACTTGTATTTTAGTCTTCTCGAGAAATGTATATCCCCACCAACTGCAGTAGCATGCAGCGGCGGTGATTTTTTGGCAGTGGATATGACGCTATATTATGTTCACTGTGATTGGTCGAATGCAGTTTGCACATCTTGTCCTCATACTTGATAAACAATTGCAAAAAACAGCATTCTGCTGGGGTTTCAGGGTCCTAGTCTATAAAGCAGCCACAAAACATAAGCACTAAAATGACTAAAAAGTGAAACTGCAACAAGGGGGCGGACCTTTTTAACTTGAAGCAGGTTCTGCTTTCTCTAAACACCCCTTCTTCTCCCAGCCTCACTTTATTATGTCTTTTCCCCACTTTTTCTACTTCTTTGTACTAAAACCAACGTAGGCTATTATTTCCAAGTTACAAAAATGCAGGCACTGGCTTTCCAGGCAGCCTGTAGTCAATAGAGCTACAAAATTCATCAGGGTCCATAGCCTTTAATTTCTAAATGGGCCTAACTCACTGCTGTTGGTCATTTTATTTATTTTTACGACTCTTTGCAGTATCTGTCACTCTACACCTCGAAGTTTGGTAGCTTCTGCAGCAAATATGAAAAGCTTATAAAGCTTGCAGCGACACAGCTCACACCAAATGTCTACACAATGATCACCTTCCTCCAAGTGAGTACTGTGTCCAGAGAAGCACATTGCAAGTTTTAATTTGCACCAGTTTTCTTTGGTCAAGTTTTGAAGAGTCATTGGCCACATTTACTTGAGCACCTTACATGCATCAATGTGAGGCACACTTAATCCATCTTCCCATTTTTCTTTTACATATTTACACAACCAAACAGGAGTGTTGGAGTGAGGGCAACTGTTGTAGGCACAGTCACTTCTCATCAAAGAACCCTTGGCTGAATGTGTACCAGCACTGGTCATTCTGCATATGTGGAAATCAGGAACAAGTCCCTCACTCATTGTCTCACCCTTCTAACACCGCAGCAGCAAGTGTAAAGCATGTTGCATTGGTTTGTTATATTTGATCAAATGTGTGAACACCTTTAGTGGGGCCTTCTAGGCATCCATATTTTCTTGAGGCAGCCTTTATTGCACACAATGACGAGAATGCTCTCCTTCCATGCCTTGGCACGGCAAAAATAGTGGCATGAAAGTGAGAGCCTTGTTTAAACCAATGTGCATTAACAAAAGCAGAAAATTAGTGAAAAAAAATATTCTGTTGATGGATTTCTCTGTTTAACTAATTAATTGAAAATTCCAGTATGTGAACCATTCCAGCTTCTTAAAAAACATCTTGAACTAAATTTAATACTATGTTATACTGAGCTTCATAGAGCAAGGGCTTGCACTGACATGTGCTCTTATTCTAACAAGGAATGGAGCTTGGCAATAAAAGCTTTGCTTGTATCATTTTAGATATGGCAATTTTGACTCGTTACACTAATTTTGTTACCTCCATTATCTACTTACCCTACCACTGCAGTCTAGGGGGCAGAAAAAAGAAGCATGTGATAGCAGTTGCTATTCTACTTAGTCACAATGTTAGCATTGTATTGTGCTCATTTGATGGAAATACTGGAGGAGCCAGAAGAGCAGTATTGTTCATAACAAGTTTAAATTGAGTGGACTTTCCTGGTAATATTTTTGTTTTGTATTGGTAAAACTGGAAAGCAAAAAGCCTATAACTGTGCATTCACTGTTGTGTGCTTGGTCTGTTGTTAATTAGGCTGACCTTACCACAGTCGAGCACTCCACCATTGGGGCAATGGCTGGTGGTGGTTGTAGCTTTGAGCATGTTGAATGCCAACTATAGCTGAAGACCCAGGAAAAGCCACTGATGGAAGGGACACATTGCTAGCTTTGATGCTTGATGATAGTTGGGGTTTAAAGTCTCAAAGCTGCAGGGTTGTCTATGAGGGACATCATTATGGAGGGCCCTAAATAATTTTGACCACCCACATGCACCTAAGTTGAAGTACATAAACATTTTCGCATTTCACCCCCATTCAAACGTGGCCACCCCAGCTTTCATTTGATCCCATAGCTCCTAAGTAACCATGACACATAGCATGTCGAGCTTTGTTAAAGGGACCTGAAAAGATTTTGATAATTTTGTACAAACGTTCAGAGCCGGTAGGGTGGGTCCTTCTGATCCTTAGGAGAGATTTAAGCGGCCCTTGTAAAGCACAAAATTTATTATAAGGTTTTAAAAATGTGCATCCCTACCTATCACAGTGGCGGCACTCCCCTGCATTTTCAGCAGCCCCTTCCCATGCTACATAGGGTGGGTGAATGATGTCACTTGGGCGAGCAATCTTCTTGGCTACCCATGTTACATCATCAGGAATGTTTGAAACGCACCACTGAATTCAGGTCATTTTTAATAGCATACGTATACATAGTAATTTGTGTACTCTAAAAAAATCGTGGCAGAAACCATCTCACAATGACTGTCGACAGTAATGCAATTACATTGAATCAATATAGCGACACAATGTATTGGCACTGTCAGAAAAAGTTATTTATGAGGCATGTACTACAGCGGAACTCCTCTTTCTTGCTTAAAGGACCCCTCACTAGGTCTGGCCATTTCGAGCTGACAAGCGCAGAGCATACAATGGATGATATGATAATGATTGTGTCTGCAACGTATTACCTCGCTATGCACCGCAGAAAGATCTGAAACTTCAAACTGAACGCCGTTTTCCCTTCTCCAGAGTGGCCGCCGCACTCCAAGCTGGAGGATGACATACACATGCTAATGCGCCTACCTACACATGTTTGTGCTGTGACGTTGCTTGTGGTGACACGTGACTTCAAGAATTATTCAAGGCAACATTTGTTATTTGTGTAATATGTTGCTTGAATAGACGAATTAAAGCTTAGAGAAATAATAAAACACGCAGACCGAGTGTCTGCATGTTTTTGCTTTACTTCGGACCGCAGCAAGAGAGATGTACTTCCACTTCATCTGCTTGTTCCCACGTTGTACAGTTGCGCGCGCAGATACCGAAACTATGTCTTTTTCTACCGTGTTCCAGCGCGGGAACATGTTCTATGATCCGCTTGTGTCTGCCTCAGTATTCGTGTAGCACTGACTTATACCGCTAGTGAAGTGTCCTCGTTCACAGCGCGTAAAATCGAGTGCTGCGTGAAACGAGGCAATCGCAACAGCTCGCACACGACGCCATCAGTGGAAGTGCGCCGTACTGCAATAAAGCAAAGAGAAAAAAAATATTAAGGCGGGGCCCGTGACATATGCGTCATGTGATCCTCGAGATCTAGTATGGGAGAACGTAGGGAAGGAATTTCGCTTGCGGAGGCTTGAGGGGCAAGAGGAGAGAGTGTCTCACTTGGCAGTGAAGCTTGCCTTCTGAAATCATGTGTTCGCGGCACTGAAATATTTTTATCTTTGCTATTGATGAGCCAATTAGAAAAGTTTTTGTGACAGAACGCTCCCTAGAGGACACGTAACAACTTCCGGCATATGACCAAAATTTGCTATGGGGCCTGGTGTGGGGCCCTTTAAGAGCACTCGGTGCTATCTAGTGCCGGTGACACGAAGCCTGCGCATGGCCTCCAAAATGCGTGATGGGCCAGTGCGTGGCGAACGCTGGGAAACGCATCATGTGGCAACCAGGCTGGTCTCTTCGCGCTTCTTTCTGGATACACTGCATCATCTAGTGGCACTGCCGAGAAGTTCGCACACGGCCTCCCAGGCGAGTAGTGTAGCGCGCCGGTGCCTGCGAATGCTGAGAATGGTTCCCTCGCTTGCCGCACACTCCATAGCACATACTCATTGATCGAAGTTAGTGAGATGGTCATTGCAGAGCGGCACATACCCAGGGCATTCATGACGCAGCTTGTGAAAGCATTCGCATGAAAGACGTTTAATAAATGTGAGACACCCTGTGCATTTGTGGCCCAGCCTGCTAATGCGTTGGGTTGCTGTCCTTGAGGAACCATTATGATGTGTGTTTGATTCTGCTCAGCAAAGGAGAAGTATAAAGGATCTTTCTCGTCATTGTAGAGTGTCACATTCCCAGTAGCACATACCTAGTTACCCAAGTTGGCGTTCAAGACATTAATTGAAGACCAGCACACACCTACTGGCACATAGCCAGTGATCGAAGTCAGCATCAAAGAGGTTCATTAAAGGCCGGCACAGACCCAGTGGCACATACCCAGTGTTCCAGTCGGCATCAAAGAGTTTCTTCAAGAAGCTGTGCCAACCAGTCCCGCATCTACAGTGACCCATGTCAGAGGGAAAACAGAGAGGCAGACAGACAGACCAACTGGCCGACACCCCAGAAAGTGTGTGAAGTAACCTAAGAATGTTACCGCATCAATAAGTACACAAATGCAATAAATTTAGACATTTCTTCAAACCAATGGCCCACTTCTGCCTGACAATGCAGATCGTCTGCTACAGCTCTAGCAATGGCAGCCAATGAAAATAGGAGCAGCAATGATTTCTTTGGTGGCAGGAAGATGAATAATACCAGCACTGTATTATGCTCGTCTTGCTCTGCAGGTAGGCAGGGAGTAAAGCAGCGAGTACACACTGTAGAAGATGTAAGCGCTGCATGGCAATGCCATCACCAACCTCCTTAGTTAACAAAGTGATTGCCTGCAGTTTTGGAAAGTCACTTTTAGCAGTAATTGCAGGTTCAGCATTTGTCGGAGAGCAAATTTTTGTGTATAATTTTCCCGGAATATGAAAGCAGAAAAATATCCTAACAAGAGGAGATCTGAAAAAAGCATTGCGAAGGCAGTTGAACTTGCTTTCCAATACAGTCAAACCCACTTATAACAATATTCAAGTGACATTAAATTCTATTGTTGTAACCAATAATTGTTCCACCCGGTTTGCATGAAAAACAATCAAAATAGAGGAATGGCAGAGCTGTTGTGAGAAAACTATAATGGCAGGAAGGCCAGTGCCCCTCCCCACTACCTTCCTCCATCCGGCTGCTGATTGTGTTCACTTGTTTAACTGTTTAACTCTGCTTTTTTCTCCAGTCATGTCTAAAAAGCTGTGGCTGTTACAGCAAGTGACATGCAAGCTCCACCGAGGCAATTGCTTTGGAGGCCCCAAAATGGGGCTTTTAAAAAATGCCACAATTGAAGGTTGCCTCGGCAGCTTCTCTGCTTGAGAAATTCTGAAGAAATGCTTAGGCAAGATCGCCACAAGCATCCCGCCACGTGCTTCTCACTGGCTTGCACAATAAAATTCTATGTCCGTCAGCATTGCTTGTGTGACAAAGAAGATCAGCAGGCTGAAAATCCCCGTTGCCATTGCGTGGCTCGTACCCAGTTTGCTCTCTGGCTGCGCCCTACCTGCTGGTGCTGCGTTTCTCGCTGCTGCTCTACGACCCAAATAAACCCACTTTACAATTGGTGGAGGTGCTGGGTACTACAGGCATTCTGGAACTTCGCAATCAGACACTGCAGCCCGTCTTCATTATGCCGGAAGAAGGACCACCACCACCACAACCCGCTGCCACGGTGACTACCCTGGTCTGCCCCAGCCCGTTTCGTCAACGTGGCCCACCCATCTTCCGCAGTACCGAAGACCATGACGTAGAAGACTGGTTCGCTGACTACGACCGGGTGAGCACCCACAACCACTGGGACGACACCAAAAAACTTAATGACGTGTCGTTTTATTTGAGCGGTGTCGCCAGCGTGTGGCACCGCAACCACAAGCAACTCACGACGTGGATGGCCTTCAAAACTAACGTGGCGGAGGTATTCGGGCGCTGTGGTCGTGTGCAACAGTGCGGGGAGACATTTACCAGTTGTATAGAACATGTTGTCGACCTCTATAACTGCATCGACATCACAATGGCTGATGCCGAGAAGATCTGCCATATCTTAAAGGCAATGAAGACTGCGCCTTTCAGATGCTGTTGGCGAAAAATCTGACGACAGTCTCTGAACTCGTCAGTCTCTGTCAAAGCTTCGACGAACTACGCAAACAATGCATAGCGACCTGCCAATCTCCTCCTCAGGCCACTTCAATGTCGAGCTTGGCTGTTGCCCCGGATAACACTTTGCTGCTGCTCCAGATCAAAGAGTTCGTCCGTGAAGAGGTGGCTCATCAGCTTTCTCTGATTCCACTTACACATGGCCAGTCTAGTTCTCCGTTGGTGCCCGCTTTCCAATCTGTCATCAAGGAGCAGGTAGCCGACCACATTTCGCCGTCTCTGCAGCAGGCTCCGACTGCCGCTCCCCTGACGTACACCGAAGTCGCTACGAAGCCTGCACCACAGACCTACGGTCCCCTTCGCCCATCTTTGCACCCGCTCGTATCCCCTCCAGTCCGGCCACTGGTGCAGCATGCACGACCTCAAGACCATTGGCGCGGTCCAATTGTTTTTATTGTGGCCATGCTGGACACGTGGCATGTCACTGTCGCCCCCTTACAACGAACGTCCGCAACTATTCAGACACCTTTGAATCTCCTCCTGCCATCAAGACCGCATTCTCCGCTCGCCGTTCACCTTTTCCTCGCTGCCGCTCCCTTTCCCCCATGCACCGTCGGCGGAGCCCTCTGCACCAGGAAAACTAAAAATCACAGTTCAGGAGGTGAGAACAGTGTTGTCAGCGAAATGTATAAGGCCTCACACTTCCCCGAAAAACGTTATTGAAGTTGCAATAGAAGGAACATTGACCCTAGCACTTGTCGACACCGGCACTGCGCTTTCAGCAGTTGATGCTGGTATTTACCGCAAGATGGGAAAAGTGACGCCGCTGCTTTCTGCACTGTCCCTTCGGACTGCTAACGTGCAGCACGTCGAGCCATCCGGCGCCTGCACCGCTCGTGTCATCATTCAGGACGTCCTTTATATCATAGAATTCATTGTGTTGCCATCATGTTCACATGACATCATATTAGGTTGGGAATTTCTCTCCACACATCACAGGATCATTGACTACACCCGTGCCGAAATCGAGCTGTTTCAGTTTTCGACTGATATTATCACTGACCACAAGGACCCTTGTCGCAAAATCGCCATTTCAGAAGACACCGTTATACCTGCCTGGTCTTCCGCTCTTGTCAGTACTTCTAGTGACTCTGTAGATGACGTCACAGTACTCTTCGCTTTGTCTGAAGTCTTAGTTAGCTGCCGTTCGCCATCCTCGAGTTCAAAACTGGCGCCGCTCTTATGTGTGTGTCAAACCCATTGGCCGAACCAATTACTTTACGCCGCCGTGAAAGCCTTGGCAGAGAAGAGCCACTGGCCTCATCTTCAATATTTGACACGATGGACGACTCCACTTATCTTGCCACTCTCGAGGCATCACCTCCTCAGTCACTGCTGCGTTCTTTTACGCCAGCTATTGCCAGTAACCTTATGACGACACAGCATGACGAACTTCTTCATTTGCTCCAAGGCTTCTTTTCCTCTTTGACTGCCAAGCAACATCACTCGGCTGCACAACGACTGTTTCACACACTATCAACACTGGGAGCCATGCACCCATTCGACAGCGTCCCTGCCGAGTACCGGCGACTGAAAGACGCATTATCAATGACCAGGTGAACGATATGCTCAAACGCGGTGTCATCTAGCCTTCTAGTAGTCCTTGGGCATCGCCAGTCATCCTAGTTAAAAAAAGAAAGACTGCACCATGCGATTTTGCGTTGATTATTGAAGGCTTAACAAGATTTCCCGAAAGGATGTATACCCATTGCCACGTATCGACGACGCACTTGACTGTTTGCAAGGAGCAGACTTTTTTTCCTCCTTAGATCTCCGCTCTGGCTACTGGTAGGTGCTCATGGCTGACGCTGACTGTTCTAAAACCGTGTTTGTAGCACCAGATGGCTTGTATGAATTCACTATCATGCCATTCGGTCTCTGCAATGTGCCTGCCACCTTTGAACACATGATGGACGGCATCCTGCGCAGCCAGAAGTGGCATACTTGTCTCTGCTACCTCGATGACATTGTCTTCTTTTCTCCTGATTTTCCGACCCATCTTCGCCGTATACGTCAAGTTTTGACCTGTCTCCGGAATGCTGATCTCCAGCTTAACTTAAGAAAGTGCCTATTTGCAGCTCGAAAACTGACTATATTAGGCCTATCTCCAAAGAAGGCATTCTTCCTGATCCTGCTAAACTTCATGCCGTATCCAAATTCCCGAAGCCCACTAACTTGAAAGCACTACGCAGCTTCATTGGCCTATGCTTTTCGACGTTTCGTTCGCAATTTCGCTACTGTGATCACACCACTAAACCCACCTCTCCAAGGCTTCAATGAACTTTCTACTTGGTCGGAAGCCTCTGATGATGCCTTTATGACTCTTCGTCGCCTACTCATGTCTCCGCCAATCCTGTGCCATTTTGATCCATGCGCTCCTACAGAACTTCACACTGACACCAGTGGTGTCGGCCTTGGTGCCGTGCTCGCATAACATAAGAACACTAACGCCGAATACATGGTCGCTTATGCCAGTCGTGCCCTCACGAAACCTGAGGCCAATTACTCAGCAACAGAAAACGAGTGCCTGGCTATTGTATGGGCCCTTCCGAAATTTCGCCCATATCTCTACGGTCGACCCTTTGACGTGGTGACGGATCATCACGCTCTTTGCTGGTTGTCTAACCTCAAAGACCCGTTGGGCCGCCTCGCTCGGTGGGCCCTCCAAATCCAGGAATATGATATCCGTGTTGTCTATCGCTCTAGACGCAGACACTCTGACACCAATGCCCTCTCGCGCTTCCCAGTTACTTCAGACAGCAGTACTTCTACATAAGACATGATATCTCACCGCTTGACATCCTGGACATAGCTTCGGAGCAACGAAAAGACCCATGGATCATCATGATATTCGAGTTTTTGTCAATACCTCTGGCTGCTTCAGTACCTCGAGCGTTACACGAACAGGCGCAGCATTTCACCATCCGCGACGTACTTTATACCGCTGCAACTACCACAATGACGGCCGCACATGGCTCTTTAGTAGTGCCCCACCACCTTCGACAAGATTTATGCTCCGCTTTTCACTCTGACCCGCAGTACGGTCACACCGGAGTGTCAAAAACCTACACACGGTTTCGCCTACGATATTATTGGCGAGGCATGTACAACTTCGTCCACAAACACGTACACTCCTGCGTTGCCTGCCAACGACGCAAATCTGTCCCGCATCTCTCCACCACACCTCTCCAGCCACTTCCCCACCCAATCATTTGGCCGTGTCGGCATTGATTTATGCGGGCCTCTTCTATCTACTGGAGCTGGCAACCGATGGATTGTTGTTGCCGTAGATCATTTGATACAATATGCTGAAACCGCCGCCTTGCCTGCCGCATCAGCAAAAGGCGTCGCCTCATTCATTCTAAACAACTTTGTTCTCCGCCATGGCACACCTCATGAACTGCTGAGCGATCGGGGTCGCGTATTCCTCTTGGAAGTCCTGCAGTCATTCCTATCTGAATGCCAAATTATTCACTGCACTACTACTGGTTATCATCCACAGACCAATGGCTTAATGGAACGATTGAACAGAACTCTTGGTGACATGCTGTCAGTGTATGTTGTGTCTGACCACTCCAACTGGGATCTTATACTTCCATTCATCACATACGCATGTAACACTGCCTCTCAAGCCACTACCGGATTCTCGCCATTCTTTCTGCTTTACGGCCTCCATCCCTCCAGCACCATTGATACGGTTCTCCTGTACCAGCCGGACCCTGCTGAATGCTCACCTGTTTCTGCGGTCGCTCAGTATGCCGTGAAATGCCGACAGCTGGCCCGTTCTTTGACGTCTGCTCAACAGTGCTGCCAAAAAGAGCGTCATGACCTCAGCTCACCCCCTCACCCCTTCCCCATCGACTCACTCGTGTGATATGGGTCCCGCCTGTTGCTGCTCCTGGCCTTTCATCCAAACTCCTCCCGAAGTACCATGGGCCCTACCGCATGGTTGCACACCCATCACCAGTTAATTACGTGGTCGAACTCGTATCGCATCTCCCAACTTGCTTCGTCGGGAGCGACAGACTGTGCACATTGACCGGCTGAAGGCATATTACGATTTGCTCACCTCTTCCTAGGTCGCCAGGATGGCTACTCTTCAATTCCGCGGGTAATTGTGATGAAGATCGGCAGGCTGAAAAGCCCTGTTGCCCATCGCGTGGCTCGTACCCAGTTCGCTCTCTAGCTGTGCCCTACCTGCTGGTGCTACGTTTGTCGCGGTTGCTCTGCGACCCGAATAAACCCCCTTTACACTTGCTTTAAGCTAAGCTTGCCCACATCCTTCCCCAAGGCACTCAGGTGCTCCACATAGTGCAGCATAAAGTCCCTCACGAAAACAAAGCCCCTGAGGGACTGAATCATCTGCAGGGCCTCCTGCGAAGACAAAGTAGAGGCAGCCTTCCCTACTGAGTCATCGTTCCCGTCATGGCCGTCACTGCCGTCATCGCTATCCAATGCAAGCACATTCGCGACGATCGGCTCATTGGTTACAGGCACTTCATTTTCAAATCTATAGTAGTGCACTTTCTTTTCACTGACAACGCCGTGTATTGCCGATGATCAGCGGGCGGATCAGCCATTTTCTGTTTTGACGGTGATTCAAACGAGGCTGAAAAACCACGTGGTCAGGTACAACTTCGACGCAACCAACAAAAACAAGCATGAGTGACTTAATCCATTGTCAGAACTGCGCAGAATGAGGGGCTAGCGAGCAATCTAGGAACAGTGCTGGCAGCACAGTTGGCGCAGTCCATTCGTGTACAGAGGGGTGGAAGGGCTACGGAAGAGAGGAACACGAGGCTGGCAATTCGGAGAAGGCTGAGCACATGGCAGCTGTCGGGTCGGCGGGGAGGGTGCAGTGGCTTGAACCTTTTTTTCTTTGCAAGGTTTTGCATTCCATTGCCTGTCAGCACGGACAACCAGAAGCCAGACTTCATCGTTACAACCGATAATACGGCTTTGGGGCATTTTAGTAAGGGGGTATTTCACAATAGAAAACATACAAAAGTTGACGGTGCAGCAGCGTCTCCTTGTTATAACCGTGCTATAAGTCTGTCAAAAGCCATCATGAGTTAGACTTTGGTGCAGTGGTACTATCTCCACCTCCCAGGCAGGAAGTGTAGGTTCGATGACAATGTTCCTTCTCTTTTTTTTTGGGGGGGGGGGGGGGTAATATTTTAATGTAAAAAATTATATTTTTAGATTTTAAAGAGTAGAGAAAACCTTCTAAATATCCAATTTCACCACATTCACAAGTTAGCAGCAACGCTTTCTTATTCCGCTGATGGCTGCAAAGAAATCTTACAAGCAATCGTAAACATATGTTATTAGATATTTACATGTTATCAGGCGGTTATCAAAACGAAATAATACCGGAAACAGCTACTTTCTAGTTTATGCTGCAGAATTTTGGTGAACGCCCGTGGTGGCATCCATCTCTTTTCTCATGATGCGGTGCAAGCCAGCGAACATTGTGTGTGCGCCACCGCATTTCCATCCATCGCATACAGTTTGTCCTTCAATTTTGCTTCATGTAGCCCAGGGCTAGCAAGAAAAACTGCATGGGAAAGACACGGGAACACACGGTTCAAATCAACCAGAAGTAGAGAAGTAGTCAACACTTGCGTCACCACTTGAAGGAAACGGGACATTGCGATGTTTGCACGGTGTAAAAGTTGAAGGGGAACACCATGGCTTGAAGGGAGCGTAATGTTTAATCACTCGCAACTGTGTTATTACACCACGTTGGCATGAAATTCTTTTGAGAAAGCATTTCTTGAGATATACCCTGTGTGTCAAGGCATACAACAAAATCAATTTTAGGGACCCTTTAACTCAGTGTTTCTTTGCATATGTGCATTATAAGGTTGCAAGGACAAGTGGCATGAACGTGTCCTGGGAGCAATGTACAAGTAATGCAAATATATTGTAAATCTGTTGGATATTAGTTATTTTTACCTACCTTTTAACTTGACCTTCTGCTTCATTTCTGAAAAGTGCCCATGCTACTCAGCCATTTAGTTTTATTTAAAAATCAGATAATTCAAAGCAATTCTTTATTTCATGCCAGGATTGAACTATTGAAAGTGACTGATGACTGTTTTTGCCACAGATAAACCTTCTGGTTTAAATTTCTTTAGCTTGGATGAGCTCCTTTTCGTTATAACTAGGATCAGTCTATTGTTTTGAACTGTTCAAGTGCTCTCCACCCCTACCCCAAATGCAGAATGGAGAATCTGAAAGGGAGCCAGCGAAGAAAAAACCACGGAAAGATGAAGTACGGAAGGTAGGTGCAAACATCTGAGATGTGCTTCTGTTTGTGATAAATTTGTACACTTTTGAGTGATGCTTTTGTATTCACATCATTCTTCTTTTGCCACCTGCATTAAGGCTGCAGTTGTAAGGGAACTAAGTACCATTCCATCCCTAATTTATGCCATTGAACAACATGAGAAGCTGCTCATCCAGTTGATGAAGAAGTCAAAGGTCAGTTGGCATATTTTCGTTTCAGGCATATGCATGAGTCAACCTGTATATGCTACCCATGCAGGTCAACCTTATGGAGTTTGTGAAGATGAGCACTGCTCGAGACTTCCGCATTAATTCAGCAACAGTACAGGCTCGCCTAGAGGAGTCTGCAGAAGCCAGTGGCAGTGCAGTAAGGCACATTTTTGTTATCTATCCTGGTGTTTACACCATTGTTTTCTTTAGTTATGCTGTCTTGTGTGTTCCTGAAAGTGAATATACTATAGTAGACTTCCTTTAACTTGACTCCAGGTAATTTGATCCCGACCCAAGATCCTAGGCAGTGCCCATGCATTTCTATCGGTGCAAACTTTCATCATTTCGATCCTAAAATATATCTTCACTGGATAATTTGAACTTGACCAATCAGCATGCATAAGCTTAACCTCTATAGCCACACCAATAATGACCCCTTTAGTGGCAGCGTTTGTCTCAGCGGAACATGACAGTAAATGCATTGAACACATGACACATAGAGTTTCCTACAATATACTAGAGGGAACTCTGGCACTGAAGTCGTTGACCGACCATGGGAATCATGGGAAGTACATGGATATGTCTGATCTTCATGCTTGTGGGTTCAGACGTTCTTGTGGCTTTGTTTATTACGCTTTGTGCCTCATAAGATATTGATTTATGCAGTGAAAGAACAAAGCATTAGGCAAGTAACTTCTAAGGTTCAGGCCAACCCTTCAGCCTCAGACAGCTGCCTAGTGCTAACCTCTAGAATAAGCTGAAGCTTGAGGACTCTGTAGTGAGACAATATTATTACATCATCTACTCAGTCTTTGTGCTTCCATCATTGGAAAACTGTGAGCAGCACCACACATGCTGGGTTACATATTTAAGCATTAACTCTGTCAGCTGTGCCTGTACTTTCGTTAACCTCCTCAGATAGAGGATACGTCATGAAAAATTAGTTGTTTTCAAATGATAAACTGAATCTTACTGCTGGTTCAATAGTGCCGAATTCAGCTTTTTAATGTGCTTGAAAAACAATTGATTGTTTTTATTGAGTTCCTGTGGTGCTTTATAAAAAAGGCCAAAAAGTTAGTCCTTATTGTAGTCATGTGGGTGAAAATTGTGCCCTTTGCATGGACTGTAGTAGGTGAACTCTGTGTATACTGTGTATAATTAAGGTAACAAATAGGCACATGTGTTCATTAGTGTTAGAATTAAGCCACAGATTCATTCACCTAACAGTTTTGTCGATGAACTGGGGCGCTATCCTCCCTTTTTTTAGGGGTTTGGTGGTTTTCTACTAGAAACACTTTGAAAGTAAAATAGCACTAAGAATGGGACTAAACAGAGAGGCACAAGACGGAGCGCCATTTTGTGTCTTTCTGTTTAGGCCAGCTCTTAGCACTGTTTCGCTTTCAAAGTCATGTACCATCTAGCTCGCCAACGCTCATTATTGTATCAGAAACACATAGCAAAAAAAAAAAAATGCTCAGAGTACTGTGACAGTGTACAGCGGTGTTGCAGTGGCATACATCTGGTATTGAGAAAAGTTACTAAGTCCGCGTGATGTTTCTCCAGGATGAGGACAATGCAAGCGTGGCATCTACAGGCAGCTGTTCAGCACCGAAGTCTGGTACGGCAAAACCAAAAAGCAAACGCCTCCGTAAAGCCCCAGGGAGCAAGAAGTGAGAGTTGCAACATAAAAGTGTGACATGTGAACAGTTGAAAATGTATATTGTTAATATAAATGGCTTTTGTGAGTGTGAATTAGATATTTTATGTCAAATCTTTGCTAGTGGGATGATGTGAATACATTGAATTCACCATACCCAACTATTTGATTCCTGTGGTAGTGTTTTCGCTTACAGTGCACATTAATTGTGACACATGGTGAGGCTAGACTATGGTCCTAGATCATGGAGCAGTCCTAGCCAAAGTACTGTAATCTTAGCATGGTGTTTGGGATGCTTTGGTGTGGGGTAGGAGTTGAAAATGCATGCACTCTTAACTGTCTTAGCTGCCAGCCACAGCAACTTGGAGACCGCTGCCTTCCTGAACGTGACAAGGTACTTTGTTTTTAAGGTAAGAAAAGAGCTCATGACTTTTGACGGTGACATGTCACCTCTGGCAAAGAAGCAGTGCCAGGTATTAGACATTGTGCATGTGGTTTAGCAGGTGTAGACCATTGTGAACAACAACAAGCCTGAACAATCAACGATGGCTATTGCCAAGCACCTTCTGGCAGAGTCAACAGTAAGGCTTCTGTGCACAAAGACATTACATGCCATGGGGGTATTCTGTAAGTGTCCACCTAGTGGACATGTCTATTTTGTTTGCTCCTGAAGTGCTGATTGGTTGGGGGGGTGAGGGGGGGGGGGGTGGGGCTGTCTTCTCACGTGTGCTCCAGCCCAATTAATTAGAACGTCAGCAGGAGACAAAATGGACATGTCCACTAGGGTCGACACTTACAGATTATCCCCCAGTTCTACGTGATGACTTTGCATCCTTCCACTCAGCCTGCACGGCCCACAAGTTATCTAGCCGAGATTCTAGTCGACATTAAGAGGAAATAATGGAGCTGGACAGGCCATGTAATGCGTAGAGGAGATAACCGGTAGTCTATGGAGTTAAAAAAGGAGTTTCCTTTTTGCAAATAGTCAAGCAACTTAAGGATATTCTTGTGCACGATGGTTGACCACACAATCACTATGTGTCAACATCAGCACTTTATTATCTGGAAAAAATTGTATGACCTAGGTAACTCAGTTTCCAAAAGATTGCTTAGAATTTATACTCTTACTGGATGCTCTTAAAAGCTAGCTTGCTGTCAGGCTAACTTGCTTGCTAATACGCTTGCTGTCCCAGAATGACCAAAATTTTAATACACTTCCAACTACTGTCATAATACTGACAATCACAGAACACGAGGTAGTGTTTAGCATTTGCTCACACCGCACATGGTATTGTTGCCTGTGCTACGCTGCATTCCACATGCACCCATGCAAGGCAATTTTCCGCAACTGCATTAAAAATGGTAGAAAAATGCTGAGGCTGTTTTCTTCTGGTGTGTTGGTCAGGGGCATACTAATGCTTTGCGTCCTCCTGCTGCAGTTCGGTTACTGGACATGGCAAAACTACTCGTTCCAACCAAGTTTTGTTCATATGAACAGTTCTTCGTATCTAGTTTTCACCCATGGCATGCCATGTATCGCAATGCTTTAGTATGTGCTCACTTAAGTTGAAATGATACAGCTCATCATTCAACCATTATCTTGTTCACAAAATCAAGGAGAGGCAGGTGTTGTCGGTTCTGTCCTAGAAAAAGCAGAGGCTCGGTGCATCTGATCGGCACTCATACAAATGCCCAATGTGTTGCTATTTCACTTCCCGCTCCATGGGAGGTTGAATAAACATACTTAGAACGAGCATGGGGAGAAGTCGAAAAGGAAAAGGAACGAATTTACGGTGTGGCGTAGTAATTTGCACAGCGTCAGTATGTTCACTTTGCGCCATGCGCGGTGACAATGCTGTTACCATGACCGCACAGTTTCCATTTTTGTGGGTTAATTGTTGCATGGTGTACATTTCAGTTGCCATTATTGCATGGTCACCGTGCAGAGTGAAATGGGCACAATGCAACGTTTAGATTTCACTTATCTCTTCCAACTATGAATGACTCTGAAAAATCAATCCATTAAAATGCTCCGTAGGTGCTGTTTTACAATTTAACCAACATTTCTTATGTTGGCATGACATTTTCTACTTTTTTATCTTTTTTATTTAAAGGAACATAAAGAGAAACACTGAATTAGTTTATGTTTATAAAGTATTCGTGAAAAACTACAGTATCATTGATTTCGCGGTAATGGGTTAATTATTAGAAGAGAAAATTGCCGTCAAAGTTGTATTCTTAAACTTCGTGCCACAACCCCGGGGCCAGTACGTGTGACTTCACGCGTTGAAATTTCCCCCCCCCCCCCCCCCCACCTTCTATAGTTCAGTAAAGCTCTCAAAGATTCCTTAGTTCACTCTTCGGTTTTTGGAAAATACTATATAGTCCTTTTAATACTATATAGTCCTTTTTTATTGATAAAAATATAAAGGCACACTAAAGGCAGATATTAATTCAGGCTAAAGGGATAGATTAATGCTCGAGAATATCAAAGGCGTCAATATTATCGAGAACATAGCTTTAGTAAATGAATCGAGGTAAATGCAGGACACGAGTTGAGACTCCCCCGGGGCCATTCAAGTACCAGCCCGATGACGAATTGGGCTGGTACTTTGCAGGTCATTGCATTGCATTATAAGACGGAAGAAAATGCTACTTGTCCAGTTCTATTCGATTTTTAGCAATAAGAACGGACGTTACCCTTGAAAACGACGCGGGCAGTCGAAAGGTATCAGGTTTCGTTTTCGCTCAACTCTGCGCCATCCGCGCGTTTGTGTTTCAGCTGTTTCGTTATCGAGCAGTGCTGTACTGGTTTTGTTGGCTCGCGAAACTCGCACAAACTGCAAGTAGGAGAGATTGCCACGTCCGTGCGATGTCGCACGATGCTCTAACTACAGTTCACTTTACGCGAACGGCCGCGTGTTTGAGTTTTGAACAAGGATCCGTAGCGCCGTCTGTCAGGCGCCGTTTTACTCGCCGTCTAAAGGGCGGTGATAGCGTAAGGTCACCACTCCCCGGTTAGGGGGCCGGGGAAGATTTGAATTGCGATAGAGGTATTCGGACCATTCAGGCGCGATTTTTTGTTAAACTATATCTTTTCTTGGCACGAAAGAAGCGCTACGACATTTCTGGAATTGTATTTTAACAGTCCACGTTGGATTAATATTTGCCTTTAGTGTCCTTTGCAAAATGGCGTGGTACTTGATACCTCCGGAGCGTCTGCTGTTCTTGAAGTCTTCACCGGCGGAAGCAATGAGGTGTGCAACAGACATAGACAAAGTGTGTGGAGTCTGAGCATTTCACTTTTCAAAAATCCACGGTACAGTTCATTTCACTGCTGAGCCTGTTTTTCTCGTGAAACTTCACTGCCAACTGAAGTGAAACTTGACAATAAGTTGCAGCGAAGCAAGCGTTTTGCTTTAGTTCAATAGACCGTTCCGCTGTAAAAAACGAGTGAGAACGTACAAAATTATGCGCTTATAATTTTATTTTTGTGGTTATTGCATTTCTTTGCGGATAAAGGAAAGTCTGAAGTACGAACTATTTGGAGCCTCGAGGAGGAACAGTGGCTGGCACTTATGAGGGCGTGGGCGGCAAAATCGATGACGTTATGGCGAGCTGGCGCGGGAATTTCAAGGCGGCGTCACTGCCCGTCTTACGTTTTTGCGTGTTTCACAAAGTGTTTTTGTCAACGTGACGGAGGCTTTTTTGCTATTGTGAAGGGGTAATTTAATCAAATCATTTTGCTCTTTAGTGTCCCCTTAAGGGAAAGTCCTCAATCTCGAAACCCTAGAAAATATACTGTAAAGTCTCAGAGCGTCCTAAATAATTTTTTATATTGCCTTTTCTACTAATCAGTTTCAGTTGCGCTTCCCAAGATGTGTGATGACAAAGAAGGGGGTCATGTGGGAGCAGATCGTCGTGTTTTAGCACTGGCTCCGGATCGCTCAGTCGTCTGCTACGCGGATACGTAACGTCGGGACGCGCAACTCCGAAGCGATTTACCGGCTGTCGTCAAATGATTATCTGGATGGTGTCAGTCACCATCATGATGGCGTCGTCAGATGATCTGCTTTCAGCCGTGGATATAGCATGCACATACCGTTTTAGCTCGGGGGCTCCTCTCTTGATACATCGGCAAGGAGAAATCGTTTTCTTGGAAACCATTACACCAACTTTGACGAGTTTTGTGGCGTACGTTTAAAAGAAAAAGTTGTAATCTAGTGGCGTTTGGGAACGGATTTTTTATTTAGGCCGTCAACTTTTTCTATAAAAATTGTTGAATATCGTAAATTGTCAGAAAACTACCACGTTTACAACTTTAACTCGGGAATGTAAAATGATATCACAATTATTGAAAATCGAATTCTGGGATTTTACCTGCGAAAACCACGCTTTGGTTATGAGGCACGCCGTAATGGCGAACTCCGGATTAATTTTGGCCACCTGGGGATCTTTAACGTGCCCCCAATGCACGGAACACGGACGTTTTTGCATTTTGCCCCCTATCGAAATGCGGCCGCCGCGGCCAGAATTTCATCCGCGACCTCGTGCTTTGCAGCGCAACACCATAGCCGCTAAGCCACCGGCATCGCAATTCTGTAAATTGCATCTATAATAGTACATCTAAAGCGCATAAAATTGATGAACTTTTATTCTCAGTGTTCTTCTACATACTTCTTCTGTGCTTGTTTCTTTTATATTTCTATTTATCGGAAGGAGGAATGGTCGATTTTCGATGTTTCAAATTGAACCGCCGTCAACCTATTCACGTGTGTTGCTATTTTAGTGCGTTTGGTTTCATATACATACGCTCTTTTATTTTATTTTTCTTTACTTTTTGTCACATTTACTGTACGAATAGTGTACCGAGGTGCAGATCATTCGACCCACTTTTTTCGCCACAGGCCAGCTCCGAGCGGGCTGATCATGTATGATTTTCTTATATTCACGTCATGTTAGATTGGTTCTTACTTTTTTTTTTCTTCTATTATGCATTCTTTTACTTGATTCACGTATTGTTAAGCTGGTTCTTTTTCCCGTTATGCATTTTTGCTCTTTTGGTATGTACGTCCCACTCCTGCCGAAGGCCTTCTGTGAAGGCTGACAGTAATTCTGAAATAAATAATATATACCTGGCTCTTAATATAAGCACACCACTAATATTTGAGTAGGACTTTTGCGAAACCCTTCTAAACCTTGTAACAAACTCATGTAAAATATAAATTAATAAGTGAAATTTCTCCGCTTTAAATGCTCCAACGCATGCAGCTTACAGAGCTGCGATATCTCTGCTTGGTGCGTAATTACGGATTTGTAAACGTCGTGCTTCTTTTTTCTTTCTTTTCTTTTTCTCGGCCGATTTTCGGCAATTCTTATAGAACAAATCCAGGCCTTAAATCAAGATTTCGCTTCCAACAGTCTTTAGAATTTAACTTTCTTAAGTGCAACATATTTCATTAAAATGAGCCATCTCCGAAAAGCATTTCTAGCTGTGTTTTACATGTATTATGAATAGGCGGCATCGGAGTTGGGCCGCAGCTCTGGCGGCGAGCCCGCTATCAGCAAAACAACATGCGTTGCAGTCCCGAATTTTTGCTTTAAAACGTAAGCACCACTGTATTTAAACTAAGACTTACCTTGCGTCCACCTCTACGCGAATAGACAACAGATGTGCGCTGTCCGCAAGTTTTGTTTCTCACGTCGTGTTTTATTGGCTCACGTTGGAGGTCAGCTGTTTGTACGGCTGCGGTGGTAAAGCCCCGAAGCGGCCGTATGACCAGGGCATCGGTTAGAACGTGCAAGCGGCGTCGGTGATGAATCAGCACTAAGAACAGCCTGCTTATGGACCCTAAGTACTTGGAAGGTGTGAGAACTTGTACAGCTTCGCTGTCTTGGACGTATGAGTTGCGCAGATTGACGTACATCTGCGAAGAATTTTCTTTTTCCATCTACCAACCTGTGCTGCACAGATATGAGCTTCGGCTGCTCACGAATCCGCAGTTCTCTTTCTCGCTCGATTCATTCATTCATTCATTCATCAGTGGGTTTAAAGTCCAATAGCAACTCCGGGGCTATGAGAGACGCCGTTGTTGAGGTCTCCTGATTATTTTTGACCACTTGAAGTTCTTTAACGTGCAGCTAAATCTATGCTCGCGAGGGTTTTTGCACGTCGCCTCCACTGAAATGCGGCCGCTGCGGCTGGGAAACGAACCCGCGACCTCGTCTTCCGCAGTAGAACGCCATTTATCAACTGAGCTACCTCGGCGGGTCTTTCTCGAATGAAACACGGATTATTGAGGTGACCTCCTTTTTCTAACAAATTGAGCTGTAAAACACAGAGCGTATTGACGTCTTAATTAAAACATAACTTGCCGTATTAACTCTTGTGTAGCCTTCTTTGTTTGTTATTGTGGACAGATATGTGTATGAAATGTATGTGTGGAGAAATATCGTGCAAGCAAAACTATAACGCTGCACAACCCAAGTGCAACCACAGAACCAAAGAAATATTCAGGGGGTTTTCTTTGCTGTTGCATTCCTGGGCTTTACTAGCTTCGCTGCCTTTTCAGGGCGCTATCTCTCTTAGTTTTGTGCAGGGCGCGTCTATTTGTGATAGCAGGCTATTGTATTGCAACTTGTTACATACAGAACCAAAACCTCGACACCTGCGCCTCTGGAATGGCCTCGATCGCTCTCTTAGTGATGATCCCACACACATGCCGTATTTCCACGTAAATAAAGCGACCTCAACTGTTAAGCGAGGGGTGACTTTCGGTCTCTCCGAAGCACGCGCACACACACACGCAAAAAAAAAAGGGGGGGGGGGGGGGGGTATCACACTTGTCACGAACCCGAATATAACGTGAGACGCGTTCTCAGGCGTTAAACTTGGGGGGAAAAACTGTCGTTATATTCGTTCAAATACAATAATTACCTGGTGCGGGATTTTCCGATCCCAATTAACGTCCGGATCCTGGGCCGAGGTTTCTCGTACCACTGCGCCAGTCGTAATCGGCGCTTTCATCGAAGTTGCCAAGCGTGATAACAGTGACAGTTGTCCTGTGCATATAAAAGCGACTTATAGTTAAGCATATATGTTCTGTAGACTTCACTTTTTTTTTATTTTTCGCAAAAGCTTTGTGGGGTGGCAGTTCCGGTGCATTTAAAGCAGTTGTAATAAACTACCCAGCTGTCTATCCATCTTCGGACAGGCGTTATAAAAGGTGTTAGGAAAGCAGGCAGGATATGTTTACTGAATTTTATTAGAGAAACGACGATGTGCCCTCCCTATGGGGAGGTGGGCGTCGCGACGGTAGTGCTGGCCCGTGACGCCCCCGGGGTAAGCACCAAGGCTGCAGGAGTAGCCCGAAATCCCACTCCTACGGCGCTAGTACTTAGCCCGGGGTGTCACACGTCCGTCGGCGTCCGAACCTCTTGTGGTACCATCCTCAGTCCTGACCTGCCGCATCTGTTGAAAGAAGCATCATTAACAAAATTAATTCTGGGGGTTCTACGTGCCGTAACTGCGGTCTGACTACAAGGCACGCTGTCGTGGGGGACTCCAGACGTTAGAGAACTTGGGGTTCTCTAACGTCTACCTAAAATCTAAGTACACGAGCGTTTTTACAAGTGGCCCCCATTGAAAAACGGCCGCCGCCTCCGGGATCGAACCTGCGACCTCGAGCTCAGCAGCGCAACGTCATAGCCACTGGGCTACCGCGGCGGGTAAATGCAAAACGTCGTCTTCGCAGCGCACCACCCATGTGTGTGTGTGTGTGTGTGTGTGTGTGTGTGTGTGTGTGTGTGTGTGTGTGTGTGTGTGTGTGTGTGTGTGTGTGTGTGTGTGTGTGTGTGTGTGTGTGTGTGTGTGTGTGTGTGTGTGTGTGTGTGTGTGTGTGTGTGTGTGTGTGTAACGCTCTTGAAAGCTCAGCAACGGTATCACACTGTGAAAAACACTGATCTTTTAATGGCACAGCATAATTCAAGCAGGCGTAGCTGGACAGAACAATGGTAGTGTTTGCCGTCGCTTCGTGATGCTCAAACTATTTTTTCATTCCGCCTAATTAGATAATTAGCCTTAATTAATGGTTCGATTTCTCAAATATTATAATTAGATTAAAAGTGTGGATGATAAAATTGTAGAACGACATGAAAAAGCCCCGATACAGCTGTCTGTTGCTCAGTACGTGCTACATAAAAGTGTTTTTCCGCGCTTGAAAGAAGCCGGCGAATACACGCAAGATTGCCGCGCGAACGGCTTCTCGAGGCACTTGGCATGTATTTGCAGGCTTCTTCCACGCTCACCCGTCGTGGTTGCTTAGTGGCTGTGGTGTTGGGCTGCTAAGCACGAGGACGCGGGATCGAATCCCGGCCACGGCGGTCACATTTCGATAGGGGCGAAATGCGAAGACACCCGTGCGCGTTAAAGAAGTCCATCTGGTCCAAATTTCCGGAGTCCCCCACTACGGCGTGTCTCATAATCAGAAAGGGGTCTTGGCACTTAAAACCCCATTATTGTTTTCTTTCACTTTCGGAAAAACGCTTTTATGTAGCACGTATTGAGCAACAGAAAGCTGTATCGGGAGTCTTTCATGTAGCTCTACAATTTTCTCATTGGCACTTTTCATCTAATTATAATATTTGAGAAGTTGATAAATAAATAAGACTAATTATATACTTGCGCCGAATGAAAAAAAAGATAGTTTCAGTATCTCCAAGCGACGGCAAAGAACGTTACTTTTGTTCTGTCCAGCTAGGTGGTATTTGCATATCTTTAAGCTCTGGCTAAAGTTAGCCCTGGGACACCCTGTAGATTCTTCACGTACTTTCCCTAAGCTAAAGTGTGCGCTTCAGGGATTCCGCGATAAAGCCGCTTTTGTTCTCCGCCTATGAATAACTTGAATACATAACTTGAACTTGAGGACTACAGTACAAACTTGACATTGCGAACTTTCCACTGCACTCGTCAATTTCAGATTGTGCGTCGGAATTACGAATAACTTTTTCTTTTTTCCGGCGAGTCTGTGGTCCGTATACCTTCGCACTCACGGATGTAAAGCCATTACAAATTTTCAAGAAACCAACCTTTTGGCAAAAATTCGGTCTCCTTTGCGGAGCTCCTTTACAATCAAACGTGTGCGTCCTTTCTTACGGGAGGCGGCGGTACCTGCCACCAAGCTCGTTCTTTTTAACTTTCTTGTGTATCTTGATTTTTAAGTGTTTTTCTACACTCAGTTACATTATACAGAACTGACGTTCGCCTTCACTGGACGTTTTCTTTTCATTTAAGCGCGCCACCAGTCCCACAAGACTGGTTAATCTGCGATGGAGACTAGTCGTCTTTCTAGTCTCCACTGCAGATTCATGTCGGTTTCCCATGCTGCTCTTAAAACCCAAAGCATTGGGCAGGCTATACTGCGGCCACATTTATCGCCAGAACGTGCTCAAATGTTTCTGCACCATTTCCACCGGCTGTGCGCGATTATTCTGCATCAGGGAATTTTCTCCTATAGACTACGCGCTCTCAGGCACCCTGATCTGATTTGGAACAGCAGTGACACTGCCCTTTAAAATACCCTAAATCTTTCATCTCCCGAGTTCATTTGTTGCTGTCCGATCCGATGTGGTTTCATAGCTAGCTCCCTCTCAATTGCACCTACCTATTAATTACACTCTTTATACAAAGGCGAATCAGAAAGTCTATGCCCCTATTTTTTATTAGCCAAAGTAAGGTACATACAGGTAATTACAAATATACGTACTATTCTACGTACTTTACACTATTTTTCCACATAGTTCCCACACCGGTTCAGACATTTGTCCCATCGCAGCACTAAATTTGAGATGCCCCTGTGGTAGAATTCGTCCGGCTGACTGTGGAACCACCGTCGGACTGATGTCTAGGCTTCATCGTTGCATGTGAATCGCTGTCCTGCCAGGAACTTCTTCAGCGGACCGAAAACGTGGAAATCACTAGGGGCGAGGTCCGGACTCTATGGTGGGTGGTCCAGACTTTCCCAGTGAATTGACCGGAGCTTGTCGGCGGTTCTGATTGCCACACTTCGTTGCTCGTATGCCGTGGACGTGCGAAGCACAACCGCCATCTTCATCAACTGACAGCAACGCCGTGCCGCGGAGCTACCGCCAGATAAGGTCGGGCCAGTCGAAGAAAAAATGGGGACAAAGTCTTTTTGATTCGCCCTCGTATCTCATGATGTTGCGTTTAACATCATTTTGTCTGCGATAGCGAAATAGTTACTGGTTACTCTCTCCGTTCTTTTTCTACACATCGAGTACACCTTTTTCGTATATAGGTACCTAATAGTAGCCTAGCCGCTCATCTGCCTTTGTTCTTATTCCTTCCCTTTTTCGAGGTAGATTTTGCTCGAAGTTTCCAGCACTTCAAAGTACGCCTATAGCCCATCTCTCCCCGTACTACATTATCTGTGGTTTTTCCGCGCGCACAAATAAGCCCGGGAACTATTACCCCTTTTCACGCACCTCGTTATACGCAGGGTGTCCCAACTGTCATGCACCAAGATTTAAAAATGGGCACATGCGACAGCTGGACAGAACAAAGGTAATGTTGTTTGCCGTCGCTTGGAGATGTTCAAAGTATATTTTTCTTTTTCATTGCGCCTAATAAATAATTACTCTTACCTAACTATTCAATTTCTCAAATAATATAATTAGATGAGAAGTGTCAATGAGAAAATTGTAGAGCCACATGAAAAACTCCCGATACAGCGTTTTATTGCTCAATACGTACTACACAAAACTTTTTTCCGAGCGTGAAAGAAGCCCGCAAATACACGCAAAATTGCCGCGCGACTGGCCTCTCGAGGCACTTTGTGTGTATTTGCAAAGTGTCCTTGGTATCCTTTCAATTTCCTCTTCAGAGAGGAAGGTACCATGTGATGAAGCGCCGCCTAGGCCAGCGAGGCTGTCCTATGGATGCCTGCATAGGTCCGCATACATGTCCGTTGAAGGGTATGTGATTTGGTTATCGTCGATGTTTGCATCCGGTCGGACTGTCGACTACACTCTTCGAATCTGAGGTGCTACAAGTAAGGACTGTGCCGCGGCTGAGAGATCTGGCGCAAAATTACATAGTACAGTCGACATACACTAATTTGGCTTTGTGGGTCGTCAAAATTCGGTGGAATTGTCTGAAGCCCGATTTAATACAGCCAAGACGCGTTGTGCATTTATTTGCTGAAAGGGTCTGGTTATAGTGGTCTACACCAAAGGGAGTGGGGTGTGGGCGTTAATGAGCAAGCGCTCTGCAAACGACCTCTGAAAGATCCGAACTGTTGTGCCCAATCAATCGACATTGTCGGCGTGAGCGAAGAACAGTTCCTCGAGACATTTCAATCGGCATCTCGCCGCGTCGGGGCTCTGTCCTTCTGAATGCTCGCTCAGCTGTTGTTCCATTCGAACTTTTTGCCGAAGCCTTGGGGAGTCCTTACTACGAAAATAGCTCAGTGTGACCAACAGGACGCTACGTGCCATGCTACCCTATTCTCGACACGAGTTTGAGTCCTAGACCGTCATCGCTGCTGGTATCGATGCCGGTGTCGTAGTGCTGAGGCGCCTTCGCTCCTTCAGAAGCCCCGCATCATTACACGTCGACATTGTTGGCGTGAAACCGTTTTGCATTACCTCGAGGTTTGAGTATGGTCAGTGGCCTGTTGTCGGTAACGCTTATGTTATGGCTTAACCTCGGGCGATCTGCTCTAAATCGAATAACGCGATATTCGACGTTTCAAGTTCGAGTAATGATTTTTTTTTTATTTTAAAGGGAAAGCTTGGACTCCTTTTGTTAACTTTGCAATCGTTCTGACGTGTTCTTTTTTTTTTTTTAATATGCTCTGATGTAGCCTTCGGCGTGTCGCTTGTTTTCTGCTGTCTCTCGCTGCACCTCCCTAGAACGCAAGTAGGCGTTGTTCCTTTCCTTCCTTTCTCTCGATTCACAAATTCAAGCCTACGAATGCAGGCTTGTTTGCGAATACAAAAGTAATAAGCAAAATAAAGAAGGTCGGTGTTGCCACTAAGAATGCCTTTGCACTCTAAGCCAGAAATGCTTCGGATGCTCCGAGGTGGCCTAGCTGTCAATGTGTTTGTACTGAATTCTATACGAATCTAGACCGGACAGTGCTATCCATAATAAAAACTAGATAAACCAGCAACAGGCTGGAGTTCTTTCTTTGCGTATTTCGGGACGCGGCGACAAATTAACCCTCTTGAAATGCAACAATTAAGCTGTGTTTCCAGCAGTAACTTGTTGCGGCTTACCGATATTGGTTTTGCGCGTTCCTTACCATCAAGCATAATCCTTAAGAGCAGAAGCAACGTAAGTGATGCACAGTAATATCCATATTAACGCTATGTTGACTGCCTTGCTTTGGGCAATTGCGCACTGCGTAAAAGTGACCGTGGCACTGTTCAGAAGGGCCAAGGTGTGATGTTCCAAAATACATGCAACGAAAACTGCAGCCTTGTGCTGGTTTTATTATACAGTTGCTTTGATGGATAGCACTGGCCTGTACTGTCCATAACATTTATTTGTTTATAAACTTAAGATATCCATACAATCTATAATAGGTATGTTATCTGTAACACGCACTTTTCTTTCCGCTGCAACGTATTGCTGCATGCAGGGTAAAGAATCTTTACTGTGGTTAGTTGGCGAAGCAACTGTGGTGCTGCGCGTATGCGTCTGTGCTAAATTGAGCTTTTTTTTTTTCTTCCTTCTTTACTCGGATAATTTCACTAAGTCAATCACATGCAGTCTGTGCAGCGCTAGGACAACACTACACTCTTAATTCGAAGTATGTTGACACTTGTACAAACACACGCTTCATTAATGATGCGTCAAACATTAGTCTATATATATCGTGAAAGACATTTAGGACGAGTATCTCAGAACAAGTGCACAGTCCTAGGATTTCTACTGCGTCCGCACGCCCTGGGCTCTTATCTTGAACACCAGATGCGTGCTAAAATCAATCATTAAGAAGTCAGTCATAAAAAGTTACAGAAATGAAGACCGTATTGGTGATAATGGCCTCTGATAGATGACGGTCTTCCGTCACTTCAGCAGGGGAGGCGCCAGGATTTCTCTCTTGGGGGGCAGAGCATGATTCTGCATTTTCGTTAGGGATGCACAATTGCATGGCACTGTCACTTGGCACTGCATAATGGAGAAGGGGGGCAATGGGATAGAGGGGGGACGGGGTAGCAGAAGAAAATATTTCGGGGTCTGCCGCCCCCTTCAGAGCCGCCTCTGCACTTCAGTTGGTTAAGTTGCAGCGGCGGACATTCTTTGCACGAAATCGGCGCATTCAAATGAGATTCCATTAATTAACTGTAATTGTTTACTTGAAGGAAGATACACTCAACACGCATTAATTCATGCTTTTGTAGAGATCACAGATCTTCGTTTGTATTACTAGAGCTTCAATAAAATGTATTAGAAAAGAAAATGTAAGTTATTGCACGGACAGATAGATATACAATTGTACGTCTCCTTGCGCATGTGCTGCGTTTTTGAAAGTGTCCGAAGATTAACAAAGCGCTATAGTTACATAGCGGCCGCCCATTTCCCTGTGTCATGACGGACAGAAGGCAGGGGAGGGGGACTTCTCATGACATCCTGGATGCCACTTGTGCGCCACACACTTCCGGAATATCAAAACTGCAGACGCGCGACCGCGTACGCTGTCATAACATCAAACGTCGGTAAGTGTAAATAACTACTACGCCATACTGTTGGCGCCGTTTTCCCGTGCACTTGTGCCCGTCTTGCGGCCGCCATTTTCGGGCAGAAGCCCTCTGCCTTCTCGGCCACCTTGCGCCTTGTGGAAGGGTGGTGGGTGCCCCACCTCAAAGTTCAAGTAATTCGACATTGTGGCGATCCGGCTGGCGTGAGGTATAGTGAGGAGGCAAGAGTGGACACAAGACGGGGGAGAAGGCACGGAAGATGCCGAACGTTCTTTTTTTTTTTTTTTTTCATTGAAAATAAGGAGTTTTTATATGCATTTACAATACTGGAGACCGAGCAGACTTTGGTTATATGTTGGAATTTGGCGTAATTTCGAATTATCTGACCTTTTTTTTTAGTATTCGTATTTGTTGCAATGAAGAAATAAAAATTGTATGCGGGCGTTTCTCGCGCCGTGTGTTTGCGTTTAAGTTCTTCTCATCCACTAATAAAAATCATAGAGTGTCGCTGTATGCCGAACATATATGTGACATCTGAAGTGGTCACTGGCAAGTAAAAGTAATAAGGCTGTAAGCCTTGATTACCTGCATCCCTGATAACACGAGCGAAACGATGGCTCTTATTTAACGTCGGCGTGTCACGAGTGTGCGCCCAGAATAAATGTGCCCAATTCTTATTCGACGTCATCAACACGTGGCTGATTTAATTCGATGTCTAAATATCCCTGAATATTACCTTCCCGGGAAAACGCTATCCACTCCCTCCCGTTTTCTTTCCGTGACGTCATATCCGTAGTAATCCATTACGCGAAGGACGCACTTTGACGTCATTGCGGGCGTGATATCCCGCGCAGTCAGATGTGCATGATAGAGACGGAGATATCGCTTATTGCGATTTTGTATATATATACTCCGTGACATGATCGCTTACTAAAGCCTTGGAACGTAAAGGCGATGTTCTTAATGGCACCAAAATAAAGACAGTACTTGTAGTCGCGTTTCGACAGCTGCCCAGAATGAAGGAATATATACTACAGAGCCGTTAAAGCACAAGGCTCGAAATTTTCTCTCGAGGCTTGAGCGTCTCTCTGTACGTATCGTGCATGTACAATTGTGGAAGCTTGGGTGAGCAGGTAGTATACTTCATTGAGGTAGCATTCAGAGCGCACGAAAGGTTACAGAAAAAAAAGGGGGGGGGGGGAGGGGGCGTGGGGTAGTCGGAGAATGAAGTTGGAAGTCAGCGCTCTTTCATTCTATGTCTATCCCTTGTTTTCTGTAACCTTTCGTGCGCTGTGATGCGCATTACAATTTCGTGCGCATTACCATGATTCCAGAGCAGTCCGCATGTGAGTCGTTTACTGGGCTGATTGTAGCCACATTATCATCACGATCACTGGATAATAATACCACGAGGAGGAAAAGAAGTTCCTCGGCAACGCGCTCATACCTGTAGCCAAACCAAACGACTGGAGCCGAAGCAGTCTTGAAGGGACGCGCGGCAGACCGCTCCCACAAGACACTGCCACAGGTGGTGTACACAGCAGCTCAGTACAAGTATGCTGAACGAAGAATCTCGTCGGCCGAAGCACAGGGAGCGTCTTCAGGGTGACCGGTGTGTGGCTGTAGTGCAGTCGGCCGCCCGCTTACCCGCGGCGGACAAAGGCCGGAGCACTAGCGCGCGGTGCAGTATCCGCCCGGGCGCGCGGAACAAAGAGGCCCCATCCTCCGGGTGCCGCGCCAGAGCGAGCGCCGCCGGCGCCTCTTATACTCTCATTACCCAATTGAGCTCTCTACGAGGGCCGATTCAATCAGGGCGCCCATTGGTCGGGCGACGCTCAATTGAGCCGGCACGTCATAGCTCTCGATGGGCGCTTCCCCGTCAACAGGGCTGGGAGGGGTAATGAGGATGCCTGTGGCACCCCATGGTGTCGCAAGAGGGGCGCGCCTCCCTCGCGTGGACATGGTGTCTCGCCAACGCGCGGTATTCTGCACGCCATCGTGGCCCCGCCAGTGTTTACAGACCCTCGGGACAACTCGTGCTCCTGTTTCGGTGCTACGGAACAACGCCAGTGAACCAAGGTGCCTTCCCGTGATGACAGGCCTGCTCTGGAGAAGCACACTTTCGCGCCAACCGTGTATCAGTCGCCATCGTCGACTCACAACCATTGCCTCCGTTGTGAACTTGCTTCTTCTTGCTTGCATTTTTTAACGGTAGTCTTCGAGACTCGCTTACATATATTTCATATGCGCCGGTGGTGAACGGTTGCACCTAGTATTGTTTGTATCGCCGGCAGACTGCATCACCGCTCAGAAATGTCAGTTCACAGGCATTTTTTTCGCAACTTCGACCAGGAATTAAGCTCCGTCCTGGAATGAAAACACAGAGACAGCAGCAATCTCATTCGGACGGAAGGACGTGCCAAGTGTATGCCCTTCAAGTTCGTTGAGTATCCGACACCTAGCTTTTACGAAGTCTAAACTGTTTCGTTTCACTTCGCGCCATTCAGGAACTATCACTCGCGCCTGCGACAATGCCGTGTAGCTGTTTCTCAGTTCGGGATAAGTCACCACTGCTAATGACGAACGTCTATGATCCTTTGCCTGCTATCCTATTTCAGAATAGCGTATCTCTACTTAGGCGGTGCACGGTCAGTAAGCCGGAGAAAAAAAAAACGGAGCTGAGCCGTTAATCGCACAGCCACGTAATGACATTATTATGCACAGCATTCTGTCTTATCCTCCGGAACGAAGGAGAAACCAGCATCAACATCTTATCCTCACCGACCGCTCTCATTTCATACTACAGTCTTTCGCTAAACTTTCCTTGTTTTTGCCTCAGAGATAAACGTTTTCACATTACGTAGTATATATGAATCGAATTCCGTCACGCAATCGTTGGCACAATGTTTCGCGCATTCGATACTTGCATCTATGCTGACCACCGTATCAGTGACAACGCTTCGTATCCCCTCGTCGGCCACTTCTTTCCCCCCGTTTCAATAGCTGCTCGCTCAGGCACCATAATTTCGGCTATACTCCGTTCCATACATAGCAGTCAACGCTGTGAAAGCTACGCAAGAAGTTCGGTCAAGAAAAGTTATCACTCCGCGCGTTCATGCTTCGCTGTGCGCAAACAGCGTTCGCTCGCGCAAGCATGCACGTGAGGCTCCTCGGGACGGGTTGCAAATAAAAAACCCGAAAAGAACAACAAAAATAAAAATGATCTAAAACAACACATCAGCAGCCGTATACTACAGTGCGTTTGTTTGTAAGGGTTGAAACTTGTTTCATTCGATACTGAGCCCATATAAAGAACAGTTGCGCACAATTGCGGCCAAAAAACATCGAACTATATCCAAGTGCGAACGAAGCCAGTGCAAGAAGTCTCTCTAGCCTCCGCAGCGTTGACTGGTATGTTGGAACGGAGTATAATATGAGTACTCAAAACCGAAAGCATGAGGCCAATAGGTAATATCGCATTGAAAATGCTAACTCAAGAAGGTTCTGAAGAGTGGTGTGTTGTGTGGGCTTTGCGGTCGCACGACAGTTGTTTCTGACCGGAAAAAAGACACGATCGGTGGTACTGTAGTTGCCGGCTCTTGACCCCTTCTCCAGCGAACACATTAAACATGCTAACTCATTCACACTGGCGGCGTTAGTGGGACGTGAATTTTGGTGTGGATTCGCCCAAGCGATACCGCCGCCAGAATAATAATAATAATAATAATAATAAAGTTGCTTTCTTTGAAGAACCTATTTCTGTGCACAGTCCGTGGGTGACGTCTAATGCAGCGCACAAACAATGAGCCTATACATCACAAAAGAAATCGTTTTCATCAAGCTGCAAAACACATGACCTTGGGAAAATAGCCCCGTTGTATGGGCCCATATATACGACGTGTTCGCAAGGAGCTTCCGCGTGCCTTATACGGCCAATGCGATTGGCGCAAGACACACAGTCGGAGATTTCGGCAGCGAAATTCCTCGTTTGCAGAGTATAATTGAGAACCAGGCTGCTAACATGTAAACCTCCGCGTCGTTATGCACGATTGTGCCTTACTGCCAGCCACGCTAACAGCCGATCGGGGTTACGGGCAGCATTCCCCGGCAGCTTCATTCCTCCGCTGCTTCCTGTTAAAATGCACTGATGAATTACAAGTCCCATTTGTCTTCCTCTCACTTAGCCAAATGTATTCCATTTTATCCATACTTTAAAAGGAACAGCGGCTCATGCGTGAAGCGGTGCTAAATATCCTCCGCAGTGGTTCAAGTTTTCTCATAACTAGCACTAACACGTATCTTGCACACATTTAGAGCAGGTGTTCGTCAGAGGAAATTTGGTGTAATAATTATCATAGCTTTCCTTCCCTATACCCCCCCCCCCCTTTTTTTTTTCTATTGCGCTTCGTACTCTTTTACTCGTCTTATATTTTTGTCCTTTCCGCTAACTGTTGACTTGATCATGTGTGAAGCATACATCGGTTCACCTTCAGCTCTGTAATACGCGATCCACAATCGGAACCGGAGTTGGCCACATGAATCATAGCTAACACCTTTATTTGATTGATCTCCATTACGCCAAAGCTCGGCGGCGACTTCAATGAGATAGAGAATAGGTTAAAGATGGGGAGTGGGGTGGGGCTGCATAATCGTTCAAGTGTTTTCCGTTGTCCGGTAATTCAACCACGCCAATATCTGACGTGCTTGTATGAACGGTCCTGGATCCATTGACACCATCAGCCGGTTCGCTTGCGGCGTTTCGATGATTCATACTGCTTCCGAAAAACTACTACCGGCTGCCGCTGATTGTAGGAGCCACCAAGGCAACATTTAGTTCTCGGGTTATGGCTGTGGTTGGCGTTTTATTCGAATTCCTTGACACGAAATACATACATCGTTGTATATATGTACACTTGTGGCCAATGGACGGTTTTATTGGAAGTTTGCACTCCTGTACATCGCGCCAACTTTTTCAACGCGCTTTGCTCACGTTGGGGCAATTTTCAGGCGGCACGAGAGTCCTTGTCATGTTTGATGCTGCAGAGTTAGTTAGGATGGCAGCGTCCGGTGCTTTAAAAAAACAATCGAAAAGGGACACGAAAAAAAGAAAGAGGTAGAGAGAGAGAGAGGAAAGCATGACCAGCGCGCAAGCTAAGCAGCGCTCGTCGAGTGAAATGGCCGAGCGGTGGCCCGGGCACGTCGGCGGCGGGGCCTTTCCGGAGGGCGGCGCGGGCACATGCGCGTCGTGTCGTCTAGCCGTGTCATCCGGCGCGCAATCTTGGCCGCGGCGTGGCTCGTTGTCGCCAATCAGGGCCTGAATACGGCCTCAATTGGACGCGACAAGCCCCGATTTCCAGCTCGCACCGTCACTGGCCAGGACGCTGTCCGCCGTTGGCGGACCTGCTGCAGTGACTGAAACGATTCCTCGGGAATGGAGGGAAGCCGTCCCGTGCTCAGGCGCGAAATGAAGCGAAATTGCCACTGCACTTTGTCTCACTCAACACTCGCACTGCTTTGGAACTGCAGGAAGGTCAGCCAGGCTGGATCCGAAGTCACATCGCCGTTCGCGCGTTGGAACAGGTCGCCATTAGCCGCTCCTGGGCCTTCGTGGTGGGCCGCGAGTCCGCAGCGGTGCCTTCCGCTCTGCTCTTATCAACCGCTGTTCGACGCTGACTGATCTCGTCGAAAACGCGGGCGGAGCATCGCTATGGCCACTGACGAAGCGCGTAAAGCGGGAAAGGAATATACCAACGGAAAAGGCATCGTTATGTACAAAATCACCGCCTATAGCGCACGGGTGCCGGTCAAACATGACGCTCGGCATGGGAACACTCTTGCAGGCAGAGCTCGCGAAATGCGCAAGGTGTAACCGGATTGGCTGCAGCAGCATCACTGCACTATATATATTCGGACGATAACTTTCGGTGATACTACATCCGCTTAAGCGGAACTCGAAAGGACGAAAAAAAAAAAATGCGTTCAGCTTATCAGAAGTTTCGTTTAAGCGAATGACTCAAAGATAAACAAAAAATAGAATTCTTTCATTTGAAAAGCTTCAAGTGTTTTAATTTTACTGCGGTGAACAAACCAACCATATTGTGCTCTGCTTCGAATATCATCGCCCGCGCGTAATTATCCAACAATGCCCGTAAGCCAACAATGCTTTTCTTTCAAAATGAGACAACTGATAAAAAAATATTCAGATTCCACGCACTGTGGAATCGATGTAAGCAAAGCATTCCGTGCTGGATGCTTTGATTGACGATAATTAGCCGTGATGTTGACTGCTAAAGCTTAATTCTTCAACGTTTAGTCTAACACGAGAGTGGTGAGTTGATGTTAAACGTTACATTGCGGGCACCACTGCTGTTTGTCTGCGTAGTACACAGAACATACAGGGAGAGGCGTTTGCTTGAAGCGTTGTTGTGCGCCATATTTCATAACCTCTGAGAGGGTTGAGCATAGTCATTGCCTCACATGGCACATCGCCATGTGGCAGAAGTATTAAACTTGAATTGGATTATGGGGCTGGTACGTGCCAAAACCACAATCGGAATATGAGGCACGCCGTAGTGGCGGATTCCGGATTAATTTTGACACTGTGATGTTCTTTAACGTGTCCCAAAATCTAAGTGCACGTGTGTTTTCTATTTCGCCGTCGTCGAAACGCGGCTACCGCGGTTGGGATCAAATCCACGGCCTCTAGCAATGCCATAGCCGCAAAGCTAACGCGGTGGGTACAGATGTGTTGATTTGACGGTCGACCGCTTCCATAGTGTCGCCTGGACCCTGCAGCTCTGCTTCTGCACGCCCTGCGTAGTTTGTCCGCTTAACATATTTGCATGGTGTTTATTTTTTGAAAATAGCAAGGTACTGTACCATACCTTGAACTTAAGCTTATCCAGTTTCCCCGCTACCGCCGTCGTATAGTAGATAGGTTTTGCTTGCCTTCTCACGTCGCCTCCCTTGTATGGGAACTGCCTTTTCCCCTCCCTCATCCCTACAGTTCTATCTAGTCCAGCGTTGTCCTGTCCATTTCTTCTTACTTCTGCTCGCGTCCGCACTTGCTGGAACCCCTTTTACGTTCACCATGCACCAACTGACCCAGCAAACCACACTACTAATCTATCTAATCTATCTCTGGACTCGCACCTTAGCAGAAAGGGAAGCGTTGCAGTTTCTGCAACGTTTCTAGCGTCGTCTTTCCTCTCTAAAGCAGGGTTTGGGTACGAGCTAGTTGGTATTCCATTGCAAACATCACTCACTTTCCTCTCTGACTCGCTCCTGTCATGTGTGTACACGCTGTGACCCCCCTCCCGACGCGGTGTGCGTGACAGCAGCAGCCACAGCAGCAGCAGCAGTGGGAAAGTCGAAGGCAAAGAAAGCTTCGCTTTAAAAAATTGTCGCTGCGCGGACGTTTGAAACACAGGAACAGTACATCTTCCGTTTGTTCACACTGAGATGTATCGTATTCGCGTTTGGTCCTTCAAAAAGCTGCCGTTGCTCGCGGGCAGCGTGAATTTTCTCATTGTCTTTCATTATCCATTTCAATGAGTACTTTAGAATGCGAAAAATTGCCGTACTGCACGTCTTTCACGGCGTTCATTTTGGTAGCTCTAGTCTACCCGCCGTGTTGGCTTATAGTGGCTTCGGCGTTGCACTGCTAAGCCCGAGGGCGCAATATCGAATGGGCCCGGCCGCGGCGGCTGCATTTCGGTGTGGGCGAAATGCAAAAACGTCCGTGTACCGTGCAATTTTTGGGCATTAAAGAACCCCAGTTGGTCAAAATGAATGCGAACATGACCCAGTTCGAACCATATAGGGAAAGAAAGCTTCGCTGTAATCAGTATCGTTTCATTCTGCTCCAGCGCTGGTTCTTGAGTCACGATGCATATGTTAATACGTACGACGCGGATCGATGCTTGGCTGAGAGTGGGACTGTGCGCACGAATTAGAGCCACGTAATACCGCCTTCGGCGGCATTCTGGCGAGCGAATGCGTAGGATAGTATAAATTGCATTTATTGGTTCTACATCAAACAATTGCTACGGCTATTGGAAGCCATAACCTACGCGCTATAGAAATGGTATAAACACTGAAGCTATTTCTAGCAACCATCTCACCCTCGTCGACGCCGTAAGAAAATTCCCGCACTGGGGGCACGTCAGCCCCTTCATATCAGCTCGTCCTTGGTGGCTCGCCCAATGAGCACGGCCTTCCGCGGTCGCTCCCCGAACCCGACGGCAATCGCGAACAGAAAAGCAGCAAGTGTTGGATTGATTGATTCAAAACATCTTTATTTGCAGGATATTCGTAGAACTCGTGGGTGGGCCGCCTAGTCCGGTAGCCCACTGGTTACTGCTGCTGCGCTGGCCCTCCCCACCAGCCAGTGCTGACGGTCAGGATCATCGCTGAGCAGAATAGCCTCCCACTGCTCTTTTGAGGGATTTGGAATGGGGTCAATTATGGGATTACATTGGCAAGCCCACACTATCCAACGACCATGCTGAATAAGCTGGTTCTCGTTCTGGCGTTCTGGGTCGAGGCGGCGAGGATTCTTGGCCAAGGCCGGCATGGGCAAGATATGTATGACAGCGATAATTCATGAATTCATTCCTGAATTCCAGAGCAGCACAAAGCATGTTAGCGGGTTTACCCGTCTGGCACTTACTTAGGTGCTACGGGCACTGTCTGCTTCCCAGCGGACTCAGGCACCTGGGTGTACCGACCTCGGAAGCACACTGGCTTGCGAGCACATCCAGACCTCCTCTCCCCAATAACCGGTCGCTGTCTGTCACGAAAGTGACGGGGGGGTCGGGCGAGCAGCCTCGATATCACATCTTGGCGGGAAAAAGCAACGGGATTCCGCTTTTTTCCACAAGCGTAAATCGTGGGGATAGAGTGAGATTCCAGAAATTTGCAGGCTCCCCATTTTGTTCAGGAATTCAGTGATGGACTGCGGGAGCGACTATACCATGCAGGGGTCGAATTCACAAAGTTTTTTTGTTGGTAAGTGCTCTTCGTCATTGGCCGACAACCTTTGTTAATAATTAGAGAGTTTTAGAATAGGGGCCGGGGTAGTTGGAGAAGTATGGGAGAGGCCTTTGCCCTGCAGTGGGCGTAACTAGGCTGATGATGATGATGATAATAGGGGCCCCAGAGAAATAGCGTCGAAGCCACTGCGCATGCGCGAGACGCAAACTACGTTTGGGTTTTGCGTTGGGAACGCTATTTCACCGATTTAGCGAGTGCCCAAATAGCGGCCCCAAAAGCTTTGCGTCAGCTACGAGAAGTGACTGCTGTTATCGCTTTCTCTCAACTAGCGTCTGTTATGAAGATTGATTCATTAGACGCCGCTGATTCCGAATTCGATTGTGGGTTTTATGGCTCGTAGGCCTTACACGGCTAATCTTGGCTGGTGAAGGCACGTAAATTTGGTTTGCTCAAAACTAAGCTCAACTAATTGTTTGCTGTTTACAGAAAAAAAAAACTCTAAATTGTAATTAAACGCGAATACACACTAGTCAAAATTATTATTCCTATCATAAAATGATATATTTTATATATTATTTCTAATAGTTTTTCTTTGACGCCGTAGTGGCGCTGTCAGCGCAAGACGCTATCCGCAAACGCAAAGCAAAACTACAGTGCACTAGAAAATATTGGGTAGTGGAAGAAGCGGCGGCCCGGGCGCGAGGCATGTTGTGTAGAAGCTCACCAGATGGCGCGCGCGCTCACATCCCGAGCACCGGCTGGGGGAGCATGCGGCAGAAAGCAGCAAGCGAGTGCGGCGGCACAGAGTTTCAGAATGCTGCGTTCATTTTTCCTCAAGCCAAATATGTAAATATGGTTTTATGTAAGCAACCACAAGATGTGTAGCATGGGATGGTAGGGCACGGCACGTACCTGCAATGCCTGTTATCGCGATACACGCAGTTCGTGCCCCCCCTCCCCCTGCAGCGGCAGAGTGCACTTCTAGCATTAAAATTTAACTTCTTTTTTTTTACCCAGCTGCAGCAGTAACAAGTCCCGTTCGTAACATAGAAAATCTATTTGTGCTGAATGCATGCATACTGCTGCATTCTATCATGATGATTTAAGCAAGCGATGAACATGCGCATTTCAGAAGCATGAGCCTCCTGAAGACGGTTTATTTCAGTCGCAGTATCGGTGGGTAGGGGGAGGCATTTTCAAGAAACCTACTGCAACTGAAGAGCTCCACGGTAGGGAGTACACAATACCATTTCACATACTTATGTATAGCGGCTCAACTTCAGATATCTTGAGGTCTCCTGACTCTTACCTTTGGAACGGTTTAAGGACTTCACAAAAAAGTGCAGCCGTGTGGTAACATACAAAGCTACAACCTTCACCGTCAATGATTCTGCATGGCTGGCGCACCCTATCCGGTCTTGGCGGTTTCTCTTAACAATTAAGAGCAATAACATCCATAACACTCTCGTGATGCAGCTCCTGTGTGCTGAATGTGGCTGTGAAAAGATTTTCTGATCTTCGAATAAACCTGAAAAGCCATCCGGTTGGGTACAGTAGGCCACCACTGTCTCGCAGCCTGGTGTACTGAGCGGCAGCAAGACGATGAACATCCTCCTTCTTTGTGAGAAGCAATTTGTGGCATTCATCACACTCTAATTTCAACAGAAACTTCCTGGCAACATAACCACAAATGTAAAAAATGAGCCGGTCGTCACTTTTTGCTTGAGCACATGAGACATGGTCTGGTACAGGACTCTGTTTTTGATGCTCTGCAGTGGGAATGTCATCATCATCAAGAAGGCTTTGGATTAGGTCCCTTTTGCCAGGTTTTGGGCCTTCCATCATGTCTGGCTCAAGTAGGGCTGTAAGAACACCAGGCTCAGCATTCCCATTAGCAACAGATCTGGCAAGCCCATAAAAACTTAGGCAAGACACAGTAATGAGAAACTGTTGGGATGTTGGATGGGTATTGCAACCGCTTGACTGTCGTGCTATACCGAAGAGATTTTCAACTGGGTCCTGACTCGGCTTTGAGGTCATTAAGTATTTGTAGCTAAAATTCTTTGTCAGGTAGGTCAGCAACAACAGAACACTTGCAACTGTCACTCTCAGGCCAACAGCAGTAGATGCGGACAGGAATCCACCTCGACCACCTGCATGCAGCTTCCATTCGGTTAGGTACGTCAAAAACGAAAGAAGCTTTTCCACAGAAGCAGATTCTGGCCGCACGGCTTGGCTTGGAAATTACCGCACGGCTTGGCGGTAACTGTGTTTGCGCAGTCAGTCGTAAACATCAGCACTCTTTTGTGAAAAAGAGCAAATGGATTTTTTCTCACACTTGTCGTGGCAAACAGGACTCCATCGAAGTCTACCGCATCAAGTCGTGTCCACCTCTTCGGTACGGTCACACTGTTTACGAGCGTTTGAAGATCATGCTGAGGCACTGTTACATCCAGGCTGTCGTTGCCATCCGCACCATGATCTAGGGATGATGAATCATGAACGTCGCAATGAGACAAACGCACCTTCTTCGTACGTGCAGCTCGGCACACAGCAACGCGTTTTCTCTCTGGTCTTCTCTAACGCATTTCCTTTGAGAGGTAGGATGGCAAATCGGGCAGGAGCGTGGGCACCGCGTCGTCGGTCAGCGCCGGTTTACCTCGAGGAATCTTTACTTCCTCACCGTTGATGAAATGAGCATAGTCGCGCAAAATAAAATGCGCTTCAAAGCGCCTCTCACACACACTTGAAGTCTCGGAGAGTGGCTTATCTTTGCGGTGAAGATTCCTCGCCCATTGTCTTTAGGCACTCCAAAAAGAGAGAACGTGCGCCCATTTACTTTCCGAAAACCAGGATACCCGGCCGCTCTTGCATCCGGGCGCATAACAATGCGTATCGCTTTTTTTCTTCTTCTCTTCCATTATCCAAAAAGCAACAACAGGGCTGCATCGAACTGAGCAACAGTCACGCTCGGCACTCTCAGTAGCTTCACTAGCAAAAATGCGAAAAGCACGCTGGCTCGTAGCACTAAGAATGACGCGGTAAAGCGCACGTGGGCAACGCGAGCTCCAACCGGCACGGTCTCCTCGGGAAGAGCACACCAGCGCCCCTAGCGGGAGTCTTCGCTCTTGGCTTCACGCTGCCTGTGCGCCCAGCCCTCCGCTCTTTCCACTACCCAATACTTCTAGTTCACTGTAGCAAAACTCTTCACTCCTGCCTGCCCCAACGCTAACACTCGCAGAGCTCTTTGGGGCCCAAACTATTGCGGCCCCTATTCTAATACTCTCTATTATGTCGATCATCAGGATTGGCTGGCGTCTTCTTTTATGAAGTGTTTTGGCGTAAGAACTTTTTTGTGAATACGGGCCCTGCTTAGATTGCGGATGAAACCGAGTCTTCTGATTGAAGAACATGTATCCGCTGTGCATTTCATCTACCGAAATAGTAGCGGGGCTTGTAGCTGAATGTAGCAGCTCCGATTTTTTCTTCATGCCAGGAATGCTAAAGTGGATTAGAAGTGGGTGCACATATCACGGCGGTGAAGACGTGTTTCTAATGTATGTTGCCGCATTTCCTCGCGGCCTGAAACCTGCCCGCGTGCCATAGGTTGCCGACCCTTGCTCTATACAAAAGCTATCTACTGCCATTCCGGTCTATTCCTGTTTACTGTGAATAAGGAGGAAGGCTTTGCCGTAGCCAAAGATTCAGCGGCGCCACTCAACCTGTGCTTACCTGCGCCGCGATATTGTATATAGCGATGCCTCCCGCTAATGATCCACCGTTCACGGCCAACTGATCCCATTGATAACATAGGCGGAGCTTCGCTCTGACCACTGACGAAGCAGGAAAAGGTATAGCATTGTAAAAGGCATCGCTACGTAATCGCTGCCCTGTACGAACAATTCTGTGCCTTCCTCACCGCGTATGCGCGTGCTATGTTAGTCACCCAAGAGCCCAAGATTTGTGCGATGCAAGGACATATTATTAGCGAAGGTGCTCGACCAATGACAAGCAGCGCTTACGACCTAATCCTTTGTGAATTCGGCCCCATATTTTGAAAATTCCACTGAGGGTCTTCCTACAAATATAGTGCTGTAGCAGTGGGACACGACGCGAAATTACGTTTATTTTCATCACCTTTGCGCAATATACCACATTCCAGATTCTCGGCCAGCGCCATCGGTTCACTGTAGGTACTTTGCATTCTTGTTACGTGGCCACACATCAAGCAAAAATAACAATGGTTTCGCTGACATCTGTGAGCGACGCGCCGTGGAACGTACCAAGTGCCACAGCTAATACGTTGAAGCACAAAAGCCGGAGTTAAGTTTGAATAAAGCCTCGTCCATGAAGTTTTCCGCCGTACCAAGGAGGCTGCATGTAGTATTGAGTCACTCCTTGCATATTGCTATGGAACAGTTATGTCATCATGATTGAAGAAACGATGTGGACGACAACGTTATAACCTGGCACGGACTGTTCGTTCTCGGCAGGAATACATGCATATGCGCTTGTCAGTATACTTGCAGTGTATATAGTCATTCCCGTCCATCTTTATACGTAACATATTTGGTGGAGGTATACGTAACAATATGCTATATCACATACAGGGACACTAAGCTGGACTAGTGACTCTAAGGTGGACGAACTCAGTGCGCCATCTATATCTGACTGAAAGTAGCATCGGCTGTGACATCGTCTGCGCGGGAAAGCCTTTAAATCGGCGATGCTCAGACGCCAATGTGTAGACGTTCCATCGGATAGGCCACAAGTTCGGCTTCGCGGCCGTAACAGGCAAGTTCATTTCATAGACGGATCAGCCAGGAAGAAATCTCCTTGAAAATCTCTTGCCACCTAGTAGGCGATCGCGGCGGATCGGCCGTACTCCTGGCGTCGGCCGTATTCCGATGCCGCAGATGGTCGTAAAAAAGCGTTTTAGTTTCCTCCCCTTCTCCCTTGCTTTCCAATTTTGTTTTTATTTTCTGGGTCCTAAGCTTTGTGATGCCGAAGAATATCCTCGCCGAACGTTTGTCATAAGAAAGAAGTTTATTGACTGGAGAAGGCATGAGAGGTTGACCGGAAAGTGGAGTATCTGGCCTGCTACTCTGGTGTAAGGTAAGGGGGAGCGGTGAAGAAAGAGGGTCACTATGGGGGATGATGATGGGAGAAACGAAAGAACACATCGCATAAGTGCGAGTCCTGGCCCGTGTCGCCTAAGAAACGTGAAAAAGCCTGCATTGTCTCTTTCGTATTCACGTACGGGGCAGAAACCTGGAGGCTTATTACGAAAAGGGTTCTACTTAAATTGAGGACGACGCAACGAGCTATGGAAAGAAGAATGATAGGTGTAACGTTAAGGGATAAGAAAAGAGCAGATTGGGTGAGGTAACAAACGCGAGTTAATGACATCCTAGTTGAAATCAAGAAAAAGAAATGGGCATGGGCAGGACATGTAATGAGGAGGGAAGATAACCAATGGTCATTAATGGTTACGGACTGGATTCCAAGGGAAGGGAAGCGTAGCAGAGGGCGGCAGAAAGTTAGGTGGGCGGATGAGATTAAGAAGTCTGCAGGGACAACATGGCCTCAATTAGTACATGACCGGGGTAGTTGGAGAAGTATGGGAGAGGCCTTTGCCCTGCAGTGGGCGTAATTAGGCTGATGATGATGATGTCTCTATCGTCTGCCAACTCTCCGGCCACGCGCCTAGCAGGAGGTCCTCCGATAATGGTCTGCTGTCTGAATGCCTCAGGGTAGCTGCCAGTGTCAGTCTTTCGCGCGCATACTCAGGGTACACCGCAAGCACATGGTCTCAGCAATGCCACACGCTGAAGAGTCCGGGGAGTCCGCCAGTCCAATGATCTGCAAGCACCTGCGCGTAAAAGCGACGCCTAAACTTAGTCTGTGTATCAGGCAGGCATGAGGGCGTGGAATCCCACGCGGAACAGAAAAAATGTATAGCGGGATCCAGCATTTTAAGGCGGGCGCGGCAAGCGTATGGCTGGGCCCAGTATCTTCTCGTCAGAAAATAATCAATATGTTGCCTGAAAAGGTAGGCTGGTACCTATGCCCCCCCCCCCCCCCCCCCTTACGCTGATTCTCTAGGTTTTAGTGGTGCCGACTCTTTCAAGAAAAGCAGACGTCGTTGGAACAACGCCATATCTTTTATAGGACGTCCCACAAAATTAAAATGGTTCTTCCATCGAGAAAGGCCCGTAAATACATACCACTCTCTCGCGCGCGAGTTGATGTTCGCATTGTGATACTTTTTACAGTGAAAAGAAAAGGAACTAACTGCGAATGCCACATACAGTTCTTTTTCTTTTCTTTTCTTACCTAAACTGCAGTGTAGGCAAGAAAAAGAAAAAAAGAAATCTGGTGATAGTGTATGTACGGAGCGCCGCTCTGACCACTGACGATGTGCGAAAAGCAAAATAATTTAAATGGTATCGTTACGTTTTTCGGGCACTGAATAGTCGACGGGGGCTAATGGGTTAACAAAGCGGAAGTGTATTGCGTAAAACGTTAAATGTCGTTTACAGTAAACGTGCGTTCATTTGCGAAGCACGTGAGTGATGAAAAGGAAAAGTAGAGGTCACCATGCATATATGCGTAGCCATGAACTTGTCAGAGATAGCGAACACGACCAGATTCGCGTCCATTCTAGGCGGCTCGCATCTGGTTATCAATCTGCAGACATTCTGGAAATGAGTCGTCCTCTGTTGAATCGCTACGAGTTAAGATGTTAAATCTCTAAGAGATAGGGCGAAAAAAGGATCGTTAAGGAAACGCAACAAGAGATTGTGGATCCGGTCGGCTATACGTGTACACTGCGCGCCACTGGCCGCTCGAGGCACTTTGCTTGTATTCGCGGGCTTCGTTCTCGCTCGAAAAAAAAAAAAAAAGACACTCTTATGTAGCAGGTATTGAGCAACAGAAAGCTGTATCGGGAGTTTTTCATGTTGATCTACAATCTTCGCATTGACACTTTTCATCTAATTATAATATTTAAGAAGTTGATTAATTAATTAAGACTAGTTATGTAATTAGGAGGTATGCAAAAGACAATCAGAGTATATCCAAGCGACGGCAAACAACATTACCTTTGTTCTGTCGAGCTACATGGCATTTTAATATCTTTAAATCTTGATGCATGATAGTTCGGATAATATATATATATATATATATATATATATATATATATAGTGCGACTGACGGAGGTCTGCTCCGGACCACTGTCAGTTGCACTTCGCTCCTCGAAGGGGCACTACGTATGTCTCGAAGCTCCTGTACAATACTTTGCAATATGGTGAACGCGGTTTAAACTACGTATTCTGCGCCTCAAAGAGGTGCGACGTAATGCTATCGCATTTCTTTCGCAGTTACTGCTAAATTGACACTGTTTTTTTTTGTGCGATACATTTTTCGCAACGGCATAGCCATTCTACTTTTACAATTAAGGGCAAAATATTGTGTACATGCAGTAATTAAAAAAAGGAATTCTTTAGATGTTGCTTCTAACTTTAACTTGGGAATGGATTATAAAGGTTGTGTTTTGATATCTAACCTCCTCCACGCGTGTTTATTTATTTAGGTGCTAGTTTATATGTTGGAGGAAAATACGGAACTGGACCCGTATTCATAAGAACATCTTATGCTAGAATTGTTCGTAAGTAACAACTTCAGCCAATCCTTATGCTGGACATAATATTAGCGAAGGCGGTTGACCAATGGCAAAGAGCACTTACGAACAATAACCTTCGTGAATTTGGCCCCTGAATAGGTTTCACAATTTTCTTTGGTCGTCTTGGAATCAAGAAACGTTACGACGCTCAATGATCGCAGTTCAGGGCTTAAAGTCAGGAGGAGCTGGAGGGACACCAAAATTCTTCCTTCCCCGCTTCTCGCCTGTAAAATGAGCCGTTTCTAGAGAGCAAAATAAACCTATACAAAGAACGACTGTATATTAAAGCGCGATGGCCTGTACAGCTAACTACGGATTAATTGGCCAATATTTCGGATTAGCTTATTTGTTATTTCGTTTGCCAACATACGCACACACACATACATACGTACAGTCGCCAACAAAAGTTTGGGGACAAAGGTGACGTTTTTTTTTTTCGCAGAGTGGGCATTTCGGCTGAAATCAAGAGCGTACGCACGCGTAGGCGTGCGTGTTTGACCAATACAGTGTATTAAGCCAGTTCCAGGCCGAGGAGCTGCGCACGAATATATTTTAACTTATTGCTGGTGCCGTCGTCCCCCAGCTTTTGATCGGGACTGTATACATACATACATACATACATACATACATACATACATACATACATACATACATACATACATACATACGTACATACATACATACATACATACATACATACATACATACATACATACTATCAGCGTCAAATCAAACGTGAACAGCGGAGCGGGTGGCCCAAGCATAAGTGAAGGTATATACAGTCTAGCCCGGTTATAACGAAGTCGGCGGGAATCGGAAATCACTTCGCTATATCCGCTATTTCGTTATATGTGGACTATGAAAAAAAAATGCTAACATGGGCATACCGATTTATTGCCGCTGAAAGAAGTGGTCCAGCGTCCCCTGAACACGTTTCGCGAGTGCGGACTTCAGGATTGCGGCTTCCATACCATCCAACTTCGAACCAAAGATCTGGTCAAACTCCGGACTCCCGAGGTACATCCGTAGCGTGTCAACAGCTGCGATGGCCCCTGCAGAGGTGACCGGCGTAGGGGCAGAACTAGCATCGTCGCATTCGCTGTCGGAGGCGCTGTCCGCCAAGGTCTCTTCCATGACACTCCCGGCAACTTCTTCAGTCGTGAAGTCCTCGGTGGCAACAAGGTCTTCGTCGGCGAAAACGAAGTTCATGTGGCTTAGACCCGCAGGCACAAGGTTCAAGTCGCTAGCGGAATCCCAAAGCTGCATGCTGCATCGATGCTGCCATGCGATGCAGTGAAGCAACCTTTCGCTCCGCGGGAGAGCAGACGACGCCATGAAAGGACGCCGTCAGCCGAATTTTGCTCTTACTTTCGCGGAAAAAATCACCTCAACGACGCAAAAATGTGTTGATTGACAGATTATTTTTCGGTTTGTATTAAATCTCTTCGTTATATCCGCTGAAGCGCTCTTATTTACTTCGTTAAAACCGGACCCAAAATGTATTGAATATGCAAAGATGGGAATGGGAAATTGAAATCCTTATAACCGCTATTTCGCTATAAGTGGCTTCGTTATAACCGGGATAGATAGTAGTACGCGCCGTACAGTCATCACCATTAACAGGCACGCACATCCGGTTTGGCCGTCAAGTTTGTCAATGATGTGTTTTAACAGTTCTATGGCTTTTTCTTTTCTGTGTTTGAGCCTTCCCTCGACCCCTAGGGGTGTATATCTGCCATACAGCTATAATCTTCATCTGCCTTGCTTGCGTTTCCTTTCTTGGAAACGCTGCGCCTACTTTCCTTTCGGCAATGCTATGTCATGCTGATAACGCGCATGCATTTCGTTACTGGGAAATACCGGGCTCGCAGCTTTAAAGAAAGGAAATGCGGACAAAACAGATAACGTTTATTGTTGTGTGGCAAGATACGACTCAAAGAGTGCAAGCTTTTCTTAGAGTGTAAACAAAATTACACCCTTTGGGTCGTATCTTGCCACACAACGATAATCGTCATCTGCCTTGCTTGCGTTTCCTTTCTTGAAAACACTGCGTCGCTACTTTCCTGTCGGCAATGCACTCTGAAAACATTGCACCCTTTGGGGTGTATATTTGCCACACAACGATAATCATCACCTGTCTTGTCCGCATTTCCTTTCTTTAACGCGGCGAGCATTATGGATTGTATGGAGTCGTATGGAGTCGTATGGATTGTATGCTGAAGGAGCGAATGAGCTTCACGTCAAGGCCATGGTGCTTACAACATTCGGCTGACAACTAAAAAATTCTTTAATTTGTCTGTAACTTCCATATTTACGTTCAGCCACAGCGCACGTATCCGCAACTCCTCAGACTCGCTTCGACTTGGCCTCAGTGATAGCTCAGGCGTCACATGTGTTAATCATCCGCAAGAAAAGTGGGAAAAAGTTTATCAAAAAAGCGGTCATGCAAGAAGGCACAATATCTCCAATGATATTATCTGCATGCTTAGAAGAAATATTCAAGCTGCTAGACCTGGATGGATCAGGAGCGACGATGAGCGGCCAATATCGCAACAACCTTCAGCTTGCCGATGACGTTGTTTTGTTCAGCAACGCTGGAGGCACATTACAACAATTGATTGAGGACCTAAACCGAGAAAGAGTAAAAGTAGGTGTAAGATTAATATTCAGATGACAAGGGTAATGTTAAATAACCTGTAAAGCTGATCGGCGGTGTCAAGGATGATCGGCAGTCAGCTTCCAGCTTTTGTGCAGGAGTAGTTTTATCTAAGTCACTTACGCGGAACCCTGATCATGAGAAGGAAATTTACAGAAGAATGAAGACGGGTCGGAGCGAGGGCATGCGGCCGGCCTTACTAAATCATAACTGGGAGCTCAACGCTGTCGTTGAATAGAAAAGAGTACAATCATTGCATTCTACCAGTACTAGCATATGGGGTGGAAACTTGGAGGTTAGCAAAGAAGATTGGGAACAAGTTAAGGACGGCTCAAACAAGCGATGGAACGCAAAATATAAGGTCGTTAAAAGACAGGAAGAGAGCGGTGTGTATCAGAGAACAAACAGGGGCAGTGGTAGTTGACATTAAGAGGAAAAATATAGAGCTGGGCACGCCACGTAAGTCGTAGGGCACGTAATATAGTGGTTCAATGGAAATATAGAGTGGGTGCTAGGGGGAAGGAAGCACTGTCGAGGACGGTAGTAAATTAGGTAGGGTGATGAAATAAGGAAATTTGCAGGCAGAACTTGGAATCAGCTATAGCGCAGGTCAGAAGTAATTACACATCGCTGGGAGAGGCCTTCGTCCTGCAGTGAACATGAATATGCGCGGATGACGTTTTACAGCATCCGAAATTTGTCCGCAATTTGAACGCACTTTTGCTTTTGGGCCATAGTTCGCTTCTTACTGTGAGGCCGCGTTCGCATGTCTACAGAACAGTGTGTCACGCCTCTTGGATACCACCATGCCCGCTTAGTGTTCGTGCTATATGTGCAGTGACTGTTCCGAACAAAGTGCGTCAGTGTCGCAAGATTGACCACTTGAACCGATTTGATCTGAAAGCAGCTAGAATGTTGAACCGTTATGTACTTCGTCTGCGGTCCTGAGCATTGTTCTGACGTGCCCTTGAAAGTGTGTTCTTATGAGGGTGGTAAGTTTATGGAAACGTTGGCGCTCATCACTGTGGGGATGTTGACTGATTAGTCTTGAGGTGAAGGTTTCTATGAGGTGAAGTGCCACTTGGGCTATGACAGACAGCGTAGTTAAGGGCTCCAGGCCCTGACGTCTCCAACCTATGATTTATTACGGGTATCCAAAATTGAAGTGCACGCGCCTTTGTGGCTTTCGCCTCTGTCGGCATGCGGCCGCCTGAACCTGCAAAACAAACTATTTACCTGGTGCGAGGAATCATCGTGTTTTATCATCTGAGGAGAAGACAAGACGAAGTTATGAATGCTGATACGACGTCAGAGTGTGGTAGGCATGCAGCGAAACTTGCATTTGCAGGCGTTACGTAGTGAAGTTTCCTCTCATAATTTTGGGAGTGTCGGTAGTCTCGGCTTCTTTCTGCATTTCTCTTTCAGAGTTACTTTAATAACTCTCTATGTCCTCGACAGAGATCCTATGCGAAGGAGCGCGCGTTTCACCGTCGGCTCTAACTCCACTACATCGTCAAACAGCACCTTAGGCGGTACCGGCTGCCGAGGGAGATGCGTGGCATTTGAAGTGCACCTGCAACCTTATATATAGTGCGATCACGTACGATAGTACATATGTATGTTCATCGGTATGCATACCGATGAACATACGGGTATTATGTGGCTTTCTTTTGTTTTTATTTCCGGAATTAATATCGAAATAAATACATTTAGTCGCTTTGTAACATGGTTGTGGTGGAGGTGATGATCATGCTGCAGGTCGGGTTAGCCTGGCAGACCTGGCCGGCAATTGCTCCGCCGGAGCGTCTCTATCTGCGCCAATTATGTCACCATGTGTCCATCAGTCCTGTGTCTTGCATAAATGTCAAAAGGATGCGTGCGTGACACTATCACTGCCATTCTTTTGTCGGCGGTGCGGTGAATGGGCGAGCGCGGTTGCGCTAGTCGGCGCTGTAGCAGACTCCCGGAAAGGGAAGATATCGTGTGCAGCGATTTGCTGCAAGACCTCAACTATATACTATTACTATATGCTACTCTACTATATATACTATGTATACTATATATAGTTATATATAGCATATATAGCATATATAGCATATATACTATGTATAACCATATACTATATACTCATTTATAGCCTCAACTGCAGATGTATGATGCGTGTGATCATGCTATAAGTTTACCGTGCTTCTTTAATTTCGTGTCGTTTAATCTGAGCTTTTCTTCCTCCTCGATCTCGTATACGACGCCTTAAGTTAAATGCGCTGCCATTTCAATTGCGGCCTTATATTAACGTAAGAAGTTTTGTGGCTGAGAAATTGCGTACGAACAAGGCAGCTTAGTGAATTCTGCCCCTGTTTCACATATTATTTTGCTCAATAAAGTATCTTGAGCTAGACAGTTACAGCGCGGTCAGTGGTAATTTTCCTCCCTTCCCTTTCCTTCATTTATTTTAAACCGACTATACTACTACAACTACTACTACTACTACTACTACTACTACTACTACTACTACTACTACTACTACTACTACTACTTAGTAAGAAACTGCAGCTGGAAGAAAACGTATTCACCACTACTGCTGGCTTAATTGTTGCCAGCGTAAGCAATAAATAAGTAACAAGTGCTTTTCAATAAGTAAATTTTATTGAATAGCTATGACGTCAGTGAGAAGTTAGGTTGTCGATATAGACATACAATACGTAGAATATATGCACTTTATTGCAAGCTATCGTATAAACAGGTAAAAGAAGAGAAAAAGTTAAACGCTTCGAGCAAATTTCTGTCTTGTCTAGTAACTTCACGAAATGTTGAAGCTACAGGTTAAGCGATCCAGCGAGATTGTGGCGCTCTGAACGTGCTTCCTCACGACCGTGCATCCTGCCGGGATCAAGCGCAGGTCGCTCTCTGAAAGCTTCAAGAGATGACATCTCTCCGTCAGAACGGACTTCAAGCTATACCTAGAAGACCTCATGCACTTGAGCAGTGGCGGACTGACCCAACACCAGATAATGTGGCCGCGTTAACGGAGCTTACCATGACCCTTGCGCTCACCATGCCATAAGAAGCGGACCAAGCTACTGTGACCAAGCTTAATCAAGAGTCGACGTCATTAAAGTCCCCCCTCTCAACCCCGTTTCCCGCCGCCTCTCACTACCTCCCAGTATAGCCCCGGACAGTGGGCCGAAATGAAATAAACGTTTCGCTCTCTCCTCTTGTGTCTGGGCCTTCCTCGTCGCTGTTAATGCGACCGGGCCTCTATAGCGTCCTGTGAAATCGCCACAAGCGATTTCTATTACAGCTAGGTGGCTGGTGCGCGTAGCTTATTTGCCTGCAGCGCGAATTTAAAAAAGAAAGAGTAAACGCTGTTTTTTCTTTCTTTTTTTTTTACGTGCACCAAAACCACGATATGATTAGAGGCATGCCGTAGTGAGGGGCTCCGAAATAATTTTTACCACCTGTGGTTCTTTAACGTGCACACGACGCACGGCACACGAGTGCTTTTGCATTTCGCCCCCATCAGAACGCGGCCGCCGCGGCAGGGATTCGAACCCGCTACCTCGTGCTGAGCAGCACAGCCGCTGAGCCACCGCGGCGGGTACAGTGCGAATAGAGACGCGGCCACAACGCCGGGATGTCCGTTCGTAGCTTGTTCCAAACTCTTGGTGAATCCAGTTATGATGGATGAATACGATGAAGTATGGGGCGAAATATATATTACGTCATGGGTCGTTAGCCGATGAAGTGTGTACAGGAATTAAGCACGCGCGTGATGCTTTTTCTTCTCTTTTTCTCTTGCTGCTTCGCAATGTCAATTATTTTCATATATGTACTTTATGAATAGTTGAACCGGCGAGTCGGGCAAAATGTGGGCTATACGCTGCAACTTTCGGACACGGCCTTAAAGATACCTGCGTGTATCTAAAGCTACGGTGCCAATCGGGCTGCGTCTTTCAATTTAACAGTGCGATTGCACTGACACATTGGACGATTAGTGCGTTGCAATGGAAAGTTTTTTGTTCGAGTTAACAGAATTTTCTTCTTTTTTAAATATTGCCTGTCACAAGTAACAAAATTGTACTCCTGCAGCTAGTTTACCTGAAGAGGCGGGCATTATTTCCGCGATATATCAAAATGCATAATCGACTAAACTGAAAGAAAAAAATAACTATTCACTTTTCACATAATTACACAGGGCACATTGAAATTCACGACTTGTAGACGGTGTGTTCGTTAGGCATATCAATTTGGAACGAATTGTGTTCACAGAGCGTGCGACTAAATCCATTGGTGTTCCAGGTATTTTTGCCCTGCAATGCATAAAAAGGTGTTTTGTTTAAGTAAGCGTAACAGCAGCGCATTTTACCCTCAGTCTTGACGGCGCTTATCTCAAAACTGGTGCTTGTTTCCAAATTCTGTCCAAGTGGATGCACTTGAGCGCTTACCGACTTCAATTCGTAAATTGCAATGTGTACCCTAAATTAATTAGAGAAAAATTGATTAGATAACGTTTTCTAATTAGTCATTACGCATTTCAATTTTTTGTGCAAGTTATATTCGCGTTTTTGAGCAATTGAGCTCAATGATTAGAATTGTGCTATCTGCCGCAGACGATAAAGTATACGGGATGTATATGTTGAGCTCACACTGGTATTTGGCTGCGTTCTATTTTCTGCAGGCCCCAGTTAGAAAATTTATCTTCGCTAGCTTTTAGAGAGAGAAGCAAATATGCCGTTTACTCTCTAGGCGAACAACCTTTCGTATCAGGAAGCACGCTCGCCTACATTGACCCCCGTATGACCTGTCCTCGCGGCTTAGACATTTTTAAGAATTTATTAACCTTCGCAGGGATAATTGCGACAAGTATTTAACAGAGGACCGATCGCGTTTTTTTTATTATTATTTGGAATGCTGTGGTAGCGGCTTCGCACATTTCTGGATCCATGTTCACAAAAATTTCTTACGCCATGATTGTTCGTAAGGGTACACATACCAGTCATTCCTGTTGGCCGCCTGGCTTTGATAATAATATGTCTTACATTGGCTGGCGATCCCGCCTGTAGCAACATCGCGATTGCCTGACATACGAGCAATTCTAACATAAGGCCCTGTTTCTTGCGCATTCGTTTTCTATCTTGTCCGTTATCAGTCCATAGAAAATTATCTCCACATGCCCCCTTTCACCAGCGCACGTTTGCACAAAGTTCTATGCGTTGTGCTTTCTCATTTGGCCTCTTCACTGAGAAACAATAAAGTTTTTAGTGTTTCTCATTTCTTTGACGTACACGTTACCGCCTCTAACGGGTATTTAGTCGCGCCGGAGTTTTCTTGAAAAGGGTGTACTCCTAGAGTACACGCTTTAATCAGCCTTAGCCGCAGGAGCGCTTGTAGTTTCACTTTTATAACTTTCTCCGTGACACCAAACTGCTGTCACGTTAAATTCACAAAATGCTTCATTTCAAATGACTACTCCTCAAATCTTGCCTCGCAATTCTTCTACTAATGTATTAAACCTTTCCTTCTAAACGCTTCACTAACGTGCCGCTTTACTTCGACATTGTAGATTGTATATAAGTCAAGTTTATTGCAGCAGTCATGTTCGAGTTCCATGGTAATAGTATTACAGCAGGGGGTCCCAGAGTTTCGAAAAAAACTGCCAGGGGGACCTCCTATGATTACATAAATAGGATTATTATACAAAAGCAGCAAAGAAGTATGGTCATGTGAACAATAATAATAATAATTAGACAAGTTGATTATGTATAACGGAAAATTGTATAAATAAGTTAATGGTAATGTTAATTATTAAAAAAACATGAAAAATAATCGAAAGCGTGTGAAGAAGCACAATAACAACGAACATTAACGAGAATAATCAACCTGACATGAGATACCAAACTCGTTTCATTATCAATAATATTAATTACTTATGCAAAAACAAAAGGTATACAGCAAAATGACATATATATTTATAGTTAATTAAGAAATTAAGATGAGTCGCTTAATTCCTGAATGAAATATTTCTTGGTGCGCGCGGAGAATGTATGAGCGTTGTATGATGATTTTATTGCGAAAGGTAATGAATTACATATTGCTGTGCCAGAGAAGAGGGCTGTGAACTTTCCGTAATTCGTCCTTACGACAGGTAAAAGATTATTGCGCAGGCAAAACCGGGTACTGTTGTTAGTAATGTGTTCAGGACCAATACATTCAATGAAGATGTCGTGTGTGATGAACCTATATGCAATTATGGATAGTTTCTGACAGAATAATTGTCGTAGCGGGAGAATTTTAAGTTTAGGTAACAGTGACCTGCAGGACAAATCAAATGGGCTGAAAGTCATTAGTCTCATAGCTTGTTTTTGAACTTGCTCCGGACGTTCAGGATGCGTAGAATACCTATTGGCTGACGATACACAATACGAAAGATGGCTATGAATATAAGCAAAATACAAAGATCGTACGACGTGAGGTGGAAAATAAGTTCTTGTCTTGGCGATAATGTGGATGCCAAATTCAATCTTTTTCACAAGTGATCGGGCGTGTCCATGAAATTTTAGTTCAGTATCTAAGATGACTCCGAGGAACCGCGCTTCGTTCGAAACATGTATGAATCACCAATGTGAACAGAAGATGGGACGTCGATTAAATTTCGCTGGGAATGGAACACCATAAATGTGGTTTTAGTGGGATTAATGTGCAGATGATTACTTTGGCAACATAAAGTAATATTTTTAAGTCAGTGTTAAGGTTAGACTGGAGTGTGGCAATTGGTTTACTGGATGTAGAGATGGTCGTGTCATCAGCGTAAAGTATGCACTTAAGACCAAGTGCATATAGTGGGTAGGTCATTAATAAACACCAAAAATAAAGTGGGCCTAAAATTGATCCCTGTGGGACTCCTACGATAATTAGCTTGAATGATGAGAGATGGCCGTTAACCTGTACCGTTTGAAACCGCTTACTCAAATAGTCTCCAATAAAATTATGTGGAGGACCAGATATACCAAATGATTCGAGTTTAACAAGTAGTATCTGATGGTTTATCGTGTCGAATGCTTTCGTCAGGTCGATGAATACAGAACCCACAATTAAACCTCTGTCTATAGCTTGATTTCTTCTGTTAAAGTAATAAGTGCCAGTTACTGATTAATAATTTCATTATTTCAATTTTAGTCATTTCAACATTTATACTTAATTTTTTCTTACTGCCTGCTTCTTGACCAATCCTACATTGAAGGAAGTGACATTAATGACATCTGCCCACAATAGAACAAGAGGGAACCTGAAAACAGTACTGTTAAGTGCGTGAAGTTCTATGATGAATATAGCAAATATATGTCTGCTGGTACATTTACATTTATATGCGCCTATATACACTATAGGATTAAAACAGCGGTTCGCCTTACTGTGAATGGACATGCCTACCTGGTGAGGGTACTTATAGTTGCAGTGTAGTGGCAGTTACCACGGCAATATCTTTGGCACGGATGACCACACGGTCACGTTCTTCGCTCGTCCGTCTCTTTTCCTGATGCATGGTACAACGTTTAGACGCATACCTACCTTTCATTTTCTTCCTCTCTCACATGTACGTTATCATCTCTAACCGTTATTTAGTTGCGGCGGTGTGTTTGTTGCTATATCACCTCGCATAATTACACGAAACATGTTCCCTTCAGCGCTGTCCGGGACTTTCAGTACCTTACTAGTCGGCGTACATAGCCAACCCCACAGCTAGAGGTTGCGGGTTCGATCTCGGCCATAGCAGCCACATTTGGATGGGGGCGAAATGCTAAAACGCTCATGCACTTAGATTTAGGTGCACTTAAAGGACCCCAGGTGATCAAACCTAATCCAGGAGTCCCCCACTACGGCGTGCCTCATAGTCATATCGTCGTTTTGAAACGTAAAACCCCAGACTTCTTTTAACGTCATAGTCATTGCATCTACAGCACTTCCTGTCAAACAGTATATACCACCCATCGAGCTATTTAGATGCTCCAAACATTACATATATATTCAGTACCGAGAAATTGACAAATTCCCTGTTCAGGCCGAGTGCATTTGTACTACTGAATGATACGCACGTATTCAGCAGTCCACATTGTTACTATCCTGGGAAGAGATTGCCACATATTGCCGTGCTTTGCTGACGGACTCACCCTAACAGTCCTGATTAGCACGATCAGAAATTACGTCTCTGATAAGCATCCTGCGAAGCAGATTACGAAAATGTTGACGGTGTATGCGGCATAGACTTCGCACCTGGAAACAAGGCCTGCATACCTTTGTCCCGCACTGTCTTAGCCTGCGTAATCGACACAGATATAGCAAAATACACAGCGTGGAAGAAACATTCACAAAAATAGAGCGGATGTATCGCAGATTCGCTAAAACGAAAACGTGGGCTGTTGCTATGGGTACGCGAGTACATGTTAAAGAGAGGATATCAGATTAGAATATTTATTTCTTGTTAACAACTGTGCCGCTCGTTTACAATCACAAATGGAGCGACAGGCACTTAAACTAGCCCAAGGAAATCAAATAGCACTTACGAAACCATACTTCCATTTCAGCTACGAAGTTAAACGACCAGAATTTGTCACTAATGGCGCGGTCGTCACTAAAGCATTGCGAAACGTCAGGTTTCGTTTCTTGACATTGTTCAGTGAGCTATTCTTTTAATGACGGTGACAACCGCGACGATATTCCTAAACAACACGACTGCTGCATTGTGCATTTGAATACAAGCTCAACTCGCGCATTCATCTCACCGAACGCCGCCAAAAAGTTTAGATCTTGTATCTTGGACCATGTACCATTCTTTATATTCATTGTCGTTCGATATCTGCCGCACTGCCGCCAAATTCTGTAACTATACCTGTTCTATGCCGAAGCAGATCACCATTCCGTGCTAATTTATTTGTATAGTCACCTAGCATACGTGCTTCCACGACTAGCTGTGTACAGGCGCTCCCGAACCAGTGACGTGTCTAAAAACCTAACGCCCTCTTCTCCTAGTGTGCCCTTTCCCTCAATGCTAGACCCACCTCGACCCAAGGTGTCGCTTTGGTGCCTGGGTTGCAAAGTCCAGCACGTGCGATACACACCGCTACAGCCCAGACCGACCTTAAGAGCTGTTACGTTTCTTGTCTCCTGGAAAGAGGTGAGTTCTGAGACCCGGCTGTAGACACGCCAAAATGTCCCCAACCTATGGCTGCGAAAGGTTTCTCCCTTGAGGCGAAATGCCGGGCTTCATTGCTGCTCCTATTAGACTTTAGATCGAACCGCAGTGCCGGGGCCCGGCGAGCCCCAACCTTCCTACGCGGTACCTAGATTCCCCGCAGACATGACAACGGAAGCCAAAACTTGAGTTCAAAGCATCGACATTTCTCTCATGCGAAAGAAATGTCGCGTCTCATGCGAGTCGATGCCGTTAATTTTCGGGCACATAAAAGTTTACCCTTGACAACTAGCTGTGGCAGGTTTACCGACTCTGGTGTTCAATATATGATCAGAGGTTTACCGAAGTTGTCTCACGTGCGTCTTTGCATTTATTGCAAATGTACAGCTGCACAATTTTTCTTGATACGTCTCTCAATTCTCTTTGGAATATGAATTTCTTATATCTGGTTTCGTACGTTCTAATTAGAACCGTGTGATTTCACCACTAACGCGGATTTGCATGGTCTCCGCGGCACTATGAAACAAGACACTTAGTAGAACATCCGTGTTGTACATTCGATCGTTTTTAATCGTCAAGTTTTTTAAACGGCCTCGAGAATCTCTCTCTATGTTTCTTTATCGAAACTAGCTGCAATGGTTGCAACTCGCTTGAAACCCCTGTAGCTGCTTTTGCTTGAGCATCTTGGACTCGAACCACCTTCTACAAGTTTTTCTCTCGTTTTCTTTTTCGCACTGTCGTTGCAACTGCACAAAATCATCTGAAAAACGTTTCGTTGTGTGGGTGGTGCATCGCAGGTGCGACCGGACGTAAGGCAGGCCCCAGTGGAAAGCATTTTCCGTAAACCCTAAGTTCACTTTTTTGGGGGTATATGATATTTGTAGTTCGAGGAGTACAATATAATTTTTATTTTAAGTGTCAACAGACGAAGGAACACCTATGCACACCACCACTATTTGAACCACAGCAAGTGGCAACCCGAAAAAAAAAAAAAAAGCAAGTTTACATACACGCATACATACGAAACATATGCCAATGGCTTCATACGAGCGTCTATCTTTTGTGTTGTATATGAAGCAACAAAACCAATCATTGGTGTTCCGGAAAGCAAGGAAAATGAAGGCGTCTTACCTTTCTTCGGCAGCTGAATTAAACAGTTAAGAATTACAGATCATACTTTGACCCCCTTTCTCATTGAACATGTAGGCTTAAATAATACTCACGAACCAGTCAAGGCGGCAAATAATTTTCGCTTTTCTGCTTCATGAACGCAGCACATTCACAAATACATGAAACGTGTTTAAAACATGCTTGCCGATTTTCTTCCCGTTATACATCACAATGTGGCGGGAAGCAGTACAACGCTTGACATATTTTGCAAGGTCATTCGTACACTTCAGTTAATCCTGAAGTGCAAAATGACAGTTCATGCAGTGTCAGGTCGAACGAGGCGTATACTACAATCAAGCGACAAACAAAAAACGACGGCAGTGAAGTAAAAACAGCTCTTGAGCATAACACGCCCACGGGGAGGCCTAGACGTGACTTTTGATACGTGTATTCGCATTTAAAAATGACAGGAGAAATATGCGCTTTCCATCATATACGAGGTCGCACTTGAAATATACCACAGTTACATTGATTGAAGTAGTTTAGAATGGTAACATCAAATGCGACCTGGTACAGTGAAATAAACACCACTGACTGCGCGTAAACAAAGCTATGTTGCCCTCGTAGCCCTAGCGCTCTCTGCTCGCCCTGAAGCGCTCTACACAGAAATGGCGGTTTCCTCAGTGGTGCGGACCTCCAGTGGCTAACCAGGCGTCAAGCGTGGAGCAATCAAAAAGAAAGAACGCCCGTTTTAAAGAGCTGCGAACACCCATATCTGAACACACGGCCTAGCTTGTAAATGATAAACATGGAATATTTGTCTCATTCTTAGATTTCCCTAAAACGAGTAGCTGAGAATACGAGGCTCGAATGTACCGATCAGCAATAGGGATTTTCGTGCTTGGTTCCTCGCGGGTGAAATCGGCTTTCGCTTGATCGAGGGAGTGATTTTTTAGTTGAAAAATTAACCGATAAAGCTGATCCCTTTATTTTTCGAACCACTACAGTGTTTATTTGCCAGCAACGAGTTGCATGGTGTACTGGTAAAGTTGTACTGCGCAATGTCCCCCATAGCGCCATATTGAATAGCCGTCTGGGGAACATCCGTTTCCCTAACTTTCTTCGTCCGTCGCTTTGTCCGCGTCGTAGAGCTAGTGCTAGGTCAAAATCGGTGAATTCTGTCGTTGAATCAATATAATCACATTTTTAGTTTACGACGCGGTATGTTTAAACATTTGTTGGCAATAATCCAGCACCACTTATCAGTGTAACTTGTTAGATGGGAGCGGGATCGGGTGTGTCTTGCCGAGCTCGGAGTTTTGTTGCTTCATGTGAAATGTTTCGAGGCGGCTACAACGTGCTCGCGCGTTAGGGCTCATGGTGTGCCTGTGTTCATGTTGCTTTTCTTGTGCATTGATAGTGTTCTTTAATGATGTTTTGATGGTCCTACATCGTTTTAAGCGTCCACTCTAAACGAAATACAGTTCAGAGTGAACGTTGGCGGTGGTTGAACATAAGTGAGCTCGTGGTAAAACCACTGTTATCGTTGACTTCATTGTTATGTTTAACTGCGTAATGCAGCTTTCTTAAACTTCAGTCATGTAGTTTTCAGCGCCACTCGTAACGTATGTCACCCTTACAACGTCTTAAATACTTTATATTTTCTCATTTTTTCTCTTTTTAGTTTGTATCGAAAAGCCCTTTTTGTTTGTTTGAGTTAGCCTGATTTACGTCTCAATCTTCGATCTGAATAGCTATATGGTGGGTGAGAGAGTCAATTTTTTTTTTGGCGTGCATTTCTTTCTTTTTTGCTTGCTCCTGTTTTATTCACTTTTGCTGCCCTCTTATACCTTGTTTTATAAAGACAGAACTGTCTTTTATTTACGCGGTGTTGCTCTGCGACAATTAAAAATTTAGAGAAGTTGACATACCCGATAACAATAGCTAGGCGCCTATGTAGTGTAGTAAGGTCGCCTTCCGTTACCGGTGTTCCTTTATACTTCCATCATTGTGCGAGAAACCTGTGGTCAGCTGCTTGAAAGTTTGCCTTTGTACAGGCTCACCTGCTCAGCCGAAGCATAGAAAAATTCGGCGCCGTCATATGGACTAGCTGCGATTAGCGAACGATAAATTTCACCTGTTACACCTGCAAAACATTTTCCCTTTCTAATGTGAGTTAAGGTTGGTGATACAGTGATGCAGAATTAACTTGCTTCTTGGAGTAATGTACGTGTTGTGTTGCCATTCGGTGTGTCACATTCTGGCTAGGAAACAGTATTTAATGCTAGAAAGACAAGGACATGGTGGTTGTGCGAGATCGATATATGCATAAGCACTACTGCTGTGACCGCTCGTGCCATACGCTCGCAGCTCCAAGGTGTTGTCCATGGTGAACGCTCATTTGTCAACAAAACGCACTCGATACGCTTGATATGCGCATTTTTTTGTAAATCTACAGAAGCACGCACATATAACTGGTTTGGTTAAGTTAGCTGAGGCCGTTATTTTTAATGGTTCGCTACATTTTCTATTCTCGCCCCTCGTCGTTGGCTAGGGTGCTACCGCGGCGCCGTTATGGCCGAGATCCATTCGATAAGAATTTGTGAAATGAAATAGATCGTTACGAAATACGGCCTTCTCGTGCCCTTGGTTTTTCGTGTGTTGGAGTGCTTGTCTCTGCACTATTCAACAACAGTTATACCCACGCAGCTATTGAGCACAACTTTGAGCAATCGTTAATCTAACGGCTTGACGATTTGTGTGTAATCTAACGGCTTGACGATTTGTGTGTAGTGATTTTGAGGGGCTTCTAATCGCGCTTTTGTGTAGTGTTTTAGGTTATTTCTACAAGTTTCGGCCGTATGTTCAAATGTCACAAAGTTCACTTTCAAACTGTTGCGACGTGTGAGTCAGGGAAGCGTTGTAGTTAGGCTCTTGGTTGCGAATTTGTTCTGGTCATGCTACTAACAGTTGTGGCGTTGCATGAAGACGGTATTATTGCTGCCCAAGCACCTTTCAAGCTCTTCATGCGTATTGTTTATTTATGATGTTTACCGCCTTTTACGGTCGTTGTCGAGATGATCTTAACGCAATATCGCCGTTCTAGAGATTCTCGTCATTTTACGAGCTAGCGGTGGATATCCACGTACAGCCAGGCGGTCCGTTAACAAATACCGGCATGTCACGAAAAGCCAATTGTATAAAAGTGCCTCTAAAGTAATTACGAGTTACTTGTGTTAATCAAATTTCTATCTAAAGATGTTCATGTCCTTATTTTGCAGTAAGTAGTGGATAATAGTTAGGCTGACCGGCTGCTGCAGAGCGTATGAAACACCAGTGATCGCCCCTGGATATTTGCGTTATTGGAGAGCACTTTCAGTAGCTCTTAAACTTTCATATACCCCCTGTGGTATTTCTATCTGTCAGTATTCATAAATTTTGTATACCAGATCGAGCACGCCGCGGAGGAAGCGCGGTTGCATACATAGCAGACGACGGTTGTCTTTGCTGCGAAACTGTCGTTGAACGGCGGCGCTGCAGTGATTACGTTTTGCGGATCTGCGACTCGGTCTAGCCTGGTCTAGCCACGTTGTGCCGTGAAATTGGGCCGTGTGTAGGCGCCATTTTGTTTTACTTGTTACCGTCTTTCCGGGCGTTGTGTGCCCTAGGGAGTTATGAAATCGCTAGCTCATTATAATCGTATATTATAATTTTTTGCGTGTGGACGGGTGTGTCAGGTATGCCTTGTGATGACACGGAGAGCCGCAAAAACTGCCACTAATCGTGTAAGTCAAACGTTTTCTGTCCTTCCGTTTACTATGTTGCGACTGGACGGATTGGTCCAGACTGCGAGGAGCTAGGGAAAAAGTCGCTTTACGGGAGCTTTGTAGGGAATTGCTGGCGATTTTAGCTGCGCGCATGTGGTATGTTGTCACAGAACGTGTGCCAGTACATGTGCTGTGCTCATCGTGTTGTAGCTGCACGTTTTCCTTCTTCAAACGTCGGTCATCAGCTGGGAAACTGTTAGTAGTGTTGCACTAAATATGGCGTCGCTGGGGCGGTGCACCGTTCGTTCTCCGCTCCAAGCGTCGGCATCCTTCGAGCCCACGCATCGGACGCATGTTCAGCACACTTGGCTACTGCGCCGGATGAATTCGTTTTCAATCTCCTTTGCGTTCAGATTTATGTTCTTTCGACTAAGCTGATGGGTCGCGGCCACTTCTTTGCAGAGCCAATGGAGGAACAAGTGACTGCACTCTCGCCGCTGCACAGCAACCAAGTTGCTGAAGTCACGGCCGAGACAAGGACCGCCAAGCGCAAGTCAGGTGAAGCCTCTAACGCATCCCCCGGCATCAAGTGGTACAAGCAGAAGTTTAGAGACTCCTGGCTGCAGGACGAGCGCTTCAAAAACTGGCTGGTTAGCGTGCCGCACGATCCGTACCGTGCCAGGTGCAAACTGTGCAACGCCGATCTTAGAGCGGGCAAGAGCGAACTGGAGAAGCACGCGCGCACCAAGCACCACCGTGATACTGTCAAGGCGGTTGAGGACGTGAAGGCCTTGCTGGGCTTCGCCAACCAAGCCGAAGCGCAGACGCTGCCAGAGATAGTGAACGACATGCAGTCAGCTGATCAGGTGGGTCTTCAATCCACTGCCTGGCTGTTACTACTCGCAGAGCTTCCCGTGGCGTAGGCAGGCTAACGCGCTAGTGCAGTCTAACAATTCGTTCCAGGTGCAGGAGGAAGAACTGTCGCGGCCCGTGACCGCGCTCGTGCCACGGAGGAGGAGAATGTCAACCCCACCACCTAGTGAGTTTCTAATTTCTAATTGGCTTCACCACGAGTGTCGCGCCTGGATCTGTCATGCCAGCTCATCCTTCCGCCGATACCGACGCATTACTGAGGCTTTTTTCTTGCTAACTATAAATAAGGTAGCTGAAAGTAAGCGCCCACTTACACTTTTTTTAATTCAATCATGTTAACCATGACACTAATCATTCTTGCTCTTGTATTTTGTAATTTTTTTTTTTAGCAGAGGCTCCAGCGCCAGCTGTCCGGTGTCACCTGCCGCCTTTGGGCATCTTGCCCCAAGTTCAGTGTCGCGCACCTGATTTCAAAGGGATAGCTGTGGTGGACAGCCAGATCCGGGAAATTCAACTGAGTGACTATGAAGGGAAATTCCTGTTGCTGTTCTTCTACCCTCAGGCCTTGTGAGTAAAGCTTGCTTCACAAACACACATTGTGCAGAAATTTCAAAGTCCCCTTGCATGTAGCCACACTTGACATCAGATATCTATGAGATGTTTTATTCAAGTAAAGCCTCACTGGTCGTGCTGTGCACCAGCAACACTATACTCCTTTTCATACCAAAACTGTAATGCTGATGAATCTACACAAGGAGTTTGGTCATAAAAATATGTCACTCTATGTGCTTTTGTGGTCAGGTGCTTTAGACAACCAGCTCTGAATTGAAAAGGCATGGGTTGGACAGCTTGCATAGATAGCTTTTCTCTCTATTATCTTTAATGGATTTTAATGGAACTTGGATTTTTTTTTTTTTTTTTACTCCAGTGAACTTTTTATGGCACCTTTCGGGCATAACAATTGAGATTTGCGAGATTACACACCATACCTTTGCTGCATGTGCACAGAATCAATCATACGTTGCCTCTGATCACAGTGGAAGAATAGACAGGTGTCTTAAGGGCACCATCTGTCAGAGCTAGCTGACTACGACTGCGCTTCTTTCCTTGGCCGGCAGGAGCACTACGGTGTTAGGGTTATCATTTTATCATTTTCTGTCCTCTGGTACTGGTGCGAGGCCCTGTGCTTACATATTTCACTGCAAATGCCCTTATAATACACAAAGTTACTTCTTCTGTGGTACTACTAGCTCTTGCCAATTCTGTGGCCGTATTCTGAAACGATCCACTTCGGCGATAGTCACGTTCAATAAATCAACCGGCTGCTTACCCGTGACAACAGCATGCACTACCAACAGATGCTCTTGAATGCTTCACAATGCACGAGAGAGTGCACCGTGTGAGTGCAGAGCGGCTCGGGTATGTTGTTTTAGAATGTAATGGCCGCAGTACAGGTTCTGCGCACCGAGTACGGTTGGCCATGGCCGCTTTAGGTTAAATAAATTGAAAATGGAAGTTTGAAATGCTTTATTTTAATGAATAAATTGTGCTATAACTCACGCAGTTGCGAAACACATTTTATTTATTTATTTACACTCGGGGCCTTTGGGGCGTTACAGAGGGAGTGGGTACATGATTGAACAAGAACAGAGCCTAAAGTTGCAGATGAAATCAAGAAACAACAAAGCACACACATACAGAAAGCACGTAGTGCAGGGCTTTAAAAAAAAATTCAATGTACAAAGATAAGCTGACGTGTTTAAGCTGCAAATGCAGTAAATTTTTCATCGCACCTTCGAATGCCACAGGACCTTTTATGCAGGCAATGATATTATAAAGCGACACACTGTTTCTCCGTCTGTGTGTCAACCATAGTGCACCGCCAGAGTGGCATCGTCTGACTTGTCTCTGCTACAGTTCACCACCAACTGGTTGCCACCAACCACGCGAGCGACGCCTTGTTTATGGTGCCGCTGCCAGCTGTTCCAAGACACTGTCACCGAAAATTGCCACTGACGCAAAGCAACACAACGCCATAGCCGATGAACAGTCAACAAATATCGCTGCACAAAACTATGTGCAAACTGCCATCAAAAGATACTATAAACCACCAACACTCTTGTCTCTACTACACTACACCAGCAACCGACCACCAGAAGATGCTGTCGTTTACTCAATATATTGTCACGTACAAGTTTGTGCCGCTGTGGACAAAATGACGTCAGCAGGTGAAGAGGAGATTGAAGTGTCTCGAAGATCGGTTGATGGTGTTACCGTTGCTGAGCTACACCCTTGTAACTGTATATAATGTAAATGCATATATTTTCTCCCCGTAACATTTTGGTGGACGTGCTGGCTAATCTCGCCACAAGCCGGCCCTGGATCTTCGCAACGGGCGTCGCATCGATTCCGCTGTTATGGCTACTGACGCTGCCTCCGCCGCTCAGACACCAGCGGAAGTAGTGCTAACCCAGCTACGTCACCTGCGAATCTTCATCGGCCCTGGCAAGGCCGATGTTGAAGACTGGCTGACGTTGTATGAGCGCTTCGGTAAGCACAACAAGTGGGATGCCACACTTTTGTTGGCCAACGTGATATTTTACTTGGGAGGAACCACGAAGGTATGGTTTGAGACTCATGAAGCCAACATTAAAAGCTGGGACTCCTGCAAGGAAAAGCTATGCGATCTTTTTGGAAGACCTGTGGGACGTCAAATGGCGGCCAAGCAAGAGCTAGCATCTCATGCCCAGACATCAACCAAATCGTATGTCCGTATATTCAAGACGTTCTGGTGCTCTGCCGTAAAGCGGACACGGACATGCTGGAGGCTGATAAGGTCGGACACATCTTGAAGGGCATCGTGGACGAAGCGTTCAACCTCCTGCTTTGCAGGAACTGCTCAACCGTCGAGTCCATATTTAAGGAATGCCGGAATTTTGAGCAAGCAAAGAGCAAACGCATTGTACAACGCTTCGACCGACTTCCAAATACAGCTGCCACTTTCTTCTGCAACGACCCTCCGGCATCACATCCGCCTACAACGCCAAGCTTGACACAGGTCATCCATCGCGAACTTGAGGCTATGGCTCCAAGTTCTCACTGTCTCTATACGCATGACAACATGACCATCTCGCTCATTCAAGCCGTTGTCCGCCAAGAAATTGCAAACATGGACATCCAGTCTGCTGTCCGCCCACGTCCCGCCCCTACCGCTCCTATCCTTGCCTCTACTGCCCCCCGACAGTTGTTCCCGGATTGATATCAGAATCCCTCTGAGTGGCGAACACTGGATGACAGGCCAATTTGCTTTGCAGGCTCCCGGGTCGGTGACATCTCCCGCCACTGCCGAAGTAGCCGCTGGTACTCCTCGCCTTGACCATATGCTGATCGCCACTTCGACCGAGACCCTCGGCCTCTGTCACCCCTCTCTCAACCTTACCACGCCGGCCTTCTCTCTGAGGGAAACACCACAAGCTGCTTGCCCTGGCCGCAACGCCGTCAATCCCACTCGTCTACACCTCGACATCCCTCGTCCCCGTCATACGCGGCCCGCTTCTTGGGGAAACTAAACAATGCAGCCCCCGGAGGTGAGGCTGCATTGATGACTCGAGCTGCAAAACCTCTGCTGAGCCCTGCTGCTTGACCAAACTTTGTTGAAATTTTTGGCGATATACCTGTTCAAGCCCTCATCGATACTGGCGCTCAGGTGTCAGTTATGCGATCAGATCTTCGTAGCCGTCTCCGTAAAGTCCTGACACCTGCCCAGTCGCCTGCCGTCCGAGTAGCTAATGGCAGTACAACAGCCATGATGGGAATGTGCGCCGCCCGTGTTACCATTGCCGGCCGTCCAGTGTTAGTCCTGTTCACTGTACTTACCGAGTGTCCACACGAAGTGATTGTTGGAATCGACTTTTTGACTGCCTATTCAGTACTTATTGACTGTGCGACCGGCACCCTTCGCCTTGAAATGCCCATTACTTTGCCGACCCAACCGACAACCACAAGTCCCGACTTCGTTCTACTAAATTTGTTTGACTACAACCTGATGCTGCGACTTACGTCTTCATGTCACCTTCTCGACCACTTTGAGATAGTCCTTACGTGGTGTCCCCACTTTGCAACGACCTCCTGGCACGACAAATAGCACTACCAAGCTCAATTGTAACTCTTGCCAACAATCAAGCGTGACTTCCTCTTGTGAACTTTGGTTCGTGTCTGCAAGTGCTTCCTGCAGGTGTATCGCTCGCTGTGCTATCCCCTTTGGAAGACTGTGGTGTAGCTGCTCTCACGCTCGAACCACGCTTCGACACTGCTGCAGCTTCTTCCCCTCCTACTTCACGCAACAACAAGTTTATGCCAATGATCGCTACTGATCTATGACCTGCTTACGCCGACGCCCTTCACTGCATTCTGATGTCCTATGAAGACATCTTTAATTTTGCCAATCGCCCACTAGGTCGAACCCGTGTCATCACCCATCCAATCCACACTGGTAATGCTCCTCCTATACACTGGAGGCCCTATCATGTGTCTGCGGCTGAACGCCAGGTGATCCAAACGGAAGCGACAAAATGCTCTCCAAAGGTATTATCGAGCCTTCCTGCAGTCCGTGGGCGTCATTCTGGTTAAAAAGAAGGACAACACCTGGAGATTTTGTATCGATTACCGTCACCTTAATAAGATTACCAAAAAGGGCATGTATCCGCTTCCGCGTTTTGATGACTGCTTACACTGTGCCAGTTATTTTTTCGTTGATTGATTTGCACTCTGGCTACTGGCAAATCGCAGTGGATGAACGAGATCGCGAAAACACCGCCTTTGTCACCCCAGATGGTCTCTACCAATTTTAAGTGATGCCTTTCAGTCTATGTAATGCCCCTGCTTCTCTTTTCTGCGTGGATTCAAATGGACCACATGCCTCTGCTACCTTGATGACGTCATTGTTTTTTCACCGACGTTTGAGAGCCACCTTCACTGACTCTCAGCTATCCTTGCTGTTTTTCGATGAGCTGGCCTACAACTCAATTCTGCAAAATGCCATTTCGGCCACCGCCAAATGCGAGTACAGTACTTGGTCACTTGGTTGACGCTGCCGGCGTCCAGCCTGATCCTGATAAAGTTCATGCTGTTGGTGAGTTTCCTCTTCCGCGTTATTCTACCGATGTCCAAAGTTTCCTGGGACTGTGTTCCTATTTTCGGCGATTTAGCCAGAACTTTATCGAAATCGCTTGTTCTCTCACAGACCTCCTCAAAAAGGACGCTACTTTTCGGTGGGGACCCTACCAGGTTGCAGCATTTTCCACGCTTAATCACTTGCCTTATCAATCCACCCATGTTGGGTCATTTTGATCTGCATGCCTACATTGATGTTCGCACTGATTCAAGCGCTATCCATCTTGGCGCTATCTTGTTCCAACGACAGCGGAACACCAATTGCGTGATCGCGTATGCTAGCCATTTTCTTTCAGCACCAAACCGCAACTACTCCATAACAGAACGCGAATGCTTGGCCCTTGTTTGGCCATTGCTAAGTTCCGCCCTTACCTGTTGACATTTCACCATCATGACAGATCATCATGCCTTATGTTGGCTATCCTCACTCAGAGACCCAACAGGCTGTCTTGGCCGCTGGGCTTTACACCTGCAAGAGTTCACCTTTTTCGTGTCCGACAAATCTGGGCGGCTACATAAGGACGCCAACTGCTTCTCCCGCTATCCTGTCGACCCACCCGATGGCACCGAAACCGATACAGACACCTGCGTTTTGTCAATCTCCGACTTCTCACGCATCGCCAACTAGCAGCGTCGTAACCCATATTCGCGATCCATCATCGAACACCTTACCTCGGAGCAACAGGACATTTCCCTCCGCATTTTTGTTCTCCAGGATGGGACTTTATACTGTTGCAGTATGCATCCACATGGTGCTGAACTGCTTCTTGTCGTTCCCCAGCATCTGCGCTCGACAATTCTCTTGCAGTTACACGATTTGCCCACCGCTGGTCATTTGGGTGTCTCCTGTACGTACGACCGTGTGTGCAGACGATTTTTCTGGCCTGGGCTATATCGTTCTGTTTTGAAGCTACGTCGCTGCCTGCGAACTTTGCCAACGCCGCAAGAAGCCTTCGTTGTCTCCTGTTGGGCATGTTCAGCCTATAGATATCCCCAGTGAGCCATTTTTCCACGTCAGCCTGGACCTTCTTGGCCCATTTCCAACTTCATCCTCGTGTAACAAGTAGGTGGCCATTGCGATGGACTATACCATGCGTTATGCCATAGCGTGGGCCCTCCCTACAAGCTGCGCAACTGATTTTCTCCTCCATGAAGTGATCCTACATCATGCTGCCCCTCGTCAGCTACTGACTGATAGAGGCGGCTGTTTTCTTTCTAAGGTTGTCAACGACCTTCTTTGCTTTTGCTCAACGTCCCACAAGTTTGCGGCAATTTACCACCCACAGACAAACGGACTTACTGAGCGTCTCAGCCGTACACTCACGGACATGCTCTCCATGTACGTGTCCGATGATCACCAGGATTGGGACTGCTCCTTACCCTTCGTGACTTTTGCGTACAATTTGTCGCGTCACAATATTACTGGTTATTCTCCATTCTATCTACTATATGGCCATGATGCCATTGTTCGCGCGGCCACAGAGCACGTCGCATTACCCGTGATCGTTTTCTGGCGTCTCAGACTATCCAAAAGCATTGTTACGACAGTCGTCGCCGGGATGCTCATTTCAGCCCTGGATCACTTGTCCTGCTTTCGTTACCCTCCCGTCGCGTCGGCCTCTGCGAAAAACTGCTGCCACGATACACTGGGCCGTACCGAGTTCTTTGCCAAATCACCAGCCTCACATATGAGATATCACCTTTGACTTCGACGTGTTCTATCCCACAAAGAACTGATATCGTGCACGTTTCGCGACTCAAGCCCTATAACTCGCATGCTGATTCGCCGCCCTAAAAAGCATCGAGACGATGCTTCTGCCGCCGGGGGGTTAATGTCACATTTGAGTTTGTGCCGCTGTGGACAAAATGACGTTGGCAGGTGAAGCGGAGATTGAAGTGTCTCGAAGATCGGTTGATGGTGTTACGCTGGTCACTGAGCTACACCCTTGTAACTGTATATATTGTAAATACATATATTTTCTCCCCGTGACATTATGTTGGGAGCACCCACCAACACCATAGGCCGGAACTACTAGACGGCGCTATTTATTTTGCGGTTTTGCTAAAAAGCTCGCAGTGTTGGCGGAGGCGTGGCCAAGGTGATAGTACTGGCGAAGTGGATCGTTTCAGAATATGGCCCCTGTATTACTATTTCCCATGATATCTGTGAAGAAAAATATGATATACAAAAAAACATCTGCCGAATTCCTTCTTGGACATTGATTTGTAGTGTGGTCGTCCAGCTTCGTATGTCTTAGTTAGAATGCTTTTCAGTTAGTTTTCTGCCTGTGCATGTCTAGATCTGCTTGTGGTGTGTGTCAGGTGAAAATTGCTGCACTGTTACCTTGATTGTGCGTCAGCATGCAGGCAGTGATGGAGATGTATTGTGTGGTAGAAGCCGTGCGCATATTTCTGTTTGGATTACAAGAACCTTCGAATTTATAATTTGTGATTATGGCTCCACAGAGCAGTACTTTTCTTTATCACAAACCGTTCTAACGTTATTGTAGCGTTTGTATGCTTCATGCAGACATATTTATCGTGTAGGGCTTGTGTTTTCTTCCTTTTAGCCCCAGTGCACAGTGTTAACATTCGATAGACAATTTGGACTCTACTCTGCATAAATAAAAAATTAAAACGGAGTAACTTGAAATTTATTCTAGATGTAAACAAGAAGAAAGGGGGTTAACCGAGGGGCCCAATTTTTATTATTCATATCATGAGAAGGGTCTCGAATCCGGCAACATTGATGCCTTCAGGTAGCATGTGTGGGTTTATTGACCAGTTGCCTTCACCCAAAAAAGATCACGTTCTCGTGACGCCTGCAGCAGAAAGGACGTTCCACGTCCGCTGCCAAGGTCTGTGAGTGGTGCCGCTGGCTAACACTCCCAGGGTTCTGCTAGGAAACATAAATACCTAAGAAAGTGGATGGGGAAATGGCGCTGCGGTAGCTCAATTGGTAGAGCATCGCACGTGAAATGCGAAGGTTGTGGGATCGTGCCCCACCTGCAGCAAATTGTTTTTTCATCCACTTTCATTTCCATTAATTTATCGTTTCTTTATTTAATCTATTAAGCACAAGTAATTTCCCCCACGTTTTCCTTGGTGTCAGTGTTTGTTGGCTTCTCATGATAATTCTAGATATAAGTAACTTGCACAGTTAACATGCATGCTAAATTGCACATTGTTGCACTCGGTAAAGCCACGGTCCCACACTTTGTTGGCACAACTTGAGGAGTCGAGCAGTAGCTCTTTTATTCCTCCAGTGCATGCATTTTGCACAATCCATGCACTTCAATAATTTATTAAATATACCTTATAAACAGCTATTCAGCATGCACTCTCTCACTTAAGGAAAGCACACCATGGAGTACTATTGTAGCACATACAGACAAGGGCGCATGAAGGCACACGGAAGACAGACACGACATGGCTTTATGCACGGTCGTTTTCTTGCAAGCTCCCTAGGATTTTGCCTCTTAATACATATCTTACAGGACACAGTTTTCATTTTTGCATCGTGCATTCAGCGCTTTCTAAAGCCCATGATATTAACAACAGATGCTGCTTATGTTATGTACTAACAAAAGTGCCAGTTTAAAATTGTGGACACGCATGCACATGAAAGGGCATCACAATATTACTGATCTCTTATTTTCTCAATTTATGGTCTTCGTGATTGTAACCATGTGAATTGATTATGTCAGTGAAATTGAATCCTACATGCAAATCAAGAAACAATGAAAAGCATTGAATGTGTCAAGCAAAGGGCGCGGTGTCATGTCCCACCAGTTATTGCATTTATTGCAAATATTTCTGTGTGCTACAAGCACTCGCACTTGTCTTAGAGACATGAAACACATTCAGGACATCACCGAAAATGGCAGATTCAACACATAAACTCCACTATACAGTGCACGACAAAAGCACTTGCAAGAAAACACGGCATCAGCCCATATCGACCTGCACAGAGTGGCCACAACGTCTCCCATCAACGATTTGCCATGCTTTGTACAGGTGGCATGGCAATCTCAACCTTCACTGCCTATATACTTGTGCAAGAGCCACCTTTTTTTTTTTTTTTTTGCAATCTTGACAAGCAGTGGCTCTTACTCGTAAATGAACCATTTCAGTGAAATTATTTTGGCCGTGTGTAATTGTTGTCATTCCTCTGTACCAAAAATGTGAATGCTATTGTTTTCATAAAGCATTTATTTGTTCATGCACGCACTAGGTAATGTTCAATAGCCTGGTAAGAAAAGAATTTATGATTAGTAGTCATCCTCTATAATCTGTGCAAGAGTATGAATATTAGGCCAATTACCCAGAGGAGACACTGACCATGGTAAATAAATTTACAAAAGGACAAAAAATGGTTTGGAGTGCATATGGCTGGCATTACCAAATCATGACTGGCATCTTACCACTATTCTTTAAAAGTGTGCAATCATTGCATTCTATCGGTACTACCATATTTGGCAGAAACTTGGAGGTTACCAAAGAAATTGTAACCTTAAAAGGACACTAAAGACGTTTGGTAACACTAAGAACGTTTGGTAAGCCAGGAAAAGCGCAAGAACTAAATATGGGTGGCGACGCCTACTTTAGTTCCCGCACCTGGGATCTGTGACGTCTTGGATTTTGATGGCATCTTCTAGGGCCTACTTATTATATAAAGCGGTACAGATTGACTACATTGTGTTATAAAGGAACCAAATATTAAACATGGCAAGTTTCGGGAACCTTTATTCAGCCAACGCGGCCCAAATGCGAAAACATACTTTGGAATCGTACCGTCGCTGGGGTTTCGGCGCGAAATTCAAATACTGATATTTGGACCTTCATTTTCTCATCTAATAATCAAACTATTTTTTTTAAATGACTGCCTGCAGGGTTCTCAAACAATGCTTCATTAGTCTAAACTGATTTATTGTTTCGCTATAGTGTCGTTTTACGAAACAGGAAAACAGTGGTATGAATTAGAAAGCAAATAGGGGTGGCCAATATTCTAGTATATAGTTAAAAAGAAAAAAAAAAGGGAGCTGGGCAGTACAACCAGTGGTCTATTAGAGTGGGCGCCAAGAAAAGGGAAGCGCAGTCAACGGCAGAGAATTGCGTGGTGTGACGAAACGAGAAAATTCAGTCATAGGATGGCGTCGGCTGATGCAAGACAGGGTTAATTGGAGATCACTTGGAGAGGGCTTCATCCTGCAGTGTGCATAAATAGGATAATGATGCTCACACGCACCTCACGCAACTGGTGCCTGTCTAGCCCTCACCACTGTTGCTCTTGCTGCTTCTCAGGCTTGGTTCGGCAGCGCACTCCTGGATAGTCTTCCTGTGTTGCATCCACAGCATTAAATATGCCGGTGCTTGTGACTTTAAAGCTTTTCATAATGTCCGAAGACTCCTCAAGCCACGCACCCAGAATCAGTGCAGCTACACTTCTTTTTTTCCACCTTTTCTTCTTTTCTCTCTCACTCTCTCCCTCCCTCCCAATTTGGGGTGCCAGATAGTTTGATGCCAACTTGGGTTACTGGGTATGTGCTACTTGGAATGTGCTGTCCACAGTGGTGGAAAAGGCCCTTAAGTTTCTCCTATGCTGAGCGGAATCAAACCCACGTTACAAGTTCCTCGACAGCAACCCGACATATTAGCAGGCTGCACCACGAATGCACTGGGTATATGCCACTCTTCAGTGAACCTCATGCCAACTTGGGCCACTGAGTATGTACCACTGAATGTGCAGTAAGCGAGGGAACAATTCTAAGCATTCACAGGCACCGGCGTACTGTGCTTCTTGTCTCTGAGGCCACACGATAACTTCTTGGGAGTTCCACTAGATGAAGCGGCAGTGCCGCTAGAAATAAGCACCAGAGAGGAGCCCGGTTGCCACATTACATGTTTCTCGGTGTTCACACGCATCTGTGTGCCATACATTTTGGAAGCCACTCACAGGTATTGCAGCGGTGGTGCTAGATGGCCCCGAGTGTTCTTGGGGAAGTGAGAAAGAGGAGTTCTGCTGCAGTACACACCTCATACATCACTTGTTTTGACAGTGGCAATACATTGTGTCACTATATTGATTAGTGCTAGTGCATTACTGTCGACAGACATTGAAATGGTTTCTGCCACACTTTTTTGTCTATAAATGCAAGCACTGCACAGAGTTGCTGTAGCTTCCACGGCATTGCACCCCAAGTACTAAAGGGCCCAGCACAAGGTTTTGCCATTGAAAACAAGACAAAGTGTAGCGTGCAGACCATGTAGTGGAAATCAAGTCTGCAAAATATCAAACTTAATGCAAAGCACTAAAACAGCTGAAATTTCAAACAAATGCTTATGCGCCCTTCCTCTCGAAGGAGCCCTGCTTCCAGCCCAATAGTCAAGGTCACACACACGAATACCTTTTCGTAAGATGCACTGCCTGCAACATAGTCTCTTATGGCACGTAACTTCGGTAAATCATCTAAAGCAGGACATGCAATACAGCACGTCCTGCATTGCATGTCCTGCATTGGAATTGAAAGGCATGGAAGGAATGTTGCTTGTAGATGCTAGTCAAGGCTGAGAGGGTTGGCACTGAAGCTATTTTTTGGCAGCATGGCAACGCACCATTTCAGTTCCTTCTGTCTCTTGTAATAACGAACCAGTCTCAAAAATTTTTGCGATAAGACACTCCCTAGATGGCGCCTTACAACTTCCAGGGTATAACTGGAATTTCCAATGAAGGGGCCTTTAAAGGGAGTATAGCTGCATATGTAACCATACTTGTGTAGTCCACTGTCAATGATCACCACTTTCTTGTGTGTGAGACATACGTAGATGTGGCACAACACTACCATTAACATTTTAGTCAAGAATTCGACGGAATAACATCTGGTAAGGTAAAAGCATTGTTAGAAAATGAAGCAGGTCACTGACCAAGGTCAAAATAAACTTTTAATAAAATAAACTTTATTTCTATTTTCACCTTGGTCAGTGACCTGCTTCATTTTCGAACTGCCATTAGCATTTGCTAGGACCCAGCTTCAGTATTGTCTCTGGCAACTGCTTGGAATTGCCGATCTAGAAATAACTGCAGGTTGCAATAAAACTTGTTATAGTCAGTATTGTTCTGCAGTTCACTCACTTTAAAAGAAATATTTGTTGTGTACGGCATTGTTGGTTAGGATTAATTTTGTGTATTGTTTCTAAGACGGGGACTAGAAACCGAAATCAAATCCGGTCAGAACTCAGATAAATTCTAAATAAGGTGATAATCCGAGAGAGTACCTGACATATTCAATGTGAGATATTCTAGGTCTCACTGAAATTGTTCCTATCTTCTCGGTGATATTGCTGTGCCAAGAGTAATTCTTGTCATGAAGGGCTAGTCAAAAGATGAGACTGAAGGCCCTCCATACTACTACTGCTGTCAGTTAAATTGCACTAAACCGCTATCCTCCTCCCCTTTTCCACCTCTTCAGTCGACGGAAGCGGTAGTGCTGCAATGATGTTTCCGGGGGCCTTTCCACCGCTGCGCCCATGGTCGTGTCACCACCACTTTCTCCACGACTGTATTGATGGTCATAAGCACATAAGCTGAATAGTGGTTGTGGTATTGCTTCGATGAAGCTTTTTTGCGCCCTGATGGTGCTAAAGGTGTGCATTGTGTGAGGTAAATTCATGCTACATGTAGGGGATGAATGAACACTACGTGAAAAATTAAGATGATGAGTGGTACGTGCACAGCATTGCAGAAGCATAGAGCAAAACTTATTTTCTCCTTTGGGGCCCAGGGACAGCCTACGAATGTATTCACACTCAAGATACATGGAAGGGTGCGCATTGCTAAAGTTTGCATTAGTTTGCGGCGAGTGCGGAAACAACATTGAAGGCCGCTATGGAAGAATGCAATGCAGAAGCATCCTACTGGAAGTGGCTGCACCGGAAATAGGCAGTTGCGAAACTGGAACTAGGCTGCAGTGGCTCCTCAAAAGTTGGTGCTGCTTAAAGGGCCCCTCACCACGCCCCATAGCAAATTTTGGTTATGTGCTGAAAGTTGTTACATGTTCTCTAGGGAGCAATCTGCTGCAAAAATTTTTCAAATCTGCTCATTAATAGCCAAGATAGAACTATTTCAGTGCCGCGAACCCATGATTTCAGCAGGCTGGCTCCACTGCCAAGCAAGACGCGCTCTCCAGTCGCCCTGTCTAGCCTATGCAAGCGAAATTCCTTCCCTCCGTTCTCCCATACCGGATGTCGAGGATCGCGTGACGCATACGTCACAGACCCCGCCTTCAAATTGTTTTCGGTGCCACACACTTCCGCCGACAGCGTCGCGTGCGAGCTGTTCGTCTTGTTTGCGCAGCACACGATTTTGTGCGCTGTGCACAAGGAAACATGACTAGCGGTATAATTCAGTGCTACACGAATACTGAGGCAGAACAAGTGGATTGCAGAGCGTGATCACGTGCTGGAATACGGTAGAAAATGGCATAGTTTCGGTACCTGCGCACATGACCGCACGATTGTGGGAACAAGCAGAGGAAGGGGAAGTACATCTCTCTTGCGTCGGTGCGAAGGAAAACAAAAAACGTGCAGAGATTCCGTTCGTGTGTTTTATTATTTCTCTAAACTTCAATTCGTCAATTCAAACAACAGATTGCACAGATAACAGATGTTGTCTTCAATAATTCTCGAAGTCACATGTCACCATGAGCGATGTCACACTGTGGACATGATTACGTCACCGTCCGGTTTGGAGCGCAGCTGCCGCGAGTGAAGAGGGAAACAGCGTTCGGATTGAAATTTCAGATCTTTCCATGGCGCGTAGCAATGTAGTACTTTGCAGACACGATTGTTATCGTGCAATGTGTGCTCTGCGCTTGTCAGCTCAAAATGGCCAGACCTGGTGAGGGGCCCTTTAAGAAAAGCATAAGCTGATGAAAGGGCTCTAGATGAGACATGACATGGGACACACTATAGCATAGCTTAATGTTACGACAAATTTCCTCCTGATGTTTAGTTACATGTTAAGGAGGCATTGTACAGTCAAATGCCTTTATGAAGAAGTGCTTGGGGTCTCCGAAATAATTCGTTCTACAAGTCACTTCGTTGTAAGGTCACACACTGCACAGTTTACAGTAGAACCGGGACAGAATTATTCCTTCGTTATACAGATCTTTTCATTGTAGAGGCATTTGACTGGATATTGCAGGTGGGATATAGGCAGTTTGAGTACCATTCCTGTTTAAATAAAGGCTTGAAAAATGAAATGAGGAAAATGGAAATGTGACTAGACAGGGAATCCCCAATGGCAGTGTTGTCATAGCAGCTACATCTGTGTCACCACATCAATCAATGCACACAAAGATATTGCTTTGTCAATGTGTCTTGGACAATGACGTCAGCTTTACTGTGGTTAACACATGGAAACAGCACAACAGAGGCAAGGTTAGCCAGTGAGCCCATATAAAAGGGCTTGGCAGAAAAGGTAGCCAGACGAAGAAAACGAATGTGCCCCATCAAGTTGGTGGAGCCCTCAGGTCCAGTTTCTGAAAAGTGATGTCATGGCCTCTCTCATGTTTGTTTCTTGTTTTCATAATGGGTGACATCTCAGAAAGTTGCTGCTAATATTGAATAAATGGTTTGTGTTGTGTTTCTTGTTGAGTAAAACTTAAAAATTCTTTTCTTTTTCTTTGCAGCTCTCTCGCTTGTCCCAGTGAGCTTGTTGAATACAGTGATCGTGCAGCTGAGTTTCGGAGCCTTAACACAGAAATCTTGGCAATATCCACCGACTCCTACTGCACACACCTTGCCTGGACTAACACCCCTAGAAAGGTAAACTTGATGTCTACATTGAGCTAAAAGACTTTACTTTGTTATAATTACATATCTTATGTTGTGTAGACAGGTTGGCTGGAATGCTAATATGACGGGTGACTGAAAAGTTCTGTGCCCCTACATAATTCCCTACTAAGGCATTACACATGTTCTAGGGGCATTGTAGCACCCTTACTTCAGTTTTAAAAAAAAGTAATCATAATGTTCTCTGTTAGGAAGACCTCAGTGGCATTGATGTCACCGTCCTTTGGTGAAGCATAGACCACCTTGTAATGGCTCTCTTTGTGAATGTCGAAGATGGGATAATCTGGTAAATGCGGTGGTTAAGGACCATGTTTGAACAGCAGCTGTTGATGTTTGGACTATAATGCTATTTGTTGTGATTGAGAACTCCCCTGTTTAGCATTCCTGGCCACTCTTCAAATTTTTTCTCAGAGGCACTTCAAAATTTTCACCTAATACTCCTTGCTGCTGCTTTGATCTCTCTAGAGCTGAACATCACACCCTGGAATTCATAAAAAAGTGTCATTATATTACTTTCCCAACTGGAGGTTGGACTTTTACTTTCTTCGAGATGTGTAATGATACTTGAACTTGGAAACAGCATGAAAGACGAGGACGCAGGAGAGGCACACAACAACCACACGCAGCGCTGACTAACAACTGACTTTATTGAGACGAAGAACATACCTGTAAATATGCTAGAAGAAAGAATGTGAAGATATGGGATGGTCACCCTTACAAGATGCTGTGTACGCATGGGGAAAGCGGGTCTCTTGACAGGTTAGCCAATTAATGCACAATTCCTTTGTCAGATAGTAAAACAGATGGTGCACTCACACATTTTTCATTTAACACTGCAATTCTGTGGGCCTCGGGGATTTTGTGCGTCATTTGGTTTCGGTCTTTTGGCTAAAACGTCACATTCTTCAGTTCAGGGCGGCACCCACACTGCTTACAGTGAATACCTAAATGGCCACTGACGGCTCTAGTTACATTGTAATAGTGCTCTACACGGCTGTTACATTGTAATGATGCATGCTACCATTGCTACTATGTTCCCCCCCCCCCCCCCCCCCTTCAGCCTCATAATGGTGGTCCTGGCACTTTGCCTGGTAAGATGTCAAGCCCGTAGTCCTCCATAAAGAAAGCAACAAAATCCCAATAAAGAAAGGCATCAGGCAGGGAGATACGATCTCTCCAATGCTATTCGCAGCGTGCTTACAGGAGGTATTCAGAGACTTGGATTGGGAAGAATTGGGGATAAAAGTTAATGGAGAATACCTTAGTAACTTGCGATTCGCTGATGATATTGCCTTGCTTAGTAACTCAGGGGACCAATTGCAATGCATGCTCACTGACCTGGAGAGGCAAAGCAGAAGAGTAGGTCTAAAAATTAATCTGCAGAAAACTAAAGTAATGTTTAACAGTCCCGGAAGAGAACAGCAGTTTACGATAGGTAGCGAGGCACTGGAAGTAGTAAGGGAATACATCTACTTAGGGCAGGTAGTGACTGCGGATCCCGATCATGAGACTGAAATCATCAGAAGAATAAGAATGGGCTGGGGTGCGTTTGGCAGGCATTCTCAGATCATGAACAGCAGGTTGCCATTATCCCTCAAGAGAAAAGTGTATAATAGCTGTGTCTTACCAGTACTCACCTACGGGGCAGAAACCTGGAGGCTTACGAAAAGGGTTCTACTTAAATTGAGGACGACGCAACGAGCTATGGAAAGAAGAATGATGGGTGTAACGTTAAGGGATAAGAAAAGAGCAGATTGGGTGAGGGAACAAACGCGAGTTAATGACATCTTAGTTGAAATCAAGAAAAAGAAATGGGCATGGGCAGGACACGTAATGAGGAGGGAAGATAACCGATGGTCATTAAGGGTTACGGACTGGATTCCAAGGGAAGGGAAGCATGGCAGGGGGCGGCAGAAAGTTAGGTGGGCGGATGAGATTAAGAAGTTTGCAGGGACGACATGGCCACAATTAGTACATGACCGGGGTTGTTGGAGAAGTATGGGAGAGGCCTTTGCCCTGCAGTGGGCCTAACCAGGCTGATGATGATGATGATGTCAAGCTAGAGAATTGCCTCTTGTGTCTCACAAAAATCTCCAAATTTCTGAGTGACATGGTGTGCCAAGACTGCTTCTGATCGGGAATTAGATGACATAGGACACATTGCACAGAAGCTCATGTGATATGAAGATAAGTTCTTACAATATAGTCATCTAGCCTTTATGAGATTCCCTACGTTGGTACATACAGTAAAACTTTAGTGATACGAATCTCAAGGGGTAGCATAAAATATTTGTATCACCTGAAATTAGTATCACCAAAAAACAAATGAAATTAGCATGTTAAAGAGCCAGAAACTCATTTTTAGAAATTTATTCACGATGGAAGAAGCCCCGGATGTCCTTCTGGGTTTTCTTCTTTGCCAGGTCCATCAGCGAATTCTGGAAGTTGTATGCAAACTTTACAAAACCGGCTCCGCGAGAACGTTCGATGTTGCACAGTGCGAGTTTCACAAGCGGTGATACGTGAGAGAGACAGCTAGTGCCGAATCGTTTCCACTTCGTACAGTGCATGCAGTTGCTGCTGTCTTATCCCACCTTCTGTCGGCCTCCCCCCGCGCTGCGGACATGGAAACGGTCCGCCTGCCAACCCACCTCGGCGTGCTTGGTGCAGCCTCCTCACCATTTTGCTGCTGGCAGTTGCAGCCATTGTGGCTCTCTCATTCGTACCACCCAAACCGGCGTGGGGTAGCACTTCGGACATCCAAAATGTGGCTTGTAGTATACAGCGTGCTTCAGCATGGGAATTGTACGAATTCGTATCACCCTGAAATTCGTACCAGCTGTGATCAATCACTGAGGTTTCACTGTACATTGTGCATTGACATTAGGCAACAATGCATGATCATATTTAGGAGAGTTGACATTTTTTTGCTGGTCTTGGCAGTTAATGGTCTTGCTGATCTCAAGCCTTCTTCAATATGACTACCACAACTGAGAGTTTGTACCTAATGTTTGTCTATGGCATAGGATGGAGTATTTTTATGTAATTATATAGCATATCTTTGTGCGTTTCATATGGTGATGATATTGAAACTGGAATGGTGTGATTTCTACATTTTAAAGGGCCTCGAAAAGTAAAACTTCCAACCCAGAAATGTGAACACTGCACATGTTAGTAGCAAAAGGTTGCGTATTATTAAAAAGAAATTATCTTTCAATATTCCAGCTGCTCTCTTTCTGTGTTAGACTCGGAACTTTTCAGTCGCCCTTTGCAATTTATCATCTCATATAATAATGCTACAGAAGAGAGTCTGATGAACTTGCCAATTAGAGCTGTGCTTGGGAGCAGAGATAGCTGTACACATTTTAATGGTATAATGAAGTGCAAAATTGCGCATCCATGCGTCTGGCATGCTCTTGTCACCTTCCAAGTCGTAAAAGTTTTCAGGTGCTGACAGAATGTCTAATCAGGTTTTTATCTCTGAAATTATGGTGCAAAGGTGTACCTAAACTTTTTTTTTCTTTTTTTCTTTTTCTTCTTTTGGGTGAATGAAGAATTTAGGCCTTTTTCAGAGAGCAGCACAAAGTGCACTGTATTCAGAGAAAGGGATGTGTGTGGCCCATGAAGCATTCAGCGTGTATATATATAAAAGCTTGCACTGTGGTGACAGTCAAAGGGGGGCTAAAGAAACTCCTTGCACATCATTATTTTAGATGGGCCCTTGCATTTGACTCCCAAAATGTAAACCAACTTTACAATAGCTGGATTTTGTAGATGTCTATTTATACTTTCCCAAGAAAATTGACACTTAAGGGCACCTGTGCTTAACTAATCTTATAGTTTCATCATCTATAGACACTTCACAGCAAGTAGTTCGTGTGACTGAAAGCAGATGGCACCAACAGTCGTTTGGGCACTTAAGGCCATTTGTGTGTAAAAACCAAACCACAGGCCTTGGCAATCAGTTGTGGTTTCTTCTACTGGCTGATCTACAGTAGGATGTGTTTACTGAGCTAAATTTGAGAGTAAACGTGTGCTGGCTAGCAGCTTTGGTGGTTGCACTATAGTGTGAAATTTGTTAGTGTCTGAGAGTGCATTAGCTTTTATTGCATTTTATGCTATCTACACATTGGTTCACTCAAGGCAAATGAACAAGTTTGTCTAGCAGTGCTGGATAGCAAATATTGAGATAGGACTTCAATATTGATGCATTGGACTGTTATTGTTATTGTGCTTATAATGAACAAAGCACGTGGCTTCTACCTAAAAGCTGTGTTTCCAAATGAAAATGAGAAAAATGAACTCTAAAATAGGTACATTCAAGGTCAAGTAATCAAAAGAAGTTGCTAAATTCTTTCTGCCATTATTGACGCATGATACGTACATACTGCTGTAATGCTGTTCAAGTGCATCAGCAGGGTATTACACAGCAGCAGTCTAGGCACTTGGGCAAATTGGTTTGTAATTATTTTTTTGAGTAAGCTATAATAACAGTGAACTAGAAAAAGGAGCGCACAGTGAGTCAAAAATAAAAAAGGGGGTGCAACAGTGCTGTTTTGTGTCCCTCATTTCTGGTTCATTCTCCTCCTGACTAGAATACAGTTTTATCATATGCCAGTGGTTTGGGTAGTTAGGAACGAATGTCTTGCACCTTATAATGTGCTTATGATATACCATTATTGTTGCTGCACATACAAGAATAAACTCCTCCATCACTTTAGGAGTAAGAAAGTCTTCCGGAAAGTAGGATGATGAGTGTGAGAAGGTAAAAGTAAGAGGATGTCTTTCATCATAAAAGGCTGAAATGAGTCTTTAAAGAAATAAACTATTCTTTCAATATGCAATTAAAAAATTGTGCTATGAGGTTGATTAGCAGAAGAAAGACTGAAGGTAAAAGTTGAATTTCTGAAAGAAGAAGTGCAGTTACTGGTGATCTGGACGTGGTGTGATGAAGTCTGAACTTGTTCTCAGCATGCACAAACCGTAATGCCAGGTCTTCGATCCACCACTACAGTAGTGTGTTGCGAGCTGTAGCACTGACAACATTTGCGGGAGGCCTAGAGTGAGCATTTGCAGTGGTGTTGGTGGAGGTACTGCAACACTGCAGAGGCAACTGCCTCTGCAGTGTCCCATAGATCCATGACCACTTACATTCGACATAGGGTTACCAGTAACTCTGGGCTACTACCTGTACCTAGTAGACCACACCCATTCTACACGCTTGTCAGTCAACCATTGCAGTGTTGTGGTTGAACAAATATGAGTTCTATCACCATGGCAGTGCAGACTGTTCTTGAGGAAAAAAACAGAGTGGTGACCTGTACCACCTTGTACCCTACATGCAGACACTTATGCTGCTCCAGAAGCAGTTTGCATGGTCTGTCCTAAAATTTCGTGCAGTATGTTTAAAAAAATTAATTTCACAAACTTTCAAGTGCATCAATGTGTTCACCTTCAAAATACTCTTCATTAGACACTATACACTGGCTCCACCTCTTTTTCTATTGCTGGAAGCACTTTTGAAAGTCCTCTTCTGTTAAGCGCTTCAGCAGCAATGTCATTTCTTTTTGGATTGTCATCACATCACCGAAATACTGCCCCCGTAGCACCAGTTAACATTTGGGGAACAAAAAGGTTGTAGTGGGAGTAGGGAAGGTGTTGCAGCTCAGTTATGGAATTATGTGGCAAAAACTTGTGCACTATAAATGCAGAATGCGCAGCAGCATAATCGTAGTGCAGAATCCAGTGCCCCTCTTTCGACAAATTTGGTCCATGCAGCGCACACAATCTCTCAGGTGGAAGCATGACTGGTCAGTAGTTGACATAAGCAAGAGACATGTAAAAGGTGGAAAAAAGAGCAGCAAGGAGATTGACAGATCCGTTGTCATAACAGGCATGAATTACTGTGCACTAATAGAGATAGAGGTTTTAACGAAGAGAGAAAAGGTCAAGGAGATACTGTAGGCAAATGCTTGATTGCTGTGCATGTACCATATTCACTCACATAATGATCACACTTTTTTGTAAAAAAAAATTGACGCAAAATCAGGGGTGCGATCATTGCGCGGGTTAAATTTCCTGCAAAAAGAAAAAAAAATTTCATCTCGAATTTGCTGCAGGATGACAACAGGTCAACAAATAGGCGGCTACCACTGTATGTAGTGTGGGACACCAAAACAAAAATGGCGGCCGGCGGAGCAAGCCGAACGCGATTTTTTTTCTTCTCGTGAGTGCATTACGTGCATTGAAACAGTTTATTCCGTATCAGTAATGAATAATATCTTTAATATCGGCAACTTTGCTCCAATAACATAGCCATTTCCACTTTGAGGGGACAGAAACAGATGGGCGTGCTTAGCTGCCAGTGACATAGGAACACATGGCGGGCGTGCTGCGGAAACTGCGGCATTTGTCTTCACTACTATCCTAATACGGCACGTTTCCGCTGAGGGTGGGCGAATATCTTGGCTGTGTTACAAGCGTCGGCGTATGAATAGGGTACACTTCTAGCGTATCAGTGTTAACGTGGCTGCTATTATTGCCGCTCGCGATTTGTTGCGCGCCCACGAGGGCAGACGAGAAAAATCGAAAAGTGCCTTTTTCGTTGTTGACCACAACCATTATAAAGCCTACACATAATACAGGCAAGTTTGGTTGTAGCTTTTTTTTGTCATGGAAGTGCGGAAAGTAACGAAAGGAATGAAATGGGGCATCTGCTTAAGAATGTTTGGTGTGTGCAGACCGCTTGGTTTGTCTTGAAGAGTCGTTCGCGTAGCATTCGACAGATGGTAAGCACGATCATTATTAGCTAGACTTTGCACGCAACATATCGCCACGGCAAGTTCGGGGTGCGGTCTATACACGGGAAATAAAAAAAAGCAAATTTTCACAACAAAATTTAGGGGTGTGATCATTACGTGATTGCATTCATTATGCGAGAAAATACGGTATATAATAACTGAGTAGCTCAAGCACGCTAGGTGACTAATTTGTCGCCACGCTGTTTTGAAGGGGATGGCAATAGACATCACCATCATCGCTCTTCAGAACCTTCACATAGAAAACTGCTTTGAAAGTTTTTTTCAGGCACAATTCGTGGTGCGCAATTCTATGGCAGTGAAAAAACGCAATGAACGTGACTTCGATTTTTGACTCATTCTTTCACACTTTGTTTTGGCCTTGGCTCAGCTATTTCTTTTTTTCGCCTTCTTGCTCTGCGACTGGCTTGATGTCGTATTTGTAAAGTTTTGTCACCGAGGACAACCCGTTGCAAGAATTCATCGCTGTCACCTGAAGTTTTCCATTCATTGCAACATTCTTTTAATCATGGCTTTTTTAAAATTTATTTATTACATACTGCAGACCCTTGGGTCCAAGCAGGTGGGTAGTTTTAAAAAACAGTCATAATACAAAAAACGACAGTAGAAAGTGTTTGAAGAAATAACATAGATAATAAAGCACAAAATGTCAACAATGGTATCTGTTTAAAGATTAGTGTAATAAGATATAATACAACTGAGTACAAAACAACGACGGAATCTGTTTATAGATTAGTGCAATAATAGCGCTACAATAATAGATGTGAAATGGTGCAACAGTGATACTTCGGTGTGGTAGGAGAGACTAAGAAGATGTCTGGATTAATTCATTCCAATCTAAGACCGTGCGTGGAAAATAGGAATACTTATAAGTGTCAGTTCTAGCAAAATGAGGTGTTAAAGAGTTAGGCTGATGGTGCCTTGTGGGTCTGGTTAGTAAGGGTGATAGATACGGTGATGGATCTATCACAAGTTAATGGTTAAGAAGTAGTGAAGGGAAGTCGATTCGAAACTGTTTTCGGCGTGTTTTAAGAAGGGGAATGTCATTGTCTATCATTATTTCGGATGGAGAGTCAGTTCGTGAGAATTTGTTATAAATAAACCGGACTGCTTTACTCTGTATTCTTTCAAGACACTTAATGTTTATTTGAGTATACGGGTCTCATACTGCACTGGCGTGTTCTAATTTGGGTCTGATTAAGGAATAACAACATAGAAGTTTAACATTGCTTTATGTTATGTTTCAGAAAGCAGAGCTTTCGAAAGGCAGATGAACAAATATTGCTAACATGTATTTTCCAGGATAAATTAGTTGGTGATGTAACACCTATGTATTTGTAATTGTTGACTTTTTTCAGTGACGACGGGCCAAGTCTGTAAGTAAAAGACAGAGGTGTTTTTTTACGTGTTATAGGGAGGAAAATAGTTTTGTCGCTGTTAACAACAATCCCCCAATCTTTGCACCACTTCATTATGTTATTCAAGTTGTTATTGAGCTCGATCTGATCATCGGAACAAAAAATTTCTTTGAACAAAACACAGTCGTCTGCAAACAGCCGGATTTGCACACCAGGAGTTATTACATTTACAATATCGTTAATATAAACCAAGAAGAGCAGGGGGCCAAGTACACTGCCCTGTGGTACCCCTGACGTGACTGGGAGACTTCCAGAAAGCTTTCCTCCAATGTCAGTTGTTGCTTTCCTGTTAGTCAGGTATGCGGAAATCCAGTTGACATCAGGGATGCCAAGGATTCTAAGCTTTAAAATTAGTTTATCATGCGGGATCTTATCAAAAGCTCTACTAAAGTCAGGCTTTTGCTCAGGAGTCGGCAGTATCAGCATCGTCTTGGTACTAACCTATTTGATATCCAAATTTTCAGTCAAAATCCAGCGGACTGAGAGCTTTCCCGAGCAAAGTTCTTCTGATGTCATTCTAACAGTCATTTGGCCGCCACTGAGCACAACAAAACGCACACAATCTATGTTTTATTTTCGCGTGAGGTGAAGGGCTGTCCTGGGGTGGTATTTTCGAGCAATCACTTTCAGAGATAGTTTCATTTTCATTACATTTTGCATGACTCGGCACTGAACGCGTTCATGTATAAAGCTGACAACATTTCTGGCTCTGTGCCAAGCTCGCTCTCTTTGCACTGTGCCGAAAGGATTGTCGACCATATACTTTGACGCGTGAAACTATCTGAAAGTTATTGCCCGAGAATACTGCCCGAGATCCTGTTTCATCCTTGGGGTTTTCATGGCCTTCCTGAATATGCTAGGCTAGGGTAGCTTGCGTACGATGTTGCAACAGATAATGGAAGCATTTTCAACATGGAATTATTGATTGCACGAGCAACACAATGTATGGTACTGCGGCATGAAATGGACACTATTTATTGGCATGCACAATTGAAAGACCCTCCTTACTTTGCTTTTGCTAGCTTGTCAATTTGTAGCATGGTTGCACTTAAGCATAACTTCACGTCTGCACTGACGTTAAGCAAGTTGTGATACTTGCTTTTCAAGTAAGCAAGTCTTGAAATCGCATGTTCGCATGCATATGTAGTCAAAAACTGTTAACAGCAATCCTATAGCTTTTTTATAGAGCAGGGGAAACATTTCGGTTGTCTTCAGTCAAAATGTTTCGACATCCACAGTGGCAAATTTTTCCTTCACAACAGCATATTCTAGAAGCTCCATCAGCTCATTTTCAGCATCAGCATTTTCATGAGTGAAGCAAGTACATCTGCCTAAAAAGGGGCCACAAGCTATGTGTCTGTAGCAGACTGGGAAGTAACTCATTAGGCACCTGAGTGTGCTCACCTGTGTCATTACTGTCTCTTTGTCAGCTGCGGATATTGTCCCAGTTACTGTGAAGTCACTCATCAACTTAAACGGAGAATATTTACCTCTTCCCACACAACTTGGCCAACCTGGGATGTTTCCGACAGAAGCCCTTCACTTTGTCGCCAGACCATACATTACTCCCAACCCCTTGCATGCTGGGCATAGGTGATTGAGCTGCTCAAACATGTCACACTGATAGGCAAGCTTAGTGAGTAATAAAGGGTTTTTAAAAGGCTCTCACAACCCATTTTCATCCGATAGAAAAATGCTCACACCCTCCCGGAACTCAAAAACCTTGGCCAGCACTTTTCCGCACGGCAGCGAACATACCTCCATGTGTAGGAGTAGGTGCTGGTGTTCTGAACGCAACTTTTCGAAAAGCACTTCGAAAAGGTGACTGGCCTTAGGCCTTGCTTTGATGCAGTTCACAACCTTGACGACATTCTGCGTCATGCTCACTAGCTCTTGCCTCAGTTCCTTTGATGACGATACCTCCCTGTGCAGTGTACAATACATAAATACGACTGAACTGGTCACTTTCTTGACAAGGACGAGTAAATATGCTTATCAGCCAACCATTCTCTAGGTACGATCAGTGCAAACTCGAACAGACAAATACTCACTAAATCCATGTTGAACAACTACAACAGCAAAAAAAGAAACTTTTAAAGGTGTGAAAGAAATACCGTGAAAACCCGCGTTTAATATGAACCCGCATATAGTTTGAGGTGAAATTTTGGGGACGCGAAGTGGGAAAAAAAAGTTTTATCCGCGTATAAAACAAGTTAGGAAAACTCGAGCAAAACATTTAAATTGCACTCTGCACTTCAATCACTGTCTTCCTCAGCTGTGCTCTCTTTGGATAGTTCCTTGTCGGATATATCTTCCCAGAGGTATTCATCCTCTGCAGATTCGACCGCGTTCGAGATGTCGCATCCTTCAATGCGCGATGCACAAGGTCCTCTTTTATGCTGGCCCATACGTCCACAATCCACTTGCACAATGTGGCTGGCAAAGCCCGCTTCAGTCACCCCTTCGGCGTCACTGCAGGCTCACCAGAGCGCATCCAATCTGCGTAACACCACTTGACCGCGTCCTTGAACGGCTTGTTCACACAAACATCTAAAGGCTGCAGCTGAGATGTCATTCCACCCGGGATAACGACGAGTTCAGTGCCGGATTCGGGCAACAGCCTCTTCACTGAGTCGGCCAAATGGCAACGAAATGCGTCCAGAACGAGGATGGACGGGAATAACAGTGTGCCGGGCCGCCAACACCAGGAGGACTTTATCCAGTCAAGCATAAGATTCTCGTTCACCCAGCCTTTCTCATGGCATCTCACGACCACACTTTTTGGCAGCTCCTCACCTTTAGGCACTGTCTTGCACTTGAAGACGACATAGGGCGGGAGCTTGCGTCCGTCTGCCATACACGACAACATGACGGTAACTCGCGTTTTCTCGTTGCCAGTGGACCGGACATAAACATGTTTAGAGCCCTTTTCATGCACGTTGAGGGGCGATGGCATGTCCAGATAAACCGGCGTTTGGTCAGCATTGCTGATTTGCCCTAGCTGGAAGTTCTTAGACTTGCGCAGTGAAATAACGTGGCGCTGGAAAGCCACAAGTAGCTCTTCGAGCAATTCGGGCAGCTTTTGCGAAATCGAAGTTCGGCGGCGTAAGGAAAATCCACCATGGCGCATGTAGCGATAAATTTAGTGCTTGCTTGCTTTGAAGGCGGAGCTCGGTAGCCCTTTTTCTCTTGCAAGCTCCTTAGCTTTTGCCTGCATAAGCTCCACGCTCACAGCCAGATGCGCAGCTCGCTTTTGGCGTACGAACTCCGTCAGGGCGAGTTCGATTTCCGGGAATGTCCCACTCTTCGGGCTGCGAAAGCTTCCTCTCGTTCCGCTGCACACGAAAAGGGCTTCCTTCTGTCGATGCCATACATGAATGCTTCCCTTGTTGACACCAAACTGCCTCCTGGTCGCACTGTTGCTGATGTCCTGTGTGGCTAAAATAACCTTTCTCTTGAAAGCAGCCAAGTACTGTTTTCGTGGTCCGGACATCTTGGTCCAATGCAGAATAAAAAAGATGCATTTCGCGAAGCGTGGTTTGAACATGTGCTGCCAAGGTGCGCACTCAGGAATAAAGAAACGATGCTGTAGTCACGCAGCAATAACGAAACCAAAACTTCTAGCCCAAATTTCTGGTTGAAACTTAGGTGAGTAAACTTCACTGAAAAATGTAATATGCGTGAATGGAAACATTTTATGAAGATTTTACTTTAAGAATGTGTTATTTTTGTAGCCATATCCATGTTTTAGACAAAGCCTCTTGCAACACCAGCCAACACAAGCCTCGCAGACACATATACTGTCATTCCCATGACGGCACAGCACCCCTTAGGAAACTCTTATAGACGGTGGCGCCAGATTTCCCTCTAGGTGTTATAGTGAGAAACTCTATGGGTTTGCAGACCCCTATTTAAGAACCACTGCTTTAAGACATCCTTTCCTTACGCCTTTTGCAACATTTGATTAATTTCTGCACCATTCTTGCTAAATTTCATAAGAAATATGATATTGATCTTTTGTTCCGTCTGTTCGTCAATCTCTATTTCGACGAAGACTAAATATGGTTGCAAAAAAGTTGCACATATAAGATTCTGCCTTGTCATACAGCAGGCTCGTACCAGAGATCAGCTGGGTACTTGCGAGTGGAGAGAGTGGTGCCACTACACCTTGTCCCATTTTTTTTGCTGACTCACTGCATGCACTTTTGGTACATACCTGTGTTCTTGCTAGCACTTTTCTAATGGAAAGTTAAGTGTAGCTGTCGCAAGCCACTGCAAGGCAGGTACATGCAATTGCATGTGTACTGTGCCATATTTTAGCCTTAGTCTTCACCATGGAATGAATTTTCGCTCTGCAGTCTGATGAATGGTTATGGTTGTCAACATTAATAACCATGAAATTAAATACCCTTATTGTCTTTTTTTAAGGAAAAAAAAGTTTTACTTCCAATTTCAGTGTAGCCGTCATTGTATTCCACTCAAATGTCTCGCCTATCTTTTTTCTGAATTGCACAACACAGTGTGGGTCAAACCATTGACCATTTAGGTTTTAGAATAGCAACACAGCTGCAGTGAAATCACCTTTTCCAAAACTGCTGCTTGTTGTTATGTTTTACTTTTAAAATGAGGAGTCTCCTAAACTTTCACACTAGGAAGGTGACAAACTGTTAGTGGGCATGAAACAGTAGTAATGAACTTGAATGCTTCTTCTTTAGCTGGTAACTTCTCTGCGCAATTTCCCCAGGTACAGGAGGAAGAAAGAAACGCCAGAAAATGTGGCATCAAAACCTGGGCAATTTTTGGGCCTTGTTGGGATCCTTTGGAAAAAAACGAAGGTGGAATCATGGGTTTTGAGCCAACTTGGCTTCATTCTGCATATCCCTGACTCTTGCTAAGGTGGGGCAGTGAGTGTGGGAAGGCATTTGATGTGGAACAGTAATTGTTTATCAAGATAGATGCTTGGAATTTTTCAGCTTGGTGGGCTTGGCAAGGTCAATGTCCCCTTGATGTCAGACTTCACGAAGAAGATCTCAAAGGACTACAATGTACTGCTTGAAGATACTGGAACTGCATTGAGGTGGGTCTCTTGTGTGCACATATGTTGAAATAAAATGATTACATTTCAATTATGTAAAGACCTGCAGTCACAAACTTTCTTGGCTATTAACTGTGCCCCACTTAAATGTAGCCACGAGGGTGATCTCCGGCAACTTCTCAAATAAAGAAGGTCCTGTGATAATGGGAACTGGATGCTGGCCTGCAGAATGAGAAATGGATGTCCAACCAACTTGGCCATGGGAGGTTGCCAATAACTGCTGTGAAAAAACTTTTGAGAACCTTCCTGGAAGCATCGCTTAATGTCTGGCAAACTAGAATGGTGATGTTCCTTCCTCAAGTGTGTCTCTCACGCTTAAAAATTTCACGGCCTTGTGAGCCTGCCAGGAAGGCTGTTTATTTCAAGTGCTGTTGAAGGTATTTCTCATTTTACATACCTACCAAATATAGCTTATCTTGGGGCTGCTGTGTTGATAAATTTGACAGCTTATGGAATATTATGTCCATGATTAATATGTGCTTTTCTTGCAGGGCATCTTTTATCATTGACACCAAGGGCATGATTCGTCAGGTTACAATCAATGATGTGAACTTGTACAGATCAGTGGACGAGTCGCTTCGATTATTGAAGGCGCTGCAGTATGTTGAAAAGCATGGTGCAGGTGAGACTGTTTCTTTTTCCTTTTACTTCTTTCTTTTCTTTTGTTTTTCTTTTTCTTTTTGAGCTTTTGGGTGAAGGGCTTAGTTCCTTTGTGCCAGTGTATTTTAGAGGCTGTCAAATTTGCACCTGGTGCTAACTTTGCAGAAAGGATGTGTCTAAGCCTCCTTTAAACTTGCACACAGAGTACTATCATTGACATATTCTCACTCTGCGGGATCGAATCCCGGCCACGACGGCCGCATTTCGATGGGGGCGAAATGCGAAAACACCCGTGGTACTTAGCTTTAGGTGCACGTTAAAGAACCCCAGGTGGTCGAAATTTCCGGAGTCCCCCACTACGGCATGCCTCATAATCAGAAAGTGGTTTTGGCACGTAAAACCCCATAATAATAAAAAAAAGGACATATTCTCACTCTTTTTGTCTTTAATAGGTATCATCCAGTGATAATGGTATGAAGCTCCAATTTATGCAGTGTACAAAAAATAACTAGTTATATCTTCTTATAATTGAACCAGTTCCAAATGTGTGCCGAGTGCAGCATGCTTGGTGCTCAGTGACATGGTGGTCAGAGATGCTGTTCACATGGTATCAAACTTTTGATGCGTGCGCCAGTCTCGGACAGCACTGTGTTGCTAAAGCCATGCAGACATCTCCTATGCCACCAGATCGATCATTTCCACACACCCAATTCTATATTTCCTTGCATTCTATTCTGGATTAGAGGGTTCTTCTATGTTGTTTCTCTGGGTGCGTAGTGTGTCCTCTTCCTTATTTGCCTCTTCTTAGTGGCTTCTCTTGCCCTACTTCAAATGCTTGTTCAGATTTCATCATGTGATGGCCTTTCCTTTGTTTTCTTGGCCAAATTGTTTTCTTGGCCTTTGTGCCATCCTGCTCTAAAATGGCATTTTAGTGAAAAATTGCACCAAGCCTGCACAGAAGAAGCATAAGGGCTGCCTCGCTAGTAATAAGTCGTTATTAAAGTGGGCTATCATCATCATCATGGAGTGAACCAAACGGATATAGTTGATGCCATCGGTCCGCCATTTGCGGTTTTCGCCCTTTTGTTGCATTTCTCTCTGGTGGAGGCTCTAATGTTCTGCCTCTGTGTGATCTTGTTTGTACTGCTTGTGGTGCAGTTCTGTATTCCTTGTACTACTGGGGCGCTGTGGCGCGGAGATCACTCAAGGAGCCTGTTGGATGAAATAGCATCTTCGAATAATGTTCAATTGCACATTGTTTAGCATTATAGTTGGCAGTGCTACATTAGAGATACCTTGTAGTAAGCACACTCAGCCATTGGCTGGGAAGAGAAGGAAGGAAAAGAGGGAAAGACGGGGAGGTTAGCAACAGCTGGCTAATGATTTGCTATTAGTGTGGATCTTCCTTTCAAAAACCCTGCACAATAGGAAGAGCAGATCCCATGGTTGTTTAAACAGATTTCACATGACCCAATGCACAATTATGCAGGAGATACTTTGCATGTTAGGAGTAAAAAAACTTAAAATGTCTTCACTGTAATTTGTTTAGTCGACACGTCCTGTAGGGCACGGTCTTCCTTAGACATCCCTGCTTTGCGATCTTCTTTTTTTATTTTTTGCTTGCTTGAAATGCGGCGAACATGCAGACTCCTGCTGCAAGTTCAAATAGTAAAAGCGGCTTACACTGCGATATGCGCGCACAGAAAGGCAGTGTATTAAAAATTCGTGGAACTTTTGATCCTGAATGCCACATTGTTACTCATTATGCTGGCTATGCCATATTTGGTGACTGTTTCATTTAATGTTGAGTCCATATGGTATATAGATATATGTTCAATGCTGCACCACATCAGCTTTTTGCGTGCACTAAAATCTACGCCGAAAGGTCAGATGGCTGTTTTACCACTGCATTATGTCGTATTCAGCATGAGCACACTGGCACTTGTGTGCCTGACAGGTATTGTGATTTTGTCATAAATGACCGATCTTAAGAGCTTGTTTACAGTTGTCGAATTGACGCCAATAACTTTATGACTTTTGATTTACATCCACTTGAGAGCACAGTTAATTTCAAAAGAATACAAATGCAGTTGGAATCATTTTTCAGAGGCTAGATTATTGGGACGTGCTTGAACCACCACTCGCTCTTTAGAACGAATTTACGAGGGCTATTATTTTTTCAAGGTCTGATCGGTCGCAATACAAAAACTACAGTGAAAATCAAAACAGTTTTGTTTGGAACATGTGGATACTTTCCAGCTACTTCTTTACATAGTCACTACTCACATTGAGACTTTTGTCGTAATGTGGTACCAACTTTCCTATACCCTCATTATAGAAGGCAGCCAGCTGTGCTTTCAGCCAGTTGTGTACACTGGTCTGCAGCTCGTCTGAGTCAAACTACTGTACTCCTAGCTATCATTTCATGTGAGCAAAGAGATGGTACCGTAAAAACCCCTGTATAATACGAGTGTTTTTTTCCTATTATTAGCGTCCCGAATTTCTGCCTCGTACTATATGTGGATCCGAACAAAAATTTCAGTCAGAAATTTGTGCTAAAAGTTATGGTTTCGTTATTGCTGCGTGGCTATGGGTTGACTTCATTATTGCTGTGTGGCTATGGCTTGGCTTCCTTATTGCTGCGTGACTACGGCTTGGTTTCGTTCTTGCTGCATGACTACAGCATTGTTTCTTTATTGTTGAGCGCGCACCTTGGCAGCACACGTGCAAACCACGCTTCGCGAAGTGCATCTTTTTTATTCCGCATTGAAGATCCAAGATGTTCTGACCACGAAAACAGTACTCAGCTGCTTTCAAGAGAAAGGTTATTTTAGCCTCACAGGACATCGGCAACAGTGCAGCCGGGAGGCAGTTTGGTGTCAACGAAGAAAGCATTCGCGGGTGGCGTCGACAGAAGGAAGCCCTTTTCGCGTGCAGCGGAACGTGAAGAAGCTTTCGCGGCCCGAAGAGTGGGACATTCCCGGAAATCGAACTCGCCCTGATGGAGTTCGTACGCCAACAGCAAGCCACAAATCTAGCTGTGAGCATGGAGCTTATGCAGGCAAAAGCTAAGGAGCTTGCAAGAGAAAAAGGGCTACCGAGCTCTGCCTTCAAAGCGAGCAAGCACTTGATTTATCGCTACATGCGCCGTGGTGGATTTTCCTTACACCGCCGAACTTCAATGTTGCCAAAGCTGCCTGAATCATTCGAATAGCTGCTCGTGGCTTTCCAGCACCACATTATTTCACTGCGCATGTCCAAGAACTTCCAGCTAGGGCAAATTGGCAATGCTGACAAAACACCGGTTTATCTGGTCATGCCATCACCCCTCACCGTGCATGAAAAGGGCTCTAAACAAGTTTATGTCCGGTCCACTGGCAACGAGAAAACGCGAGTTACCGTCATGTTGTCGTGTATGGCAGACGGACGCAAGCTCCCGCCCTATGTCGTCTTCAAGTGCAAGACAGTGCCTAAAGGTGAGGAGCTGCCAAAAAGTGTGGTCGTGAGATGCCATGAGAAAGGCTGGGTGAACGAGAATCTTATGCTTGACTGGATAAAGTCCTCCTGGTGTTGGCGGCCCGGCACACTGTTATTCCCGTCCATCCTCGTTCTGGACGCATTTCGTTGCCATTTGGCCAACTCAGTGAAGAGGCTGTTGCGCGAATCTGGCACTGAACTCGTCGTTATTCCGGGTGGAATGACGTCTCAGCTGCAGCCTTTAGATGTTTGCGTGAACAAGCAGTTCAAAGATGCGGTCAAGTGGTGTTACGCAGATTGGATGCACTCAGGTGAGCCTGCAGTGACGCTGACAGGGTGACTGAAGCGGGCTTTGCCAGCCACGTTGTGCAAGTGGATTGTGGACGTATGGGCCAGCATACAAGAGGACCTTGTGCGTCGCACATTGAAGAGGTGTGACATCTCGAACGCGGTCGATATTGCGGAGGATGAATACCTCTGGGAAGATATATCCAACAAGGAACTATCCGAAGAGCGCAGCTGAGGAAGACAGCGATTGAAGTGCGGAGTGCAATTTAAATAAATGTGTTCCTCGAGTTTTTGTAACTCGTATTATATGCGGATAAAACTTTTTTTTTTCTTCCATTTCACGTCCCAAAAATTTCACCTCGTACTATATGCGAGTTCGTTTTATACGCGGGCTTTTACAGTAATCAGAGGGAGCCAAGTCCAGGCTATACAGCGGGTAATCAAACACGTCTTATCGAAAACACTGCAAGAGCATCTCTGTTGCAGCTTCATTGTGCAGCTATGCATTGTCATTAAGAAGGACAATGCCTGATGACAATATTCCTCTTCGCTTGTTATGAGTTGCTTTCGCAGGCATTCAAGAGTCACGCTGTACGAGGCTGCAGTGATGGTTGTGGCACGTTTGTGAATTCCATCAAGAGAACACCATTGCTGTCCCCGAACACACTAGCCATATACTTTCTGCTGGAGAAGGTTTGCTTGAACTTCTTTGCTTTCAGGGGATCGAAATGCATCCACTGTTTAGATTGCTCTTTTGTTTCTTCAGTTTCGAAAGGGACCCATGTCTTATCCCCTGTGACGGTTTTCTTCAAAAGATCTCCTTCATCGTGGTAGTGCTGGAGAAACGTTAAGGCTGCACCCTTTCGCTGTGTTTTGTGGTGGTCAGTCGGCATCGCAGCTTGAGAACTCGCCTCGCACAGAGTTTCCACTACCGGAGTCTCACTCACAAGGTATAGAGAGCTGACCGTGAAATTTTGGGAAACGAATCACTCAACACAGAAATTGTGAACCATCAGTTTTCTCGAATTGTCTGATCCACTCGCTGAACAAGATCATCGGATGGCACTCACTTACTTCCCTCCCACTTGCGTCATGAATGTCTGTGCGTCCTGCTTCAAAGTTCCTGCACCATTGCCGCGCTTTGCTGTCCCTCATGAAAGTGTTTCCATACACATAACTCATTCATCGATGAATCGCGGCTGCATTGCACACCTCAGCATGTAGAAATCCAATGACAGCATGCACTTCACACTTAGCAGGCGACTCTATTGTTCGAGGCTTGTTTATGTGCTCACTGCTCGCACAGAATTGACAACTGCAACTTGAAGTGATCGACCGGCAAACCAGAAGCACTCCACAACACATTTGCGCACAGCGTCATTGGATTTTCACTGTAGTTTTCATTTTACTACCGATTGGACCTTGAAAAAGAAAGTAACCCTCGTAACAATGTGCCACTGTGCATGGCCAAGAGTGGTGTCGGCACAAAGAAGCCTCACTGCACAGACACCCACACGAATCTCATCTGTCAACGAACACACGTGCAGTAAGGTACAGCAGCAGTACTCTTGGGCGATCAGTTTCAGAGATAGTTTCACTTTCGTGTAACTCAGCACTGGGCACTCCGAAATGTGCAGCCGACTGTGCTCATGGCACAGCCCGGTAGTGCTGTCAGCTGCATACACAGACAAAGTCCGTGCCCAGTCAAGTGAAATCTCGCGAAAGTGAAACTGTTTCCACAAGTGATCGCCTGATAATGCATCCTGGGACAGTGACGGCATGCACTTAGTAGGTGACGCGCTGCACACAAATTGCACAGGACAATTGGCACCATGCCGTACTAGGGGGGGAGGGGGATGTAGGTGTCCGTTAGGTAGACACAGACACCACCACCCCCCTACCAGGTTACTGCGTTTCAGTGAAGTGGTGTCGGTTTTGCTGAGTAGCAGATTACTACATACGCACACTTCCGCATCAGGGAAATTGGGATGAGTTGTGCACATAGCTACCATGTCTACTGCTGTGTTTCTTGCCAAAGTTTCAAAATGCTCCTTTGGTAACGTGTTTGCTCTGTCACACAGTCGTGCAAGAGAGCCATAATTTTTTCAGCACATTGTAAAAAAAAAAAAACCTCGTAGTGAATATTTTGCCAAACATCTACTGTAACATCACATTCACTTCTTTATTGGTAGTGGCAGCACACGCCAAGAGAAGTAAATGTGTACTTGGCAGTTTGTGCATACTACTGTTTCGTGTTCAGTTGTGCTGCATTGCTGCCAAGTACGTATTAATGAGCTTCACTGGTTTACTCCTTTTTTGCAAATGGAATCCTGGGGCTGCCACTGCACACTGAACTTCTGTAGCCTCTTTATACCTTTATCTGTTGCAACTGCCATGTTTCTCTATGACCATGTCATCTACGTAAACTTGATCATTCCTGAAATACCTTGCTCATTGCCTTTCTTTGCATTTGAAAAACTGCTGCAACTGAAGTTGCCCACTCCACCCTGACAGAACAGTCCTTTTGGTGTGTTAACAAGAATATTCTTCATCTCTTCATCCAGCAACAGCTGATTATAGGCGTATGCTTGACATTCTGAGAACCGTCTTGCCAGCAAAGTTCAAACTGCTCATATATGTCGAATGCTGCTGGCCGTCCCATTTTTATGTTTGGATTCACGATCTAGGTGTGGTACCAGAATGGTTTGCTGGTGTATAGTGCAGGCATTTTTTGCTGCACGGTACCAATCCACTTTTTTCTGGCAGCAGTGCAGTACTTTTTTCATAAATGTTGAGCATGCGGTGGACACCTGCATAAAGTTTGTCGCAGATGTGTCATTCCATTGACGTAGCGGCATCTGCAGACACATGGCAAGGAACTTCTAGTTCTTAAATATTCATAGCAGTTCATTTGAACTTTTTTTTACAGCAAAGCTGTATACCTCTACCGTCCAATTAAATTTTTGTTTCGTTGGCGTGGTAAGCAAAAAACTCCCCATACATGGGCTGATCCCGGAAATAGTGCAATGCCGGGCCAACCCGCGGCGGAGGTGAAGCGGGCGTTAAGCACTCCCCATACGTGGGCCCATTCCGAAGATAGTGCAATGCCGGGCCGACCTGTGGCAGAGGTGCAGTTCCCCATTAAGGGGCCCACATACACAGCTTCGCTGGTCATCCTTCTTCACAGAGTGAAAGGGTGTGTTTTAGGAACTCCAGCTTTATGGGTGTGTTGTCATGAAGAACGCCTTCACATTCTCAAACTTTTTTCATGTGATGACAACTGAGGGCTTCAAAATTCGATGTTTTTTCGAATAAATCCGAATAAATTTTCTTACAGCAAGTGGGGTTTTTTTTTTTTCGATTTTATCAGATTAATTCGGGAAGCAGAACGCTATATGTAGGATGTAAAGCAAGTGTGTCCGATCTGTTGTTTTTAAAACCATGCTGGTTTTCATGCACAGTTGTAACATTACTTTATCTAGAATAAAATGCTGCTATCACGGTGGATTTTATGTGCAGTGATATAGGCCTTTAAGGCTTATCTAGTTGGTGCACAACTGATGTGTAGCATGAAAAACTGGGCATGAGACTGCAGTACTGTACTTTCTTTTTCATGCGCACATATTCAGTGAGTGCACACTTTTGTGCTAAAATATTGCACAGCTACCTAGTGGCATGCAACTCCACAGCTTCAAACACCTTGAATGGCCATGCACAAGTTTTGGTATTGTCATGAATGCTGAAATAGGGTCTGTTGAATTTATCCTACACATTGTGACCTAGTTCATTGCAGTTCAGTGCCATTTTCATGCTTGTGCACAACAGGCCCGTCACTCCTGCAAGTGCAGGGAATGCTGTGAACTTGGTTTGCACGAAGCCTGCACTAGGTCAAATGAATGGTGACATGCAGACAATGTCATATTGCACTTGTAAAACAAATAGCTAGCTGCAGCACCTCCTGAACTAGAACGAAAAAACCAGTCAAAAACACAAAGGACAAGAGGAGAGGTTCACACCACAACGACTGGACTATCAACTGAGGTTTATTAGAATCGGTGTAGTCCTGAACTAGCTCAAGCACTACAGGTGAATGAAATGGGCCTATTGTGAAATTGACCACTGCAGGGTCCACGTCTTCGTGAGGCCTCGGTAAATATTTTTTTTCTGCTGCCTGAAAAGCAAAAAGATATTGGGGACATAATGTATACTTACAACATATTGTAAAAAATTGAAAGCAGTGAGCATGTGATGAAGTTCGCTAGTGCTTTTCTTCTTTTCCACAGCATTGATAGATAGTGCTTACATGTGTAAGCGCACGTCAACTCTGGAACTGTTAGCATTATGAAACGTATCTTCGTAAATATTGTAGAGTTTAAACCAAGAGCAATATCTGCTTTGTGTTTTTCAGCAATCTGCGCTTCGTGGGAACCCGAACCTGCCATGGCCCGTGGGGGTGAGCGCACTAGGGCGCGCAGCAGAGTGGATAAGTGAGGCCTGTTGCCTGGGACCTTTGTGCACCATCCAGGGTCATCACTGGCCGCCTTGTGGCAATGATCGTTGTCTCCTTTTATGTAATGACATATTTTGTTTCTATTTTCTCATCTGTACAGTACTTCACCTGCACTGTAAATATTTGAAGACAATTTAAGCTGCTGTTGTAGTGCTCTCTTAATCTTGTCACCTGAAGAGAGCGTTTTTGGGGATGTGCGATTTCTCTCATCAATACTGTTTTGCTTCTTTGGGTAGGTGCTTTTGTTGTCAGGCTGGAGAGCCTGTGATGAATTGCTGAGTGCTGTCCATTGTCACTCATTTGTGTCTTTATGGTTATTTTCCTGTTGTGTGCATTTTAAATTATTTTTAGAACAACCTTTCCTTTTTAGAAAGAAAAGACAAGTGCATGCATTGTGTAGGAGCTTGTTTACTTTGGCAATATGGATCCTGATGTTTTGTTTGCACCCAACTCTGTCTGTTGCATGAATTAGTGCCAACGAGAAATTAGGTTGCCTTAAGTTTATTTTATTTTGTGTATATCTGCAGTACTGTCTCGGAATATGCACTTACATGCCTGTTTCCTCAGCAAAATAAATGCGGTTGTTCTTGAATTTTGGCTCTCTGTCCCAATAATAAAACTCTGCTGTCATTAATTAAATGACACAGCCGAATTTTTATTTTTTTTCATTATTTTGGAGAGGTGTGGCCCTTACACAGGACCGATCCTTTTCTTGAATATGGTGCTGGCACAGCCTTGACTTCTGCACATCGCATCAGAGGTCAACGCGCAGCTATTTCCATCAAGTAGCAGCATGCAGAAGTACGAAGCAAACGAAAATTTGCCTATGTACGCACGGCATCAGGGTACCAAATGCGCTTGCTTCTCCCTTGAAATTTTGTCCCTTACATTTTGGGTTGCCAAATTTGGGGTGCGACCCTTACACGAGTCTATACGGTAGTTTAAAAAATGTATATGTGGAGTCTTTTCTTTTTTGCTGAAGAATTTTTTCCCCCACTTTGTCATTTAGAGCCATGCAAAAATAAGATGACTGCCTGTTTCATTCCTGAAAGTGTGTCAAGGCTGCAAAAGTGTTTTCAAATGAAATTTCAGCACATTTTCGGCATCATAGACATAACACTTCGCAGCATCTACTTTAAATTCTCATAATCAAATACGTGCACCATGTAGATCGTGTAAAAATGAAAACTGGTGTAGTTATGCATGTGGACACTGCATTGAACATACTACTTGAATGGTTGTCTGTGTCCACATTGCTAATGTCGTGATCTCATTGAAACTTTACATCAGTAAACCTGGCAGCAAGCATTATAACCTGCCGGGCAGCATTAGCAAAATATTAGACAACTGCATGAAGCAAAGTTCGCAGTTTTATCGGCCGTATAAATTGCAGTAAACATTCGCCTACTAATCAAATTAATAGCTTGATGTCACATGTGCACAGGCAATCTTGAACAGATTTCACTCGATAACAGAGAACACTTGCTGTCACAATGCTGGCATGATGAAGAGTATAAACAGAAAGGAGCGAACACTTTCAATGCATCTCCGAAACTTGAGATTACGCAATCTCCAGCACTAGGCTTGCGAAAATACAGCACACATGAAGCCATCACTCATCTCGGCTCGTCCAAGCTTTGCACCCACCGGATGTTACCTCCAAGACAAGGGCGTGTGGGCCGTGTGGACAGCCATGCATAGACATAGCCAAGCTAGTGGAGGATACGCACCCACCTGCACCCCCTAGCACATGCTTGATCCTGGACCTCCAACATTGTGCACGCAGGAAGACTACACTCGCCAAGCCACCTTCCTTCTTGGATCATGCTCACACATTTTCCCTCCCACCCACAGCATACAACGCATGGGGCATGACAGGATCTTATCGCACCTGAACTTTATACGAAATATCATGGTGGTGATAATGGTGAAAATTTGCCTTGATTGTCCCTATAATTGCACAATAAAAAGATCCAGATTCGGCAGCCATGAGTCAATTACTGCGCCAAGCAACTCCACTCCCAAGCCAAGGAAAGCATTGAGTAAGTTTTCTGTGTTTGAAAATGAAATATAGAGATTAATGAAGAAAAGGACAATGAAAGTGGATGAAAAGATAACTTGCTGCCAGTGGGAGCCAAACCCACAACCTCCGCATTACACTTGTGTTGCACTGTCAATTGTGCTACAGTGACGGCTTGCGCCACTAATCAATACATTCATTATGGTGACGGCTATCAATCTGGCCACTATCTTGGGTATTTATGTGTACTAAGTTTAGCCCTGGGAGTCTTTATTGGGCCGTGTATATGTACTAGATTTAGACCTGGTCAAAAACTTCTTCGGAATTGTGAACCGTCATATCAATTTGTCTGTGCTTATCTAGTTGTACCTTGTGTAAGTTAGCTGTGTGACTGTTGATAAATCATTAATGAAGGGAAAATCAGACATCCACTTGTTCATAGCAATTGCTACAAAGGAAACCCATACGGGTTCCTTGAAAAAAAAGCCTCCCAGTTGAAGAAAAATTCGTCTTGGTCCGGGACTCGAACCCGGGACCACCGCCTTTTTGGGGCAGCAGCTCTACCATCTGAGCTAACCAAGTGGCTAGCAGATGGCAGGGCGAAGTCAAATTTGTCAACGCGAAGCAAAGGCAAAAGTTTGACGTAATAGTTCTGCGGAGACCCGCAAGGTGGAGAGAAGTAATTAATAAAGGGAAAATCTGACATCCACCCGTTCATAGTGATTGCTGCAAAGGAAACCCATATGGGTTTCTCCCAGTTGAAGAAAAATTCGTTTTTTTAATATATAACCTAGAGCAATGAAATTCTGGCTGTATGTGTAGTTCTTTATGTTGATTTCAAATATACAATTGGTTTTATAGTGTGTAGCATAGTTTTCATTTTGGAACACACCAATGTTGAAATGTAGGTCTTTCTGCTTCTACTTTTTCTATCACTAAACTTCCATAATTACGTAGCATTGATGGCTAATATTCATCCACATCAACTGTAAAACTGTCGAAAAGTAACTAAGAAGTGCATATAAAATATGTTAATAAAGGTGAAAAACTAGAAACTGGCAAGTCTAAAATAAGTAAAGTAAGTGTTACTCGAAACTTGTCTAAAATATGTAAGTTGTAGTGGGTAGTTTAAAGGAGATGACAGTACTCGCATCTTAAAAGAATATACGGGCAAAATTTCACCCAGATCCGAGTATCGTAAGTGCCAAAAACTAGATTGGCAAACTCAAAAAGTTGTCAAAAATTGCATTACGAGAAAAGCACATTTTACAGTTCAAAACCCAGATACAGTGCTTGAAAAACTCAACAGAGACATTCATTTTAAAATTATTTCTTGCTCTGTGGCAGCTCTGGCAACCATGGTTACTTCGAAAATGCAACTTGGCTGATCCACACATAATCTGCAATGGCGAGCAGCCATGCTGTGTCGGCTGCAGGACGCTAGAAAATGGTGCACTTTCAGGCTTAAACCACCGCATTTTGCTCTTTAAATGTGATTTTAGCTCATTTCAAGTTTAAATTCAGCTTTGATCTTTATGTTCATAAAAGTAGAGAACATAAACTTCACAAGATTTAGCTTCATGTGTCTGCGTTACAGAATGCAAATTAGCCTACTGAGTGTCAAATTTTATTATGAATATATTGGAACAGATGCGCTCCAGGAGAATCAAAGTGAAGTTGTCTTCAAATACGATTGTACAATTCTCTTAACGTTTGAAATATAAACATGCCATAATCGTAATAGCAAAAGAATGAAGCTTTTTAATGATGTGTTTGGTGACACTAATTTCTCATGAAAATTGCATCTGCCAATGTGCATAGACCACCTGTGCAAGTAGATTTTGCAAAGCTAGCATAGTTTTTTAAAAATTAAATTACTGTTTAACTTTGAAGACCCTGTATATACAAGGGAAAATCAGAAAGTGTTTGCCCCTATATTTTATTAGCCAAAATAATATACATGCAGGTAATTACAAATACTGTATAGACTCGTGTAAGGGCCGCACCTTCCAACTTGGCAGCCCGAAATTTGAAAAAGAACAAAAAACATCGAACGGAGAAGCAAGCGCTACTAAATGGCGAGAGCTGCATGTTGACCTCTGATGCAATGGTGCATCCTTTGAATCTGGGGCGTGTAAAAGTCAAGGCTGCGCCAGCACCATTGGCACCATAAGGTTCAGTCCCATCTAAAGGCTGCACCTTGTGAAAAGTGTTATGGCGCTTACTCGAGTCTATATGGTATACATACTATTCTGCGTACCTTATGCTATATTCTACATAGTCCCCATACCGGTTCAGACATTTGTCCCATCGCAGCACTAAATTTGAGATGCCCCTGTCATAGAAATTGTCCGACTTACTGTGGAACCACCGGCTTCAATGTTGCATGTCAATCACTGTCCTGCCAGGAAATTGTTCAGCGGACCAAAAACATAGAAATCACTGGGGGCGAGATCTGGACTGTATGATGGGTGGTCCATGCACTCCCAGTGAAATTACTGAAGCTTGGTGGTTGGCGACGCATGCGGTATTTCCGAATGCTCACTGTCTTGCAAGTCTTCACAGCCTTTTGTGAACTAACACCGCCACCTCGCATTTCTCAAAGCGAGACACCTTTTACCATATGTGGGCTCCATTTCCCTGCGGATCCCAATGGGAGTTCGTCCCTTGCTCCATAGAAAATGAATCACACTTCACTGCTCGTACGCCATGGACGTGTGAAGCCCAACCGCCATCGTTAGCAAATGACAGCAGCGCCATGCCGCAGAGCTACCAGCAGATAAGGCAGGATCAGTCCAAGACAGGTTCACCACTGGGAATAGATATGTTCACTACGGATTTAGAGCCGTAATTTGGCTAATAAAAAATAGGGGCAAAGACATTGTGATTCGCCCTTGTATAAGCACCTTTCCTGTACCTTTGTCTGTACCTTCCTCATGTTTTTCTGTAGTTTTCTTCTTATTTGCTGCCATTCCGCTAAGCAATATCATGGTGATATAAAACATTACTTGCTAGAGTGCCCAGTATTTATAGAAGAGCACAACATCCTCCTTGATGAACTAAACCATAAGGTGGCTGTGTGTGCTGCCATGGAGGAATTGATCTTTCCACAAGGACACTGGATTTTCTGGCGAGGTGCTTCACTAAACTTTTTTTAAGATAGCGACATATTCAACAAGTTGTGAGTTTAACAAGTAATGATAAACATCACCAATCCGTAAATGCAGTTGATAGTCTCATTGGATATGGGGTAAACCTGGGCGAGTGGTAGAGTTCTACATCTGTATGCTGTGATAATCTGTTTATCCCTATACCTGCATGTCTCCGCACCTTAAAAGGAGACGCTCAGGTAGAAAATTGCTAACATGCCTCTACAAGGCCACATCCACCCGTTTCAGCACCATCCTCTTACTTCTTCACTTCTCTGTAGCTGACTTCTAAAATTTCTTTTTTGCCAACTTCTTCACTTTCCTCTTGTTATGCTTGTCTGTTCAGGCACCTGACCAGTGATATGTCACCATTCTTCAGGATTGCCCAAGAATCTATTCAATGCTGCATGCCCAGTTGCATATTTCCAGCTGCCCAAGTTGTCTATTCATACATACGTAGTGACTCATGCCCATTTGTATATATCCAATGGCCGAAGTTGTTTATTTGGGGACTTACCCAGTGGCACATATCCAGTGGCCCATGTTGTATAATGGACAAGACACCTGCAGCCAATCTGCAAAGTTGGAAGGAGAAGCAAAAAAGTTTCGCTTTAAAACCAGTTGTATATTACACAAATGCAACCAACTCACTATTGTTACTGCCCTCTTCAGTGACTCAAAGTATATTATATTACAAACTTGAGAGCAATAAAAATTTGCCAACTCTAAATATTGCTTTGAATTCAAAATCTTCAGATGAAAATGTAGAGCATATTGAGCAATATCCAAATAATTTCTTTCCTTGATGATAACTGCTGGGATTTTAAATTTTCGGGGCTTAATAGAAAGCAAGTGAGACATGAAAAAGTGGACGTGTGACTAGATGCATCTGTGCAGCAACGTAGTGCCCTCAAACAACCTTCTGTGGTGGCATAGTGGCTTTGGCATTACGCTGCTGAGCCCGAGGGCGCAGGATCAAGCCCCGGCTGCAGCGGCCGCAATTTGATGGGTGTGAAATGCAAAAACGCCCATGTACCATGCATTGCATGCACGTGCACATAACGAACCCTAGGTGATCAAATTTAAGCTGACGTTCCTCACTATGGCGTGCCTCACGATTGTATCTTGGTTTTGGCATGTAAAACCGCAGAATTAATTTTTTTTAGTGCCCTCAAACATGCTTTGAATGAATGATTCATGCTGTATGCAGACAGGATATATGAACAGGCTGTGAGCAATGGAGGTGAACCGGAGACAGTGGTCTTGGCTTGATAACTTTGATAACTTTGCCATGATAACTTGTCTGATGGAGCAAATGGGGCCATGGGATATAGCAATAAATAGTTGATATGACAATTGTTTTTATTTTTGATGCCGAGAGACTGCATTAGCAGTGAAGAGGTTTTGGCAGCAGATGACGATGCATCCAAGTTGACTGCTGCGGCTGTTGTTTCGGAACCACCACTTTTGCTTGCGGTCTATTCGTATGTTCCGACTCTGTGCGACACAGATACTCCATTCAAAACTTGTATGATGGCACAGCTGTGGTTGCTTGTAAGCGCCTAGTGACTAATGTGGTGAATTGGGCGTGTTGGTACATATTTGAAAAGGCGGCATCGCAAAAAAGAAAGACACGGACGGAGACAGGATGACAAGGACAAGCGCTGACTTTCTCAAGTCTCTCACAGATCTCTCATAGTTTATTTTGATGGAAAGGAATTGCTTTGATATTTTTTCCATACATCTACAACTTTTCCATTGATAGTTTAGTGTTTAAATCAGTACTTTAAAGGTTGGTGATCTAATCCTTTAAATTTGTCTTAATTTGCCCCTCAGATTTAGCCATCTTTAACAAACAAAGGTAGCATATACTTGGCACACTGACAATCATGTGTGCCAAGTTTAATGGCACTGCATGCCACGAAAACAGCTGAAATTTGAAACCGAACACCGTGCTCCTTCGCTTTTGGGGCTGCCCACTCCCAGGCACAGAGTCACGGTGACATGCACACATGCCTATTCACAGTATGTGTTTCGTCACTCACTGTGACCAATCATTCAATGCGGAAGGCGCAACGCTGCAAGAAACGAGGCAAGGCTCAATGCTGCGGTAGGCCTCTCCGCTCTGGTAACGGAAAAGGTAGGGAAGGCGCACCACTTGGGAACGCTACTAGAGGCACAGGGAGAGTGTCTATTGACAGTGACACTCACGTCCTGCCGGCATGGTAACAGGCGAGTTAATTTATTGCATCTCCAGCAACGAACTGACTTGAAAAATTATTTCGGTAAAATGACTTTTAGACTGTGCTTTACAGTTTCCAGTGGATAATCGAAATTTGCTACGGGACCTGGTGACTGGCCCTTTAAAAATGCAGAACAATTAATGTTTTACTTTATTTTCCAGAGTGCAGATGTTGTCTACTTGAGTAAGCTTAAATGTTGACCAGTAAATAAAACCTACGTTGTATTCCAAAGAAACAAAAGGCTCAATCTAGCAAGCTTTAAGAGCACTTTCTTGCTCCACCAGAATGGCCCTAAATTGAGAAAATACTTAGAAACCCAGAACCTTGTACTAATACATGCTGGTGCTTAGGTCCTGGCGTGACATTTTAAAGTGAAGCTTGGTCTTAATCTTTTCCTGTTTTGTTTTTTGTAACGCTTAATTACCTAAAGAAAGATTGAAAAGAACACTTCATTAGTGTAAACTTATTTTGTGCCGCTCTTTAGTGCCCTCGTTTTTTTCTTAATCCAATGCACAAACTAGCCCAACAACGTGTTTTACTTCCTGTTTGAATGATACACCTGAACCGGCATAGCAGTATAAGTCCCAGTTGCATGTTCGGAGGACAGGACCTTTTTATAATGAGAGATAACTAGTGCTTGGCTCTAGGCTGAATAAGTGGCTTCAAATGGGCGCTTATATATTCTGCTAGTCATCCACAAGCATTTTTTTAAAGCAAACTCCAATTAATATATATGGCCCACTGATAGAAAAAAAGCCCGTATTTTAATACTACGATGTTAAAGTGGGCAGAATTTATATCAAATTGGAAAGATATTTATTTTGCTTAATTTCGAAAAGGATGGACTGTGTCCGACAGAGAACAAAAACAAGCAAACATATAATATGAACAGAAAAATTTCTGGCAATATTTTTGTGTTAGTTTACATAATAATTATGTTAACTAGTGTATATATCCTGGACATGCAGCAACAGACGTTCAAAACGGGATGCCCCATACCGCAACGCGATTGAAGCTAAACCTGGTGGCCCAACACGTGATCGCGGGTCAACGTGCGTGGTTGGTTTTAGTGTTCCCGCTCTGCAGCCGCGGAGCCACGGCAGGGCAGTTGAACAAGTGCGCACCGAATAAAAACAACTGGCATAACTACTGGGAACTAAATGTCTCAGCAAATCTCGATTCTTGCTCCGTGCTCTCGACGCAAGAGGACACATTGGGCCACAACTGTGGCTTCACGGAGCGTTCGCTTGCCAAGCCTGGCTGCTTGATCTAATGTAATACTCCCTCCTATACATTTCCTTCCTCCATGCCTCTCAACCTCGCTGTATCTCTGAGCGACGCTGAAGTCAGTTTTGGACTGTGTAATGGTTATCACATTTAAGCCCTGGCGAGGACACACATCGTGCCTTGAAGCATAGAATAAAGAAACTTCGATCGATTGGCTCCTCTGAGCAAGCTGCAAGAGGGAGCCAATTGCATTCGAGAACTTCGATCTGGATAGGGTTCGATCGCGATCGAAAGTGGCCATGTGACACTGGCAGTGGCGTAGCCAGAAATGCGTTTCGGGGCGGCATTTGATCGGGGACGGGGAGGGGAAGAGAATGGGGTAGGGGGCTGGGAGGCCGGCAGGCCGCATCAGAAATGTTAAGGTAGGGGTGCCACCCTCTGGCAAATTCACTAGGCACCGTTATTAAACTCTATCAGGATCGTCCTGATCGTTTCATGTCCTAACCACGCCTTTCGGTGTACTGCCTCTGGGATCGGTAATCGCAAGGCTTGGGGGGAGAGCATAGAATTGAGCACAGAAAATGATCGAAGGCAACTTTGCATTTTTTTCGTTAAAAATCAGCTAAGTAAGTGTTACATTGAACGACGTAGACTCCAAAATGCTATCTTTCTGCGAAACTTGAGCAAGAACAACGCAGCGTTACGCGCAAAATCTTTTTTCGATGCACGTCCCTGTACGTGAGCGGAGCTTCGTGTCATATCTCGGCTCAAGTCATAGAGCTGTTGAATGCATTTTATTTTAAATGACGAAAGTGGCGTTTCACTGGTTCGGGTGCACGGTACTCGTAATATTTTTGAAAGAGTTACTCAAAGTGTAGACGTGTAAGTTGTGTGGTGGCGCGCTCCGCGCGCGGTGTCATGACGGTCACGACCATGTGATCACAACAATGGCGAAGGAATTGACAGGTATGGTTTCGAGCCAATTTTGCGAACGCGTACATATCGATTTATACTATCCTACTGACTCTTTCTCATGCTTGTGATGAGCGCCTAACTTTCTTGTCTAATGATGCAATGTTTTGCTTAATTATTCGGTCAATTAATTGTTTCTCTGAAAATCAAATGATATTGTCAGCTTGAACACGAATGCAGACGATAGTTGCTTTCCATCTAAACCTCTACTGAGCGAATACAAGTTTGTAATTGGTAATGCAGTCTTGATATATTGCATGTGGCTACTGTTTGTACGAGCTCCGTACGTCCTCGATATTTCAGGAGACGAGAAAGAAATGCTGCGGAAGAAAAATCAGAGAAAAATGTTAAAACAGTTTTACCAGGGCTCAGCAGAAGCTGCTGATGCTGGTTTTAACCCGTACGACATCAACGGATCAGATTTCAACCCTGACTTGTACCTTAACAAGGTAACACCTTCAACATACGTTGCTAATTTTTCTCCAGTATGATATTACGACTATATATATGGACGTCACTTGATGCGCATGAGCTCTATACGTAGGTTTGTTTCTCTCGGTAGCTGTTGAAAGAGTGTACACTGACCGATTTGATGGATAAAGAACAAGAGATTTACAAGCAGATTCAAGCACTGGACGGGGAAATGCAGACACTCGTGTACGAGAACTACAACAAATTTATTAGCGCTACAGATACCATTCGCAAGGTAACAACAAAATTTCTAAAATATTTGAATTTAACTTTACCAACTTGCATGCCTTAGATGGCCACTCATTTTATTTTAACAGATGAAAAATGATTTTAAGAGGATGGAAGAAGAAATGGACCACCTGTCATCGAATATGGCAACAATTGCGAAGTTCAGCAGCAGTATTGCTGGAACATTGCAAGGAAGAAGAGAGCAAATGATCAAGCTCTCGAGCACCCATTCTCTTCTGAAGAAGGTAGTTAACGAAGTTTGTTTTCTTCAAAGTGTGAAGCATGCCGTCCTTTTATTTTTTATGTTTCAGCTTCAGCTGCTGTTTGAACTACCACCACGACTGAAAGCCTGTATTGAGAATGAATCCTATGAGGAGGCAGTAACGTATGCTTGTGCACAGAGTCTTGTGGCGGTATGTTAATGCCTGCAGGCACGAATTGTTTTCTTTGCAGATACTACACAAAAGCTCAGAAAGTGCTTAAGCAGTACAAGCACATGCCGTCGTTTTCTGGAATACACGATGACTGTGCTGCTATTGTAGAAGTGCTCAGGGAGCGTCTGCGAAAGAAGTTCCACCAACCAGAGGTAACTACATTTAGTGATATAGCTGAATGAAATTTTTGACCAAATTGTTTCTTTGCAGGTTACCAGCAGAGAATTGTCTGGTGTTGTCGAACTTTTATTTCAGCTGCGTGAGCCAACAAGCTCTCTGTGCACTGACTACCTCCTAAAGTATGCTTTCTCATCACAAAACTTTTGTTCACTTCACTAGATTATTGTCCATTCTGACAGAAGAACATTTGCAGTGCGCGTCGCCCATTGGACAGGGACATCAAAGAATTGCAACGTCAGGTGCAGATGTTGGTAGACCCTACTACCCAGGGAACAGTAGAAAGAAATGGAAAGGATGCATTGCTTGATCTCCCCATGGTGAGTCATAGTATCACATGAGAAAAAAGAAAAATACTTTTGTTTTTTTTGTGTAGTTGTAACTGCACTGCATTGCATTCTGTTGCAGCAATCTGCTTCAGCTTACTGAGGCTTGATGGATTGTTTGTGATAGTCATATTTTTTGCTTACCCATCGGAAGAAAGTTTTATATGTTGCCCACTTCACTACACAGGGAAGCTTGAATTTATAAAATGCACAAAGTGACGGGGCAGCATCTTGCAAGAACTCCACCATGCAGGTGGCACAAAACTTTAGCAGCGGCCTTTGAGGTTTGTCTGGATTGAGCAAGTGCCAACAGTGTAGTCTCACAAGATTCCACACTGTTTGTAGTATATTGCACTTGCTGCCATTTCTGTCATAGCTTTTGTGGGTTGACAACCATTCAGTAATGTGCTTTGGGCAAATATTGTTCTATACGTTCTGCAGAATTGTACTTTGTCAGGCCATGATCCCTTGTTTCAAATGCAATAGCAGGGTCTTTTGTAAGGGTTCTTCTTCTACAATGCTGTTCTTACATTGCATCTTCCATTGGACTGAGTGGCTGATCCGTGCGACAGCCACAGCATGGCTTCTGCTTGTCTCTGCTTACTAATGGGGCTATGTTGCACTTCAGTGTACAAAGTATTCCTCCTCATGAAAGCTTTACTGAATGCACTACCATGTTTAATGAGATGTTTTCCATGCTACCTCATTCCATTAGCTTTGACAAAGGGATTGTTTTTCCATTCTCACAATACCTGCAGCCAGTAATTAATTTGTGCACATGCTTTGAAATGGTGATTCATTTCTTTTAATGAATAAAGGTGACATGACTGACTTTACACTAAATTGAAATTTTATTACTATAATTAGGAGAGCAGACTAGAACTAGTGTAAATGGTTATTCTAATGAATTTTTTTTAGTAGTCTGTACCAGTGTGCCATAAATTTATGCAACATGTTTACGATCTGTCCACCATAATTTGTGAAAGAAGGGGACATGAAGACAAGCTATAGAGGTCAACAAGGATGCATATCTTTACGAGTTTTATGCAAAAATAATATATCATCATTGCCTACAAGATTGCTCTGCAGCTTATTTAAAAATTGTGGGTCACAACACTGGCGAGAAGTTGTTTGGAAAGCATATTTTTAATTAGTTTATTTTTTAAGCTTTTTAAGGAATAAGTTTAAAAGCTAAGTACATATTTCTTTATGACATTTTTAAACAGCAAGGAGCTGAGAAGCTGAGCAGGTGTGTTGTCAAGATTGTAACATGCATAGGTAATAAAATTAACAGCCTTTTTTTTCTCTCTTACAGCATATACTGGAATTCACAAATATGGCATGCAACTGCATCATCACTGGATTGTGCAACATTATTGAATCCTACACTGACTTATTCATCAACCGGTTGCCTCTGGAATACTATGAAAAGTATGTAAAAAAGCCATTTAGTAGATTACAAATGCATAAAATGCTCTATTGTTTCATGTATTGTTGCTTTTCTTGGGGTCCCACAGCATATTTAGTGGGTTGTACTAGCAAGACTAACTGTTACCAAGGTACATTCACTAACTAGAATCTTTATTATGGGTGCACAATCAATCACAGGAGCTTCAAGCCATAGAACTGCTCTATATGGACAGCAGTGTCCTCAGTGGTAATCTTCACCTCGGCACATGTGCCTATCCTATCGGGTTTCTGAGATATGTAGGAAAAGAGCTCTTTGTTTTCCTTTTTAATATGTTCCAACTGTACAGCCATAGGCAAATGAAATGTGAACAAGAAATTACAAAGTACAGGGTGCAATAGGTATTAGAGCACAAAGCTTAAAATTGCCATAGGCATTAACATTGTCATTCTCTATCTCTAGGTGCATAACTTCAACTCTTTTGTCAAATCATCATCATCGTCATCTACCTATTTTAAGTCCACTGCAGGATGAAGTCCTCTCCCTCTAATCTCCAATTACCCCTATGTCGTGCTAACCGATTCCAACTTGTGCCTGCGAATTTCTGAATTTCATCACCCCACCTATTCTTTTGCCGTCCTTGACTGCGTTTCCCTTCTCTTGGCACCCATTCTCTAACCCTAATGGTGGACCATTATGGTTAGAGAATGGGTGCCCTACGCATTACATGCCCTGCCCAGCTCCATTTCCTTCTCTTGATGTCAATTAGAATATCGGCTACGCCCATTTGCTCTCTGATCCATACCGCTCTCATCCTGTCTCTTAACGTTATGCTAAACGTTCTTCGTTCCATCGCTCTTTGCACGGTCCTTAACGTGTTTTCGAGCTTCTTTGTCAGTCTTCAAGTTTCTGCCCCATATGTCAGCACTGGTAGAGTGCACTGATTGTACACCTTCCTTTTCAATTATAATGATAAGCTTCCAGTCAGGAGCTGAGTATGTCGGCCGTATGCACTCCAACCCAATTTTATTCTTCTGTAAATTTCCTTCTCATGATCAAGGCCCCCTGTGAGTAATTCCTTCGCAGACTCTAGAGGCTGACTGGCGATCCTGAAATCTTGTTCCCTTGCCAGGCTATTGATTATTATCTTTGTTTTCTGCATATTAATCTTCAACCCCACTCTTGCACTCTCTCTGTTAAGGTCCTCAATCATTTGTTGTAACTCGTCCCCAGTGTTGCTGAACAGGACAATGCCATCTGCAAACCAAAGGTTGCCGAGATATTCACCGTTGATCCTTACTCCTAAACTGTTCCAATTTAATAGCTTGAATACTACCAAGCATGCAGTGAATAGAATTCTTCCGCTGTTTTCACTATATCTTCAAAATTGCTGATGATATTACCCTGCTTATCTTTCAGTGCACACATCTTGGCTTGTCCTATGCCGAGTTTTCTTCTCACTGATTTCAAGCTGCATCCATTTATTACTGCTTCCTCAGTCTTTCTTATGTTATAATTTCGAATATTGATGTGTTTGATGTGATGTTAATATTGATGCGATAGATGTGTTTTGTTTATTTCGATGGATTACACACTATAGAATGATTTCTAAACGGTTCTTGCCTCATAGTTCCAGAATCTCACATATTCAGTCGGCCGTGAACTTGGCCAGGTAAAAGGCGTTTCGACCACCTCTGACAGCGCATAAAGCGAGAAGGGGCAAAATAATGGTGGAACTGATCGGTTCTCTCACCCAAAAGGCAACGAGACATGGGGTCCCTCCATCTTGTGCTGCTTTGAAGGCCGAGCCAAGGAGAAAGGAAAAGCTGCTCTGTCATATACATGTACGTGTATATATGCGGAAACTTTTGCTCACGAGCGAATCGGAAGGCTGCGACATCTTACAAATCTTACATCTAAGGCATTATTTCAGGGTAGTCACTTCCAGTCTGACACAGGAGGTAAATCTTTGTTGTAGTCACCTTACCTGCCAACCACATTGACTTGGAAACCACCAGCTTCTTGAATATGACAAAATCCTTTGTTTTCTGGGTGAGACTGGAGCTTATGGCTAATTGTGATCTGTGACAAAGAGAAACATTCCAGTGGTCAGGCATCACTCAGGCGGTTGAGTTTTTCATGCAGGTAGAGAACGTGATCAGTCAGAACTCTGAAATGTCAATGATGGCTATTGCTGAGCAGCTTCAGAGTGCAGAGCCAACAGTCAGGATTTTTGTGCACGAGGTTATTAGGTGCTATTTCTAAGTAATGAATTTCCTTCCCCCTTCAATGCCTGAAAAATCCACGAGTGGGTGGGTTTGAAATTCTGCAAACACGTCGCCCTCAATGTGGCACACTAGTGCAGTATATATTAACCTGCAATGTGTGGTAGGCGACACTAAGAGTGAGATTAGTGAACATCCACGCAGTGCTAAAAACTTGCTAAAGGCCGGTTATTGTGCAAGTGCTGGCAAACATCAAAATGCAATATCATAGACCGCTACCATATCAAAGCCGCTACCATAGGCAAATTGAAGGTATAGCTTTATTGGGCCCTAGGAATCAGTGGTAAAAGAAGCAATGTGGAACAAATTTTTGGACAAACGTGAGTTAAAGGCGAAGTTCGAAGCGACGCTACCAACCGTAATGTTGCATGCCATAAAATTGACGAGGAAGGATGTATGGGGAGCTGAGATCGAACCGGAGAAAGCATAGCGGCGTGCACCCCCCTTTCCCATCCGGCTTAAAAGGTGCAAGAAGGAGCCCCCAGCACGCGCTTAATCACGTTACTGCTCACCCATGTCTCCCCCCCCCTACCCTCCTAGCATGTGCATGATCATATTACCGCACACTAGGAGTTGAAATGTAAAAGTTAAAATTATTATTGTTGTAACGGCTTAGTTAGTAACTGGTAACAAGGAAGAAAGCTTCATCATGAGGGAATCTATCGAAATAAGTGAAACTCCACCATTCACACATTAATCCCACAAAGCCCAAACACTATTTCACCCAAAATAAAATAAAAAAAAAGAACTTATTCACCTTTAATTTTGGCCATCGAGAGTTCATTTGTACCTCAATAACAACGAAATGTTATTTGGATGAGTTAGTGTGGTAATTAATTAGTAATAGGCTTGCTGAGTCATCTACAGCTGAAAATTCACTTCCGTGTCATAAGTGCTACTATATGTTTTGTGTTAAGCTTCTCGCACTTAAATCAACATTTTGAGCTATGGCAAATCAGTTCTGTGAAATCCTGCAAGGTGGAAGAAGGTTCATGAATGGGAAAATTGTCATCCACCCGAATGTAGCACGGAGCTACAAAGGAAGTCCATACAAGTTTATCAGAAAGAAAGCTTTGCAGTTGAAGAATTTGACCTGGTCTGGAATTCAAACCTGGGACCAATGCCTTTCTGGGGCGGTCACTCCAGAAAGGTGGGATTCCGCATGACTGATTTTCCGCATTCAGTGGCTATGTCCTTTGAGCTGTCGATTAATTTGCCCTCGCGCTGCAATCTGCTAGCCTCCTGATTAGCTCAGCTGGTAGAGCGACTGGCCCTCAAAGGCGTTGGTTCCAGGTTCGAATCCCGGACCAGGACAAATTTTTACTCAACTGCGAAGCTCTTTTTCTGATAAACCTGTATGGGTTTACTTTGTAGCTCCGTGCTACATTCAGGTGGATGACAATTTTCCCTTTCATATTGAGGTATCGAACTTGGTGTATCAGAAATGGTGCGTTATGAAGTGTGTGGTTAAAAATGCTACACCACAGTCATTTGCATGCACTTTTTTTTTGTTCAGAATAGAGTGCAGTACAGGGCCTTGGTTTAAAGCTGGGTTGGCAATTTTAGTGTTAATAAGACTCCAAACATTTGTTCCATGCCACTCTTAGCTTGATGCAGTTTGAGATCCATTTGCCCCTATTCATGTTTTGTAGGTGAAAGAAAACTCTCTTGCTTTGCATGTTATATTCAGATGCGCTGCATCACACAAATACAGATTTACTCAAATGGACTTTCAGAACTAAAGACGAGACAAGACCACAAGCTCTATATTCACTATAATATTTATTAAAAGCATCACCTGGGCCTTTGTTGCCTACATGTGTTGTTTGTTGTTGGTTACCCTACCTTTTTACAAAATCCCTGAAACACTTTGTTGAAGCCGTGAAAACTATTTGAAGTTAAGATAGACTATTTCAGAAATACTTGGCAGCAGAAAACACTTCAATGCATTCAGCAGAAGTGGAAATATTGGCAATCAAAGATCACCCTTTAAGAAGGTCACCTGACTTATTAAGAAGTTATTTGTTCAACAGGCTTCAGTTTGTAAGAGTCAATCACTGCTCTTCTGCTCACATGGTTATACAACAAGGTGTTCCCCAGGGATCAATTTTGGGCGCATTATTATTCATGGTTATATTAACAATATTACTAATATTCCTGACTCACCCGATTTTGTCATGTATGCTGATGACACCAGTCAGTGCCTTTTTCACTGAATGTTCCTTAACTAAATTAGAAATAAGGGTCAATGATTATTTAAATAGGTTGGGAAATTGGTTGATGGCAAATAAGCTAAGTTTGAATCTTACTAAAACTGCACACATAATATTTAGGCTGATCAATACTACTGAACGATGTAGTGCAGTTATTAAATATAAAAACAATATCATAAAACAAATTTACAATCAAGTTTCTAGGTGTTCGGTTTAATAAAAACCTTTCAAGGAATGTGCATGATTTTAATTTAGTAAACGATTTGAGGAAAACTATAGGATGTCTTTATAAAGTTACTAATTTAATAGTGGCTATGGTGTTAGGCTGCTGAGCACGAGGTCGCGGGATCGAATCCCGGCCACGGCGGCCGCATTTCGATGGGGGCGAATTGCGAAAACACCCGTGTGCTTAGATTTAGGCGCACGTTAAAGAACCCCAGGTGGTCTAAATTTCCGGAGTCCTCCACTACGGCGTGCCTCATAATCAGAAAGTGGTTTTGGCACGTAAAACCCCAGAATTAATTAATTAATTAACTAATTTAATAGCTATATGGCTCAAAATTTCAGTGTACTATGCTCTTTTTTCTTCCAAAATATATTGTATTCATGTGTGGGGAACCATTTCATCTGGAAATTTAAATAGGTTACTTGTTCTGCAAAAAAAAAAGGGGGGGGGGGGAGGGGCTCTTAGAGTCACTGAAGGTTATTATAGCAGACTGTGGGAATTGCCTACAGAACCCTTATTCAAGAAATATACTATTCTACCAGTACATTAAATTTTTTACTATCGTATATTGCAATGTATTCACCAAAACGAACTTTATGCCACTCTACCTGATAGGCCTGCCGTAATGTACCATTTGAGAACACATAGAAAATTAGTACCTATCACTCTAACTACGGGAAACAGAAATTAACCTTTCAGGTACCATTTGTCATCAACCAAACTTCACCAGATGTGGAATTCTTGGCTTCAGTAAAGATGTTTAAAAATAATATGAAGCACTATTTGAATGAATATTCTATATAGTGGTACTTGCTGGGGGACTCGCTGTAGTATTGTACAGGCTGTAGGATAAGTTATTGTTTTGTGATCTTTTCGATGTATAAATATTCAGTTCTATTGATGCATCATCATAGTTTTCTATGTACATAACCTGTCTATTTTCTATTATTTTATATCAAGTTGTGTATTTGATTTACACGCGTATTTTGTTGTTACATATGCACTGAATGTGTGTGCTGCTGTCTGTAACAGGGAGCCAAGGCCCAGTCAGGTCTACAGCTTTTTGCCTTGGCTTCCCCTTTCATTTTAAAGAAATAAGCACCAAATCAATTCGAACCTTTGATCGCCTTCGCAGTGCTCCCTTTCCTTCAATGCCTTGCACTGCGAAAACTATGGTGCAGCAGGGCGTGCCCACAATGCTCCGCCTATAAAATGTGACCGTGGCCCCCAGTTCAAACATTATTTTGCATGTTTACGAAGATGCCACTATTACAATTTTTCCACCTACGACACGCCAAACTTGGAGGCTATCCTTCAACTTGCGGTTGAGTTCGCGGTGTCTCATCCCTTTGCTGTACTACAGTGTACTAGATAGCTACGCATGGCTGTGTTTTCTTGCACCGAGTGACCAGTAGCACATTTCCTTTCGCACTTGTCTCTATGGCATTCACACAGTTTTCGAGGGTTGAATGAAATGTCATCTTTATGTTCGCTCGTGCGAGTATGCCGGCAGTGCCCACATCGGGTAAGTGATGGATGCCGTGCTGTGGACTCCTGTATAAAGCATTCGTAATGTAACGACTTTCCACCATGATGGCGACACACCATGAAGGCATGAAACTTGGAAAGCAGACTGTTCCAGTCAGATGCTGGTGCTCAGGCTGGCTTGCCATGCGTCTGGAGCCATGTCATGCACAGAGACTGATCTGAGCATGTGGTTGTCCTCAGCGAACCACAGGCTCGTCACGGCTCTCCGTGGTGGCTGTGGTATCTGTGCTATGCAGCAGACGTAGCTACACGCAAACTGTAGTAGCAACATTTACTATGTCCATGGAAGGGCCGGAGTTCACGCTCGTGCTCATGTGCTCCAGTCTGGCTGTGCTACGTGGTGTGGACCGGCTTTGTCCTGCATCAGCTTCACTCAAGGATAGTCGCCACATCCAAATTGTGCATTTTGAAGCGCTCTGAATGGCTCAATACTAAGTGATGTCTGTCAAGGAGTCAAGCCAGGAGTGAGCGCGCTCTGGCATGCGTATGTGTGGTCTGACCTTAAGTTTTGCATGGTTCGAAGCTAGTTGAGTGTACAAAACTAATCGAAATTAATGAGACCCGACGTCCACAGCACTGATAAGTAGTGTGGCCAAAGGTTAACTCCTACGCGAGCAGCCACAGCTGAGCGTGAGCAGACCATAGTCTGCTTCTTCCAGAGGTACGTAATTCTTATATAAATTCAAAATGCAGATTTGTGATTACTTCAGCCTCTTTAGTAAATTGCATCAATATACACAGTAACAGTAGGAAAAAGCACACTGATCCAAATACCCTTCTTCATTGATGTTTGGTATTGGCCAATAGCAGCCATCTATGGGAACCTGCTAAATGACGAAATATGGTAGCTGCTGGCAGCTTCGAAAAGAGTGAGGAGAAGGCTTTTTTTTTAAACGAGAGTGTATGAGAAAGAGGTAACTTCGCGCTCTACTTGTGAGCTCCACGCACTTCACATGACTGCATACTCTGGCTGAGCTGTTCACAGCAGCGTAAGCTATTCGTGGACTGCGGTTTTTCACCAATCTTGAGGGGTGGTTCAGGACCCCTTTAAGAAATGTTTACTGGTGAGAGAGCTTTTGGTTTCTTTGCTTCTGTATTTTTATTGCTGAATTGCCTTATTTTAAGATTAATTCACTAGATTGTTTTTGTGCTTGTCTGAAGTTGTTAAGTATGGTGAACTTTTCAAGATCGCCCACATGAAAAGTTCATAAAACTTATGATAAATTTAATTAAGATATATTAAAATCTCATGCTAAGTAGCAAGAAACTGAGAAACTTAGAAATGTAGGCATCAAATTTTCGAAGCATGCTTGTTTTAAAAATATTGTTTCACTCAAGCTTGTGTGTACAGCATCACTTTCAACGAGAATTCAATACATTGCCCACTCCCATTTATGCCTCAGAAGTGGGGTCACGTTTGATGGTTTTGGAAGGTAGGAATGCTCCATCTGCTAACATTTTGAATTTGCATCCATGTTGAAAAAGAACAAAATAACAAACCATTGCTTGCATAGGGCAGTGATACTTGGAAGCTAAAGTTTGAACAAAGCTCTGAAAATGGTGCTTGACAGCAACAACAGTGAGACGGGTGCGATTTTGTAGGTGAGGTCGGTGTCTTGGCAAAGGACATGGTAAGGGCCAGTGTAAGGCGATAGTAGCTTTTCCGAGAGTCCGACCTAGCACATTAGAGTCCAGAGAATTACAAGGGAACCTGGCAAGAAACGAGTAAGTCGGTGCTGCTTATCGTAAAGTGTCTTCTGGTTGCAATGTAGCTAATTCCTCATGGGCAACCTGGCAGATGTGATCAGCTCAGGCAGTGATGTGGGCATAGTCACTGGTGGGAGCAGCAGAAGGCAGCAGGTTATTCATGAGTAAGGCAGGATCACGACCAAACAACAAATAGAATGCAGATAAACCGGTCGAATCATGCCATGATGAATCATAAACAGACATCACGAATGGCAGGCTCATGTCCCAATTGCAGTGGTTGGAAGAAACATGCATCGACAACATGTCTGTGAGCATGTAATTCAGGTGTTTTGTTAGCCCATTAGTCTGGGGTGGTAAGCTGTGGTGAGCTTGTGCCGGGTCACGCATGATCCAAGCATGTTGACGACCACTTTGTAGAGGATTTACGGGCCCCTGTTCATAAGGGGTTGTTTAGGAGCACCATGTTGAAGGGTGACGTGCAACAAAAAGTGCGTGAGGTCAGTAGCACAGTTAGTCTGCGTGTGATGGCGTGTTATCACATAATGGGTGGTATAATATGTTGTGGCATTGACTCACTCGTTAGCAGAGTGATACACGGGGGATGGGGTCAAGCAACTCAAGGTCAACGGGACAGAAGGGCACATACGAGATGCCCCTGAGTTGAAGGGGACCACTAGGGAGTAGAGAGTACTTGTTCCGGCATTTACAGAGATCCGGCGAAGCAACATACTGGTGCACAGGCCGGTACATGGTAGGCCACTAAAAGCTGCAGCATGTGTGGTCATATGTGTGAGAAACTCAGAGGTGACCTGTTGTTGGTATGTTGGGCAGTTACGGTCAGCTGCAGATGTTTCAGAATCGCAAGGAAGAGTTCTGGGCTGTAAGGAAACATACTGTGGCAGTACAAGATGCCATCTCAGAGTAAAACATGCGAAGGTTGGCATCAGGGTATGAAGAGTTTAGCCGGGCAATGAGTTGGCGCAAGGTGACATCACGCTTTTGATTATTTCCGATATGACTGAGATTCAAGATCTGCATAATACAGGCTGTATACGCCTCGTGCACTGCCTATAGAGGCGCCACTGAAAGCCACCTAGCGGACGCTTCCAACAGTACACGCGGGAGCAGTAGCAGACGACAACCCTTTGCAGCAAGGATGGCTGAAGTTCGCGGCTGCGATACCCGCTCAGGCCAGGCTGCTTCTTCTGCGGTGACAGCTGTAGGGAAGATGCTGACCTCTGTGCGAGCGGGTATGAACACGAGCGGGTATGACAACATGGTCCACATACGTGCAAGGTGTGTCCAGCAGACAAACGCCATGAACCCCATTTACATGACGTGGAGCTCATGTTCACTAGCTGATAAATTTTGTTGAGTGATGCGATCTCTCGATGGTTTTCTTTAATTCTACCCTTGCCGCAATGCTGTTTCTGTACCTGAATAATAAGCACCCGTCGTTAGTGCAGACTTATATCAAACAAATCCGCACGGTGCAATCTCTGCATATGCCATTGTGATTTTTCTGCCGATGAATACATGTGACATCGCCGAATAAGTGCAGTCCAAGTCACCTCAAGAAGAGTAATTGCCAATTTATTGATGGAAACGCGTACACTAGCCAACGAAGTCGCCAAACACACGGGTTAATAAAAGCGCGTGTTAGTGCTGTACCGCCGATGCAATTCTGCTGCATACGCCGATGAACTACCGTTCCCGCTGCAGTTTGTGCAATTTTAAATTCCCCAAGGGAGCTGCTTGGAAACGTACAAAGCTAAAGACTGACTAACTTTTCAGTACTTTTTTATATTACTAGAGAGATGTGCCACATGATATATTTGAAGACAGAGCAGCGCCAGTCAAAGTAGATGAGCGCTGGCGGCAAGGCCCGGTTTAGTCGTCTGCAGCGTAAGTATAAGAAAGAATTCAGTTGAGTACAAAACTCGCATGCAAGAAGGGACTACGCTGTGAAACAAACAAATCACTCGGCGTGTTAAGTTTGCTCAGGCAGCATCGAGGTGTGATGACTTCCCAAACAGGACGTGAACTTTTCAGCGAGAAATAGAACAAAAATACCATATGCAGCAGCTATTAGCAATTCTCGCCCTGAACTACCTATTTTCTAAACACATTTCCGAAAACTCGAACAATATCTAAGATGCCCTCGGGCGAAAAGAATAAAGCTGTTAAAGAAGCACTTCCTTGGTATCATTCCGATAAGACACAGCGTGATTTACCCTTTACAAACAAGGCAGGGTGAAAACTTCGCAGCTCAAAAGAATCGACAAGAGTTATGCATGGAGCAACTAGCAACAGTTAAACATGTGCAAAGCCACGCATAAAATAGATGTAAAAACATGAAGTGCGCGACAGCTGGTGCGAGGATTTACCGCGCCACATGAAACCAACAATTTCAGTTCTTGCAAACTTCAGTAGCTTTAACATACAACGCAATGCGCTCGTGCAGTCGTGCTGCCTAGCTAGCGCAATGCGGCAAAGAAGCGGAAAACAATATAAGCGGCAAACAGCATTCCGAACTTTAGCGAAATGCCTTTAAACCTCATGCTGCACTGCAGACGAACTTCGTTGCTCACGTGGCTATGATCGAGTGGAAAAAGAACACCGACGAGACAAAGGAAAGGATGAGAACAAGAAATTTCCCTTCGGAGCGACGATCCATTTTTGCTACCGTTGCTCCCGCTGATGAGGCTTCGCCGGGAATGATTAGAACCGTATCGCCGGCACGTTTTCACCGGTATTTGAGCCCCCCACCCTGCAACAATTCTTCTTCGACATTCCCTGAAGCTTTGGCCACCCCACACGTGCGAATGGTGTTGCCTATCTTGCTCTGAAAACGTGAATAAGACAGAGAAGCACGATCAACGACACAACAAACTACGGCACGCGCCAGGCTCCTCTCCCGCATATTCTGCGCAAGGCCGCCACCAGTGGCGCGTCCGTCGGCGTGCACGGCGCGTATAGTGTTACTGAATTCACAGTCACGTGGATCCACGAGGTTTCAGTTTCAGTTTATTATTCTTTAAATACAATGACTGGGTAAGAGGCAATATACAGACGAAAGTCCCAAAGTCAAAGACTGCAACTGGACCCTCTGTTAATAATAGCAATGGAGAGATGTATTAAAGATGAGCAAGCTAAGTAAAAGAAACAAACACAATCGCGAAAAATACGACATAGAAAAATTAAATCAACGAAAACACAGGGCAAATGGTCCACTTGCTGATGTGAGTAGCCATATTTGCAGACAACAAAATAAAAGTACTCCTGAGCTTGTGAAGCTCTTTTAGATCGTCTATTTTAGTCTGTTGTGTCCACGATGATGTTGCGCAAAACAGTGTCTATGCCATGGGCACTGGTGTTGGTGCAGACCTCCGTGGGAGTGTAGTCATCAAAGTGAAACAGAATAGGTGAGGATGCAAGCATAGTGATCAGCTTGGTGAAAGCTGCAGCTTGTGGTGCACCCCAGGAGAAAAGCACATCCTTCTTAAGAAGCTTGGTAAGCGATTGGGTGATAGTAGCAAAGTTGTTAATAAATCAGTGAAAATTCAAGTAGAGGCCAATGAAACTGCAAACATCATGGACAGACTGCAGTATGTGGAAATCCACAACAGCCTGAACTTTATTGGTGTCAGGTCTGACACTTGGAGCATCAGAAAAGTGGCCAAGGGCAGTAATTTAGAACCACTGAAAGACATTGCAACTGGCTTGAAAAAGTAGATGAGAACACAACAGGTTGTTGAGGTAACAGAGGCTAGTTGGCTATTTTAAACTGAGAAGAATGCAGTCCATCATTCATTTGAACGTCGCTGGGGCATTGCACAGACCAAGCACCATGACTTTGAGTTGAGCAAGACCATCTGTTGTTGTGAAAGTGGCCTTCTCCCGATCACTGTGGTCCAGAGCAGTTTTCCAATATCCTAAGCGGAGGTTGATGGAGGAGAAATGCTCCATACCTTGGAGAAGATCAAGCAGGTCATCATCTTATATTCATCTTTATTGAGACCTTGTTCAGGTGGTGGTAGTTCAACCATCTAAGCATCTTGTCCACTTCTTTCTGAATGACGTAGCGTTCAGTCACAGGGATCCAGTGTACTATACTTGTTGCATGCAGCTTACTATGGGAACGGGGAGGGAGGCTACATTTACTGAACTGATACATAGGACTGCTGACAATGCCTAGCACCATGTTTAGTCATTAAAAGTACAGTATAGTCTACTGTTAAAGGGAAATGCAGTTAGTATTCTCCTATCAATTATCGCTGAAGTAAAGGCACACATTTTTTATGTATGATGCACGCCAAATTGATTATGTCAGTCACTTCTTTGCAATAAAGGTGAAGGAATGTTCCAGCCAAATTGTCTGTACTACTGGTTCAGTGTTCCCTTTAACAGTGGATCATACTATACACTTATTAAAAAAAAAAAAAAAAGCCTGGATAGCATTTCTTAATTTTCTTTCATTTTTTAAATGTATCGTATATCACTGGAAAAATTGAAGATTCTCAGTGATCAACACAGCAGGGCAAATGGCTTTATTGTTTACTGCTACGTTTATTTATGTATATATTTGCTTCTAAAACATGCCTTTCCATTTGGACATCTTTTGGGTAAGGAACCCAATAGATGAAATCATCTCTATTTTCTGCAGTATTGAGACTGTCACATCGATAACTAGTGGACCAGATAACCAGTGGACCAATAAGGTTACAGATTGGGCACCGAGAGAAAGGAAACGCAGTCGAGGACGACAGAAGACTAAGTGGGGCAATGATATTAGAAAATTTACGCGCGTTAGTTGGAATCGGTTAAAGGCACAGGACAGGAGTAATTGTAGATCACAGGCAGAGGCCTTTGTCCTGCAGTGGACATAAAATAGGCTGCTGCTGCTGATGATGATGATGCAATTCTGTATATTCTGTTATTTGTGTGAGTTTCTGCAAATGGTGCGAGCTGAAGAAAGAAGCCCTGTAAGGCTCCTGCTGGAGCATTTGGCTCTTCCGGCAAGGCCTGAAATTAAGGGAAATTTGAAGTTGGATAGAAAACTACTAGCAGCAGCAACATGAGAGTAGGTGTGAGCCCTTGATTCTGTATGCTGCTTCATGGCCAACTGCACTTTCTCCATTTACAGTGGTGAGACGGATGCCGCTGTTGTGCAGAAGTTGAAGGCATTCCTGGATGAGATCATGCTGCAGCTGCTGGATGTGATGGAACAGAGAGTGGCTGCAGAGGTGAGCATGTCTTGGAACTGTATGTTGGATGTTTACATTGCTCTTACACCTGCACGTGTTAATAATGCATGCACTCATTTTATTCTTCTCTCCTTTTTACATCTAGTTTAGGGTAAAGGTAGGTATTGAGCAGCATGTTATATAGTATTTATGCATGCATGCATTGGACATTGCTTGCCTTTTGTGGCTGTAGCAAATGTGTCATGGATGCAGCAGGTTCTGTAGTACCCCAGGACTAGAGTAATTGGGCAAAAACGGGTGCTAGACTGCTTTTGTGTGCTTCCTGGTGTTGTCAGTCTTAGTGTGGAGCCATTAGACAAATCCCATATGTGCTTGCGGAGATGTGGTTTGTCTAATAAAAGAAAAAGTTCGTGGAACATGAAGCACTCACTAATTTGCAGCACTGCAACACCCAGTGGTTCTGCTGTCAAGCCTATGCTTGGCTTTCATATAATGGCTGCTGGGATCTTGCTCAAAGGCATTTAGGTGAAGCTGTTTTGTATCTTGGGTGAGTTGCATGAAGCGATGCTTGAGATCTGCCATGGTGCACTACTGCTTCACTCCATTGTAATGAGTCATGAGCTTGTTTTTCTTTTTCTTTTTATTACATGCCATATTTCTGGCAAAGTTTTCTGTGGTTTGGCATGGCTGGCACACTACTTATAATTTGTTGCTGGTGATTGAGAGCAGCATCATGCGCATTTGGGATTGGCTGTAGATTTTGCAGTGGCATAATTAGGATATAATTACAGTGCTACTTTCTGTTACAAGCTTGAGGTGAAAGCAAGCTCTAAATTTCATGGCTGACAGTGATGTATAAGGAACTCTAAGAACTGACAAAGTAAACATGCTACACTTTGATCTTAGCCGATAGGCCAAATGTATGTTATGAACACCAGAAAAATAGGTAAACGCTAATCAAGACATACAGAATATTATTGTATGCTCATTGTAACATCATAACAAAGGAAAGAGGGAGATATGAGAGATCAGGTCATTGCAGAGCTGAGTGAAAAATTCTCTCAGAAGATTAGTCTGTCATGAAGCAGACAAAACTTCATGACATTGAAATGATGACTAATTGAGTGCATTGTGATGGTTGCTGCACTGTCAATCATCATAACCAACTCTAAGGAATGAAGAAATGTCATGTGAGAGCTGTTGTATGGGCATCCTGCCAGCACGGAACGATGTACCAAGTGCAGTGTTAACAACAGACTGGTTGCTGGGATGTTTGGTATTGCACTGATGAAGTTCAATGGATGCTCCCAAGCTTGAATAACTTCTTTCTCTGCCTACACATTCCCTGTCATTTATGTAGAGTGCAAGTAGCTCATCGTTGGTCACTGATAAGAGAACAACAGCATTTAAGATTTTTAGTTACTTACTTTTCATCCAGGTGTGCTTAGAACACACCATTTCTGTTCTGGTTCCAAATGTTCTTTCACTATTGTACTATTTTACGATATTGCATCTACTTATGGGTCCACAATATCCTTGACTAATTCGTAGCTCTCTATCACAAAAAGAAAAAAAAAATGCAATTTTAGTGTATTCTGGCCATATATCTATAAATCAAAGCCTCTAGAGAAAATTGCATGATCTTCAGTCAGCCATTTGTTACATAAGGGTGTTTTAGATTTTGCTCACCCAAAGTTAGGGAATGCAAACAGCTGCGCATACATGAGTATGCAAGCACAGCATCAGGTTGCAGGTAAGCAAAGACGCTTGGATTACCCAATTTCTAAAACTCCCTATTACGTGAACTTTTTGAAGTTAATAGTGCAAATACAGAAGCATGATTGCTATTGCTAATTACTTAGTGGGGTTATGCAGAGCCGGCGTGTCGACAACAGTGTGCTGGTGAAGGCTCTGGACCGGTTCTGCCAGAAGCTGCAGGCGTTGACGAAAATGATGCCTGCTGCCGATTACAGCCAGCAGTCAATCCATATCGTGGAGCAGGCAGCACGAGACCAGTGTGCATTTTCACTGCACACACTGAGGCACTTTTTTGCAGAGCGACTGACAGATGTGCGGCACAACCTGGCCCTGCCGAGAACCGTAGGACAGGACAGTCTCAGCCTGGCTGACTTGCATGCCGGCTTGCATAACCTGATCCTTGACCAAGTGCAGTCATTGCTCAGGGGTCTGAGGGTGAGTCGACTTGAAATGAAGCATTTAGATTGAACTAAAAGTTAAAAACGAGTACGAATTCATGGGGACAAGAAAAGGCATAGGAGAAGTCTTGAATGTAATAAAAGTGCTCTTTGGAACTTTTACTGGTTAGGCAATTAATGATGGGGTAGTAACAATTTATTAGAATATGGGAGTGTAAAACAATTTTGGTTCTCATTAGAAGCAGTCATTCTCAGAGCAAATAAATAATTTTTCTTTAGTTAGTATATTGGCCACGAGGACATAACAAGTGTCACTGCCTGCTGTCAGCACCTGAATGATGCGTAAGTTGGATTACGTGATGGAGTGTCTGCTTCAGCACTGTCAAGTGCACCATTTTTCGTTAAACTGCTGTGGAATTTTGGCTAATTGCAGCTTTACGCAACAGCGCTTGTTTTTTGCCTTGATTTGAAAGTTTTATATGCTGTGTCAGAATATCCAGTGTGTCTATGTGACAATATGTCCCAGGTTTTCTCTATGCACTATCGCAGAAATAGAAAGCACGGTAGCTTCTACAGATGCTCAATGGTCGTTAAAACCTGGTGGCACATTTTAAAGCATGCATTGACATGTAAGAAATAAGTTTTATTCACAAGTGTGAAGCACTTGAATATGTGAAGCGAGATAAGCATGACTAATACAGCCAGTCATGTGTGTGGCACAGCGACATATCCCATAAATGTTTAGTTGGTTTGAACATGTGAAGGGATCTTTTCGTAGATGTTCCAGATTTATTGGCATGTTTTATCATCTTCTAACTTTATTGCTTTCACCCGTGTGCACATGCCAGTATTGCATCGTTCTGTTCAAACAGACCGATATCAGACCGATATCACAAAATACAGCTTTATTATCTGCATCACCTTATGCTGCAAGTATCTTCCTCACTTAATTTACGAACAATATATTTGGTCGATGAATCTCTGTAGTTGCTTTCTCAAGTTTTATCGCCTGTACAATGCAAGGCCTTCAGGTTCAGCGCGCACCTTTATTAATTTCATACATAAGCGTGGCGTGCCGCTTAGTCGTGTGTCGTTCACATGAGCCCAAGTGCACGATGATGGAGACTATAAAACTTGCTGCAATTTTCTGTTTTTTTTTGTGTGTAAAACATGAGCAACTAAAAAAGTTGTGCAGGAACCATCAACAATGATTGTCAATGTAAGTGTATAACCAAACGATTCAAGAAAGCTATTCCCCTTATTAAAGGAATGATGTGCTTGACGACATATGTTAGTTTCTGTGAGGACATTTAGGTAGTGTTGTTTCATTGAGTAATTCCATAGTGTTAATAGAACCAGCACATTTCTAGTGGTACTGTAGGTGGACAGGACGTGCATCTCAAAGAGCTGTGACAGTTGGCATTTAGCAATGAATCTGCTCTGCTACACAAGCACTTGTGCCCTTTGCACTGGCGCCATTGTTCCTACCTATGACTAGCAACCTCCGACCTCTGACCAAAAAAAGAAACAAGATAGTCAAAGAAAGCTTAAAAAAATAAGTGAAGTGAGGTGGAGAGTGGCCATATTTTTGTTTTGTACTGTAAAATTTGCATCGTTTTATCTCCTTATTATATCAACATCTTTATTTGCGATGCTGATTAAAAGGCCTGTCAAATGCTCCTTCATTTTTTTTTTCTCACTGTGGCTAACACCATCACCAATTGTAACTATGCTGTGTCTTGAATGCTCACAATACTTGACAACTACAGTAATTCCTCGTTATAACGAAATCACTTTACTCAACATGTCGCTTTATTCAAAATTTATTTCGTTCCCGACCCAAACGCATGCATTTTAAGCCACATTACTCGAAGCGCACGAAGAGCTTGACCCGCTTAGAGTGAAGTGGCGAGCAGAGGCATCACCACCACTCGGTGGCGGCGACCTTTTCATGCATGCAGTGCCAAGTTAATACCACCAACGAATGAGTCTCATGCAGGCACAGAACAGGCCACAAAAGTGCCAAACCCCTGACCGATGACTGCTAGTAACGAGTACCAAGCGAGTGCTGAGTGCTCCCAGCTGTTTTCTGCGGAGCGAACGAAAGCTGTCAAATTCCATGGTGCAGCGCCCACGAACCATTAATCTCGGACACAACCGCATCGCTGGTGTCCCCTGTGATAGAATCCACACGAAAATAAAGTTTTCCTGACGTTTTGCGATGCCAGAAAACCTCTTGGATGCCAAAAAGTGGCTAAAAGACCGCAGGCAGATTTGTACCGTAGCATCGCATGGCGAGCGCTTGATGAGCGAAGTTTTACTGCTCTAAAGAGAACTTTTTTCGCTGAAACGTGCCGAAAAGCACGAATGAAATGTTCCTCCGATTATAAGTGCCATGTTCGACGCGAGAAGCTACGTTAATAAATCGGGAAGACGACTTTGGGGAAGCTGGTCTAGAAATTTGTTTGCCTCTTGCCATAATCAGCCTGCATCACAATAAAACACCGCCCCTAGCTTCGTTGCACTTTTGACGGGGTAAATCAACCGATAACTTTCTGAAAAGACGAAAAATCCGAAGTCGCCAGCGGCGGGTCCAGCTGTCAACATGGCGAGTCAGTGCAAGCTGGTGTTTCCCCGGCGATTTTCTTGAGCCGGTCATGCTTGATTCGTGCCATCCAACTTTAGACAAATGGTCTAAATGCGTGGTAGGGTCATTGAATTTTGTTTCTAGACATTTGTCAGTGACGCGGACGCAATGGTGTGTGAACACCAGCACTCAAACCGTAGAATTAGCACAGTGTCGTCTACAACGGTGCGCCCAAAAACTCTCGTTTTGGAATGGAAACTTCACAGCTGCACACTTCGGGAAAAAGTTGCCCAGTGATCGTGCAAAGCCCCTACTGCAGAACCATTCAGTTTTCACGATCGCGCTGCGTACCAACAATGAGTGACTAATCGTTTTTTGGGTACAACAAACATAAACTCAGACTCGAGCCCTGGTATTTGCAGCACTTTCTAGCGCGATATTGTCGTAGTCTTGCGTCACCTCCACACACCCCCTATAAAAGCGGCCACTGCCTTCATTTCCTCATTCGCTCTGCAGTCGGCAAGTTGTTTGGACGCCAGTCGCTCCTCTCACTTGCCTTCATGTCAACTGCTTGCCTCCTCACTGCCAGTTTCGACATTGCTGCACCTGCAAAGCTGCCCTCTTCCAGCCTGCCTTCCCGAGCACAATGTTCCACCAACAGGTGCCCTTCCGCGGTTCCTGCTTCTTGGTCTCCACAACTCCCATTGTCGTTCTTCCGCTACATGTGAAGCCGATGCCAAGCCTGCCAATGCAACCGTCACCATCACCAGTGTGCACTGATGAGGAAAGCGAAATGCCCTGGCGACATTTTGAAGCTTCTGCCTTCTGCATTGCCGGCCGCATTCAGTCACCTTGGCGCTGACGGCGCGTGCGTTTGGATCTGTGCTGCAGGCCATGTGATTGTGTCTTATTCGGAGTGCTTTGTTAGGCATGCCTTGCAGGTGCTTTTGTGGTCTGCAGTGACAAATGGCTCCGTCAGTCTCCGGGCGAAAGTGTCTGACTTTGGAGCAGAAAGTTCTGCCGATAAAAGAAGTGCAAAAAGATGGCCGGCAGAAAACTGACATCGCGAAGGAATTTGTAATACCGCCGTCTACTTCATCAACTGCATTGAGAAACAAGGAAGCTGGGCTGGATGGCTTTGAAAAGCGCCTCTCGGCGAAGAAAAAGGAATCGTGATTCGAAATTCCTCGAAGTGGAAGGTGCACTTCTACAGTGGCTGAAGAATGCCAGGAGTGCAAATCTCCCTTTATATGGACCTGCACTTGCTGGAAAAGCCGAAGCTCTCACCCTCTAAATGGGCCATAAAGATTTCAAGTGCAACAATGGCTGGCTTGAGCAGGTCAAGAAACATTGAAGACCTCGAAGTCGATCGTTGGCGAAAATGCAGCCGTGAACCGTGAAACTGTAGACATATGGCACCAACATTGGCTCCAAGCTCTACTTGAAAAGTATGAAGACAAAGACATCTACAACCTAGACGTCTGACCATCCCGCTGACTTCGTCATAACGAGGGATTACTGTAGTTAACTTGGTGATAACGAAATTCGGAGAAGGAATCTTCAGCCCATTCAGGCTGTTGAAAAAATCTCTGACTATTTTACTTTTGCATAGACCATGTCTTGACACTGCATTACAAATGTAAAATCTGACCAAAACAAGTCCTGGCCTTGGCTAGATACATATACAAGGATGAGCATATTGAAAAATACCTAGAAGGCACCAAGAAACATTTTTCTGTTCTCATATGGTATCCAGTACAATTAGACAACAAATGGCAACATGAACAGTCAAAGTAAAATAAACTTCCTAAATCGCAATATAATATCGCTGGGCGTGCTCTCGCTGAGGCAAAGATGTCACTTGATCGAACTTTTAATGTAAGAGCGATTGTGATGCAAGGACAATTCCAGTGGTGGCTCTTGCATCCTATATAAGTGAAGCAAAAGAGCCATTTGTTCGCATTTGTTGCATAGTTTGGTAGGGACATGGACAAAGAATAGCGAAGCACTGCGAGTAAAATATACTGAAGGGGAAATGTACGGACAAATGCACATGCAGTGCCTGTAAGAAAATGTACAGAATGGTAGACGTATGAATACTTGGACGTTTGTATGTGTTTGTGCATTTCCCTTTCTGTCAATGTTTTTCATGCTCCATTACCATTTATAATATCTATCTAAACCAACCAACTTAAGCATTCATGTACAAGGAAAGATTTGTGGTGAAAGTATACACAGTAGCACATCACTTGGTTTTTGGGCATTTTTGTGACAGCTTTAAGAAAAAATGCATTAGGTATGTGAACTCATTCTGTATTCAGATTAGCAGGCATTGGTATCAGATTTGTGTTTCATTTGTGGGGATGCTAGTCATAGCACTATTCACTTAACTGGAAGCAAACGGCAAAAATAACATGATTTTAATATTTGGTTTGTAGATATTGAGGAACAAAGCTAATCTAATTTGATAGAGCATTAGCACTTCATGTGGTATATATTGTATCATAGTGTAGACTTAGACCTGGCATTCTAAATGTCATTGAACATGGATATCCAGGAAAACACGGGAAATGCGGGAGATGGAAATTCAAGGTGAAGAGCAAAACGACAACAAGGTAAAAGCAGGAACTTACGTTTCGACAAGTGGACTTGTGATTTTCAAGGCGACATGTGCTTTCCTTTGCACAGTATATATATGTAGGGACACATGGCCGGTGACACGGACGTGTGTCAGCCGGTGATAATTCAGTTCCATCCCACCAAATAATCAGTTGAGTCAACAGATGTAGAGGCTAAAAAGGCCTGTGAAATTTATAAAGTCCTTTATCAACACAGTGCTGTTAATTCCACAAAGTAACATTGAAAGGAAGACATTCATGACATGTTGTTGACTCATTAGAATATTTTTTCATAACGAGAAAAAGTGTGATAAAGAAAACACTACAGCAAACAGACTTGTTGCCGATTTCTACAGGCATTCAATGGCAAAACGCTACAACGGTGGCTCATATTCAATATGGCGATGGCTTGGATCAGTCTTAAAAAAAGTTTTGTGGGAGAGGTTGAAACGTATTGTGTAGCTAGTTGGTTCATTAAGGCAGCAAATGGCAACAGAGGACACGGAAGACAAGTAAGGAGACCGAGACGATTGGGATTGTCTTGGTCTTGTCTTGGTTTAGTTTGTCTTGACTTGCTTCTTCCTTAGGTTCTCAGGCGACGTTTGCTGCCTGTGGAAGAGCATCCATAATTATGGAAACTCTTCACCGGCAATAAATTTTTGTAAGGACAGCAAACCACCAAAAGTAGTTTTTCTTCTGAAATTATGATAGACATTTTAACCCTGTAATGCCCATGCACAGTTCTGCATAAAAAAAAATTTGAACTAGTTGTTCACCTTGATTTCTAGCCATGAAAAGTACATCTGTACAATAAACAAACAAAGAAACAAACAAACAGTGAAATGTTGTTTGAGATATAACTTCATTAGTATAGCACTTATTTAATTGGTAATTTGTTTAAGCTATCCATGGCTGGAACTTCTTTATGGCATACCCAAACCCCACTATGAACTTTGCATCAAGTTTGCTGCATATAAATCAGCATTTTGAGGCATTGAATTCAGTGCAGTACATATAATATGTTGGGCATTACAGGATTAACACTGTAATTCCTAATGGAAGAATGTGCTACACTAAGTATGATACCTCAAAATAGCTAGATTTAGGTACAGACAAAGTCATTACAAAGCTGTCATTTAAGGCATACTTTCCTTTAGGCATGTGTAGTCTCAATTAGTAAAAAATTCGACTGTGAATCAAAGGATAAATTATGATTTTGTAAGGAACACGGCCCATTAAACCCTTGTTTTCTGAAATTCAATTTATTTTCTGTATAAAACGAAATGAGGCAAGTTGCATAGGTTATAAGATTTATCTGAACTGCAGTGACTAGACACCACCAGAAAAATTGTGAGAGCAGTGACAAACAAACATTATCTTAAGTTTTCGGGGTTTCATGTTGAGCCGTTTCTCGCTGAGTATTGGTTTCTACGCAGAAATGGAATGCTCAGCATCCACTGAAGTTAGCAGCGCATATTTTTACTTCAGAACGTTGGATGATCCAATGCCCTCTGGAATGGCAAAACGTTTGCTGGGCAGAACCTTTGATGAGATCTTGACATGGGATTTTGGTCTGAGACAGAAGTTTAGAATGAACTCTGGCACCAACAGGTCTATATGGGATGGTGGCGAACCTTCCTGGATGTCTAAATTGAGCTTCATATGTCGGATCAGAGTTTCACTCGAGCATTCAAGTTTCTCGAGGATGGCTAAAAATGTGAAGTGAATGCACACGTACGCTAACCCCCTTATTCTCAAACCGTCCTCGACTCCACTCCACCGAATTGAGCAAAGCGCTGCCCCTCAACTACATTCCTCAACAGCTGCAAGGCATTGTCAAGGGGCGGCATTACTGTCTACTTTTTTGAGTTGAGGTCGAGTGTTGAGTGGAGAAGAGTGCTAAAATATGGGTTAAGTCACTTTCAAGTGTATCGTCACGTTGAACAGTTTCAGCCCTTCTCACAGTGATGCTCTTGTCTACTGCAAAACTAATAATGACAGCCTTTACTGCAAAATGTTTGTGGTATTAATCAGCTGCCTTCAGCCAAGTTACCAGCGGGTGATAACATTAACAAAAGGGAGAAATTGGCATTCACCAGACCTAACACGAAGCTACAAAGGAAACCCATACGAGTTTCTCAGAAAGAAAGCTTTGCAGTTGAAGAAAAATTCTTACTGGGGGCTTGGATAACATTAAGATAACATTGTAAAAAAAAAAAAAAAGGCTGGGACAAAAACACAGAAAAAGGCATGTATAGGCTCTGAAAACCCAATATAGACACAAACATTGAATAGGCATTTGTAGGCACGATAAAGGTGCGGTTAGAATGTTTCTAGGCCCACAGTTCATGCTTATATATGACATGGGCACAATAAGTACATAAAGGAAAAATAGGCATTTACCTAAAGTTTCAGTCTCTAGTTTTGACAATCAGATTTGTTTACTTCATTCCGTTATATGTGGACTGAATTTCTCTGTTTACTCAATTTTTGTGCATCATGCACCTGAACCCGAATGGTATCAGGTGTCCTTTGACTCCACATAGCTACCCTGGGACCTAGCAATTTGACTTGGTAATTTGCACATATATGGGGAAATTTTTGCCTAAAGAAGCTGTATTACACTCATTTCCAGGCTTTTGTTCAAGCTGAGGTTGAATTTGCAAAGCGGGCCAACTTTCAAGATATGTTTTGCATGGAAGTGCATGAAGGCATTGTTGTGGCTTTCATACATGCAATAAACAATATATCCTTGGTAAGTGCAGCTATTCTTGCTAGCCATGTTTCATTAGTATTGTCTGATTTGTGGTAAATTTTGTTTGAAGCATGATTGTTCTTACTTTGTATAAAATTAGTAGAGCATGTCAAAAGTGAATATGAGCTGGCAGGTTTTGTCAATTTAATGATACAGATGACAATGTAATATATGTGTTAAAAGATGTGGTTTCTGTTTCTTTCTACAAGACATAAGGACACAAATTGCAACTAAAATATCGTGGAATCGTAATACCTATGACAAAAACACTCTTCATTTTTCAGCAAAACCAAAAAAGTGATAGTATCTGCAAAGTTTTTTTTATCATTTCAGATACAGCTATGCATGCTTTGATGTGATTTGAAAAAGCAGGTTTAAGAAATGGATACAAGAAGAATGAAGATGAAACACAAATGCTATTTTCGTTCCCCTTGTGCACATTTTTTTTTATGCCCGCTTTTTCTAATTGCATGTCCTTACGAACTCACTTGGCTTTCTGTTGTTTGATGCTTTGAAGTGATGCTGTGCTTGCTTTACTGTGCAAATTTATCTATATGATCTTGTGTAAGACTGTAGGAACTAAATAGCTAGCATAATTGTTTGATTTGTACTGGCTCATTGTAACATTGTGATTATTATAGAGTGAAGAAAAGAAATGTGCTTCGACTAGTACTGCACTCATATTGCTCTATATCTTCCAAATATTTTAGGTCATTTGACAGTAACATCTACTTTTGCATCCCAAAACCAATTGCAGGAGTTCTGTGAGACTGCTGGAGAGAAGAGTGGTGGTACCCCTCCAAGTTTGTTGCTACTGCTGTCTCGATTCAGTGTTGAGATGAAGAACACACTTGTAAGCCAGCTGGTAAGCATGCCATTTGTGGGAAGTACCACAAGCCATGTTCCTTCTTTGACATGCATATCATGACTGATCTGAGTTTTTTCTTTTTGTTGTTGTTGTTGCAGCTTGGAATGGCTGATGAGCAGTTTGGAATTCCCGATGCCAAAAGTTTGACACCAGCATCACAGTTGATACAAGAAACCAGCGATGTTGCCCAGGTTCTTGACACTTTTGCTTCTCACTTGACATCAAGTTGAGGGCACTTGGACAGCCAGATTTTCTATAAGTAAACAACTTAGTTTAATTCTTCAGCAAACAGCACGAATAACGGGACACAAAAAAGAGGCACACAACACAGGCGCTGTCTGCCTCTTTTCTGTGTCCCGTGATTCGTGCTGTTTGCTAAAGAATGTGTTCACTATTTGGAGGTTAGTTTAATGGCAGGTGAACACTGCAATTCTTTTCTTTTAAAAGAAGCACTGTTATCTATATTTTGTTTTTAAATAACCTAAAAGCTCCCTTGCAAGGTTATTGCACTTTCGGAGGCTGCGGAGGGGGCAAAGTAAAATTAAGTTCATTTATACATACAGTAACTTAACGCTATGCGAGTCACATTTTTTTTATTGAGATTTAAATTCTTCAGAGTGACTTATTCCAAGGCAAAACAGGCAACTGATTTTTTAGCTGAGAATGAAGTGGTAATTCTTTTGTTATATCTGCAGTTTTATGCATGATCATGACCCGCCGCGGTGGCGTAGCGACTATAGTGTTGCGCTGCTAAGCATGAGGCCATAGGATCAAATCCCGGCCACAGCATCTGCATTTCGATGGGGGCAGAATACAAAACCGACCATGTTCCGTGCTTTAGGGGAATGTTAAAGATCCCCTGATGGTCAAAATTAATCCAGAGTCCTCCATTACATCATGCCTCATAACCAAATCTTAGTTTTGGCATGTAAAACCCCAGAATTAAACTAATTGATTGTTTAATACATAAATAAACTAGCATAATTGATTTTTTTACACATGTGATATTCACATAACTTATTTTTATGTTTTAAATAGGTTTGACGCAACTACGGCTCCTATTTCGAAACATACTAGTTCATTTTTCAAATTTATCATAAGTTGCGCCGAGCATGCGATCCCAGTGAGTCTTGGATGGCAGTATGGCATCCTCAAAATCATGTCCAAACCAACAACAAAGGGCCATAAAATGGGTAAATGAAGTGGATTGTTAGAGAATATGGTCCCAGGCCACATGGCCATAGCAAAAACGAGGCATGCCACGTGAACACCCACAAGCGAACTCAGTGGCGTGGACCACCAGAAAAACTAGGTGACTGAGAAACTTGCAGTCATCAATTGTTAGATTTCTAGAAGAGATTCAGTCAGCTTTCACAAGTCAATAAAAAAAACAAAAAAAACGCATGTGCGGCAGCATCAATGGTTTGCATGTGCCTGCCTATAAATAAAGTAATCGTAGGCGGGCATCTCGCATTAATGGCTTGAGCTATAGGAAATTAGATAGAAATCAGTTCTCCCGATGGCCGCAACTCAAAATCACATGTAGAGAATATCAATTATAAAGCGCACGAACACGGGCGTGAGCAAATGACAGTTAACTAGGCTTGACCGGAACGCTCCCAGAGTACTATGGTGGCAACCACCATAGAGCAAAGCGAAAAATTAGTTTTGGCGAAAGTTGAGGGGCGGAAGCACATCAACAATTTTTTCTAGAAGTCACGGAAGGTTGTGGCATCTGCAGAGGGATGCTTGGTGGCAGTTCATTCTGTAAAGGTGTGTTTTTTCATATGTTTGTTCTCTTCCACACATGTGTGGCTATGACCACTTAGGATTTGTTTCCACTACCATACAATTATGGCGATGATCCTCAAAAGGTTAAAAAAAAACACAAAAACAACACAGGCATGCATCGGCAGTTAGATAGGATCAGTGCAAGCAAAAATACATGGTAACACTGTCGAATACAGGCTCTAGTTATTTGCAGGTCAAGGAAAAAGAACAGACAGCTGATAGTCACAATTAAAACAGCTGCAGTTTCGTCAGACAATAAAAATGACATGTCCCTGTTCTCTGAAGATAGCCATACAATGAAGGGAGAAAAAAGAAAATATTTGCAGGGGCTGCACACATAGCTATGAAATTGATCAGGATCAGTTTCAGTGACTATGTATGTGTCTGATGGCAGGTTATTCCAATGTGGTTACGTGAAATGAAAAACCGAGCAGAATAGTGTGAGTGACACATGAAAAGCTTTATTTCGTGTGTGATCACATCGAGAAAATATTACTGATAGCTTTTTGAAAGTCGCCTTGATGAAGTGATGAGTAATAATAAAATTTATGAAATAGCACTAGGTATGACTGATTGCAGGTCCTCCAGTTTGATACACCCTTTAGTTCTGTTATGCATGAATAACATGTGTATTTGCAAAAGATTGATAAAGCAGCACGGTGTTGCAGGGCTTCAATGTTGTTATTAGGTGCTGACGGTACTATATCGCAGAAGGATATTAAATTTTAGGGTGAATTAGGGTTAGGCAAGCTAGCCTGCTCAGGCGAAAATGGGGTATGTTTTATGCTGTACTTCAGTAGACTGTGTGAGCAGTTAGCAGAAGCTGTTACCTGTTCAAAATAGTTTTTTTTATGTTCAATCAGATTTCAAGTGAGCATAGGAGTACCTGTAAGTAAACACTAGGGTACACAATCAGTTAAGCTTTTATTAATGGCATAAATAATCTGTTATGGACAAACGCACTTGGTGAATGACATAACATTAGTGACATTAGTGAACAACATAACATTCACAATGACATAGATTATGTCAAGCACCCTCTGGTCAGTATAGGCTGGACTGTGGTAGTTGGTTCTCAATGCTGCATGAAAGGTACCGGAAATTTCAGTGGGCCTTACAATTACTTTGCTATATCCCCTAATTTTTTATCTACCACTTTTGTTTTAGTGAGGTTTGACAGTATATATTGAAAAGACTAAAAGATTAAGTATGCTACCTGAAGGTAATCTTCATGTGATGTGACGATTAGGCAGTCTGAAATTAGCACAAATTTACTGTAGTCAATTTGAAAAAAGTGCTGGAGCCATGCAAGCATGCTTGTGCCAGTGTTTAGTTCCATGAGAAGCCTCTGGTGGGGAACACTCTAAATTACCTTGAATGTACACAAGGAAAACAGTGACACCTTGAAAGCTAAGGTGTAGCGATGTATATGCGAGTGTGAATAAATCTCAAGCAAAAATTTTTATAAATAATTTTTGGTTATTGTCGAAATTGCAATTTATTTATTATTTACACTGTAGTGAATACAGTAGCCGCTTTAATTATGTATTTTATTCTACTCTATTTTAATTCTGTCATTTTGCATTCCTTTTGTTTGTGAATTCTGCAAGAAGACCACTATCTGTTATTTTCCTATGTTCCTATAATTCTGAACAGGGATTCTAAAGATAAATGATTTTTTTTCCTTATGGGAGCAAACTAGCCTAGCTAGTTTCATGAGTGAATTAATTAACCTTTTATTGGACAAGGTAGCAGTTTGTCGTCGTTGGGAATATTGGAACTTAGGTATCAGTAGTAGGTGGGTCACTGTCAAGACTTGAGGGCAGTCATCTTGAAGGCACCTTCTTGGCAGAATTTTGGGCAAAAATACAAAGCACCATGGAAGCACCTCTGTTTATTTATCTTATTCAAATACCATAACCGGGCACAAAGCCATTATGGTGTTTGTTACTTCATTTGGTTGTGGTTGGATGTTCCCAGCGTATTTGGTAAAGTTTGGCTGGTTGTTAATCATGCATGATAAACAGATGAGCTAGCAGTGTGTGTGGAGTGGCATCATTGTGCTTGCTCTGGTGTACTCGTTAGTGCAATGGGCTGCTTCAAATCTGTGAAGACTTGGTTCTAGTTTTGTTTGTTAGTGCATGTCACATTGTGGGTATATTAAGAGGAACCAGAAGGGCACCTTGCCATTCCAGAAGTGGGAAAAAATTATGACCTGCCCATGTTAAAAACAAAGGCAAGCAGTTTGTGCCTCTTGTATGCATTTTACTCTGACTAGTACAGGGATTATTCCTTTAGGATAATTTAACAAATACTGTAAGAGTGCTTTTGTTATGGCTTCACCAAATTCTGAGCTCATTACCCTCCATGGAATGTAAATCCGCGGCTAGATAATCACCAAATTATATTTCCATTACTTGAAGGCATTCCTGCAGTGTTTTTTGTTAGCCATGAACAGCCTGTGTCAAAATATGCGAAATGTTGCACGAAGCTACTGAAAAAGATCACGTCATGTTTCAGTACCCACCAGGTCATTGCTGTTTCTCCTGCAGTGATAATGAGAACAAAGCTGCTCATACAGCACATGATGGAACCCATTGTGTTTAAAATTATTTTGTCTAAAATGGATGCAACAAGGCACTTGAGCAAGGTTGTTTGTGGTGTTACTTTGTTGCTGTGGCATTCATTTGATTTCACTCATCATCACTTGCACTCATTTGTCTTTGCTATGCAACTGCACCTGTTACCTGGTATTTCTCGATCTGAAGCAGTAATGCTTGAGACTGCTTCATGTATATGGGCATTGCCTTCATTAATACTTATTCATCCTTGATTGGAATGGAAGACAGCACTGATTTGCTGTGCCTGTGATTGCGAAGGGACCATTTAGCACCTCTTATGTGACTGCGATTCCTTTGAAAATCAAACTTGCTTTCTTCTACACTGCTCTTAGCTGGCTAAACAAATGTGCTTTCTCTGAGAGCAAGGTCTTGTGACATGGCCTCTTATCGTAGCTGCAGAAAGCTGCAAGAATGCTGATGCAATTTCTGAAGTCCAGACTGAGTGACCGCCTATAAGGCAGTGTTGAACATTCCAGTTGTACTATGTCTATAGAGAGCCTGAACTGTGCCCTATCTCATCTTTTTTATTTTTCTCTGCTTGCCGTTTCCCCAAGTGTAGTGTTAGCCAAGCACGCTTAGATTGGGTTAACTTTACTTCCTTTCTTTTATATCTCTTGTTTTGTAGACTGTGCTTCCTCTTGTCTCACATTATGAGCCCATTGTGTACTTGCCCTCCACTTGCTGCAGTGGTAGTTATGTGTCTAGTGTGAATTAATTGAATTTGTTGTGGTATGCACGCTAGTACAATAGGATTCCTACTCTAGTGGTGGCAGTGCTGCACAACACAGAGCCAAAAATGGCATTTAATCACAAAAGGCTGACCAGGTACAACAACTATGTTAATGAATATATGTAGCTGACCTTCATAATGATGATACTGCAAAATTGTTGTTGATAACCTGCCTCTGTGCACAGATAAATTTGAGTATTGGAATGCATATGTTTGCGAGTTTCTTGGCACCATGTTCCCAATCATATTTAATGAAGTCATAGGTGCTGTTTTAAGAACTAGTCCAGAATGCAGTGTATGCCAGTGTGAGTCACAGTTGTAATCCACATGATCAGGATTCCATGCTGATGCCAAAGATTTTTCCTGAAACTCATAGTGGCCACTCGAGATTTATTAACATTTTGACTGAATTAGTACTTTCAGTTGCTCTTTGTGTTGCTCTTGTTTCCATACTGTTTTTCTTCCCCTTGTCTTATGATTTGTAAATAGGTTTGAATATGTCACAGTACTTTTTAGCACTAGGCAAAATTTTACCTTTCTCACTATGTATTATAAGGCCTGTCAAGGGATGCATATTTGGAGCTTGTGGCATATTTGACCTAAAAGTAGTTGTGCAACGTTATAGCAACTCCGCTGGTCTTTGCAAGAAAGAGTGACTTGTGCCTTGAAACCTTAAAGTTGAGCTAACATGACAGCTTTAAAATTTTTTTTCTGTGTGCTTCCTGGTAGCAGAGAAAGAAAGTTAATGGTCATGTTTGTGATGTGAATATATAATTCAGTGCAATATTGTGACCAAATTCAAGTACTTTATGTACATATATTTTTTACACTGTTGTAGACCCTCATCGACCAGTTTGTTCGTGTTCAGGGACTACTTATTTCTCAAGTGAGTATGGTATTTCTTGTGCCTGACCTTACTGTTGGTACTTCCATGCAGGAAGTAGCCACACAAGCTCTTTTTCTCTCTGTGGAGTAGGTTCATGGCCTCCAACACGCTCCTTCATTTTTATTGCTGCATAGTTCCTCAATGCACATTTTAGACAAAAGGTGAGCTTTGCACATTGCTATTGCTCTGAAATTTCTGTTATGAATCACTGTGAGCCATGAACCACAATCTATTCTTTGTTTTAGGAAATATGGCAAGAAAAGTATGAAAACCTAGCAGAGTAGCTGTAGTAATGCATATATAACCATACTTTTATTGCTATATTTTCTAAGACAGTGTATGGTTTCTTGTTTATGACTTGCAATGACCCATTATGCAAATTTCAGAGCAATGGCAAAGCTTACTTTTTTGTTCAAAGTGAGCAATGAAAAACTGTAGCAATAAAAAGAAAGAGGCATGATAGTGGTCATGAAGCTACTCCACAGGCAAAGAAGGAGCATTGTTGTGGCTGGACTGTGATACATTCTTATGGGAGTCTGTGGATGGCAACAACATCAGGTTCAATGTGCACTTTTCTATCAGATTTTCATCAAAGTACAGGCGATCCTAGATGTACTGATTCAAAAGAGATTGATAAGTAGTAGTTAAGTACTGTAGCAATAATGTGATATATGAGCAGTATATGCTAATTTACTTTGCAGTTGTCATATTTTTTTGGCTTGAGAAAGTTTCTAAGATTGCAGCAGACGCAAGCCTCAAGGTAATTGCATACAGAAGCTGTAAATGAGAAGAGGACAATGTTTTGAGTGGTGGAACAATGTATAATATGTGCAAGCTCATCACGCAATCTGAAGAGCACACTGGCAGTCTGTTTATGGATGACTGCAGCTCTGTGTGTGATACCGTACAATCAAACCTCAATATAAGGAAGTTGCATCTGACATGAAAATACCTTCATTATATCTGATATCCATTGTAAGCCTATATTCATTACATGCTAATATCAGTGAGAAAAATTTTAGGTTTACTTTGTTATATCTCGTAATTCGTTATACCGAGATTCAACTGTAATTAGTTACCTGTACCCGTGTGTTACGACTAACTAGTAGGGGGCACAACACACCTGAGGAAAACTTTAGGTGTGTTCTGACCCGTCGGTGAGTCATGCACATTTGCATCTTTCTCTGCCTCTATAGAGATGTTCTACTGTGCCTCCTTTTGGAAGCAAGAAACATTTTTTCATCTGTGTTGATTTTTCACCAAGATCCCACTTCTGCACTAGAGGAAACGCCTGCACCTTCATGCCCCCTTAGGGTGAATAGCTGCCACGACCATTTGGTGACTCGCATTGCAGCGAACCTGTTAAAATTCACTTTTCAGTCATATCTACACGAGTGTGGATTATTTAATAACTGTTTAAAGGATGTTTGAAATTACAAATAGTGACTGTCTGAGGTAAGGACCAATACAAATAGCAAGGTATTCAATTTGCTATTTGAAAACTTTGAATATTTGCATATTCTCAATGCCTAGTGGTTGTTGTAAGAAAAGAAAGAGTGGGGGGGGGGGGGGGGCTGGCAGAACTGCCTCATTTCATCCTTAGGGAGTGTGCTAGCTGCACTGGTCAGCATAAAGCCAGCCTTCTCTTGAATAAAAATGTACTCTTTACACTGTCTCCAAGCATGTGCAGTTTAATTAATCAGTCAGAACCATTGCTTATAAAGTGGAGCTTTCTTTGCCCGTCATGGTTTCACATCCATCCATTTATTGGTTAGTCGGTAGGTTGGTCAATATCTCACCAGATGTATTTGCAGACGATGAGCAAAATGAGAACAAGGTGAAAGCAGGAGCCAACGTTTTGACAAGTGGACTTGTCTTCTTCGAGGGGCCTTGAAGAAGACATCTTGAAGACGACAGGTCCACTTGTCGAAATGTTGCCTCCTGCTTTCACCTTGTTCTCGTTTTGCTCATTGTCTTGAATATCCATCTCCCGCCTTCCCCTAGTTTCCCCAGATATATTTGCAGATATAATAAATATAAATGTTACATGTGCAAACTGACTATTTACGAACTGCATGTTTACCTCCAAAGTAGTACAGTAAAAGCTCGTTAATTCACAACTCATTAATTAGAACTTTTGGATAATTCGAAGTAGCCGCCGTGATCCGTCCAGCAATGTATTGAAAGCATTATCTGACACATCCTGCTAATTCACACTGAAATCCACCCCGTCACCGATAATTCGAACTCCGTGCCATCATGGATGTGGTGAGTGCTAGTGTGTGGGAGGATATTGGTGATGCTGCCATCACCTAGCCAGTTGTGTGGCTTTGCTTTTTCCATCTGCGGCCCTTTGTTTAGGACTGACTGGAGAGAGACGCATTTGCGCCTGGCCAGGCTTGGCCAGCACCTCTGTTGCAGGCAGCTTCTCTCCTATGAAGTTCCGTACAAAGCTCAAGGACGTTAAATTGTCGCCGTACGCCGTATCCTGTATCTGCGAGTGAAAGCTTGCGAGGGTGAGCCGGCGTACATGGCTCAATCTCGCGTGTGCAAGCGAGGAAGGCGGGCAGATGCACGCCCTCTCCTTTCGCGTGCGAGGTACATGGGTGAGGCAGAGGGAGGGACGTGGGGGGGGGGGGATCGTTTTTCTCTGGCGGCTGCTACTTACGACGCGGCTATGCGGGCGTCATATCTTGAAAGTGATCTGCGACGTGGCCAAAGTGTGCGCCCGCGTGGGCCTCAGCTTGAAAGCGACTTGTGATGTTTGCAGAGTGTGCATAGTGCCGGTAGCTTCGTATGCGATGTGCTTTCTATGTTTCGTTCGCGTTTAAGTGAGAGCTGTACGAAGTTCAATTCGCTCGCTGCTACAGCCGCGCTTCCTCACTCCAGCGTTTTTCAGCGAGTTTCCACAGTCATCAAGCGAGATGTGTTCATGTTTACCTGTGCGTGACACTGTGCTTGTTAGTAAGCTAATGTTTACAAGTTTATACGGCTGATAAAACTGCTATCCTTACTTTGTATAGCTATCTACTAATTTGCTATCGCAATTGATGCTTCGCTTTTCGGGTGAGAAACTGCGACATTATGTTTTTTTCTCCGAGCCAGTCAGCGCGACGAACGCGCAAATGGAGCAAGAACCATCTCGACGTCGGGCACGTCGGACCGCATTGGCTGTGTCCGGTTACGTTGGCTGCGCCAGTGCTTCGAAGTATAGACGTTGTTGTTCATGCCAACGTGATGTAGCGTGTGCTTATGCCACGTTGGACTATATACGTGCCTTAACCAAGTGATTTTTTTCTGACTTTCATTAGTTTGAATTTTGTAAAATTAGAATTTTTGTAGCATCCTCGTGCAATTCGAATTAACGAGCTTTTACTGTACCAGTTAGTGCACCTCTGTTGTGCATTATCAAACAATCTTTTGTTTGGCTGTGCAACCAGTCTTGCATTGCTCATTGTATCTCTTCATCTTACAGAACTTCTTTGCGCCAGTGCCTCCTTAATTAAGCGGTTCAAAAATGTGATAACTACTCGGCGCAATATCTGGTGTGTAAGGGCAGTGTAGCAGACAGCCAAAACTCTTCAAAACCTTCAATGGTTGCAACTGTTTCATAGGCAATATAAAGACAAGCAGTGTGTCATGCTCTGGCATCACAAGTTGATGTGCTTGATTCGTGTGACGAGCATCTTTCACAGATGTTGCACCTGTTGTGAATTTACTGTTAAGCATGAAATGCTTTTTGCTCCCGTTGTGGGCGACCTTCAAGTGACCTTTAGCCAAAAGCCAGAGCCGGGCAAGTTGCGAGAACAAGACTAGATACCCCATCCTTTGTACAGGACTGCATTGCATACCCTAGTTACTCCCAAACAAGTTGCGAGAAATATTGCTTCCAAGTTCTTCGTAATGTTTCCTAACAATATCACTCAAGCTGTAGCATCTAGTACGCTGAAGTTTTATTTGTCATTTCCAATAGCGACATTCAAAAGGCAGATACAAGACACCATACACTCCAATCTTGAGAAATGGAATTTGCTATGGACCTACTGTCCTCGCTGAGTTGCTGTGTGGCATGGCGCAATACGCGTCTGATGGGCTACACTGCCTTCATGGAGGAAGGAAAAAGTTAGGAGGGAGCATTACGTTACGTAGCCATTCTTGGCAAGCAAATGCTCCATGAAGCCAGCCCTTTGCTCAGTGGTGGCCCAACACGTGACCTCTTGTATCGAGATCACAGAGCAAGAATCGAGATTTGCTGAGACATTTGGTCGTGCCTCCTTCAGGCGCTTTTCTTTTACAGCGAAGCTGTTCAGGGCTAGTTCCCTCAGGTTTGTGTCCGTCTGTCCACACAAAACTCGAGCCTTCTCCTCCGTCCATGTCAGACGCTACCTGTGCTCGTGCCGTCGAGTACGCGCTGTGATTGACGTGGCCCTACTAGAATAAAACATCATTATGAGGGCCGATCCCAAAGATAGTGCAATGCTGGGCCGACCTGCGGTGGAGGTGAAACAGGCGTTAAGCACTCCCCATACATCTGCTGATCCCGAAGATAGTGCAATACCGGGCAGACCCGCGGTGAAGGTGATGCAGGCATTAAGCACTCCCCATGCGTGGGCCGATCCCAAAGATAGTGCAATGCTGAGCCGACCTGCGGCGGACTCGAAGCAGGCGTTAAGCACTCCCTGTACGTGAGCCGATTCTGAAGATAGTGCAATGCCGGGGCAACCTGCGGTGGAAGTGAAGCAGGCATTAAGCACTCCCCATATGTGCGCCAATCTCGAAGAGAGTGCAATGCTGGGCCGACCCGCGGCGGAGGTGCAGTTCACCATTTACGGGCCCAGATACGCAGCTTCGCTGGTCATGCTTCTTCATGGAGTGGAAGGGCACCGAATTTTTCTAGATGTTGTAAGAGTTGCGGTCAGGCATGTCAAAAGGGGTAGCTGGCCCATGCCGTCATCTGACTTATCCACGCTAAGGATGTTGTTGAAGGGAGGAACATGTTCTCATCAAGAACGAGGAGTACTGGCTTTATTTACAATATCTACGTGAAGAGTGGAAAATGTTAGGTCTCGTCAGTGTAGCATGACTGAATTGAATCACACCAGGAAGCTGAAAATGTCTGCTTAAGTCCCCTCTGTTTTCCCTAGATCCTTAGGCCAGGGAAATCTGCAGTCCCCCCCCTTCATCCAGTCGGAGCATCCACTGTTGTCGAAGGACCCGCATTGAGGGCGAAGGTTCATACAATCACTCCCGCACTTTTGTTCACTGAGCACACAGAAAGGAGGGGAGCTTTGTAGACAGGGATTGTCATGCTTGACTCAAACTGGTGTGTCTTGGTTCCTGGGATAACCCAGCAGTTAGATGGAGCGTCTGCGAAATGACCGTAGTGGTTACTGAAGTTCGTGAGGAAATGCCATAGAACACCCTTCCAGGAATTTCTTGCTCCCATCGTCTGTGACGGCAACAGTAAACCAAGAAACAACACTCGATCTGCCAAACGTGTCTCTCCTTATTGTTGCCACAGGTCTGTCTGAGAGTGACGCATTGTTAGCATCACGAAGTGATTCACCGCAGTGGTGCAGGAGAGGCTAGAAAGTCACTACTCTTGCTGACCAATCGTAACAGTGGGCAGTGCGCTCGCTCTCCCTGGCCTCTTTCCCTACGTGTCGTGCCTTCTTCAGCTGCTTTTATTCTTCTAGCTGGGCAGCGTCCATATGGACCAGTGCACAGTATGGTGTGGTGCGGTATGGCGTGGTGGGGTATGATGTTGTGAACATGCACTACACCCATTTTAAGATTGTGGCTAGCATCATCTCCAGCCAGTCTGCTTTGCTAGTCGCTATTTCATGCTTACATCTACTCTCGATTACGAGAGAGCCAGCAAGTTTTTCATTTGCACAATGCTGTGACAAGCATCCATTACCGCGCTTAACTTTCATTCTTCAGGGAATTTCTGTTAGTTTTACTCCTTCAAGGCTGTTTAGCATGTTGTGGCTGCAATAAAAAAAAAAAAGTGCACCCGCATTTGTCGCAATGCAATTTTTTATTTTTTGGAGAGCTCTTTTTACACGTCAATGGCATGAAAATTTGAAATTTGACAACAAACTTAAAGGGGGATGTGGGTCTTACACCAAAAATGTTTTAAATCTTTATTCTTCAAGGTATAGGGTTGAAAGCTTGTGCATATATGTAATCTTGTGTGCTTATTTCGAATATAAGGTCTGCTTTCGTTTATCTCCTTTGGTTCAAAGGGTATGCAAGCTTCCTTTAATCCACAAAGATTTGCAAAATATCTGTTCCTTAAATTTTGCTGAATAGGGGTATCAGTGGCTTTTGTATGATTTAAGGAATGCAATAAGACCAACCTTATTGCTCTGCCTTACATAGAACATGAGTTGCAATGTATTCAATGTAATTGCAATGTAATCCGGAGGTTGGAGCCCTTTTTCTCCGAGGTGAGCTTGGTCCAAAACACATGTACATTACCATGCATGAACAGGGAAAGGGGAAAGCACAATGAGCCTGTCTCCAGCGCAGACATGGCAGTTTGAGCTGTTGTCAGGTGATATGTAGGAATGTTCCCCTCTTGGCAGAGCCCCTCTTGGCAGAGCCCCTCTTGGCATAGCCCAACTGTTTGCCATGAATTGTCGCAGTTGGGCATGGCTCTGATGAGGTCATCGACTCTTTCACCATTGTCGCATCCTATGTGAGTGACTGATTTTGTGGGGTAAATGGCCAATCACAACAGCCCGTCCACCACCAGGAAGAGGGCTTGCAAGGGGGCAGCTCATTGATGCTCCTTGAAGAGGTCTTGGTAGCTCAGCAGGCTCAGCTCTGGCCCGAAGTCTCATGCTCGTCGGGAGGATGATGTCCAGGATCAATGGCCATCTTGGATGGAGGGTTCACTGCAGGTCATAGGCTAGAAACTGGCATTAGCGATCAAATCCACACAGTGCCCAAGCAGTGACAAGGCAAGCACACAAACCCTCTCCGAGATATGCCAGGCAATCATAACCTCTCCCAAAACTAATCCCGAAATTAAAACCAGCAAGTACCAGAAAGGCAGCCATAGAGGAGCACTGCCCAAACGACCCTAAACAAAGTTGAAATGGTAGCGTGCTTATCGTTCTGATATATTTTGTTTCAATCAAGTCTCAAAGAAGGCGCAACTCGCACAGCTGTGAGGCAGACGACCAACAAATGGAGATTGTTAAAACATTAACAACAAAAAATCACATAAGGTTTCTTATTGAGGCATAAGAAACTTATCAAATTACACAGTGCAGGAAAATGACAAAAAAATAAATGAATAAACCAAGGGTCTGAATCAGAGCCAATAAACTGAAACGCCTCAGCTGAGGACATCCCTGTTTTGTTAATTCCCTGCCCCGTTGTCTAGTGAAACTCGAAAATATGCTCGACTGAGCCACACTGTCACAGCAGCTGACCAACTAGAAGACATAATTTACAGCTGTTGCAATGGGCAAATATTTGAAACATTTGCCAGCCAAGCAGCGGGAACACTTATGAGTAGGCTACTTTAAGCACTGCACCCTTTCTCTTTCATTATTCCAAAGGCATGCCCACATGCAGTGAGCTTTCGACTACCCCTATCACAGGCTGCTCTTAGACAATTTTGTCCCTGCTTCTCGAAATAGCTCCAAGACTGCTGTCAATCGTGTCCACAGTACGGATAGGCCAAAATTTGTGCAAATATTACAGATCCTCTCCCGGTAACTTTTCCTGCATCTTAAAACTCTGCCTTTCCAAACTAATATTCCTCCTGCAGGGTGCATGATTCACAAGCCACCAAAGAAAAAGAAAACAAAGGCGCATTTTTGAACCACGGAACTCATGACTGCGATCAAAAAGGGTCAAAGGGTTACTTGCTGCATACTGAGTTGCTTGCTCAGTCAATGCTACCAGCCAGTACCACTGCCTCTAAAGCGAAATGTACTGGGCTCTGCTGACAGCTTCAAATCTAACTTAAACTAATTCATAGAGTGGCATTGAAATTCGAACCTACAAAACAAAAACCTACATTCTATCTGCATGTGATAACCTTGAAAATAATTGCTTCTCCAAACGTGCTTCAGCAAATCAAAATTCAGCGATGGTAACTGATAAATGCACCTACTTTATAAGCATTGAATTACCCAACAATGGTCCATCTTTGTAAATGTCCAATCTCAATGCTTATATGCAAAAATTGGTGCGACCACGAGCCACCACTGTCACAAAACCTGCTTTGCACTTTTAGTCGCATAACTGACCCGTACACAAAACAATACAACAAAACTCTGAGCCCAACACGAAACCTTTAAAATTAAAAGTAATATGTTCTTAATAACTAAAAAAGAAAAAAATGCAGAGCATTCTATTTACAAACAAAAAACTTATGGAGGCTCCTAATTCGACAATTACTCTTAATGCGTACTCGCACTCAATTCGGTCACATTCTGAAAACCTTTGGGCCTTGCCGAGGGCAACAAAGTAAAGGCTACTCAACTATAGACCACATTCACACTATCAGTCAGGTGATAGAGAAATGTGCGGAATATAACCCACCCTTATATATAGCTTTCATTGATTACGAGAAAGCGTTTGATTCATTCGAAACCTCAACTGTCATGGAGGCATTACGGAATCAGGGTGTAGATGAGCCATATGTGAAAATACTGAAAGATATCTATAGCGGTTCCACAGCCACCGTAGTCCTCCATAAAGAAAGCAACTAAATCCCAATAAAGAAAGGCGTCAGGCAGGGAGATACGGTCTCTCCAATGCTATTCACAGCGTGTTTACAGTAGGTATTCAGAGACCTGGATTGGGAAGAATTGGGGATAAGAGTTAATGGGGAATGCCTTAGTAACTTGCAATTCGCTGATGATATTGCCTTGCTTAGTAACTCGGGGAACCAGCTGCAATGCATGCTCACTTACCTGGAGAGGCAAAGCAGAAGGGTGGGTCTAAAAATTAATCTGCAGAAAAGTAAAGTAATGTTTAACAGTCTCGGAAGAGAACAGCAGTTTACGATAGGTAGCGAGGCACTGGAAGTAGTAAGGGAATACATCTACATGGGACAGGTAGTGACCGCGGATCTGGATCATGAGACTGAAATAGTCAGAAGAATAGGAATGAGCTGGGGTGCGTTTGATAGGCATTCTCAGATCATGAACAGCAGGTTGCCATTATCCCTCAAGCGAAAAGTGTATAACAGCTGTGTCTTACCAGTACTCACGTACGGGGTTGAAACCTGGAGGCTTACGAAAAGGGTTTTACTTAAATTGAGGACAACGCAACGAGCTATGGAAAGAAGAATGTTAGGTGTGACGTTAAGGGATAAGAAAAGAGCAGATTGGGTGAAGGAACAAACGCGAGTTAATGACATCTTAGTTGAAATCAAGAAAAAGAAATGGGGATGGGCAGGACATGTAATGAGGAGGGAAGATAACCAATGGTCATTAAGGGTTATGAACTGGATTCCAAGGGAAGGGAAGCATAGCAGGGGGCAGCAGAGAGTTAGGTGGGCGTATGAGATTAAGAAGTTTGCAGGGGCAACATGGCCACGATTAGTACGTGACCGGGGTAGTTGAAGAAGTATGGGAGAGGCCTTTGCCCTGCAGTGGGCGTAACCAGGCTGCTGCTGCTGCTGCTGCTGCTGCTGCTGCTGCTGCTGCTGCTGCTGCTGCTGCTGCTGCTGCTGCTGCTGCTGCTGCTGCTGCTGCTGCTGCTGATGATGATCATGGCGGCAACAAAGGGTGCCAGACATACACTTCCCTCTGCAGTCACCTGCTACTTTGTGTCCCATGGCTTGTTTTCTCGTCCCTGAAGGGGAGGCTTTAAACGCGGGAGGAATAGTCATTCTCCCTTTGTCCTCAAATACTGGAATGGCGCAACAATGCCTGTTTAGCCAGATTGTATTTCTTGCAGTCGTTATTAGAAAGATGAGCTAAGCAACTGGACACGTTACCGGTAGACGTCCAACAAACTAAGAGGCCAAAAGTCATGGTCAAGCGCTATCCCTGTGCACACCTGCTCGAAAAAAGGCTAGAAAAAATTCAATCTTTTCACTGTCTCTAAAATTGCGCAGGCTCAACTGGGCCCATTGAACTATGAGCTGCTAGATTTTTCTTCGAATTTCTTCCATGCGAATTTCGTGCTCTTCCTCTTCGCACTTTCTCTGATCATCTTGCCTTTCACATTTATCCTGCTCTCGCTTTCTCTATTCCTGAATACTACCTATTGGTTGGACGTGGACACGTGAGTTTCACCACGCGGTTTGATGCTGCATGCCTAGGCTGTGAAATAAAATATTTTCATGCCTCTAATGGTTTCTGAACATTTGCTTGCGATTGTACATTTCATTCCTTACTTTTCACACCGAATTGCAATGTAGACTAACATGTTGGCACTTTGCGCGGTGGCAATTTCACATCTGGATGGGTGTTCATGCAGATGCTGCGGAAAAGTGTGGAAGCAAGGGACTGGATGAATGCTCTTGAACCTCGTAATGTGCGAGCTGTGATGAAGCGTGTAGTGGAAGACGTGACAGCTGTGGACGTACGTGTGGGCCAACTGTACGAGGAAGGTGCTCGCCACGAGCGGAGCAGTGATTCAAGCCGTCGTACCTACCCCTACAGTGCCTCAGGTCGGGCCCACTGGAGTGCCCGGTGGCCATCAAGTGTTGATCATAGCTTGTTGAGCAATATTCAAAAGCTCTTTTCGGAAAAGATAGACATCTTCACCACAGTGGAGTTCTCTCGTGTATCTGTCATGACAGGCATCATCAAGATTGGTCTCAAGGTACGGTTTAGAGATCAAATTCCTTTATGAGATTTTGAAGCTTATTGACTATCCTCGCATCTTGTTTTGTGCTTTAGCAACATCCTTTGCTGAGTGTGGGAACTTTACTCATATCTTGTCCCATTTTTGTTGTGTTGCTGCATTTTCCCCAGATTCAGTAGGGTGGCAATGTGAGACTCAAGTTGCTGTAGTAGTTGTGTATTGCTTCACATTGCAACTGGAGGGAAACGTAAGATGTTTAACCCTTTGACTATGTCTATGAGAACCAATGTCTATGTAGCATCAAGTGTTTGCTGAGCCAACAACAGGAAAAAAAGATAATAAAAATTTAAAAATCGGTCGGCAATGTCTGTCCATCTGGACTATGACAGATGAGGGAATTTATGAACTGTAGATGTGCTCAAAGTTGGGCGAGTTAGTAGTTATGTATTGTTATACTGCAGCGCTTGTGTGTTACCTTTGCCTTCTATCCTCGTTTGTTGTGTGTGTGCTGCAGTATCCTAATGAATTTGTGAACTGTTCACAAATACTGAAATGGGAAAAAACAGCGACAAAAGAAACAGCTTCTATTTAGCATAAAATGTCCACTGAACCAACACATGAAAAAAAGCCGTCAGAGGCCGTGTAGCAGTCGGAAAAGGGGAAAAAAAAAAAAGAAAGCTTCGCAGTCAAAAGGTTAAAGAAGAGTAAAGTGGACAAAGTTTCCAAAAGTTCTTAGCTGTCATTTCCTCCTTTTTTTCATTTTTTATTCCTCGTATGTATAAAACTATCTAACAACCTTGAATAGACAAACGAAAGCATTTATGTTTTAGATATGTTATGTTGGCTTCTTGCGGTGGTGTCGGTACTGGTTGAGAAGGAGAGAAACAGCATTGCTAAATTATTAGGATTGCAAATGAACAATAAATAAAATTCCTGGGTTTTACGTGCCATTATCGCAATCTGATTATGAGGCCCACCATAGTGGGAGTCTGGAATAATTTTGACTGCCTTTGGCTCTGTAACGGGCACCTAAATCTGAGAACACCAGCGTGTTTGCATTTTTCCCCCATCAATATGCTGCCTCTGTGACGGATCGAACCCATGACCTCGAGCCCAACAGTACAATGTCATAGCATTAAGCTACCGTGGCAGATGATTGCAGACTGCGAATTGGGCAAGTTCCTAATGATTCATCTTCAACACCACAACTTATGACAGGGAGAACACTTCAAATTCAAATCAAATTTATTGAGCATCACACGGAAGTTGAGGTGCGCAGACAAAAAGCTTATACAAAGCCTTGACTAGGGGCCTGCGCCCCCTACAGAAAACTTGGACATTGTGGACAGCATATATATGAAGTAGAAAAAAAGAAAAGAAAGAAGGTCTATACATACAGCTCACAAATAGAAGTTTATGCAATAGTCAGCGACAACAAAATGCAGTAAAAACAAAAGTTAGTGCACATGACATGTGCACCAATCAAATGTATACAAATGGATGCAGATGGAAAAAGTAAACAGTAATGATAGCTAGTAAGAACCGGTGTTAAAAAGAAGAAAGCATTACAAATACAAAAAGTTATATACTTAGTAAGTTATGAATGTACAAAAGGTATAAATGACACATGACAAAATATATAGCACCAAGCAGAACCAATATTTTCTTTATTAAATATAGGTTTCTTTTACTCTTGGAACATGTGCTGTGTTCTTTTGCTTGACTCTGTCATAAGTGGTGCTGTTGAAAATGGAGCATTGCTAACTTCTGAGCAGACACACAGGGCACAGTGTGTCTGCTCTTGTTTGTCCTGTTCGATGCCCTGTTACACCTTACTTAAATCAGCAGTGACATCTATTATCTGTTGACAAAACTTATTGACAGATTGATTGCAAAACTTACCATCATTTTTGCCCATTATTGTCATTGCCAGCATATTTCTGACTGTTGAAGCCGCGTTTGTGCAGTGCAAGTTGTGAGCACAATTTCTTTTTTATTAGCGGAAATTTCGTTGACATTACTGTTGTAGCAGAACAAAAGCACGTATTATTTGCAAAATAAGTCACCACTTCAATTTCTGTTTAACAAGTCAAAAACTTGTTTCTTGATCAGATAATTTAATTCTTTATTTATAGCAGCTTGAAATTATAATCCTTCCCATCTTGTTAAGGGACACTGAAGTGAATTTCAGTTTTGGATATATGTTATAGACATCACCAATGCACCTATTTGCCAGGATACTAAGCTCTAGTTGACTTATAAAATACACGAAGAGAGGAAATGGATGGCAACTTCAGTGGTGCTGTTGTGAGCTTTGAGTCAAGTAAAACGACACATATGTGTTTGGTTGATGCCATTATATTGCTACATGCATTTTGCTTGTTTCTTTTGGACAATGCCTGTGAGTGCTTGGAACTAGGAAAGAACGGCACCAACTAAGACCATCACGAGCGGGAAAACGACACAGGACAAGCACTATCTAGACCAAATGAATGTTGTTCTGAACTTAACGGTGCCTCAACGAAGAAGACGACGAATTGCTCCTGGGTCTCGAGCTGTTGGCTGAACTGGCCAGTGTTGCAGTTGTTTTGTGAACATACATTGTAAATAGCCTTCAGTGTTTAATCCCTCGTTAGTGTAACGTTTTGGTGGACGTTGGTGTTTCTCGTCTTCGCTACGGAGCTTCGCAGCGGCTGCACTGTCAGGCTTACCGCCATGGCTCCCGATGATGGCACCTTGTTTGCATTTACACCTGTGAATCCAACAACAACATATGTCACGGTTATCAATCCCTGCGGTTCTGGAATATTCTCTGGCCAAGATAATGTTGACCGTTCATGACTGGCTCAGCATGTATGAGCATGTTATCCAGAACACCGCTGGTACGCTACCATAATGCTAGCAAATGTGATGTTCTACATGCGTGATACACTACATGTCTGGTTCCGGACACACGAGCAGAAGCTGTATAGCTGGGATGCCTTCAAGGAGAAGCTCCATGATTTCTTTGGAAACCCGACTGGTCGTCAGCTGGCTGCAAGAAAAGAGCTTGCGATCAGAGTGCAGTCTTCCACTGAATCATATGTCTTGTACATACAAGACTTGCTCGCCCTTTGTTGGAAAGTTGACAATAAAATTGCCAAGGTTGACAAAGTAGGCCATGTCTTCAAAGGAATCGCAGATGACGCGTTCAACTTATCGACCCACAACAATGTTTACACCATCTATGTCATTTTCAAGGAATGCCACCGCTTCGAGCTGGCTAAAAGCTGCCACGTCATTCCAGAGTTCTCCTGCCTTCCTAACACGGCTGTGACATAATCCTGTGTCAGCCTTACCACTTGCACCCCTTCAATGAGAATGTGATGCATAGCGTTCGCCGCGAGCTTGAGGCTGCAAGTCCAATCCCATTCCATCCACGCCTGCTTGACTGGACCACTGACCAATCAGCACCGTTGATCTCTCTCATTCAGGCAGTTGTGCAGCAAGAATTTGCCAACCTTGGTTTTCCTGCTGCCTGCTTTGTCTCCCGACCCGACGCCAGACTGGTGCCAACAGTTGTCCCTTGCAGTGACCTGTATTCTCCCAGATTCCACAATCCTCCTGAATTGAGAACTCCAAACAACAAGCCAATCTGCCTCCGTTGCCCCTGAATTGGCCATGTAGCTTGCCACTGCCGCACCTCACCTCCTAGATGTCCACGTATTGGAGCTACTTTTCCCCCTCTTCTCACCCATATGCCTATCTTCACTGCTACTTGCCTTGCCATGTATCTCCTACCTCTGACGTTCCTGTTAATGGCACTCATCCCGCTCGCTTGCCGTCACCTCAGTGCCATCGATCCCCGTTGCCCCAGCCACGCTGCTATTCGTCCTCGACCAATTATATACCCTCTTGGATGGAAAACTAAACCATGCAGCTCCTGGGGGTAGCGCTGTATTATTTTCATCGTGCCGTAATCCTCAATTGACACTCCCAACAAACCAGAACTTGATGTTCACGTTAATGGTGTCCCTTTGATGGTGTTAATTGATACTGGAATACAGGTGTTCATAATAAGTGCTAACCTCCGTCATCGACTAAATAAGGTTCTCATGCCTGCTACTACACAAGCTGTACGTGTCACCGACGGCAGCACTGTAGCCGTCACTGGAATGTGTACTGCCCATATAAGCATCGCCGGCCGCTACATTCCACTTCTTTTTACAGTGCTGATCAATTGTCCCCATGACCTTATCCTTCGACTAGAATTCCTTATGGCGCATTCTGCTCTGATCGACTGTTCTGCCGGTCCCTTTGCCTCGAACTTCCTCTTCACCTGCATATTCGTGCCGAACTCCTGGACAACTTTAGTGCGACCGCCTTCGTCCGTCTGTTGCCTAAAGCCATGACTTTCATAGATTTGCTATCATCTTTCCCTGTGCCCGATGGTGATTCATCACACCTGTTCCTGATGTCCTTTTGATGCACAATGTCACTGTGCCCCACTCCGTTGTAACCATCACTGATAACCAGACATGCCTCCCCGTCGTCGATTTCGACCTGACAAAGCAAGTTCTACCCCAAGGCTTATTGGTTACCACCCTGCATGCTATAGCAGATGAGCACGTCACAACTTTTTCAGTAGACGTCTGCTCCGGTTCTTCACCATGTCCACAGGATGCAATTTGCCTTGACCCAATATTTAGTCCCATGATTGCTGCGGACCTATTGCCTGAACAAGCAGCAGTCTACGCCACCTTTTGGTTTCCTACTGCGGCATCTTTGACCTCAACAATCGATAACTGGGTAACTTCACTTGTTAAGCATGACATAAATACTGGTGACGCTAGTCCCATTCATCGCCGCCCATATCGAGTTTCTGCATCAGAGCATAAGGTTATTCAAGATGAAGTGAACAAGATGCTTGCCAAAGGCATTGTTGAACCCTGGTCGAGCCTTTGGTAGTCGCCCATTCTGCTTGTTAAAAAAAAAAAAGACGGCACATGGCATTTTTGCATAGAATATCATCACCTAAACCGAATTACCGAAAAGGACGTCTGCCCCTTGCCTTGCATTGACGGTGCCCTCAATTGTCTCCACAGTGCCAACAACTTTTCCTCAATAGACCTTTGGTCTGGTTATTGGCAAATTTCTGTTGATGGAAAGGACCAAGAGAAGACTGCATTCATCACCTCTGATAGTCTATATCAATTCAAAGTTATGCCATTCAGTCTATGCAACGCCCCAGCAACGCCCCAGCAACGTTTGAATGTATAATGTACTCTTTGCTTCAAGGGTCAACACGCCTCTGCTATGTAGACGACATTCTCATATTTTCCCCTGCATTTTAGACACACCTTGAGTGCTTATCAGCTATTCTTTTAGTATTCTCGAAGGCTGGGCTCCAACTGAATTCACCGAAGTGTCACTTCGGTCGCTGGCAGATTACAGTGCTGGGTCACCTCATTGACACTTCCGGTATTCGACCAGACCCGGAGAAAATTCGTGCTGTCACATCTTTTCCTGTACTTAGGTCTCTCAATGACGTCTGAAGTTTTGTAGGACTATGTTCCTACTTCCGACAGTTCGTGAAAAATTTTGCAGCGATTGCCCAACCACTTACTGACCTTCTGATGAAGGATGTGCCGTTTACGTGGGGTCCGCTCAAGCTGCCGCTTTTTCCCACGTCACCACCGTTCTCACCACGGCACTTATACTGGGCCACTTTGACCCGTCCTCTTCTGCAGAGGTCTGTACTGCTGCCAGTGGTCACGGGATTGGAGCCATCTTAACCCAACACCAATGGGGACAAGACCGTGCTATTGTCTATGCTAGCCGCCTCCTCACAGCAGCGGATTGCAACTGTTCGATTACAGAGCGTGAATGCCTGGCCCTCGTCTGGGCGGTTTCCAAATTCCGCCCATGCTTTTGTGACACGCACTTCTCTGTAATCATGGACAACACTCTGCTGTCTTTCGTCACTCAAGGGTCCTACCAGCCGGCTTGGTGGCTGGGCTCTGCAGCTACAAGAATATTCTTATGCAGACACAGACTGTTTATCACATTATCCAGTGGATGAACCATCCGCCGTCCCTGCACCAATGCTGACTTGCGTTTTCTTTGTTTCTCAACCGCTCCACGTCGCCGACGCGCAACGCCATGATGCCACCTTTCACATTGTCACGGCTTGTCACCCGTTCGCTGTCGGCGCGAAGTCGTCGACGGAGTATACAAGCCGGTTGGTCGTTCTGTACTTAAGCGAACACAGTGAAGGAGTCGGGAGAAAGACAGAAAAAAAAAAAAATTTATCGACTGACAATGACACAAAGATTAAAAAAAACACAAAAAACACAAGAACACTAACACACATGCATTTAATCGAGATCAATGATGAATACAAAAGAAATACAATGAACAATAACAGTAAATATAGAGATTAACACTACACAAAACCCACTGGTGGTGAACTAAACAGAGTTCAAAAGAAAACAAATGATGGCATATGCATGGCTGGGCAGCAGCAGCAAGTCCATAAAGCGTGGAGTCGACGGCAGAGCTTTCCCGAAGAACGTTGGTGAGCCGATCTCGTTGCGGTGGATGCGATTGTTGAGCTGGGTTTCCCGGGAGTCTAGGTCTGATGTCTTCCCTCGAGCAGGTTGAGCTAACTTGAGGGGAACTATCTTGAGCTTCGTTGCAGACATTGGTTTGTCGTCTCTTACGTCAACTAGTAACTCGCAGTTCAGACGCGGCTAGGCGGCCCAGGTGATACTTAACGCTCTAGCTCGTTGACGCTATTCAGCAGGTTGTAGGCTCGGCTTCTAGACTGCTTAGCTCGGTCTAAAACCTGCGTTTAAATAACTTCTCCTTTCCCTAGTTCCCTGTGTTGGGCAACGGCAGATATTGGTGACGATCCAATCAAGTTCACCCAATTGGATCCTGGCTCCTCCCAAGGTGTTGGCCGCGCCCCTTTTAATTAGGGGCGAGGGAACGGGTGATTCCCCCCTGCATTTAGAGGTTGCGCATTCGTATTGCATCACACGCACACCCTTGAGTCCATGGCGGGCCTCTATTGTTCATTCACAAACACAGGAGAAACGACGGCGGCCAGCCACATGGCGCTGTTGGCACACATACACTGTCAACAATTTGTGGACACAGGATTGCACAGAGGCACCACATACACTGTCAGCACTTCGTGGACACAGGATTGCACAGACACACCACATATTTCAGAGTATTCGCACCCCCACCTTCTTAGTAAGCTTCTCAATCATGTGCAGGGTAGAGAATACGCAGGGGTTTCTACAAAAAGCTGTCGGGGCGTCACGGTCGCACCGACGACGAAAAGACAATAATCTCTAAACCTGCCTTCGACTTCTTTCGGCTGCTTGCCCGTGTGGCTGGCAATACTCATCTTACTCGCCGGTCTTTATTTCCACGACCTTTTGGCGGCCGTTGATCAGTGCTTCATCGAATCGACTAATGCCACACCGTGACACACGTCATCATTGATCACTTGGAAGCTTCGCCTTACGATTTATCCCTTCATTTGTTTGTCTTACGGGATGGTGTATTATACTACCACAACGTTCGCTTTGACGGTCCTGCCCTACTTCTCCTTATTCCTAAATATCTCTGGTCAGCTGTTCTTCATGAACTTCTCAACTTACCAACCGCTGGTCACCTTGGCGTCTCCCACACTTTTGACCGAATTTGCCTGCGCTTCTTTTGACCATCCCTTGCCCGCTCCGTCTGGAAATAAATTGCGGCGTGTAAGAAATGCCAGTGCTGAAAAACACCATAGACGCTTCCTGCCTGGTGCCTTCATCTGCTCGACATTCCATCAGAGCTGTTCTTTTGCGTTGGTTAGGACTTACTTGGCCCTTTCCCTCTATCAACATCTGGCGACAAGTGGGTCGCTGTGGCGACAGATCATGCCATGCGCTATGCAATCACCAGAGCACTCCCAACAAGCTGCGCCACAGATGTCGCCAATTTTTTTTACACGATGTGTTTTTACAACATGGAGCTCCACACCAACTGCCCACTGACCATGGCTGGTCATTCCTTTCAAAAGACATCGCTGACATCCTGCAGCCCTGCTTCACCAGGTACAAGCTGACTATGTCTTATCATCTACAAACTAATGGTCTCATGGAGCATCTTAAACCCTGACAGATATGCTTGTAAAGTATGTCTCGTCCAACTGTACTGATTGGGACCTTGCTCTACCTTTTGTCACATTTGCACATAATTTCTCGTGCCATGACACTGCCGGTCATTCCACATTCTTTCATTTGTTCAGCTGAGAACCAACATTGCCACTGGACACATCCCTTCCATCTTCCGCAGCAGAGGACAGCGAAGACACACTTGACGCCATCACCAGGGCAGCGCAAGCACGTAAAATTGCCCACACTCGCCTCCTGACCTCCCAAGAGAACCAACGGTGTTTGTATGATCGCCAACACAGAGATGGGCACTTTTCACTTAGATCTATGGTATTGTTGTCGTCCCCAACCCGTCACGTTGGGCTGTCAGAAAAACTCCTGTCTTGGTACACAGGCCCATACCGAGTGCTGCGTGCTGTATTTCCACTGATATAGGAAATGGCCCCAGTCAATACCAGTGCCTCACCTGCCCCGCATTCCACTGACGTACATGTCGCACGCCTGAAACCGTATTTCTCTCTTGTTAACACCAATATGTATAGATGCACTGGGACAGTGCTTCTGCTGCATGCATATTGCTTGTTTCATTTGAAAAATGCGCGTGGGCGCCTCGACGAAGAAGACCAACTGCTCCTGGGTCTCAAGGTGTCGTGTTGTAAATAGCCTTCAGTGTTTAATCCCTTGCTCGCATAACAATATTTTTAATGACAATGCTGAAATTCAGTGCAGTTGTGCTTAATTTCATTTTCACAAGGAGTGTACTTATACCTTGTTTGTATGTCTGTGGTTTCATAGAGAAAATACAAAGCCAAACAAACTGTGGCACCAATCTTCACAAGTAGCACACTTATTAAAGGAACCCTGAAATGATTTTGACAATTTTGTCTAAATGTGCTGATTTGTTAGGGTAGGTCTTTCTGATCATTAATTGATGCATCTAAGTGCTCCGAGTAAAGCCTGTAATTTATTATGAGGTTTTAAAAACGTACATCACTACCGATCACAGCACTTCACGCGGCTGAATTTTCAGCCACCCCTGGCCATTTGATGCAAGTTGCCCTAATGACGCCAGTAGGGTGAGCTATCCGATTGGCTGCCCACGGTGCATCGATAATTTTTCTAACTTTATGGTGAACAAATGTTGTTTGTAATGCTAGGAATGTTAGTTAATTTGTTTCTATAAAAAGAAAGTACCAGAGAGAGAATGCATAAGGACAATTTCTCACTACACTTAAGCACTTCTGGCACACAGCAAGTGTTGTCTGCTTCTGTTACAACGTGATCCATGTTGACGAGAGCTCCACGGTCAGTGTTGATCTTGATCTTTATTTTCAGAAGGACTATGGTTCGCCCTTGTTACATTGTGGGCCGCAAACGTAGCGACTCAAACGTAGCGACTGGCAATATGTCAAGCTGCGACATCGCGTCCCTTTGCAAGGCAGCAGACGAGCGGAGTGGCTGCAGTGCATCGGACTGTCGCTATTCGATTGACGCCAGGATTTGCACATTTGCGGCTGTCAATTTACGCCAGAGGATTACTACCACACTAGCGTTTTGCATGTCCCGCATTCGGGTAAATGCAAGCGTAAGCGGTCTGGGCCTGGACGCTTGACCGTGCCATTTTACAGGATGAACAGAGGCGCAATCATGAATGGTCTGCACGGTGCAACCAGCTGGTGGCAAGAGCTCAACCAAACACAGTAGCTGTAACGAAGTCTATTCTACTTTGCTGCTGGTGTAAATTTTCATCAGGAGTGTAATCGTGAACACATTCATTTTGTAAATGTTTAAAATGCTTTACACTTAGTTAGCGCAGTATTAGCTCTTCGTTTGACTGGTTAAGCTCAGCGCCACCACATGGCTGGACCATGCAGACCGATTAGGCCGCTCATGAGCTCACGTAAATCTATGCGAAAGCTCCTTCATCAGCTTGACTTTATGCCTCCACCCATCTGTCGAAACGCCCATCTTGCCCGTGGTTACATGAATACCAGACATGCGCGGCGCTGTGACAGAATGCTTGCAACGCTTCGCTGCTTGCTTCTTCAATAGCTCATGCTTGGGGTCAACCGCCAAACGACTAGCAGATAAGTTGGACAGGCTTCGCGTGCTACCGGAAGTATACAACACGAAGTGCCATCATGACGCAGAGCCAGTGAATGTGGAGCTTAGCCACGATCACTCGGCGAATGAGTTGAGGAGAAAATACATGGCTGTGGAGGAGGGTAACTTGTAATTGTCCGTAGCTCTCTTAATATGAGACACTTCACACAAATTGTGGTATGAATGATTAACTGTAGCTGTACCCTACATGTCTATAAAATTTGTCTGATCTGTTTTTGGGACCCTTTATTAGCTTTATGCACAACTTTGCTTCAGCTCCTTTCAGTTCGGTCTTCTGTAGAGTACATTTCAGAGCCTGGATGGCACCTGAACTTAGTTCTGGGGAATGAGTTCAGAAACCACGTAATGAGCCTTGGCATGCAGGGATGCGGAGAGGAACCTGCATTCATACACACTAGAATAAAATAATTTGTGTGCTGGCACCTTGCTTAGGTTGCATAAATGTCACTCCATTTAAGATGCTGGCCTCCTGCGTGGACTCGGGAGAGACCTTGTTAAAAAAAAATGCCCCATGATGAGTGCTTCACCTGCAGGCATCTCCTATTTTGTGTGTTGCTCGCTAGCTGAAACAACATAATAAAACCCAGACAATCTGCAGGCACTGTACGATTCTGCTGACACACTGTAATAAATATTAGCAACACTTCAATAACTATAGCTTCATTTTAAACTGTTATCAATAGAATGAGAAGTACAAAGGTGGAATTTTCAACCCTAATCCTTTAACAAACCTGTGCTTAAATGTGCATTAGACCCATGAAATGTGGTGTAAGGAGTCTGCGATCAAATTTTTGGAAGCGAATGCACAAGGCATAACATCACTTAAATGTAATATATATATATATATATATATATATATATATATATATATATATATATATATATATATATATATATATATGAGGTAGAATGTGCTACAGTGATTGTTACCTTGCTTTGCATTGTCAAGCACCTAGTTGTTACATTTTAACACTTTTATACTTCATTGATTTTCTCTCTTCTGTGCAGACATTTCTGGAGTGCGTGCGCTTGAAGACTTTTAGTCGATATGGGTTGCAACAAGTTCAAGTGGACACGCACTACCTCCAACTCTACTTGTGGCGGTTTGTCAGTGATGAAAAGTAAGCCTGATGTTTTGTACATGTTGTAGTTCAGTTGTACACTGTTATAATGAAGTCACGTCCGACACAGAAATACCTTTATCATATTCGATATTCGTTGTAACCATAAATTTATTACATGTTGATATTGGCGAGAAACATTTAAGATTCACTTATATCCGTGTTCATTATATTGAGGTTTGACTGCCTAGAACTGAAGGAAGGATCCGTGAAGAAATGTTTTTACTTGCTGTTTAAAAAAAATAAAGCAGTAGCTCATATGTAATGGTTATTAGTAAAGTGGTAGTAAAGTGGTGAAGTGACTTAGCGAACTGTGTTTCTCTTCAGCCTGGTGCATGTGCTGCTGGATGAACTGATGGGCAGTGCGATACATCGTTGCTTTGACCCAATGCTGATGGAACCCAGTGTGAGTAGCACTTCCGCAGCTTTGACCAGACAAGAAGGCTTTCAGCTAATGGCATTTTGTCTGTTCTGTTCCCTCCACAGGTCGTAGAAGTTATCTGTGAACGAGGTTGAATGACTGTTCTATTTTAGAGTCACTGGACAAAGAGTTTACTAGGCTTAACAAATAAAAAAAATTTTCCACTTTACTGTTTTGGTTTTACTAAACTTTTTCTGTGACCACTGTGTGCCATCCTGCCTCAATTATTCTTCCTTTGGGTGGCTCTCTGTAATTGCCAAGTTTATGCTGTACATATAAATTTTTATATTGTGCAGCATTTGCTGTTTATCAACCTACTGCTGATAACCTTACATTTTCATGTGCAGGCATTTAAATTATTGGGAAAATACCAGGAGGGAAAAAGGCTTTAAAGCGATACTAAATTAGCAACTGAAGAAAATTAGGGAAGTGCCACCATGACTTTCCTACTGCACCATTGTTTCTAATGTCATCTTCAGCTGATCCTTTCGGGGAGCGTTGTGTTTGACTGGACGAAAGAGAGCGCGCACCTTGCGTTCGGCTGGTTCTTTTCCATCGCTTCGCTCCCGCGTCAAGCGTTCTCAAGCGCTCCAAACTTTGGAGCACCTGAGCTTAGGAGCTTTGGTTAGGAGAAATCGGACGCTTGTTGTAGTCGCGTGGTTTTGCCTCCGCCATTTCCTCCTCTGAGAGCACATCACAGGTTTCACTTGTGTGCTTGTCCTCTGCCTCTAAGTTTGAGAGAGGCTGGATCTGCCTGACTTCGATTTGGAAAATGGAGGTGACCAGTTGATGATTCTATAAGTAACCTTTATTAGGATTGAATGGATTGCAGTTTTTGCATTTACTCTGGGTGTATCCTGAGCTGCTTCCCGGCTTGTGGGCCACCTCATATGCTGTTATGCTTACTGTGGAACGCAGAAAAAACCTTTAAACTTGGCAATTATTGTGTAAAATATGACTTCAAAATGGCAGTCAAACATGCAAATGAATGTGCACCTGTATCTTCCTGGCTAGATCAGTATAAGATTTTTGCAGTTTTTTCCTGTAGTGCAAATAGCACAAGGACATAGAAGAGAAACAGAGACAACACAGGAACTAACTTCCAACAACAATTTATTTTCGGGACGGATGCCACTTTTATACCCCCACTTTTTCTCTCGCTTTCTTTCTTTCGTTAGCATGTGTCTACTGACAACGTAACAGAGCACATCATGGTATAACACCCTTGCAGACTAGGCAAAAACTATTATGCTTAACACATGCACAGGAATTCCAACTCCTTCTTTGATAGTGACAGGGACGATTTAATTGCTAACACAAGCATTACCAAGCTCTTCAATGCGAGCACTTTCAATGATAAGACAAGTTAATTTGCACTTGCTTTTCCTGACAATAACTATGTTCAAAGCATAGTTAGGAAAGCAAGTATGCATAAGTCTTGTACCACTTGCTAATCTCCACGCAGCCCTGTGCTATTATCAATGTTAGGAAACTTGATTCAACCTGCACAGAACCCTTATCAACCCTCATCATTCTTTATCAACCTTATCAAACATGATTCGTCCCTTATAAACTCTTATTGGTCCTTATCAACCTGGATGTCCAGCGGAGCTGTTGCAAAACCACCACTACAATTGCTGAGGGGGATATGCTATGCTTTATTGATGGTTCGGATGCTTGCTTTGAGCTGGTTCTTTATTGAAACATATACTATTCTGTGTGTTGTGTGGGTGATATCAATGAGTGAATGCACTGTTCGCTTCATTTTGCTGAGCACTTGTAGCCTCTGCCTTAAATTGGTATGATCCATTGCATTTTTTGCTTGCTTACGATGGTATGAGCCATTGTTTAGGGGGGTATAATCCATTGCATTTGTCTTACGTGATGGACGGACTATTTTCTCATTGAGTAGGCATAGAAATGCTTACGCACTTAAAAAACTTGGAGGATGCTTAAGCTTTGCCTTTAAGAGTGAAACGCGATAGCATTCAAAGATCCCTGACTGCTTTTCACGCTTCCCGGCAACTGCAGCTTTTGTAACTGTAACATTTACCGAGAAAGGCTATCGATGAGCGCCATGCACGAAGGTGAACTTTCTGGTAGAAATGCGGCCTCTTGTGTGGGCTGATCCCGGAGGTAGCGCACAGCCATGCCAAGAAAATTGCATCATTTTCAAGTTTCCGTTATTGTTTCGCATTTTTAATATTTAAGTCTGAGAAGATTTAAGGGGACACACTTCTTTAAACAACCTTATTTTTATTACTTGTAAATGAGGTTTGGAAATTCAGCTAATTACAGAGTTTTCTATGCAAATTTCAAATACATCATTGTGTTTTGTGTAGCTTTTATAGTTTTTGAGTTATGTGATACACAATGGCAAAATATAGTAATCTTTGTGGGCACTATTTTATGTACTAAACTTTCACAAAAGGCATCATGCTGTAGCTTGTTTAGCTCTTTGTAGATCACAAAGTGCCGATGTAGCCAAACAGCGTGTACATTTACTGGAAATGCAAAAATATAACCTTGTACTTTCACAACTGCTGCTGGGAGATATTGCAAATTCAAGTAGGTATCAGCACTGTATATATATTCAAGAGTAAGTATGCCAAATTTCGTTAGTGTAAGACAATTATAAATATACAAGTTTCTTTTCATCAGATTGTGAAAAAAATTTTTCGTGTCCTAATTTTTTTTTCATAGTTGCAGTAATTGTAGATGCTGTTTGAATAGATATTGGTACTTAGCAGTCTACAAAGAGCAAAATAAGCTACGGGAAAAATCTTTTGCAAAAATTTATTACGCAGTAACGTGCCCACAATATAACTATTTTGCCATTGTGTGGGACATTACTCAAGAACTATAGTGGCTACACAGAAACTAATGACATATTTGAAATCTGGTTGTAATACTCTATAAGTGGGTGGGTTTTCAAATATCTAGCACAAATATTTAAAAGAAAATGTTTTTTCAAGGAGCGTTTCCCCTTAAAGGAGGGCCGGGCCCCTCACCAGGCCACATAGCAAATTTCGGGTATACGCTGGAAGTTACGTGTCCTCGAGAGAGCGTTCTGCCGCAATAATTTTTCAAATTGGTTCATTAATATAGCCGAGATAGAAATAACTCAGTGCCGCGAACTCATGATTTCAGAGACAAGGGCCACTGCATAGAGAGACTCCCTCCGCTTGCTCCGTCAAGCCTTCGCAAATGAAATTCCTTCCCTGCGTTCTCCCATACCAGAGCTCAAGGATCACTTGACGCATACGTCATGGACCCCGTCTTGAATTTTTTTTTCCTGGCTTCTTTGCTGCGCGGCGCACTTCTGCTGGCGTCGTCGCCTGCGAGCTGTTGCATTTGTCTCGTACGCGCAGCACACGATTTTGCGCGTTGTGCATAAGAACACGTACTGACTACCGGTATAAGCTAGTGCCACGCGAATACTGAGGCAGACACAAGTGGTTCATAGAGCATGATCGCGCGCTGGAACACGCTAGAAAATGACATGCTTTCGTTGTCTGCATGCGCGACTGCATAACATGGGAACAAGCAGACAAAACGGAAGTACGTCTCTCTTGCTGCGATGCAAAGTAAGGCAAGAACACGCAGACAATTGGCTTGTGTGTTTTATTATTTCTCTAAACTTTAATTTGTCTATTGAAGCAACATATTACACAAATAACAGATGTTGCCTTGAATAATTCTCGAAGTCACGTGTCACTACAAACGACGTCACAGCAATGCGATGTACGTAGGTGCACTTGTGCGATATACATCGACTCTCCGGCTGGGAGCGCAGTGCCCGCGAGAAGGGCAAACGGCATTCGGTTTGAAATTTCAGCTTTTTCCCTGGCACGTTGCGATCTAATACTTAGCAGACACGCAGTTAGCATGCATTGTATGCACGGCGCTCGTGAGCTCAAAATGGCCAGACCTGGTGAGGGGCACTTTAAAAGGCATGCGCTGTCGGTGTTTTGTTTCTCATGACATTTGTTTGTGGGCTGTCATTCTCAAAATTCCGAGGAATAACTTAGTAGAATGGTGTGGCAATATAACCCGCATATACTGCATGCCATATAGCAAGGCGTGGAATATATACGAAAATTTTCGCTCACGTACAGCTCGCCTTCGCGCATAGCGTTCGCCGCAAGTGTTTCTTTGTAAAGACTAAGGTTGTTGCATAAGCTGCAGTTGCTGGGAAGCGGCAGCTGTGTGGCCGGTTTATATACAGTGCCGCGCAGCGCTGCTCTGCCAGTCGGTTGGGTGATTGGTGCGATGCCTCAATATATTGTGAAATGAAAACACCTACACAGCTGCGCTCAAATTACGGATTAGGTAGTATCGTAATCATTGGTGAATTTTTTTTAAGGCAACATAGACTTTTTATAAAATGGCTGTAGCATGTCGGATATGGTGTTATTGCAGTAGGAGTTGCTAGGCGAAGCAGACATACTTTGCTGTTATTTATTTATTTATTTATTCATTTATTTATTTATTTATTTATTTATTTATTTATTTACATCATACCGCGGGCATGTGGCCCAAGCAGGAAAGGCAAGGTAACACATTAAAAATATGTGCACAAAAGGCAGAATTGCACAATATAAACCTTTAGAAATCAAACAAAATAGCACAAAACAGCAATGTTACTTGGGAAGCACTGATAATATTAGTTTGAATTGTTTCAGGGGAGTTGAGATGATGGAAAGTTATGAGGTTCCATTTTTCTATAGTTCGAGGAAAGAAAGAAAATATAAAGCGGTTTGTCTTGGCAACGTAAGGGGATCAAGTGAGGGGGTGGGAATGACGGATTTTCCTAGATGCAGAAATAGTTATATATTGACTAGGATCTAAAAGAAATTTACGGTTTAATATGGAGTAAAGGAACTTCAGTCATGTTATTTTTTGTCTCGTTTGAAGGTTGGGAAAGCCATTAATGCGCAGTTATTCAGTTATGGACTCTTCTCGGCCGTACTTGGGGGCCGTATGGCTCTTTCCGGTATCCTTTCAAGGGCGTTAATGTTGGTTTTGTTTAATGGGTCCAAAATAATGCGTGAATATTCCAATTTGGGTCGAATAGAAGTGGTATAGACTAATGATTTCATTTCATGACATTGATGTTTAAGCCTATGGCGAAGTAGACATACTAAAGGCAGAAGAGGCGGTGTTAGCAATGTGATTATTCCAATTTAGGTTGCTAGTAATTGTAATTCCAAGATACTTGTACTCGCTCACTTTGGCCAAGGAGTCTTGACCAATAAAATAAGAAAACTTAAGGGTTACTTTTTTGTTGTTTATACGTAGAAGCACAGATTTATAAGAGTTGAGTTTCATTCCCCACTTGTTACTCCACTCAAGATTCAGGAAAAACAGGGGGAAGGCGGGAGATGTAAATTCAAGACGATGAGCAAAATGAGAACAAGGTGAAATAAGGAGCCAACATTTCGACAAGTGTACTTGTCTTCTTCAAGGCAAGTTTCAAGGCAAGTCTTCTCGCTTTGCTCATCCACTTAAGATTCATGGTTATATTGCGCTCAGTTTTACAAACACGATATTAAGGAAGGACAGGACGTGGACGGACGTAGCGCAACCCTTTACCCTTCGACGACCCGTTCTTGATCCGCAACTCTGGCGAAGTTATTGCAACACTAAAGAGTAGCCCGCCGACGTCTTGTTTTTCAATCGACGTGAAGGACCTGTTCTACAGTGTCCCGAGGCAAGCGGAGGTACAAGCAGTAGAAGAAGCCATCGACACGTTGGGCTACACCAAATTTCAGGACGTGTGCAAGTGCAGTATTTCTAGTTTTGTGAACTTGTTAAAGCTGTATCTACTTGGTGCGTTTATCGAATATGGTGACAGTGTGTATGAGCAGAAGGATGGCATCGCTATTGGTTCTTGTATGGCCCCCGTGCTTTCCGACTTATTTTTGAGTGTGGGAGACAGGAAACTTGCCGCCTTGTTTGGAGAAACGAACATAACTACCTGTTTCAGATATGTTGACGATTATTTGGTGTGCATGAAAGAAAACCAAACCGATCCATTTAGCGTAGAAACCGTCATCAGCATGTTCAAAAAAGCGCATGAAGGTTTAGAGTTCACGTACGAGACTCCTACCGAAGGCCGATTGCAGTACCTTGATATAAACATTAGGATCAGAGGCTCCCACATCTGCTGGTGCTACAAAACTAGAGGAGAAAAAGAAATCCTGAGGTATGACTCTTGCCATTCTAAAATCATAAAAAGAGGCATCGCCAAGGCTTGCATCAGTCAAGCAATTGAAAAATCATGCCACCATGCTGTGAGGGAGAGCATCGATTTGCAAGTAAGCCGCTTAAGAAACAGTGGGTACCCAAACAGCATGGTGGTGCAAATCTCTGAAAACTTGTTGGCCGAAATCAGAGCCAACAGGAAAAGGCAGAAAACACAGCAAAAATTGAAAAAACGCGTGGTGTTGCCTTACATCCATGGCTTGTCACATCGGATAAAAAAGACAGCCCAACACCATGATGTTCAAGTTCTGTTCTCTGCCCCGCAAAAACTAAAAGGCATGTGCAAGAGGGTGAACGCAGGATCCAAAGAGGCCAACCCTATTGCTACGGTCTGTCAGACTAAGCACGCGAAAAAGTACGTGGAATGCGCTACTTCAGTTGTTTACCAAATCCCACTAGATTGCGGGAAAGTATACATTGGGCAAACTGGACGTTGTCTAAATGATAGGTTACGGGAGCACAAATACATGTGTCAGCTTCTGACAGCACCTAGCAACTTGGCCGCACATTGCAAACAATGCAAATGCTCCCCGCTAATAGAAAGCACCACAGTCATTGGAACATCAAAAACAAAAACGGAGCGAGAAATATGGGAGGCGCTTGCGATAGCTAAAGAAAAAGAGATGTGCGTAAGCACTCCGTCCATCGCGCTTATCAAAGTTGAGGTTGAGTTTGCCAGGGCGAACGGGTGCATGTGAACGATGTATGCCTGACCCGAACTATGATCACACGTCGTCACCTTGTCATATATGTAACCCCCCCCCCCCCCCCGCACCATATCTCCTTGTATATAAGCGCGTTCTTTAACAGTATTAAACAGTTGGTAGTTTGCGCTACGTCCGTCCACGTCCTGTCCTTCCTTAACCCTTTCGCTGTCACTGACGTACCGGTACGTCATCGCGCTTCCCCCCCACGGTGTCACTGACGTACCGGTACGTTCTCTATCGTGCGTTCAAAATTTCGCGCCTGAGCGCAAAAACAGGCGCTCCTGGATTGGCCACGCCATCTGTTGACTCTTTCTACAAGTTCGTATATTCGCTCCGACCTGTGTTAACCCATGTATTGAAGAGTACGGTGCGACTGCCACTCCCCACTTTCTCTGTGCTGAGTGGCGCGGTGGCTCCGCGTTCGCTGGATCGCGCGCGTGTGGTTATGGGTTCAAGGGTTGTTCTGTAATCTCCGCTGGTTTGAAGGTTTTTATTTTTCTTCTGTTGGTGTGCCTGCTACGGCGTGTCAAGTTCAGGCGCACGTGCCGTTGCCTCTCCAAAAAGGGTGACTCGATTGCTGCTTTCGCTCTCTCGCCGCACCCTCGCTCCCGACTTGCAGCAGTAAACGTAAAGCCCTTCGAACTTTGTTTAGCCTTTTTTCATCTCCCTCTGTCTTCTTGATCACGCAACGTCCCATTTCTCTCCGTTGCGCGGGCGACTGAAAGCGCATCCTCCCTGCGCGCGGTTACTTTCGGATGGCTCGGCGCGCGGGACCTTCGTCTGCTCATGGGAGCGGTGGCTGAATTCCGATTCAGAATACGAGCCGAGCTCGGATTCGGACTCGGACAAAGTCGCTTGAGACGAAGAGGGTTCCGCATCGTCAGATTCGGATGTTGAACAGATTTTATAGTCAGGCTGATGATGATGATGATGTTTACTAACAACAGCTGCAGAACACTGAAATGTGCATATTGCATTGACTATGTTATTTGTATACCAATCATAATCAAAAATAAATTGCTATGTTCATTCCCTGTTATGCTCGTTCCCTGAAACCAAGCCGACACTGGGGGTGCGTCACGGCCAGAAACGTCCGACAGCGAAAGGGTTAATATCGTGTTTGTAAAACTGAGCGCAATATAACCATGAACGTTCACCAACTAGCCCCCTTCATTGCTTTACACTTAAGATTGTTGTTTAAAGTTAAATTAAGCGATAGTTGATCAATAATTGTATTGATATCGTTAAAATGATACTGTCATCAGCTAACAGATGAATATTAACAGGGGCATCTATTACGTCAACTGTGTTGTTACAATAAATAAGAAATAGTATAGTGGGCCAAGCACGCTGCCTTGAGGCATGCAGGGAATTGAACTGCTGCCCATCAATCACTATGTAATGTTTTGGACGCATTAAGTAAGCAGAAACCCAGGACAGGATAAAGCTAGGAAGACCAAGGATTTCTAATTTACAAATTAATTTGTCGTGAGGAACTACATCGAAGCCTTTTGAAAATTACATCTGATTGGCTTGCCTTGTCAAGGACAGAAGCAAATGAGTAAATGGCTTAAGTGGGTGACTGTTGAGAGCTCCTTCCTGAAGCCATGTTGGAAGCACATGAAATGTTACGCATGTTTAAGAAATCATTAATGTTGTCAGCAACAATGTGCTCAATTAATTTACAAGAAGAGGATAATATGGAAATCGGATGGTAATTCAAGACTGAACTTGGGTCACCCTTTTTTAATATAGGGGCAACACATGCTACTTTCCAATCGAGTGGAAGTACCGCGGAATGTAGGGAGGCCTGAAAAATTACTACAAAAAATTTACTTAAAGGTTCCGCATAGCGCTGAAGCAGGGTGTTGGGAATGCAATCTGGACCAACAGATGATTTCACTTTTAATTGGAAGAGCATGTTAAATATGCTTTGATGAGAAGTATTAACCTCAAGAGAGCAGGACGGTGAAGTTTGGAAGGAGGGTTCAGTGGGCAGGGAGAAGACGCTGTGGAAGTGGTCATTTAAATGGTTAGCAATAGTCTTGGGATCAGTTATTGGAATGCTGTCGGGAATAATGTTCGTGACTGATTTATTTCGTTCCTTGATAAAGTTGCAGAACTTTTGTGGACCTTCCTTAATAAAATTTGGTCAAGTATTACTGAAATACATTTTTTTTTTTTTTTGCTTGTGTAATGGTTTCAAGTAGGGCGACACGAGCACTGATTAAATTATCTCTAGCTGCAGGCCTTTCCCAAGTGTCTGGCTTTACGTTTTAATTGAATAGTGCGACTATTAGTCCATGATGCATGTTTAGCTAGCTTTTTACGTTTGGTATAAATTGATCAATGCAGAATAAACGCATGGCTTTAAACTTTTCCCAATGCTGCAGGACGTCATTCTGGCAAAATTCAGAAAAAACAAGAATCGAGATCTGTTATTCTCACATCATCGGGCCTGTGCAAAATTTTTCACATTCGTAGGCGCATGCGTGCTATGCGCGTGTTTAACATTCAGTGAGGAAGATACAACAATAAGTTCATGGTCAGACAGCCCATGTTCAATGGATACAGAATAATTGGAAAAGGAGTGTTCCAGAAAGACGAGGTCAAGGAGTGAAAACCAAGACTGTTTCCAAGTCTGGTAGGTTCACGAACTACTTGGAGAAACTTGTGGCCGAGCATATCAAAAAGCACATTTGCATCGGTAACAGAACTGCCACCTGTCATGATACAATCGCAGCCAATGCCTGACAGATTAAAATCGCCAGCTACCAGTAGCTTATTTCTATTGAACTGGACAATGTGATCACTTGTCTTTAAATAATCGGGGGCAGAGTCTGGTGGCCTGTACGCCACGCATAAAACAAGAACATGACCATAAATATTCAGTTTATGTGCTTCTTTCACGCTTGGAAAAGCACTTTTATGTAGCAAGTATTGAGCAACAGAAAGCTGTATCGGGAGTCTTTCATGTTGCTCTACAATTTTCTCATTGACACTTTTAATCTAATTATAATATTTGAGAAGTTGATTCATGAATTAAGCCTGATTATGTAATTAGGTGGCATGAAAAAAATACTCTGAGTATCTCCAAGCGACGGCAAACAGCATTACCTTGGTTCTGTCCAGCTATGTGGCATTTGCATATCTTAAAATCTTTGTGCACTCTCTATATATATTTCTTGTACCGCCTCACTTCTCCGGTAGTAGTGCGACGAATTTTTTTTACTTCATTTTAAAGTAACTCCACAAAATATACAGTTAAACCTCGACATAACGAAGTAGGTAAAATCGGCAATTTGCTTCGTTACATCGAAATTTCGTTGTAGTGAAATTCGACCTTTAATGCAAATAAGTACAGTCGCCGACCGATTTTTCTTACACGGAAAGGGGCCGCGCAGTATTTTCCAAATTATCGGGCAATCGAAAAATGCCAATTTGAATGAGAAAACAATTTAATGAATTTGGCTGTCGGCGACGAATGATATGGTTTCATGCCACGTCGACGAATTAAGCGAAGCCAGCCACGCTTTCACGTGCACTTCACCCCCGCGGCTGACGGCGTCGCCCGCACTGGGACAACGCGCCGGCAGCCGGGAGCGAATACTTCCTGCCTCTCGCTCCTACGGGTCGCCGAAACTCTAGATAACGCAACCTTCAATACTAAATGCGCAGGAAGACAGCTTGCATGATGTCATGCCGCCTCGACACGCCCACTCTTTGCACACGCGGCAGATTACTTCTCAAGCAGTTGAAAGTTTGCGCACATGTGTGTCTGTCTTTTTTGTCCTTCGTATAACAGTATAGCGCAGCAAGCATAACGACGCGCGCCAACTTACCCCCGCCCCTCGCGCGTGCTTCACTGCGTTACCGCTAGCTCGCTACCCTCCCCCCTTTCCCTTTGCTCGCGCAGGGAGGCAGCATTCGTGCGTGAAGCCACCACCTTTCTTTCTCACCCTCGCACCCTTTCACTCGCACCTAAAGCACAAAGTGCGCGTGGCGCGATAGGATCTTACCGCACTTGGACTTTATCGGTACATACGGCGGCTTCACTTCGGCGGTCGCTGTTGGCGCGTCGCGCGCGGTTTGAGAGGTGCGTTTGCAAGCAGTCGCTTGTAATTCAATCATTTGATCATCTGCGTCTGCGGAAGTTTCCATTTATCCATCGAATCCCGGCCACGGCGGCCGCATTTCGATGGGGGCGAAATGCGAAAACACCCGTGTACTTAGATTTAGGTGCACGTTAAAGAACCCCAGGTGGTCGAAATTTCCGGAGTCCTCCACTACGGCGTGCCTCATAATCAGAAAGTGGTTTTGGCACGTAAAACCCCAGGAGGAGGAGGAATAAACTTTTATTGTAGAACCAGCACTTAATGATGGCCGGGCCTAAGCCTCCCACGAAGGGACGTCGAGGGCTTGCCTCGCCGCCGCCTCGCGGGCGTGCTGGGTCGCCCAGGTTTGGTCGTCGAGGGCGGAGCTCCGCAGAGCCTCATGCAACCTCGACGAGAGAGTCGTGGTGTTAGTCTGAGTGTACTGTGCTGGGCACTCCCATAGCATATGCGGAAGTGTAGCCGGGTGAATTCCACAGCACCGGCAGTTGGGGGTAGTGTAGACGTCCGGAAATATAAGGTTGAGGCGGGCGGGTGAAGGGTACGTGTTTGTTTGTAGTAGACGCAGGGTGGTAGCCTGCGCCCGGCTGAACTTTGGGTGAGGCGGAGGGAAGATTCGGCGACTGAGGTAAAACGCCTTAACGAGATCGTTTTAAGTTGTCAGACTGTCCCTGGTGCCCAACTCATCTCCAGTGACTCCGGCGCGGTTGACTAGGCCTCGCGCAATGGAGTGGGTGACCTCGTTGAGATTGGGGAGGTGTGGGTGGACAGGGCCGGCATGGGCCGGGATCCATGTTAGGGAGATTATGCTGTCTTTAGAGTGTGGTGCCTGGCAGAGGATGCGAAGAGCTTGGGGAGAAATACGGCCTTTGCTGAAGTTAGTAACGGCTGAGCGAGAGTCACACACTATGGTGTGACAGGTGGGATCTAAAGTGGCCAGGGCGATGGCCACTTCTCCAGCCATCTCCGCAGTGGGGGTAGTGACGCTGCAGGCGTGGTGTAGGACTCCATCGCGTGTGGCGACGGCCACAAATCGTGTGCCATGGGAGTATTGGGCTGCATCAACAAATGTGACGCCAGGTACGTGGGCAAGGGCTTTTATGATAGCTCCGGCCCGAGCTTGGCGCCGGGCCCTGTTATATTCAGGGTGCATATTTCTAGGGATAGGGTCTATGTAGATCCAGCTACGGATGTCGTTCGGGATCGGTTGTTTGGGGCCCTGTTGCTGATGGTAGGTGAAGCCAAGCGTGGACAGAATAAAGCGCCCCGTTTCAGTAAGGGTGAGCCGTTCAAGCTGAGAGCGTTGTTGGGCTTCAATGAGTTCGGAAAGGTTGTTGTGAACTCCCAGTTGGTTGAAGAGTTCAGTGCTGGTGCAATGTGGGAGACCAAGTGCTTGCTTGTAGAACCCTCGTATGAGGGTGTCGAGCTTGTTTTGCTCAGCCCGGTACCAGTTGAGGTACGCAGCAACGTAGTTAATGTGGCATATGACAAAGGATTGGACGAGTCGGAGAAGGCTTTCTTCTTTGAGTCCTCCGCGTCGGTTAGATATACGTTTAAGAAGTCGTAGGGTGTTTTGACATTGGGCACAGACCTTGTTGAGAGCCAAGGCGTTGGAGCCGTTGGTAGAGATGGTGAGACCGAGAACCCGGATACTAGGGACTTGTGGGATAGGACTGCCATCTTGAAGGCGTAGGGTGATGGCGTCACAGGGTCGGTGATTAGATTGGTGTTTGGGAGGGCGACCCCGCTGAATCGGCTTGTATAGCAGAAGCTCCGATTTAGCCGGCGAACAACGCAGTCCGGTCCCTTGGAGATAGGCTTCAACCGTGTCAATCGCCGTTTGGAGGGCTGATTCCACTTGACCATCACTGCCTCGGTACGACCAGATGGTGATGTCGTCGGCGTAGATGGTATGGTTGATATTGTCGACTTGCTGTAGTTGCTTGGCAAGGCCAATCATGACTAAGTTAAAGAGCATGGGAGAGATAACTGAACCTTGCGGGGTGCCTTTGCTGCCAAGGGGAAGCTGGTCTGATCGTAAATCCCCGGCCGAGAGGGTAGCCGTGCGATTGGAGAGAAAGTCACGGATGTAATTGTAGGCTCGCTCTCCCAGGTGGAGGTTGGAGACCTGGTCAAGGATAGCTGCATGGGAAATGTTATCAAAGGCTTGAGTGAGGTCGAGTCCGAGAATGGCTTTCATGTTACGGGAACGATCGTTTAGCACTTGATGTTTGAGCTGCAACATAGCGTCTTGAGTAGAAAGGTGAGGGCGAAATCCAATGATGGTGTGGGGATAGAGAGAGTTGTCCTCGAGGTGACTGTTGATGCGTGCTAAGAAGGCGTGTTCCATCACCTTGCCTACGCATGAAGTGAGGGAGATGGGCCTTAAGTTATTGAGGCTAGATGGTTTGCCAGGCTTGGGGATTAGGATAACGTTGGCAGACTTCCATGCGGCTGGAAGGGCACCACTGCGCCAGCAATCGTTGATGTAGTCAGTCAGATGGGACACGGACTGGTCATCGAGATTGCGAAGGCTTTTGTTAGTGACCCCGTCTGGCCCTGGAGCAGAACGACCGTTAAGCTTGCGTAGAGCGGCATGTATTTCAGATACGCTGAAATCGGCGTCTAGTGTAGGGTTGGGGCTACCGATGTAATTGCTGTGTGGACTGACTTGTCCCCTGGAGATATATCTGGTGCAGAGGTAGTCAAGCACCTGTTGTGGACCTTGCTTAAGGGTCTCCATATAAAGGAGCTTCTGCAGCCGATCCTGTTGGGTGGTGCGGGTGGTGGTATTATCAAGCAGATGTTTGAGGAGTTTCCACGAGGAAGGGCGATGAAGTTGTCCATCCACCGTGTTACACAGCTCAGTCCATTGTTGCCGGCTGAGGGTTTGACAATGCTCCTCGATGGCTGTGTTCAGTTTGGAAATCTTACTTCTGAGGCGACGGTTTAGGCGCTGCCCCTTCCATCGAGCTAGGATGGAGGCTTTAGCCTCCAGAAGATGGGCGAGGCGGCTATCCATGCGTTCAACTGAGGCATCTGTAGTTACCACCCGAGTGGCCGTTTGAACATCAGTGCGTAGCGCTATAGTTTTTTTTTTAAAGTTTCCATTTATTGTTTCGGCATTTCTTTGCTGCGCAAGCGAAATTTCGTTATATTGAAATCGCGTACACACTTCGTTATATTGAGGTTCTGATCACATGGTGTTATATGAACAATAGGTTATGAAAAGTTAAATACTTCGTTATATCGAGAAGTTAAATTATATTGAAGTTCGTTTTATAGAGGTTTAACTGCACTAGAGTACATTTGTGCTGCGTAGCTGGGAGCATATACAGTTATAAATTTCAGAAAACATTGTTCCCACGAAAACTCAAATTTCGACCCGTCATTGTGTATCACGGTGACCGCGCTAGGTCAGCTGTATATTCATTTTATTATTTAATACTGTTAATCCCACCTGGGAATGTTACAGGGGTGGACTTATATACAAAAAATACAAATTACAATCAATAGTAAAATCAGGTGTAAAAAGACAAGAAATCAAAGCATTCATAATTGGACACATCGAATGCGGAACATGAGAGACGGAAGAGAGCCGCCAACTTTGGTCATCAAGGTAAGCGTTCATACACATCGCAAAGCGTTCATTCATACATTCATACAAAGAGTACATATCGAGCAAGTAACGACATAATAACAGGCTGAAGGTGGTTATCAAGTCTGGCTTGTTGACAGGACTGATGCAGCCGTGAGCTCGATGAACTTTTTTTAAGGTACCCTGCCAAGTTGTGCATTTATCAAAAGTGTTCCATTCCCGTATGGCTCGGGGGAAGAAAGAAGTAATGTTAATTTATCGTAAAATCAATTCTGACGCATTTTCCTATAGAACGGTTAAAACTAACGTAAATAGCAGGAGCCATGTTGAATGAATTATGTATTAAATGATATAAGAACCTGACTCTATGAAGTGTTACGCGACTTAATAATGTGTCTAGGCCTGCGCGGGAAAGCAGCGCTGTGGGGGAATCAGTGCGCCAGTATCTGTTGTAGAAAAAGTGAACCGCTTTTCGTTGCACCGATTTGAGCATGTGTATATCTTTTTCCTCAATAGGGCTCAGTGAAGTTAGGAGGCCAAAAGAAGCATATACAGTGCTAAAAAGCGGGCACGTCCTGTGCTACCGGGGCTTAGCAGAGAGACGAGAACTAGGAGTCGGATTCCTGATTAATAAGAACATAGCTGGTAACATACAGGACTTCTATAGCATTAACGAGAGGGTGGCATGTCTTGTTGTGAAACTTAATAAGAGGTACAAAATGAAGGTTGTACAGGTCTACGCCCCTACATCTAGTCATGATGACCAGGAAGTCGAAAGCTTCTATGAAGACGTGGAATCGGCGATGGGTAAAGTCGAAACAAAATACAGTATACTGATGGGCGATTTCAATGCCAGGGTAGGCAAGAAGCAGGCCGGAGACAAGTCAGTGGGGTAATATGGCATAGGCTCTAGGAATAGCAGAGGAGAGTTATTAGTAGAGTTTGCAGAACAGAATAATATGCAGATAATGAATACCTTTTTCCGCAAGCGGGTTAGCCGAAAGTGGACGTGGAGGAACCCGAATGGTGAGACTAGAAATGAAATCGACTTCATACTCTGCGCGAACCCTGGCATCATACAAGATGTAGACGTGCTCGGCAAGGTGCGCTACAGTGACCATAGGATGGTAAGAACTCGAATTAGCCTTGACTTGAGGAGGGAACGGAAGAAACTGGTACATAAGAAGCCAATCAATGAGTTAGCGGTAAGAAGGAAACTAGAGGAATTCCGGATCAAGCTACAGAACAGGTATTCGGCTTTAACCCAGGAAGAGGACCATAGTGTTGAAGCAATGAACGACAATCTTATGGGCATCATTAAGGAGTGCGCAATAGAAGTCGGTGGTAACGCCGTTAAACAGGAAACCAGTAAGCTATCGCAGGAGACGAAAGATCTGATCAAGAAACGCCAATGTATGAAAGCCTCTAACCCTACAGCTAGAATAGAACTGGCAGAACTTTCTAAGTTAATCAACAAGCGTAAGACAGCGGACATAAGGAACTATAATATGGATAGAATTGAACAGGCTCTCAGGAACGGAGGAAGCCTATAAGCAGTGAAGAAGAAACTAGGAATAGGCAAGAATCAGATGTGTGCGTTAAGAGACAAAGCCGGCAATATCGTTACTAATATGGATGAGATAGTTCAAGTGGCTCAAGAGTTTTATAGAGATTTATACAGTACCAGTAACACACACGACGATAAGGTGAGAGAGAATAGTCTAGAGGAACTTGAAATCCCACAAGTAACACCAGAAGAGGTAAAGAACGCCTTGAGAGCTATGCAAAGGGGGAAGGCAGCTGGGGAGGATCAGGTAACAGCAGATTTGTTGAAGGATGGTGGGAACACTGTCCTAGAAAGATTGGCCGCCCTATATACACAATGCCTCATGACCTCGAACGTACCGGAATCTTGGAAGAACGCTAACATAATCCTAATCCATAAGAAAGGGGACGCCAAGGACTTGAAAAATTATAGACCGATCAGCTTACTGTCCGTTGCCTACAAAGTATTTACTAAGGTAATCGCAAATAGAATCAGGAATACCTTAGACTTCTGTCAACCAAAGGACCAGGCAGGATTCCGTAAAGGCTACTCAACAATAGACCATATTCTCACTATCAATCAGTTGATAGAGAAATGTGCGGAATATAACCAACCCTTATATATAGCCTTCATTGATTACGAAAAAGCATTTGATTCAGTCGAAACCTCAGCAGTCATGAAGGCACTACGGAATCAGGGTGTAGATGAGCCATATGTAAAGATACTGGAAGATATCTATAGCGGTTCCACAGCCACCGTAATCCTCCACAAAGAAAGCAACAAAATCCCAATAAAGAAAGGCGTCAGACAGGGAGATACGATATCTCCAATGCTATTCACAGCATGTTTACAGGAGGTATTCAGAGACCTGGAGTGGGAAGAATTGGGGATAAAAGTTGATGGAGAATACCTTAGCAACTTGCGATTCGCTGATGATGTTGCCTTGCTTGGTAACTCAGGAGACCAATTGCAATGCATGCTCACTGACCTGGAGAGGCAAAGCAGAAGGGTGGGTCTGAAAATTAATCTACAGAAAACTAAAGTAATGTTTAACAGTCTCGGAAGAGAACAGCAGTTTACGATAGGTAGCGAGGCACTGGAAGTGGTAAGGGAATACATCTACTTAGGGCAGGTAGTGACCACGGATCCCGATCATGAGACTGAAATAACCAGAAGAATAAGAATGGGCTGGGGTGCGTTTGGCAGGCATTCTCAAATCATGAACAGCAGGTTGCCACTATCCCTCAAGAGGAATGTGTATAACAGCTGTGTCTTACCAGTTCCCACCTACGGGGCAGAAACCTGGAGGCTTACGAAAGGGGTTCTGCTGAAATTGAGGACGACGCAACGAGCTATGGAAAGAAGAATGATAGGTGTAACGTTAAGGGATAAGAAAAGAGCAGATTGGGTGAGGGAACAAACGCGGGTAAATGACATCTTAGTTGAAATCAAGAAAAATAAATGGGCATGGGCCGGACATGTAATGAGGAGGGAAGATAACCGATGGTCATTAAGGGTTGCGGACTGGATTCCAAGGGAAGGGAAGCGTAGTAGGGGGCGGCAGATAGTTAGATGGGCGGATGACATTAAGACGTTTGCAGGGACAACATGGCCACAATTAGTACATGACCGGGGTAGTTGGAGAAGTGTGGGAGAGGCCTTTGCCCTGCAGTGGGCGTAACTAGGCTGATGATGATGATGATGATGATGATGATGATGATATCTTTTTGCATATACGGAAACCAGACGATGTTTGTGTATTCTAAGATTGGACGGATAAGAACCTTCTGTGCGAGTAACTTGTATCTGAAGTTGCAAGGCGCGCTTAAGAAACCACGAACTATTCATTGTTATTTTGGTTGTGTTTCGCACTTGGGTTTTTGAGCTCAGAAATAATGACACAAAGGTATTTCTTTTCGGTTACTGTTGTAAAAATGTCATTGCCAAAGCCATAGGGGAAGCTAAGCTTTGATTTCTTATTTATTTATTTTCAATACTGCCACTCTCAGTTGAGAGCATATAGCACGTGGGCATTACAAAGACAATCATGTTTAAAGAATAAAAAAGAAAGGAACGACATTTTGTAAACATGCGCTCTGCACAAACACGCGCACACACAAAAAAGGAACTACCGAAGCACTTCCACTAGGGTATCATTAAATTTTACGTGCCAAAACCACTTTCTGATTATTAGGCACGCCGTAGTGGAGGACTCCGGAAATTTCGGCCACCTGGGGTTCTTTAACGTGCACCTAAATCTAAGTACACGGGTGTTTTCGCATTTCGCCACCACCGAAATGCGGCCGCCGTGGCCGGAATTCGATCCCGCGACCTCGTGCTCGGCAGCCCAACACCATGGCCACTGAGCAACCACGGCGGCTGCGCCAGGGTATCATTAAAGCAATAAGTGCGGTCTAAGCGGTCTTTCAAGCAAAAACATCAATATTGTAATAAGTTTAACAGTACACAATCAAGAACATTGTGTTAAAAAAAGGACATTATTCGAGAAAAAAGAAAGAAAGCAAGCTTCTATTTAAAGCACAGATCACCCACAAGTTCAAATTAACATTTCGAAAACATGCATGCTGCGCACACGAAATGAAGCACAACCGCGAGGAAGGATTACAACCAGTTTGCCAAGCAAAGAGAATCAACGCCTTATGGGTCATGCGCGATGTGCAAACACCACGAAATAATACTGAAAATAAGAAAGCGAAGCACAACCAGGCACAGGATTGCAATCTGTTACAAAAATGGGAATGGAATAAGGAAGCAAGCGAGCGATAGTACAAAAACAAAGTTATGTGCAATAGCATAAGCAATCTCTTTCACCAAGACAACCGGTACACATTTCATCGGCCATCACCAGCAAATATTAGGAATGGAAATGCATTGTATAAGTGCAAGAATCTAAGAAAACGGAACTAGCGTTCAAATGAGAGATTGTGCGCGGCAATGGCGATGGTACTAGAGGTTAGATGTATGTTCTAACTTTGCAGTGAAGGCGGACACTGTTTCGGCGTCCGTGACATCTGGATTTAATCGATTCCATTCGCGTATCGTAAGTGAAAAAAAAGAAAAAAAAGCGATTGCCCAAACGAGTCATTGTTGAAAGAATATTAAGTTAATGTGTATTTATGCTTATGACAAGTCTGGCGCGACTGTGAAAATGCGACGTACTTGCACACATCTATCTTATATATGTCATGCAGCAGTTGGTACAAAAACTTGAGACGTGCCTGCTTTGCCCTTTTGGATAGTGTCCTAATACCAGAAGAAGCCAGAAGGTTAGTGGGAGAGTCCGTGCTTGTGTACTTGTTATACACAAATCTTATGGCTTGGCGCTGTACTGACTCCATTTTTGTTATACTAGTTAGGGAATGAGGGAACCAAACTGTGTTAGCATATTCTAACACTGGTCTTAGGGATGTGGTGTATGCTAGTACTGATATTGCGACAGGGTGCGTTGTTCTAACTTCTCATTCCGACTAGAACGGTCTTACTACTTTCTTGGACCCAGATTTCCAACCAATTCTATACCAACATAATTGGCCATCAAACGTGGCCCGGCCGCCTATTGCCGACATATGACTGGCCGAAAAAATCGGCAGCCACTCTTTCCCAACGTTTTGCCAATCATCATTCATCGACCAATTACATGTGGGTCATCCACTTGCCAAAATACTTTCGGCAGCCTTCCACACACCTCCGTCATGCAAGCCGCACAAGAAATTGGCCTCAAAGACAACATGCACTTGTGTGTGTGTGTGTGTGTGTGTGTGTGAAGCGCAAACGTTTAACTGAGAGACAGAATGATACAACACCAACTAGCCCAATCAGTTACTACAGTGACGTACTCTAAAAAGACGCGTCAACGGTCACAACTGACATGTACTCGCCATTTTCACTCCTGTGGAGTTCATTACTAAGCTGCAAACCAATGTTACCGCGTTGCATGGGGTCTTCGATCCCATTGGTTGCCATACAGTGGTACGACGTGGTAGGTGACTGAAGGAGAATGGCCATGGCCGTTTGAAGCCTAGAGGTCGGGAAGAGACGACGCTCAACATTGCAAAACTTAACAATTTATTTACACCGTGAAAGTCAGAATGTGTAAGAAACGGGGCTTCGTTTATTATGTACCCATCGAGACACCTGCATGTTTCGGAGACGTGAGAAAACTTCGCGCACACCAGCGCAGACCGCCATCCTCTTGAGCTCGTAGGACATGTGCACGTATACGGAAGCACAACAGTTGGCATCTTTTCTATCGACTTGCTTCCTCCTGTTCTTCCCTCAGGCGCGCTTCTACGAGGCTGCCAAGGAGCGGCTCGGGAAATTAACTATAGGGCTATAGTCTCTTTGCTTGCTCGTCGAAGCCGGTCGCCAGATAGGAAAATTGGTCACTAAAAAGGCAGAAAAGTCGCTAAATATAGCGGGAAAACAACTAAAATGATAACACTGGTCGGAGGTGCGCAAGCGCAGTGACTTTTGGCTGCGAAAGTGCGATTGCTACAGGACAAGGTACACAACCACCCGGAATACCGCTATGGTTGAGCGCCTTGCTCTCGGCCGTATATCAAACCGCGTCATCAGTAGTTTGAGAACAGATGGCAGGCGCGTGCAATCAAGTTCGTGGCTCCACTAATGAATAGCAGGCGCTTATAAATTGTAGCTGATTATCTAGCGTGTTTTCTAAGGACCAAAGGAAGGAACGTCCGTGCGATCACGCGGTGCCTTACGCCTCGTGTATGCTGCAAACGCTCAGTCCTGCAGGCGATGTGCGCACAATATGGACAACTTAAGGGGAACGATAACGTAAAGATAGCCCATCCTGATTCTATTCCATTTCCGCCACTAGCCATCCGCGACAGGTAAAACTCTTTTGGGCCGCGCCCACTTACATATCTAGTCATGCACTCGTCAACCACGAAGATTCCCCATCTCAAAATGACGTGTACGCACTGATTATGCATGGTTATGCTGAGCAAAAGATAGAGTTCTTTCCGATCTATGCCTTTGTAGCCGTAAGCCCTCCGCTATATCAAACATTTCTGGGCCGCGCCCTCTTCGCCTGTCTGTCACGCGACGTCACAAAACCGCGAGAACCCACTACGTGAAAGTGACGTGTATTCATAATAATCTGTTATTGCGATAGCAATTATATGAACACTCCAGCTGCATGTCTGCCGTCGCCGTGATGTTACGTATAAAGTCCAAGTGAGATAACGTTGTCGCGCGTCGTATGCTGCGTGTGCGAGGGAAAACATGCGAGGGTGCGCCGTCGATGGTGACTCAATCTCGTGCGCGCAAGGGAGAAAAGCGAGGAGGAAGCGCACCGTCTTCCGTCGCTCGCAAGGCACCGGAGGAAGGGGAGTAAGGGGGGCGTTCTACTCCGGCAGCTGCTGCGTAATGCGCGGCCGCGCGGGCCCTGCGTAATAGTCTCTGCGTAAGACCCTGGCTCTGCGTAATAGGCCCTGCGCTCGGGCCCTATCTTGAAAGCGATCTGCGATGGGAACAGAGTCTAGGCTTCTAGGCACACCGAGGGCCGATAGATTCGTGTGTGCTGTGTTCTCGCCGCTTACCGCAAAGACTCGTGTAAGGGCCGCACTTTTTCATAATTTTGGTGATGTGCGACCGTTACACGGGACCGAAAATTTTCATCAAAATGATGCTGGCGCAGTTTTGACTTGTGCACATGTGCACGTAGCCCGCATCCCCGGATGTACCAGTGTATCAGAGGTCAACGCGCAGTTCTCGCCCTCTAGTAGCGGCATGCGGAAGTACGCACCGAGCTAAAATTTACCGATGCGCGCGCGCGGCATAAGGGTACCGAACGCGATTGCTCTTCCGCTCATTTTTTTTTTTGCAAATTTGGGCTGCCAAGTTCGCCTTGAAGCGTGAGGCAGCACGAAGGTCAATTCGCTCGCTCCTGCTGTCGTGTTTCTTGGCCCCAGCGAGTTTCTACGGTCATCGAGCTAGATGTATTCATGTTTGCTTGTGCGTGCGTGACATCATGCTTGTTAATTTAGTAAGCGAATGTTAACAAGTTTATACGGCCAATAAAACCATCAGAGTCCTTCAATGCTATTATCCTTACTTCGTATAGCTGTCTACTAATTTGCTATCGAAATCGATGCTTCGCATTTCGGGCGAAACTGTTATACTTTTTTTTTTTATGACCAGATAAATCTAATCTTTTAAGTGACAAGCGGTTTATCTCCAACATTAGTTGCACCACGCGCTATCATATTTCGCAATCGCCAAGCACGCTTTGCACTACTTTCTTGAAGTAAATCTCATTACCACTTTCTAAAGCAGAAATATTGTTGTTGTTTTTTTTGTTTACATAGGACTATTTCTGCTCATGGCACTATCAGACTATACCGGAGACCACTCGGAAGACATCACTTTGTCAACGTAGAAATAAAAATATCGTTATAAAGAAAAGAAAGCGCAGGAACGCCTGTGAACAGTTTATTGCGCCTTTGTACGCCCGAAGACAGTGCAATACCGAGTCGAACCGCGGTGGAGGTGACGCAGGATTTAAGCACTCCTCATACGTGGGCCGATCCTGAAGAAAGTGCATTGCCGGGCCGACCCGCGCCGGAGGTGAAGCAGGCGTTAGGCACTACCCATACGTGGACTGATCCCGAAGATAGTGCAATACCGGGCCGACCTGCGGAGTGTTTGACGCAGGCGTTAAGCACTCCCCATACGTGGGCCGATCCCGAAGATAGTGAAATGCCGGGCCGACCCGCGGCGGAGGTGAAGCATGCATTAAGCAGTCCCCATACATGGGCCGCAATGGCGTAGCGAGGGGGGGGGGGGGGGCTTGTGGGGCTTCAGCCCCCCCCCCCCGCGAAATTTTTTCGTGCTGTCATGCACCGCCGACCAAAATAACCCCCGTCGCCGGAAATCATTCTGGATTTTATCTAGAATGTCTTTTTCATGCTCGAAAAGACATTTCGGCGCGATCATTGCGAACTCTAGCTAGATTTCGTGGCAACGCCCATAAACCGGGAGTCACATAATGCAAGGAGCTCCATCCAAGCACAGAGTTTGAAGAGCGTTTCGATGGCGAACGGGCTCGTCGCGGCATCTCGCGGAGGACGCGGAATCTACGGAGCGCATGAATTTCAATTTTGAAACTTTATGGTACAAAGTTATGATAAACTTTTGATGCGAAAGGTGCATTGCCATTTCCAAAGTCGCGCATTAGATTTTCAATGCCGGAACTTTGTGGATTTGATGTTGTTATAGACATTGGACGCCAAAGGTGCATTGACTTTTCTAACGTCGTACTTTCTAACGACAAGCCAAATCAACACACTATCAGACAAGTTGAAAAAAAAACTCTAAAGTTGACAAAGCACGCCAGCGAGGTCTGATGAGATGAAGCGTTGTGGTGGTTAATTTGTGCCATCATGTCACAGAAAAGAATACTGTATCATTTTTTTTCACCTGCGCCAAAGCATCCATGTGAACACCCTAAAGCCAGCAAATGTAACTACGTTCTTATTTATTTTTCTACTTTGACTTTTATTCGCGAGGACACATTGAGCCTCATCAATTTTCTTGTTCTCGCTACCAGCGGGCTGCTAGAGCCAGCCAGAGGGCATGCGTTTTTATCGTGTTTCCCCGACCACCGCGCGGCGCACTTCAGTGCGCCTTCATTTTTCTCTGGCTAAGTGGATTTTCGCCTGGAAGAGTTTTGGACGCTTTCTGGCTAGCAGACGGGATAAAGAAACAATGGTCGCTCGCTGCCATCACTGCGGGGACTCGACGGATTGCAACGCATTCGCTCGAGCGCTACCTCTCGGGAAAGTCTTGTCTTGCCGGTGTAGGACACCGAGCAGTATGCTTATGGTTCTCTGCGGACCAAGCGTCTCATGTTTTCTTTGATATTCCTTCGGTAGGTGCCCAAAGTAGGCGTTCACTTGTGGCCAACATGCTTTCCTTCGCGTTTCTTTTTTTTATTTCGGTGCCCCCGGCCCCCACACACACAAAAAAAAAAAGAAAGACATTGTTGCAGCGCAGCGAATTGTCGCATGGTGAAAGTTCGATTTTGTTGCTCCTTTTGCGGAAAGTAATAGGCCACGGGGCGCTTCATTTACCGGCTACTCTTATGAACTTATTGGGATAGCAATTATGTGGACACTCCAGGCGATTTCCTGCCGTCGCCGTCTCCCTCATGTTTCGTATAAAGCCCAACGGCGATAACATCGTGACCGCGCGCCGCATGCTATATGTGCGAGTGCAAGCGTGGGGGGGTGGAAGTGGCATGGGTGAGCCGACGATGGTGGCTCGGTTTTGTGCGCGCAAGGGAGAAAAGCGTGCAGGAAGCGCGCCACCTTCTGTCGCGCGCGATTATCAGGGGAGTGGAGGGGGGAGGTGGCGTGCCTTAGGATTCTGTGATTGCGCAGCATGTTTATTTGCCTTGTTTGACGCATTATATATAGTGACTTTTGCTTAGATATCTAGATTTATTGGAGACTTATACGTACATTCAAATTTCTTGTTGCGAGGTTTTGTGTACACGTTGTTATATTATGGGGTTTTACGTGCCAAAACAACTTTCTGATTATGAGGCACGCCGTAGTGGAGGACTCCGGAAATTTGGCCACCTGGGGTTCTTTAACGTGCACCTAAATCTGAGCACACGGGTGTTTTCGCATTTCGCCCCCATCGAAATGCGGCCGCCGTGGCCGGGATTCGATCCCACGACCTCGTGCTCAGCAGCCCAACACCATAGCCACTGAGCAACCACGGCGGGTTGTACACGTTGTCGTGAACTTTGTTTCCAGTGACACTCTTTAGCCCTTTATCAAGCTGTATCTTCGCATTTCTAATGTACGAGGGTGATTGAAATGAAAGTGAGCCAACTCGATCACCCCGCGCAATAATGGTTCGGTTCATTATCTGCGAGGCATGCGCGTAGTACACAGACATTTCTCATTTACAAACGTGACACGCAGGTGGGAGGATAAATGTTCTTTAATGCTCTCATACACTGGGTTGAACATGGTCACGTGACATAATGGACGCTCAAAAAGTTGGACAGCGTGGTGTCGTGGGGTTTTTGACAGCTGAAGGTGTCTCCCAAAAAGAAATTACTATAGCCGTATGGCTGCCTTCTACAATGAACTTTTCATTTCATTGGCCACTGTGAAGCGTTGAAGCAAACGGTTCAAAAAAGGACGTGAAAGTTGCAAAGACGATCCAAGACCGGGCCAAAGCCACCGTCAACAATTTCAATCACCCCCAACACAATTTCAAAGGTTGATGAGCTGATAAGACAAGAACGGAGGATAAGCATCGATGAATTGGCAGAGCAACATCAGTCACGGTTCGGTTCACACGATAATTCATGAACATCTCGGTTATCGACTCTTGTGTGCGCAATGGATGCCCAAGATGTTGAACCGCTGCCAGAAGAGGGAGAGGTTCGGCGCTGCCTTGACTCATCTGAACCGCTATCACAATGGGGGTGACGACTTTCTGTCTGCAATTGTGACCGAGGACGAATCATGGTGCCATTACTACGAGCCTGAAACACGATGGCAAAGCTTACAGTGGAAACATTCGAATTCACCACCTCCAAAGAAAGCAAAGGTCGTCATTTCCGCCGGAAAGGTGTTGTTGACTTTTTTTCTATGGTCAGGGGCCATTTCTGATCGAATTTGCTAAACCTGGAGAGTCTATCAATCGTTTCCGGTATTGTGAAATGCCGGATCGGCTGCGTGTCGCAATCAAGAACAAACGACGTGGAAAATTGGCGAATGGGGTCATCTTGCTCCACGACAATGCCCGTCCCCACGTCGCTGATGTGGTTAATACAAAACTGGCCGAGTTCAAGTTGGAAACGCTGCAATATTCGCCATACAGCCCTGACCTGTCGCCTTGGGACTTCCACAGTTTGGGGCAATTGAAAAAAAAAAACAGCTCAAGGGAACCTGATTTGTGCCGGATGATGACGTGAAAAAGTCAGTTACAGACTTTTTTAAGCAGCAACCCAAGGAGTTCAATGAGACGGCAATCACGGGACTCGTTAGTCAGTGGGACAAATGTCTAAATGCTCATGGAGGCTACTTTTAAATAAAGTACCCCGTTTTTCATATATTCGCATTGGCTCACTTTGATTTGCCTCGCCCTCGTATATTTTGCAAAACTGCTGCTTTTTATATATGCTGTCTGTTGAGACTATAATTTTGGTGCAATTGCAATACACGACCGCTGACAGATCCTGCGCAATACATTGGAACAAAGGAAAGTGTCACTGAGATTTTTCCCTGGCTGTTGCATATGTTCAAAAATGTAAACAAGGTTCTTGAATGACGAAGTTTCATTTAAAATATTTGTCCTCAACTTGTTCATTTCATGGTCTTTACATTTTTCATATCAGCAGCATGCACTGCTTCGCTGGTTTCAAACTGATATATTTCTAAAGTTTGTGTAATATTTGCTTTACTTATTAAATAGACAAAAACATGGAAGCATTGATGTCAGTTATTTCGGGCACAACTTTTGGGACATACGAGTATATTCTTTTATTAAAAAATACATATTTTACTTGTCTGGACAGTGCGTAGCGTTCAAGAAGTCATTTACAGCATCTTCGGCGATGACAATGCAGTTATTATTCATTTATTTGATCCATCGGCGAATTCTGTAAGGAGGAGGCCAAGCTGCAACGTGAGCCCCCTCCCCCCTTCCCCGAATGAAATTTCTGGCTACACCACTGATGGGCCGATCCCGAAGACAGTGCAATACCGGGCCGACCCGCGGCGGAGGTGATGCAGGCTTTAAGAAATCCCCATACGTGAGCCGGTCTCGAAGATAGTGCAATGCCGGGCCGACTCGCGGCGGAGGTGAAGCAGGTATTAAGCAGGCGTTAAGCACTCTCCATACGTGGGCCGACCCCGAAGATAGTGCAATACCGGGTCGACCCACGGCGGAGGTGCAGCTCGTCATTAAGGGGCCCACATACACAGCTTCGCTGGTCATTTTTCTTCATAGAGTGGAAGGGAATTGATTGTTTTTTAGCCAAATAACGGCTTTAAATGTGAAGACAACATATCCATTCGCAGCAGTGGGCCTTTCTGGGCCGGCCCGGCCTTATCTGCCGGTATCTCCGCGGCACGGCGCTGCTGTCAGTTATTGAATATTGTTGAAGGTGGCGGTTGTGCTTCACTCGTTCACGGCGTACGAGCAACGAAGTGTGATTCATTTTCTATGGAGCAAGGAACGAATGCCCATCGAAATACACAGGGAAATTCAGCCCACGTATGGGGGAAAGGAGTCGCGCTTTGAGAAGTGCGAGGTGGTGGTGCGGTGAGTACGCAAAAGGCTGTGAAGACTTGCATGACAATGAGCGTTAGGGAAGACCGAATTCTACCACGGGGACATCTAAAATTTATGATTGCGATGGGACAAATGTCTGAACCGGTGTGGGGACTATGTGGAAAAGCGGTGTAAGGTACGTAGAATATAGTGTGTATATTTGTACATGTACCTTATTTTGGCTAATAAAAAAATAGAGGCAAAGACTTTCTGATTCGCCCTCGTACTTATTCGGTCAAGTAACAGCCAGCCTGAACTTCTCAACTTTCCAGTTTTAGTTTTAAATACGTATGACGCGCTTACAGATCAAAGTATATTGAAAACGGTGATCTAAGCAAAGCTTGTCACCTGTTTTTATAGCGCTAATTCTTATCGCTGGACGCTGGAAAATGTGCTCGCTACCGATGGCAGGAGCAAAGAGAGAAAGGGTTACGCTGAGCCGACTAACTTGCAGGGGTGAGCTGTGTCACGATGGAAGTAATTCGGTTTAAAGTTATCCTGCGAAGGTCAGCACAGCAGCACAAGACTACGTAACTTTGTTTTCATCGCCAATGTTGTCCGCCCTTCTAATCAGACCTTCCAGATCGTATTTTGGGTCAATGCTGCTATAGTGCATGCATTGACGCATCGCATTGTTAACGCACTGCAGCGTTAAGCGGAGACCTGAGCAGCAACAAAATTGTAATGTCTGTGACTAACGGAACGAGCAACTGAACACACAGTACACGCTGAACAAACAAACGCAGTATTACAGCGCAGACGCAGTAGCTGAAGACGAAAGGCTGCAGTTCATCGTCGAAAAAAGGGCCGACAAATAATTATGAGCGCGCCGCAACAACGGAACAGCAATAACGAGCAACCAACGCCGCGTACATCAGTGTGTACACGCACGTGTACACTCTGAGCAGACGACGACAGGAGCAATCGACACTAAGCGTGGTGACGACGGTGACTCCGCTCGATTTGGCAGGAAATAGTGTCCTGGAACATTCCGTATATACTGTTCTACAAGCCTGCGGCTCGCATAATATATGGCGCGTCCAGGGCTGGACGCTAAACGGATTAGACCTATAGCGGACTGCGTGGTGCGGCTTGACAGGCGGCGAGATTTTGTTGTCCCCACCGTGAAACGGCTTCGCCATGAGCGTTTCTTAAAACCGTGACCTCCTCAATCATTGATTGATTGGCGCTTTCTAGCGTGATTGGCAGACGTTGCCCCACAATAACGGTAACATCCAGTTGCCATTCATTCGTCCGTTCGTGTTCTCTTCAATTGTTCTTGTTCATTTATTAATAAAATGCGTGTGTATGTGTGCCTTCTTATTCTTTTTTTTTTGTCCGTGTTTTCCTTGCGCTTGTACAGTTCTTAAAAAATGGAATACCAACGTGCCCAGATTGCAACATTGCTATTCAAAAAGCATAAGGACAGGCTCCCCATATACTCAAGGTCACATTTCAAAGTTGTCGCTGGCGGTCGACGGTTTTACCTCTCGGTTTACCATGCAGTTCTTCGTGAATACACGCAACTGATTGAGTAGATGTAAATAATTAACTTTTTCAAGAAACAATACGTATTTTGTTGAAGTGAAAGAGCACGAAAGATCGGGTTACCGCTGTACTGCTCTGACATTTCTTCACTGCGTAGGATAGAGTAAATGAAGAGCATAGAATGCTAGTAAAGTTAGGCTGTGGTCTACTAGTTATCTAATACCTTGCGCAAAAACGGTCTATTGCTAAACGTGCGTGCACTTAAGAGAGGAAGCCAGTTTAATGAGATTTGCGAGGATACGACGCGACACTATATATATATATATATATATATATATATATATATATATATATATATATATATATATATATATATATAGAGAGAGAGAGAGAGAGAGAGAGAGAGAGAGAGAGAGAGACAACCGAGTACAAGTTGTATGGGAAGGTAGACAAGCTAATGAAGTAGTGGGAATTCACCAAGGACTGAAGCAAGAAGATCTCCTTTCTTTCCATTGTTGTTCACGCTTTATGTTAAGGGCATAGAAAAACGATGGGAAAACATCGAATTAGGGTTTGATATAACCTACATGCTGTAAGAGTTGGGGTCGGGCATGTCAAAAGGGGTAGCTGACGCATGCCGTCGTCCGACTTATCCACGCCAAGGGCGTTTTTGAAGGGAGGAACACGTTCTCATCGAGAACGAGGAGTTCTGGCTTTATTTACAATATTTACATGAAGAGTGGAGAACGTTAAGTATAATCACTCTAGCATGATTGAATTGAAGCCCTGAGGAGCCGAAAACGTCCCCTCTGTCCTCCCTATAGGTCCTCAGGCCAGGAAAAACTGCCGTCCCCACCTTCGTCCAATCGGAGCGTCCAAAGTCATCGAAGGATCCGCGTTGAGGGCGAGGGTTCACACAATTTCACACTCCCACACATTTGTTCACTGAACACACAGAAAGGAGGGGAGCTTCATAGACGGGAATTGTCACGCTTGTCTGAAGCTGGTGCGTCTTGGTTCCTGGGATGACCCAACAGTTAGCTGGAGCGTTTGTCAAACGACCGTGTCGGCTACCGGAGTCCGTGAGGAAACGTCGTAGAACATTCTTTTCCAGGAGTTTCTTGCTTCCATCGTCCGTGAATGCGACAGTGTACCAACAAACAACACTGGATCCTCCAAGCATGTCTCGCCCCCCCCTGTCGCCGCAGGTCCGTCCGAGGGGGACGCATTGTGAGCTTCACGAAGCGATTCGTCGCAGTGGTGCACGAGTGGCTAGAAGGTCAGTACCTCCGCTGGCCGATCGTAACAATGCGTAATGGACATGTATGGTGCAACAGAAGCTCACTGGGCGCATCTATGCGGACGACATAGTTCTACTAGCGGACAATAGCGATTTACAGACACTTGCGAATATATATGAAAACGCAGCGACAAATCTAGGCCTCCAGTTTAGTACAGAGGAATCATGAATTATGATCTTTAATGAAGAGACGAGTAATTACGTGGTTTCAATTCAACAGCAAGTCATACCTATGGCCAAGCAATATATATATATATATATATATATATATATATATATATATATATATATATATATATACACACACACAAATATTACGCTGGAACATGAGAGGTCTTATCCACAACCTCGATGACATTAAATAACTTTTACACAAATACACTCCAAAGGTGCTATGTGTTCAGGAGACATATATCTTAAATCTACGCAAACAGACTTTCTCCGGCAATACGATATTTTCCGGAAAAACCGAGACGACGGTGTTGCATCGTCCAGCGGTGTGTCTATAACAGTCGACAGTGCGGTTTTAGGGAAGGTAGATGCACAACAGATCACCTTGTCCGCATCGAGACAAATATCCGTGATGCCTTTGTGCACAAACAGTTTTTCTTGTCAGTAATTTTAGATATGGAGAAAGCGTACGAGACAATTACTTGGCGCTTTGGAATCTTCCGCGATCTGTCTGGAATGGGAGTCCGAGGCAACTTATTGAATGTGATTCAGAGTTACCTCTCCCATCGCACGTTCCGTGTTAGAGATGGTAACGTTCTGTATCGTCATTTTATGCAAGAGGCTGGTGTTCCACAAGGTGGTGGGCTGAGCTGCACTCTTTTTATTGTCAAAAATGAATTCGCTCCACATTGTCATACCACGTACTATGTTTTATTCTGTATATGCGGATGACATCCAGATAGGTTACAGATCACGTAATCTAAGTGTCTGTGAGCGACAAGTACAGCTTGGCTTAAATAAGTTGTCTAAGTGGGCAGACGAGATAAAATTGCTGATAAAATTGTTGATAAAATTGCATAAACAGGCCTGGAGTGCGGCCTGATCCCGGTGACCAGAACCGGTAACACACTCCCTCACCAGAGCAGGATTGGCCACCCTGGTGCAGTACTTGGCCACAACCTCCTATATGAATACAACAATCAAACGCCGGCCCTCAGTCCCCAGCAGCTGCGAAGCAACTGACCACGGCGGCGGTCAGACCTGTGACGCAGCAGAGGGTGTTAAGAATCCGTGGATCCGGACAGGTCGCCATTGGAATCTGAACTTGGTAAGGTTTAACGCTAGAACGTTATCTAGTGAGGCGAGTCTAGCAGTGCTATTGGAGAAATTAGAGGGCAGTAAATGGGATATAATAGGGCGCAGTGAAGTCAGGAGGACAAATGAAGCATATAAAGTGCTAAAAAGCGGGCACTTCCTGTGCTACCAAGGCTTAGCCGAGAGACGAGAACTGGAAGTCGGATTCCTGATTAATAAGAATGTAGCTGGTAACATACAGGAATTCTATAGCATTAACGAGAGGGTGGCAGGTCTTGTTGTGAAACTTAACAAGAGGTACAAATTGAAGGTCGTACAGGTCTACGCCCCTACATCCAGTCATGATGACCAGGAAGTCGAAAGCTTTTATGAAGACGTGGAATCGGCGATAGGTAAAGTCAAAACAAAATACACTATACTGATGGGCGATTTCAATGCAAAGGTAGGCAAGAAGCAGGCTGGAGACAAGTCAGTGGGAGAATATGGCATAGGCACTAGGAATAGCAGGGGAGAGTTATTAGTAGACTTTGCAGAACAGAATAATATGCGGATAATGAACACCTTCTTTCGCAAGCGGGATAGCCGAAAGTGGACGTGGAGGAGCCCGAATGACGAGACTAGAAATGAAATAGACCTTATACTCTGCGCTAACCCTGGCATCATACAAGATGTGGACGTGCTCGGCAAGGTGCGCTGAAGTGACCATAGGATGGTAAGAACTCGAATTAGCCTAGACTTGAGGAGGGAACGGAAGAAACTGGTACATAAGAAGCCGATCAATGAGTTAGCGGTAAGAGGGAAAATAGAGGAATTGCAGATCAAGCTACAGAACAGGTATTCGGCTTTAACTCAGGAAGACGACCTTAGTGTTGAAACAATGAACGACAATCTTATGGGCATCATTAAGGATTGTGCAATAGAAGTCGGTGGTAACTCCGTTAGACAGGATACCAGTAAGCTATCGCAGGAGACGAAAGATCTGATCAAGAAACGCCAATCTATGAAAGCCTCTAACCCTACAGATAGAATAGAACTGGCAGAACTTTCGAAGTTAATCAACAAGCGTAAGACAGCTGACATAAGGAGGTACAATTTGGATAGAATTGAACATGCTCTCAGGAACGGAGGAAGCCTAAAAGCAGGGAAGAAGAAACTAGGAATTGGCAAGAATCAGATGTATGCGTTAAGAGACAAAGCCGGCAATCTGGGCAGACTGTTCTAGAAAAACTGGCCACCCTGTATACGCAATGCCTCATGACCTCGGGCGTACCGGAATCTTGGAAAAACGCGAACATAATCCTAATCCATAAGAAAGGGGACGCCAGAGACTTGAAAAATTATAGACCGATCAGCTTACTGTCCGTTGCCTACAAAGTATTTACTAAGGTACTCGCAAATAGAATCAGGAACACCTTAGACTTCTGTCAACCAAAGGACCAGGCAGGATTCCGTAAAGGTTACTCAACAATAGACCATATTAACACTGTCAATCAGGTGATAGAGAAATGTGCAACCAACCCTTATATATAGCTTTCATTGATTACGAGAAAGCGTTTGATTCAGTCGAAACCTTAGCAGTCATGGAGGCATTACGGAATCAGGGTGTAGATGAGCCGTATGTAAAAATACTGAAAGATATCTATAGCGGCTGCACAGCCACCGTAGTCCTCCATAAAGAAAGCAACAAAATCCCAATAAAGAAAGGCGTCAGGCAGGGAGATACGATCTCTCCAATGCTATTCACAGCGTGTTTACAGAAGGTATTCAGAGATATGGTTTGGGAAGAATTGGGGATAAGAGTTAACGGAGAATACCTTAGCAACTTGCGATTCGCTGATGATATTGCCTTGCTTAGTAACTCAGGAGACCAATTGCAATGCATGCTCTCTGACCTGGAGAGGCAAAGCAGAAGGGTGGGTCTAAAAATTAATCTGCAGAAAACTAAAGTAATTTTTAACAGTCTCGGAAGACAACAGCAGTTTACGATAGGTAGCGAGGCACTGGAAGATGTAAGGGAATACATCTACTTAGGACAGGTAGTGACCGCAGATCCGGATCATGAGACTGAAATAATCAGAAGAATAAGAATGGGCTGGGGTGCGTTTGGCAGGCGTTCTGAGATCATGAACAGCACGTTGCCATTATCCCTCAAGAGAAAAGTGTATAACAGCTGTCTTACCAGTGCAGAAACCTGAAGGCTTACGAAAAGGGTTCTACTTAAATTGAGGACGACGCAACGAGCTATGGAAAGAAGAATGATGGGCGTAATGTTAAGGGATAAGAAAAGAGCAGATTGGGTGAGGGAACAAACGCGAGTTAATGACATCTTAGTTGAAATCAAGAAAAAGAAATGGGCATGGGCAGGACATGTAATGAGCAGGAAAGATAACCGATGGTCATTAAGGGTTACGGACTGGATTCCAAGGGAAGGGAAGCGTAGCAGGGGGCGGCAGAAAGTTAGGTGGGCGGATGAGATGAAGAAGTTTGCAGGGACATGGCCACAATTAGCACATGCCCGGGGTAGTTGGAGAATATATATATATATATATATATATATATATATATCCAACCGCTTCCAACTAGCGCCCGCGAATTTCCTAATTTCATCGCCCCATCTAGTCTTCTGCCGTCCTCGACTGCGCTTCCCTTCTCTTGGTACCTATTCTGTAACCTTCATGGGCCAACGGTTACCTAACCTGCGCATTACATGACCTGCCAAGCTCCATTTTTTTCTCTTAATGTCAATTAGAATATCGGCTATACCCGTTTGCTCTCTGATCCAAACCGCTCTTTTTCTGTCTCTTAACTTTATGCCTAGCATTCTTCTTTCCATCGCTCTTTACGCGGTCCTTAGCGTGTTCTCAAGCTTCTTTGTCAGTCTCAAGTTCTGCCCCATATCAGCGCACGTAAAATGCGCTGATTACACACCTTTCTTTCCAATGATTATGGTAAGCTTCCGGTCAGGAGCTGACAATGTCTGCCGTATGCGATACAACCTATTATTTTTCTTCTATGAATGTCCTTTTCATGATCAAGGTTCCCTGTGATTAATTGACCTAGGTAAACGTACTCCTTCACAGATTCTAGAGGCTGACGGCGATTCTGAACTCTTGTTCCTTTACCCGGCTATTCATCATTATCTTTGTCTTCTGCATATTAATATTTAACCCCACTTTTGCACTCTCTATGTTAAGGTCCTCAATCATTTGTTGTATCTAGTCTGCAGTATTGCTGAATAGAACAATGTCATCGGCAAACCGAAGGTTGCCGAGATATTGGCCGTCGATCCTTACTCCTAAGCCTTCCCAGTTTAATAGCTTGAATACTTCTTCCAAGCACGCAGTGAATAGCATTGGAGATATTGTGTCTCCTTGCCTGACCCCTTTCTTTACATGTATCTTCCTACTTTTCTTGTGTAGAGTTAAGGTAGCTGTGGAACCTCTGTAAACATTTTCCAAGGTATTTACTTAAGCGGTCTGTACTCCTTGATTACGTGATGCCTCTGTGACTGCTGGTATCTCTACTGAATCAAATACCTTTTAGTAATCTATGAAAGCCATATAGAGAGGCTTATTGTAGTCTGCGGATTTCTCGATAACCTGATTAATGACATGGATGTGATCCATTGTGGAGTATCCTTTCCTGAAGCCAGCCTGTTCCCTTGGTTGACTAAAGTCCAATGTTGCCCTTATTCTATTGGCGGTTATTTTGGTAAATATTTTGTATAATACTGGGAGTAAGCCAATGGGGCCTATAATTTTTCAGTTCTTTAACGTCGCCCTTTTTGTGGATTAGTATAATGTTTGCATTCTTCCAGTTTTCTGGGACCCTTGCAGTCGATGACACTTCGTACAGAGAGCCGCCAGTTTTCCTAACATTATGTCTCCTCCATCTTTGATTAAATCGACTGTTATTCCATCTTCTCCTGCCGTTTTTTCTCGTTTCACGCCTTGCAAGGCTCTTCTGACCTCATCTCTAGTTATAGGAGGAGTTTCTGAATACTGTTTATTATTGTTTCGAATAGAGTACTCCCGAGCCCTCTGGGTACGTACAGGTCAGTATAGAATTCTTCCGCTGCTTTTTTTATACCTTCGAGATTGCTGATGATATTACCCTGATTATCTTTCAGTGCATACATCTTGGTTGGTCCTATGCCAAGTTTCCTTCTCACTGATTTCAGGCTGCGTCCATTTTTTACGGCTTCTTAAGTTTTTCTCACGTTAAAATTTATAATATCAGTTATTTTCGCTTTGTTGATCAGTTTTGACAGTTCAGCGAATTCCGTCTTATCTCTTGCGTTGGACACTTTCATTCTTTGTCGTTTCTTTATTAGGTACTTTGTTACTTGGGGGAGCTTGCCTACTGGTTGCCTTGGTGCCTTGCCTCCCACTTCAATTGCTGCCTCTGAAGCCAGCCTAGTTTTGGTTTCATTTATTGCCTCTTTGTCATCTTCATCTCTCTGTTCTAAGGCTGCATATTTGTTTGCAAGTACCAGCCTGAATTTGTCTGCTTTTACCCTTACTGCGTCTGGGTTGACCTGTTTCTTCTTGACCAATTTTACTCTTTCTCTCTTCAAATTGAGGTGAATCCTGTCCCTCACTAACCTATGATCACTGCGCTTTACCCTACCTATCACTTTTACATCATGCACTATGCCTGGATCGGCAGAAAGTAGGAAGCCAAGATATATATATATATATATATATATATATATATATATATATAAAGAGATAGAGTGATTTCAGCGACGAAAGCCGGACACCGGCCGAAACGTCGGCGAAAAATACGTTTAGTACATTCGTTTGTTCTTTTTGTGAGATTTTAAAAGAACTGGATCATCCAGATGTGTGTGTGTGTGTGTGTGTGTGTGTGTGTGCGTGTGGAGAGAGAGAGAGAGAGAGAGAGAAGAGAGTTTGCGGATTGGAAAGTGATCTTTGCACTACGTGCCGCCTATTGATCGCTCTGCCGCCGCTTTCCCGTCGGCACGGACGGCCCACTCCAACAACGGAAGCTAATATAGACCTGTACGTAGTTTCCCCTTTGGCTTCTCTGCAGTACACGTTTGCTTTCGCATATGCTTTGCCACAAAGCCTGACAGGGAGGGCCAAGGAGAGCGGAACGAGCCGGTGTGTAGCGCGGGTGGGAGGGGGGTTAGCTAGACGCTGATTTAGCGGCCACAAACCAATAAACAATGACACTACTTTTATTTATTGTGTTATTGACTTGTTCATTTATTGTAAAATATTCAATGGAGTTTATACAAAAGTGCACGCTCATGACTGGCCGAAGCATACTGAGAGCGGGCTCAAGTGGCACGTGCTGTGAAGATCGCCTTCCTTGCGGATTACCCGCTTTCCATAGGAATAAAAAAAGACTGAAATCGCGTCAGTGAAAGTTATCTTTGTCATCTACAGATGTGGTCTTCGATCGCATATTACGAACCATAACAGTCTAGTGTTGCCAATATTTTCTGAAGCGCGTCGCCAAAGTGAGACAAAATAGTCACTAAAACTGTCGCTGTAACTATCAAGTGGATTTTAAGAACGTAGGTGTTCTGAGACACTTTGATGTAAGCCAACGTGAAGTAGATCATTTACCTAGACGTGTCATGTTGGTCTAATGTTCGTGCAGCTGAAGAAAAATAGTGAATTTACGAGCAAGGTATAGAGGGCTTTGGCTTTACTAATGTATTTCTATAGAGTGGGCGAATCTTCCAAGTTTCGAGTACGAATAATTGGTGTGTAACATTTGATTTTTCTTCGAAAATGAACTATTCGGTATTTCCGAATATCAAAACTAACCAAATATTTGGCAATAACAGATTGTTAAAGTCGGGTTACTGTTCTCCACTTACTGAACAAAGTATCGTAAATTATATTTATCAGAACTAAAACTGCGACAAAGTTTCTGACGCAATGCAGAAACAGGATCGGTAATGCAAGCTTAGTTTTCGGTTTTGCGGTGGAAGTGTGGCGCTGGTTAACACACCTTGGGTTAGGTCTTGTACGAATACATAAATGACTGAGACTGCATGGACGTGGGAACTGCCGTCGTCGCCGCAGCACAATCGGAAGTGCAACACATGCGTAATGCGGAAGATGTGAGTTCGGCTCTCACCATCAGCAAGTTGTTTTTTTTCCTCCATTTTCCTTTAGTTTTAAATTTTTTACGCTTCAGTTAAACACCACAAATGATTTCCACTATGCTTTCCTTTTCTTAATTATCTGCTGGTTTCATACACTGTAAACACAAATGAGCCCATATGGGCATTTTAACAGTTGATATGCCATTTTTTCCCCCTAGCTTAAGATGAGTACTCCCACGAGAAGTAAAATAAGCTAGAACCATTATTATACCCCCGACCCCATTTGAAGGGGAATTGCGGTTGTAAAATGGGGGTTTTCAAGGAATAACGGTGGCGTACGGGAAATTGGGAGTGTTCAAATACACCCATATCTGAGACGAGCCAAATAGAGAAAAGAATAACTCAGCCGTGACCAACAAGGCAGTCGGCCGCTGCGACAATTTCAGTAGGATTATTTCTGCAGTCAGATTCGAAATATCCCGCGCAATGTGTGTCCGCGCTGTTTTTCTGTTCGGAGTAGCCGCGCCTTGGCGCTGCACAGGACGCCGAAAGTCGGAACGGTCGTAACTACACTCTAATCTCGGTAACCTATAAGTATACCTATAAACATGAGTAACGAATAAAATGACGGTTACTTCGCCCGTCCTTTTGATGTTTTCATTATATTGCTCATGCTAAGGGTTACAATGACGAAACTGAGTGAGACGGGTGCTGCTTATTAGTTACATTGATCTGCTGCCAGCATGTAACCTCTATATTGTAACCTATAGAATTTTAGTAACCCTTAACCGAGACCCCACGGAGACATTATATAGGGAGGGGAAGTTCGCAATTTACACATTAACAAAGCGCAGGATAAGTTACCTGCGTGCACACATGGTTGATCCACTTGATAAGCACTTGTACGGGTGTTCAGTCGCAAATTTTGACTGAGAGCAAATTACTCATTGAGCCGGCAGAGCCGCATATCGGAAGTAGGCCGCGGGAAAAGAACGCTCTGCAAGAATAATGACGATTCCGGAAGTACAACCATCGACTGAGCCAGTATTATATACAATTAGCGCTTTTCACAGACCCTACATGTGTCCTGCAGAAATCAATCTCGTTGCCGTCGCATGCCGCTGCCGACACATGCCGCCGCAAGTGTTTTTGTTGTTTCTTATGGGTCTCACATTCACGGATTGGGGAGCCCTTTTGACATACGTTTAGCTTATAACATGATAAAATAATGCTCCTCTGGCACTTCTGCCTTTTTCATGAGGCGAGAAAAAAGAAGCATGGTTGTAATTATTATATGGTAGGAACCTGGAAGGGCCTTTTGCCGTGTTTACTCAGTGCGAACTTGGTTGGGTGCATGGGTGCAGCAAGCTCAATCGCAGACTAATGTACGAACATTTTCCTCATATTACAGCCATCCAGCGCAATGCGTCGTTGCCTAGAAAGCGTCCAAAGAAATTAATGAGTGTTGCCCCAACGGAAGATATATTAACTGAGCATTTTAGCAAACAATCTCTGCAGCCGAGGTGCGAATTCGGAGCAAACAAAACGCAATCATTAAAACGTTTGGCACGTTTCTCCCATTATTTTTTGTGCACTCAGCAACGGTACGGGTCAACGTCTGCAACACGCCACATTTCCTTATATTGTGCAGCAGCAACAGGGTTGACGCAACGCGCCAATGCATGTCAGCGCAGCAAACCCATCACGGAAAAGCCGCATACAGCCGCTCCATTACCACGGAGCCGTGTAGACAGATGAAAAGTACAGTTGGCTGAAGTTCTACCACCATGATAGCTATAAAGAATAATTCTGTTCAATGCAGCAGCATTGTTTCCAAGAGCGCACTATGTACATAAGTTTGTGTTTTTGTTTTACCCTCAACGAACCTGTTTTCGTTTGAATATGTGCAGCCGGATCAGAATGTCCGAATCGTGCTTCAGTTACTGTACTTCAGTACAGAAGTAGCGGCCATGTTTTTATGTCATCTCTCCGCGTTTCCGTATATAGTTTTAGCATTGCATGACGGGAAGTAGTTGCAAACATGGCGTTGTGAGTTGTGTATGTGCGTTTTGTTGCTAGTTTCGGCGCCAATTTTGTCAGTGGCAATGGCAGTGACCAACAGAGACTTGTTTGGGATAATGCGCGGCCGCTGCAAAGAGCCATTTTGTGACTGTGAGCACTTCAGTGTCCTCATTTCGGCGAACATTCGCTGTGACTACTGCGACCACAGCCCCGGATCGCATGGGAAAATAGACGAACTTGGTAAGTGTTCTTGCATTGTACTGGTTTCTCTGTATTCAGCATATAGCTAGGCTGCAGCTTTTCTTTCATTATATGTCAGGGAAGTGCAAAAAAAAAAAAAGAGAGAGAAAGCAGAGGGGTAAGCAGCAATTTGCGCGGAAATGCATCCGTGTTTCTTCCACGCTCAAAAACGACACTTTAAGGCTCGTCCACGTTACCGGCACGGCAGGCCGCCGCGCGCCGTTCGCGGGCCGCCGTTCGACGGCGGCTTTCCTCGCGAACGGCGAGATTTACTTGCCGTAGATAGGATGTGATCATATGATGTTACCGGGACCCATTTCTGTCGCATCCGTACAGCGAAGTAGCGACCGAAGAGTGGTCGTTCTGGCAACGTCGGCAGCCTTACCGCCGCTCATCGCTCGGCGGCGCCGATATCGTCGCTAGGCCTTTTCCAGTTCACGTCGAAGCGAAGGCTTATGGCGCTTCGGAATGAATCACCGACGCTCACAAGCCGCTATATTTCATACCGTTGCTGTCGCTCTTCGCAATAATTATACGCAATGCAGAAAATACGCTAATATTAGCGGCGACGTTGGCAGTGATGCGAGCACAGCCGCGCCCGTCGTCTGCCGTCGGGAGCCGTGCAGTGCAGATGAGCTGTACAGGTATCCGTGCTCTCGTTCGTGTTTAACGTTTGACAGTGGATATTGTTTTGCGTAACATGTACAATGTACGCATCACTTTATGTAGTGGAAATTATTTTGCGGGGATTTGCGTGGAACAGAAGCTGTAGCCGACGTTTGCGTTGCCGGTGGCGGAGGCGCGCAGCTTCGCGGTTGTCGATTGTCCCGTCGGTCGTGAGGCGGCAAGGTGGCTGTGGCGGCGGACGGTGCGCCGGCCGAATTTCCGTCTACATTAGACACCTCTCGCGCGGCAGACGTTTTTCGTCACTGGAGGCCGGTTTGCCGTTCAGAGATATTTACCGCTCGTGTGGTGTCGTTGGGATGCATCTTTGCTGAAAAGAATGCAGACGTAGACCAAAGTGACCACAATATTCCAGAATAAGCTGAGGTATGCTGGTACAGTGCAGGTGTCCTGAGAAATGAAAGGAATTTGAGTTAGTGCCTCTCTTTGAAGTTGCTTGTCATCCTGACAACTGCAACAACTTTGAAACCAAATGACAGAAAATCTCAATTTACGCACTTTACTTTAGTTCATGCATATATAATGGATTTGATTCTATATTCAGGGCTCATCTTTCTATTATACTTGAATTCGATATGAAAGTACTGCTGCTTGAACAGCCCTGCTTTTTTACGACGATTCTCATCAGCTCTCAGATACAATCATGTGTCCTAATGTGCATCAAATGAAATTGATTTAATTTGCTCTAATAGTAATAGTTGTTGCTTAGGTTTTCTTGCAAGTAATGTTGGTCTGGACAGATCGTTTATATGTAGTGACGTCAGTATAGTGAACATGAGTGCGTATAAAGAAAAAAAAAAGTGCGACGTACATTTTGACTGGTGGACCAGCCTTTTGTCAAAGCGAAACGTTCGGAAGATGTACTGTGCAATAACAATGTGGCGTACCATCTTTTTTCTTTATTATACTGCCAGTACCAGCCCGACATATATATATATATATATATATATATATATTGGTTAATATGCCATTTATGGTGCCGATATGTGGTTTACATCTATGCCGTGGGAGAAGATCTTGTGCATTGTGTTGCTTGTTGTGTGACCTCTTCTTGCCTTTCATTTACGAGCATTAAAATAATGGGCTACAGATGTCAGAAGATGAATAAGTTCTGCTTATATCCTGGGCTGAATAAAATTTTTTAAACAGATAGGAAGGCAATTTATTCATTATTTTTGTGGAGATATTTCTTCCGCGAAAACTTTGGTAAGAGATGCGAACAATTAAGAAAACAACGCAGGGGAAGTGGCTCAACCTACACTAGGCTACAGGTGCGAGTTTTCAGCGTTAGTTGTTTTCAGTGAGTTAGGAAATCCAAACTAAGGCACAGTCAATGCATGTTGACTGTGAGTAACACACCTGCCCGGTTTACTAGTGCCAGCTTTCCTAGCTGACTTCTCTCCTTTTGCCCTTGTTAGTACATCTCTTTGTTTTATTATGTGGGAAAATGCGACATGCATGCCGTGTTCTAAACTACATAAATAAATTTCGGGCAGTGGTTTATGTCATCTTTAATTTCTTTTCATAGATGGCATTGCCAGCTGATGAGCTCCAAGTAACAGCACCTCACATTCACTGCGCTCCTGACAAGATATGTATTTTTGCTGGCAGCCAAGCCGAAGTCATCACTGTCTCCAAGTCTGAAATACAACGGGCACTTATTTTTTGCCTTTTGGCATATTATGTTAAGAACCTAGAATATCCATTTGCATTTTACCAAATGCTTGCTCTCGTGCAAAAAGTTGTGCTGCCAGGAGACAAGCTAGTGAAAGGACTGCTTTCTACCCGTCTGAAACGTCTCTTTGCGCTCCTAAGCAGTAAAAATGTAATCTAGGGAGTAGTGCTGTTCGCGCTGCTTTCCATGTTTTTCACCAACTCTGAAGTGAAAGAAAAAAAACAACATAGTGTGTGATTTACTTCAATGCGGTTGGTTAGCTCCAAAGGTGGGAGGAGCTTACACCATAAGCAGCTGTTTTTTTCACGTCATACATTGTTTACTTCTAGTCACAAGCAGTGCATTTACTTGCTCTAGTCATTTGTTCCTCTCCCTTGTGGTGAAGGCTGGTTAATTTTATTTCATTTGTGTATTCATAGGCCTCAGAATTTCTTATAAACATAGCTTAAGCATTTAACTCACCCACGCAGATGGTTGTTTTGCAAAATGTAATGCACTCTATTTGCTCTTTGCTCAGTGAGCAGATCGGTGTATATCTCTGTGCCTGTGCAGAAATCTAGTATTGCAGTTATTAAATAGCATCAATTCTGATGTTTGTCATTTCACACAGTTGTGCTTCAATGACTGTATATGGGAGGTCTCATGGATGGTATTTTTGTATCAGACCTTGTTGAACAAAAAACTTGTAATAAAGAATTTCGTACCTGAGAGTACTCCAACTTATTTTTCGAGAACATTCACAGAATATTAAACGGAACAGCTCATTACAAAGGCTAGGTGCATAGTTAGGAAGTGAAATAATGACATTGCCTTCAACTACATTAAAACAACTCATTGTCACAATATTATTGCCAGCAGCGCTTTGCAGTATGCTTTTGCTCACCTGAACTAAATTATTATGGCCAATCTACAATACTCATGCATATGTTGCTTCCCCAAGTGTTTTTCTTCATTGAGTGTACTTCAAGTAATTTTGTGCCTTTGGAAGATGCATTTTTAATAAATAGTGGCTTTTCTGCACAAGTATGTAATACTCTAGGAACTGAAGGTATTTTTGGCTTCCACATATTTTAGAGGGACATTAACTCAGAGGCAGTATATGTTAGAAACTTACAGCTGAGTTATATTGGCAGTCAAGCAGGAACTGTCCCCCAAAGGCTATGTTAAATTTAGGGGTTACTTCGGCTATTATTCAGATGTCTTTATTGTGATTGCGCTGTATTGTTATAGCTAACCTATAAAATCTATCATGGCGTCATGATTGAAAATGTTCTGCATCTCGAATGGGGCCAACATTGTGATGCCTGTCAGTTGCCTCTGATTTCTTCTCGCCACAGATTGTCATGTAGAAGTTTGAATTATGGGACTGAATAAAAATTTTTGGGTCGATACCAACCCGAGCAAATTACATGCTCTATTTAAAGCTTTAATGAAATGCATTGACAGTGAAAGTCTCTTCTTTTATAGTCCCACAATTTAAACACCAGCATAACTATAATCTGAGGTGAGAACATAGCCAGCTGGCAGGCATGACAATATCGCCCCAATTCGAGATGGCAATATCTTGTAGTGGAACAGTGCAAATTTTCTAATTTGGCTATAAAAATAGAATGCAATCAAGAAGAAAATATCCGTATAAGTTACTGAAGTAACCCCTAAATTTAACACATCCTTTAGAGGTTACATTTGCTTTTAGAAAATAAAGGACTACTGCGTAACCTCTAAAGCTGCATATTTTTCAAGGGTAACAATGTACCTTGTAATATAATGGTTACAACGTACCTTATATTTTGTATTAGTTACAATGTAACTTATAATATATTAGTTACAATGTACCTTATAAATGCGAATTCGTGCACCTATACTAAGGGTTACCTAGCTAAGGGTGTACAGCGTAACCTCTAAAGCTGCATATTTTTCAAGGGTAACAATGTACCTTTTATTTTATATTGGTTACAATGTACCTTATATTTTGTATTAGTTACAATGTAACTTATAATATATTAGTTACAATGTACCTTATAAATGCGAATTTGTGCACCTATACTAAGGGTTACCCAGCTAAGGGTGTACGCGCGGAGGAGCACAAGCCTTCGGAGCGCGCGCGCGTGCGTTGAAAGCCGCAAAGGAGCAGCCATCGTCAGCGACGGCGCATTCTTCTACCGTGGTTGTTGCTTCTCACAGCTTTGAACGTATGGTTCTTGCTAACAAATATGTGCGCGCGTTCTTACAAACCGGGCCCCTCGGTTCGCCTTCTCTTCGGCCAACACATGACAACCGGCTATTCTTGCTTCTGGACCGTCAATTAGTCTTTCTTGCAGTCTAGCTATGCAGCAGTTTTATCTTTTTACGTTACAACCAGTGATGTTTTCCTTGTAACATGTCCTTTATTATGTCTTGGCCAGACAAACACCTTATTAGCTTTTTCTTTTCCTTTTTCATATTTTCTGATATTTTTTAACAACTATATTTATTTTGAGTTTTTGAAGCATTGTTCCTACAGCAGCATGCCATTCTTGGAAAGCTTCTTTGTCACCAGGCTCCAAAGGTGCGGAGCGGCTATTCGTGCAGTTCACGAAGGTTGTAGTGATCGCGTGTTTAGGACGATCCTAATTGTGCGTGACAGTTGACTGTACATTCAGTGCAAGCGTGTTCCTAATTATACCGAAAATATGCGCGTCTGCGTTTGTATCATCGACATTCTATTCTATATTCGATACTGACTATTCATATTCGATTCGAAAAAGTCGGTATTCGATCGCCTACCTCTAATGTTTACATAACGAATTATGAGAGCTTAAGTTTTTAATTACCTTGAGATTGGAAGGTTACAAATACACCACAATTCAAAAGAACGCAAGCAAAGTAGTTTTCCTAGCATATAGACTGCATATTATCCCGAAATTTATTGTGCTTCTCGACGTTCGTGGTAGAAGAACTAGGTTCTGCGAAACGCGCTTCGCCACGTGTTGTTAACACGGCGATGACAGTTACGCGAGCTTTGTACAGTTTAAATAACACATGTGCGCCTTTTATCTACCTGGAAGCCGCTTTGAACTACTGATTGATCCCAAAGCAGTGAGAATACGGAAGTGATTTGTTCTGACGTGCGGGAACGAGCTGAGCCGTTCCGATATGTACGTTTGTTTTACCCAGTCGATATGTCTTATACAGCTGTTGTGCTCTAAATCTGAACACAAAATCTATTCCTTTGGTTTTGGTAAATTAGCTAGCTCTCTGACACGCTTGCGCACGTCTACCAATTGAATGGATTAGGTGACACCACTGAACCCGCACCGTTTAAGCACATTCAAATAGGTTTTGCAAATAATAAATAAACTGAAATTTTGTGAGCGCAATGTGAAGGCGATGATGACCATTGTGCTGTGAAGCCCAATCAAAATGGGAAGGCCACCAATGTAAAGGTAACTATTGGTTCATCACGGTCACGGAGCCCATTCATCGCACAGCGAGTTTCGGCTGCTTACATCTACTTTTTGAATGTTAGACGGCGTTCTAGGAAGCCATTCTTCAAGCAGCCTTTCTAACTCAATTGTCCATTCAAGTGAATAAAGATGTCGCTGATTGCTAAATAAAGAACTTTGCTGAAAACAGACAATAAAGTCACTAAATCTAGCGACAAAATCACTAAAATAGCTACACTGATTAAATACCGGTAAATTATAAAAAGAAAATCCGATCGTGTGTTTTCAAAGATGGTTAGGTTAGACGGCCCCAAGAAAACACAGGTTAATGCAAGGGATGGTAGAATAAGGTTGTTTTCGACTCCCCAGCGACATATTTCTCAGCAATGCAGGCTTGCAAGGCACGTCCCGCAGGCGTATCGCACCTCGAAGTGCGGTAACCCTTAGCTACTTAGTGTGGCCAGCCGAGCGTCATCTGCTACAGCACGTGGCGGCGACGCCCGAAAAACAATCCTAGCTGCCCAAGCAGGGGATACGTAATGAACAAATCGTACCTATGTGGGCGCAATTTTGAGAGAAAAGTTGGCATCAGCTGTTCTTTTGCTTTATTTGTCAGTGTGCAGCCGACAGTGGCCGCTATCAGAAGTGTGTGTGTAAGGGGGGGAGGGCAAATGAATTACTTTTCCTTTCCACTTCTGACTGTGTGTAGGGGGGGGGGGTGAGGGGCATGCCTCCCCCCGAACCGGTGGGTGCGCCTATGGCAAGCATGGTGTCATGCACACACACACAAATTAGAAACACATCTCACTCGATAACCACGAGCACTCGCTCCCATAACGCTGGCGTGATGTAGAGCGCTGGCAGCGAGAAGCGAACGCTTCGTGCTGCCTCAGTTTCACCGCGAGAACACTTTCATGGCCAAATAAATGAAAGCAGTCTTGAAAGTACAGGGAACCTCAATTACATTATTGACCTCAATTACATTATTGAGGTTCACTTGCACTATTGACAGACCAAGCAGCCCGAATCAATGCTTAGATAAAGACTTGAAAGACTATACTGCAGACTTGCAGAGCTGGCGAAATATGCCAGCTGGAACCGAGTAGACCATGTGGGCTATATACATACCGGTGATGAGTGCGCTGAAGAACCGATGTGACCGAGGCTCCGCGTGAGCTGGTGGAGAGGCCAGACCCTCATTATGAGGGCTTCAAGCGACTTTCTTTAGACTCGAGTGATCTCGGTAGGGACTCCATGTGCCGTATTTTCGGCTTTCAAAAGTAGAGGGAAAATGGCTTGCTTTTCCCCTACTTCTGAGAGCGGGGGGGGGGGGGAGCAATGCCCCCCCCCTTGCTCCCCCGGTAGATACGCCTGTACGCAGTTTACAGTGACCCGTTTTTAGGCCTCTTCACAGCCACATCACATCTACATTTGCAACTAAATTTGATCGTTCCATGCATATTACACAATTCATTACCATACGTCCTGGCGCTCTTTGGCTGTAGCTGGCCCTTCCGCCATTAAACGCCATACATCATCATTTATGCATAAGGATACCCGTTGGGGCGACATTATGTGTACACGTCTTTTAGTTTTTTTTATTTGATTATGCACAACATATTTTATATATACCCGGTGTTTTGTTTTAAGGTTACATTAACATAATTTTTTCATATCACCTGTGACACTTCGCACAAGTATACTTGTTGAGCTGGAATACTCAAGCAGGTATACATTACTTGCACTAGGAATCAATACGCATAATTAAATAATTACAAAAGTTCAATATTTAACTTTTCAACTAATTATTTTAGCGCACATATTGTAATACACGAATTGAAGCCAGTGATTTCACAAGGCACATCCACTTGAACGAATTTTGGACACCAGTTTTTAGATAAGCGCAGTCAAACTTGCCTTGAAAATGCACTATTGTTCCACTTACTTTTCTAACCAAACGCCCTTTTATGCATTGAAGCTCAAAAGTTACTGGAACACGAACGCATTTCGTTGCAGACTTTGGGAACGCGTATTTCGAAACAGGAGCCATTCTCAGAATTTGTTCCAATTGGATGTGACTTCACCATTCACAGCCTACAATTTATAAATTGCAATATGTGATGTAAATATCTTAGAAGTTTATTAGCAAACATTTATGATACTTGGGGATTCAAAACCTACAATGCTTTGTAAAAAACGTTTGTTAAGTAGTGGCGTGTTCTCTAACGATCACCTTCAGCGGTACTATCACTTTAGTGTGAAGTACGATTAGTACACGGCGCGTTGGATGATTGGAGCGGGTTAACGGGCACCAAAAGCTTGGACACGGTCGTTTTTGCATTTCGCCACCATCGAAATGCGGGCGCCGCGGCCGGCATTTGATTCCGCGACTTCGTGCTTAGCAGCGCTATACGCCAAAGCCACTAAGCAACCACGGCGGATTAGCAGGTGTCTGCGGCAGTCCAGTTTCTAATATTGCAGCGCCCATCGGACTTTTCAAGAAATTGTATTAACCGAGCAGGTGAAATTTTCGGTATAGTAGGATACAATTAAAAAAAAAACCGCAATTGGCAACCAAGGCACATGGAATAAACTCCACTTTGACTTTGACTTTGACCGCGCGGGATTGTTACTCCGCCAGCCAATCACAGAAGCAAACAAAGTCGTCGTCATGCGACCATTTCAAAATGGCGTCGTACATGATACCTCCGGAGCGTCTACTGTTCTTGAAGAGGCTTTTCATCGGCGGAAGTGACGAGGTGTGCAAGAGACACGGACAAAGTGTATGAAGTCTGAGCCTTTCACTCTTCAAAAGTCGGCGGCACAGTTCATTTCACTGCTGACCTCGTTTTACTCACGAAACTTTACTGCCAACTGAAGTGAAACTTGACAATAAATAGTTGCTGCGAAGCATGCGCTTTATTTCAGTTCAATAAAGAATCAGGCTTTCACCGTGCCACTATAATAGACGAGTGAAAACGTACAAAATTACGCGCTTATAATTTTATTTGTCTGGTTACCGCCTTATTTAGGCAACAGGGAAAATTTTAAGTCCGAACTATTTGCAGCCTCACGGAGGAACAGTGGCTGGCGGTTATGAGGGCGCAGGCAGGGCTTCACTGCAGACTTGAGTTGTATCCGACTATAGCTAGTGGCAGGTATGAATTAGTTGAACCGTTGGAAACGAAGATCCTCCTCGGTTCTTGGAATGCGGCTCACCAGGAAAAAGCGAGCAAGTCGTATCATGCGGGGCCTGCGGAGTCATATTAGTAGTTACCTGCATGCGGTCAACAAAGACCAAGATCCTACAAGCAGGAGTAGGGACCTAAAAGTTTACTGCAGTGTAGGGGGGAAATGTGGACCGGGATAATGTAACGATTCTATTCCAATGTGATTCTTCGCACTTCGTCGGTGGTCTGAGCGGCTCTCCGCCCATGTTATTATAGGGATCAGCCAGTCGGGAATGGTGGATGATAAGAATGACATAAGATCTATCGGAAGAACTCCTTACATTGTACAAGCCATGGAATATGCCAAAATGGTCATGGATACTAACAATAGGTGGGGGAACGAGCGACAAAATCTATTCCAGTGAAAGTGGGGACATGCATGGAGCGGTAGAGGGCTGGAGGTGGTGAAAAGAGTCGAAGGAAACACGTATTCGCAGGGCAAGGTGTGAAGAGCTAGGATAATTTGAAGACGCCACAGAAGGCGCAGGGTTGCCGAGACGGTGGGCTGAGGGAGGGTTACGCGCGCCCCACACTTCCAGCCGTGTTTAATGCAGCTTGTCGGCGGAGAGAGGCGCGGATTTCGTACCTTCGGAAGTGATGCTGCGAAGGGCGCGGGATAATGTTCTAATTATTTTCCTTTTCGCACTTCGTCAGTGGTCTGAACTGCACTCCGCCTACGTTATTACTGGTCGTCGGAAGTGGATGACATGAATAAAAGGAATATAATTGCGCGAATTGAAAGCTTACGTTAATCCGCTCCAGAATTACAACTAGGCTGCACCTCAGCAGTTGCGGAAAACTTAGATCCCACAAATCGAATGCACCGAACGTTTGCCCTCGCTCAACCTCAATTCATGCCTCAGGTCGAGGTCAAAATTATTGACCTCATTCACGGTATGTCCCGCAATCACCAACCTCACCTCATTTTCACCTCACTTTGGACGTTACGGTCAAACAAACGTTGAAGCCAATTTCGTGAGGTTATCTGCTCAAGAATACGGCCTCCAACAGAAATTCACATCCTTCTCAGATGGACATTGTGAACGGATTTTCTCTGCAGAGTCACCAGTTTAAATCTAGCCGATATCTGCTTAGAGGAGCGAAACTTAGGTTCTGAATAGTGAAGCAAGGGTAATTTACAAGCTATTCACTCGATCACATTTGCCACATAAAATGGTGTAAACTGGTCCAGAACAAGGCGATGAATTCACAAATGGTTACGACGCGAATTGAACGACAGCACGTCTAGCTATGAATATCAGCTTTTCACACGCCTTCTTTTGTACAGGAGCCACACCTTGTTCGTCAATCGGCCGAGCCAACGAGCCCGACGGGGGCGTGCCCTCGACAAGCGCGTACGTGATGGGCATCGAACCGACGCGATGTAACGAGTCGGCTTTAACATGGCGGCTGCGAAGTGCCTGTTGTCGACGTCGGCGTCAGATGAGACAGGCGCGTTCGGCGAAAGCGGCCGAGTACGCACCATCGATTGAAACGCAAAACGCAGGAGAGGAGCGGCCTCATCCAGAGGCGCCCTGACAAGAACATCGCGTGAGCAGCAATCAGCGCGCTGCGGTACGGACACCAAAAGTGTGGCGTACCGAGGCCGTGCTGCGAGGCGAGCAGAGCGAGGCGAAAAGGCAGAAAGGAAACACGTCTTTCTTTAAGTAATCAAACGACGTCGCCAACAAGAATATACAACGGCAGCACGCGGAGGCGCAGGTTGGTGCAGGGCGACGTTGACGCGAGCGTGGGTTGCAGATCGCGCCCGCGGCTTCGAGGAACGTCGTTCGAGTCCCGACGCTGTCGCGATTCCTGGACGTCAGACGGCGCGCGTCGAGCGAAACGCGGCCGCCAACGAGCACCGCGCAGGAGGAGCGCGGGGCGTCAAGCCAGCGGCGCGACGTTCGCGGAACTTCTTCCGTGACCGCTGCGTCGCACCCAGTCATTTCCGCTTCTATTACGCGTTGACTCGAGCCGGCTGAGCGCGAAGCAATTTAGGCCGCATTTAGCATGAAGTCTCGACGTTACTTTTTCTCCGTGAAATGCACCAGACAAAAAGGGAAACAGAAAAGGGGGAAAATCAACGGCCCGTCACCGGTTCGTTTTCGCGTGGGACGTGTTCTCATCCGACTGTGTGTAGACATGCGACGGAATTGTATCGTGGTTTATGGCAGATATTCGCGGTGCCTGCGCGCAATGGCGAAAGGAGGTTTCCTGAACGGAGCAAATGTGAACATGCGATACGTCGTGAAGCCCGCGGAGCGACTCGGCGGTTTTATTTCTCGCTGTGGAAAATAGCGCAGTACACCTTAAATCTATGAAGCAGCGTAGTTGTTTGTTTAAATGATAGCATGGAGACCCTCATCATGCAGCAATTGCAGTAGTGGTTTCGCCAAGTTATCGTCCATGAGCCAACGCTTGTAACTGCCTGCCTGATGCGTTTGGAGCTTGGCAGCTCTTAACATTATTTCTCGACTGGTCATTTCGCGAAGTCACAGCACATTCACAGGTGAATTGGCGAAAACAAAAAAAAGTACGTTATTTCCGCACCTAAGTACCGTCGACGATGCATGCTCTACGCTTTGCTTGATCGATGTCGTTTTTAATGACAAAAGCAGAGGGAGCCAAAGAAGAGAGCAAAGGAGTTGCTAAGTCAACGATAGGTGGTGCAGCGTTTTTAAGACAAAGAGGAAACATGCAATTTATTATTTTGCATGGTATCTTAGTGGTGTATCAATTACAAATTGAATGTTCACTTGCTCGCTCATCCTCTGCTTTGTGTGCTGGCACTTCAGCTGCTTCAGAATGTACGCGCGAGTTTTAGGGATCTAATCCGACGGTTTTAATTAATCGCGATTTGCGCTTCGCCGAGACATAGCCTCACACAATAAGAATAAGACCAGCAAGTATATAGGCCAGAATGCGGAAACGCAAGAAGTAGCTGCATGGATCAACTTGTGTTGAAAGGTTCGCCTTAATTATGTGAAAAGAGAAAGTATGTTTACTTAAGAATGTAGAGGGGGTATTCAAATAGGGGTTAGCTGCTGAAAAACACTTATGCTTTGATGGCAAAATAACTGGTTCTAACAGGTCGCAGCCTATTGAATAGACGATGTATATATCGACAAGGTGCGCACCTCGCAATATATACAAGGATGCCAAACCCAGCGATTTGAACGTATCCATAGCAGCAGCACGAAGGAAGCGAGGTACACAGAGAAGTACACACATAACCTCGTTCTTTTCTTTCTGTGCACGTGCATACTGCGCGCTACTACTATGGATGCTCACAGGCAGCGAAGGGAAAGAAATCAGAAGGGAAAATCTGTACCACCACACAATCGACAGTGTCTTGCTATTTGGTGCCCGAGCTGGCTGCCTAAGAACAAAAACATACTGGAGCCAACATTCGCAACAGGATGAGGCAAATGTCTGTTGCAGCAAAAGTCTGGAGACAGCTCGAGAAATTCTAATGGAATGCGAAGGTATTCATCCTTCAAGACCGGCCGTAAGGAACGTTCACCTTCCAGAAGTATTCAAAACGGATGGAAGCATTAACTGGTTATCTGTCAAGCTAAGCAAGAAACGTTTAGAGTATCGGGGGGAAAAAAGTCGAGAAGAGATTGAAAGAGCCAGAGTCATTACAGGTATAGGTAATTGTACAATATAGAGATAGACGTCTTGATGAAGAGATAGAATATCAAGGCAAAATACTAGACCGCTGTGCATGTATACATATAATACCTGATTAGCTCAAGCAGGCTAGGTGACCATTTGTCGCCGCCCCGTTTAGAAGGAGATGCCATAACATCGTCATCATCGAAGCGAGAGCTCGGATGCAGTACACGGCTCATGCGTGACGTGTTTCGGCGGTGGCTCTTTCAGTTCTCTCTATTGACCTTTAAACCGAATCACACGATAAGAAAACAATGGTGATACGTTATCAAGTGGCATTTCTGAACACGCGCCCGCGCGTGCTCAATCTATCATGCACGCACCTGCTTTCCTTGGTGTTTGACGTCACGGACGGTTATGTAAGAACACGTGCTTCGGGTTCCGCTTCATGTTCGCCTCGAAGCACCTAGCAATTCGTCCGTCTGTGACCTTCAAATCATCATCACTTGTATATATATATGACCTACGAATTTTACTCCTCTCACCATTCTTACAATGTACGCGAGTTTCATAATTGCATAACATTAAACGAATCTTTACCAGAAGAGAAACTTGGGCGAGTTGGTGGTAATTAATGTTTAGGAAATTAACACTTGTAATTAGCTTTAATTAACGAGTTGTGAGCCAGTGTCGTGTTCTTCTTTTCCTTCGTCATTGTCTGTTTAGCGCTCTTAAAACACGAATCTTTGCCATTCTTCTAAATGATGAATCTCCCACCACCAAATTACATGTGCACCACAAATTGAATGCTAATCGCATTAAGGACGACAAACATCCCCAAAAGAGTGTTTCTGTCTGAATTTTGCACTGCCGTATTCATTCGAAAATAGGTCGAACACAAATGTAGGTCGACCCCTATATATTGAACCCACCGAGAAATAAAATAATTAAAATTCAGATGTAGGTGGACCCACGTCTTTTTAGAAAAATTTAGAACCTTGAACAAGGTGCAGCTTCATTTACCGCAAGCTCGGCTGCTAAATCTCACTAGTCGATGCCACAAGCTCTATCCATGTCGGAACTGCCAGAGAAGTCATGCTCGTCGGGTGTTTCGCAGGCGTGCTCGGCATTCCAAGCGACGACGTCGTCGGCGCCGTCGAGTGCGTCGAATATGCAGCATCTCTTCTAAGACAATACTGCGGCTGTGACAGTCCACACTCCGTAAGCTTGATACTTTCGCTAGCTTCGTTCATGAATATAGGTGGAGACTCTTGGATCACGAATGTAGGCCGATGGTTCATTTTAAGCAATATTTTCGGCAGAAAAAGGTCGACATATATTTAATACATACGGCACGTACAGGGCGAAGAATTTGCGCGCCGCGCATTTCTCGCGTCCTATCACGTCGCACATGGCACGAGACCAAATTCCGGGGGGGGGGGGGGAATAAATTGGACAAAATAATGAATACTGATTACTAGTCCATGTTCTAGAGCACACTTTTTAAGCACCCTACAGCCTCATAATGTTTGTGAAAATTTTTATTTCTTCTTAAATTGAAAATGAATAAATGTGAGTCTTACGCTAACACTCACAACTTCAATTTGCCTCATCACAACAAAACAATTTTTTTTGTCGGCAGTATAGGTGAGCCCAATTTAACTGCGCAATGAACTAAAACTAATCAGATGAAGTGAATCCTCGGAGCGCAGTCATTAAATAACCAAAAAACATGATCTTCCAATTTACTCAACTTGATATAGAAGAGAGCCATATCAAAATTTGCTGCACGATTTTTCTTGTCGTGGTTCATTGCACATCCAACACTGTGCAAAATAGGTGAGCAAATTTTCACCAAAACATCTTTATTAGGAAAAAAAAAAGTTACGATTGTTCGCCTATGGAAAAAGTAAAAGCACAAAAACAAAAACAATTTGGTTTTGAGAAAATCTTCAAAAAAGATTTCAAAGCAATGCATCGCGCACACAAGAAATTCAGGAGAACTAACATCCATCATAGTTTTAGTTTGTCTCGTCCTTAGTCTTGTTCTTGTTTGATTTTGCTCGTGTGGCAACTCGCCCCCCCCCCCTTTTTTTTTTCTTCTCTCTAGCTTGTTTTGCCGTCTCAGTAGTACTGTGACGCCGGGTCCACCACGCACTGTGACTTTCGTGTGTTGATTGACGGCAAACATTCGTTTTCCTCCCCTCTTCACTCTGAACTTCCCCATACTGTGGCTACCAGTATGAAAGAGAATGCGACAGCGTTGTAAACACCGCTGAACAAGACAAACCGCTACTCCTTCGACACGCACACAGAACCTCCACAACGCAAACAAAGCCTTTCTAATGTAGCGCATCCTCCTTGTGAGAGTTAGAGTTTTTTAACATAAAAAGTGAGTGCCCTTCCACTCTGTGAAGGAGGGTGACCAGCGAAGCTGTGTATGTGGGCCCCTTAATGGCGAACTGCAGCTCCGCCGCGGGTCGGCCCGGCATTTCACTATCTTCGGGATCGGCGCACGTATGGGGAGTGCTTAACGCCTACTTCACCTCTGCCGCGGGTCGTCCCAGTATTGCGCGATCTTCGGGATCGGCCCACGTACGGGGAGTTTTGTGTCTACACACGGACGCGATCCTGAGGGAACTAGCCCTTATCAGCTTCGCTGTAATTCGCTGTAAAATTGGTTACGTCTCTGTGTCTCTTAATTGATTAATTAATTAATTATGGCGCCGAACGTGGGAGCAGTGGCACGGGCGCGTTCGCGTAGTAGCGCCGAGGGGCGCCAACAAGCCATCTCAGGAAGAAGACCACGATGCCGGAGCCAATCGTGATGATGATATTTTTGTGTTAACACACGGACACGATTCTGGGGGAAGTTGCCCTTAACAGCTTCGCCGTCGAACATGTTGAAAATGCCATCAGAGCATTGTTACTTGTTTACATGCAATACCGACGTCGGGAAAAAGAAAGAACTGCAGAATTTGGGCACTATTGTATTTCGCAAGAAACAGGCAGTATCTGTCTAACAGACGCCGGGAAGGGTTACATTCCCGCTATATATTTTGAAATAAACAATTACTTTTACTCGAAAGATTACTCGATGAGGCGGCCATTACTTCTACGAGAAATCAAAATGGTCATTTGAATGATTAACATAAATACGCTAATTAACGATTTAATTACTTACTTTACGCCACATATTTCAGCCAAAAAATTATAGACGCCGAGTTTGCACGGCGTATCCGTTGGGGACAAATTCTCTGGACAGCACCAGTTCCGAGATATTAATTTTCAATGTGTCTGTCGGAATGCATTGGTGTTCCAGTTACTTTTCTGCTTCAATGCATAAACAACGGTTTCTTTAAAAAAGTAACTGCAAAGCCAATGCATTTCATTGGAGATCTTTTTTTTTTTTTTTAAATAAGTAAAGTGCTATATACGGTGTTGTAGTCACTGAAACAATAAGAAACTTATCACGTCTACACTTCAGTGAAATGGCAGAATTGTAGTTCTGCATTAGGACCTCTGCTTCTGCTTTGGGAACTCTGTATTCAGTATGTGGGTTGGAAGTCCCAGAAATAAAAAAGAAACACGTTTGCATAGATTATTTGTATGTACTATGATCAGGCGTTCATTACCACTCAATAAGCAATGCTCTATAAGAATCGCAAGCCTATAGAACCACTCACTACTGTTTTATAAGCGATTATCTTCGGATCAGGGCAAGGAAGCGCAAGTGTAGCAAGGTGTCAACAAAGAAACATCGTGTCCAGAAATACGGACATTTCTTCGCGGCGTGCATATGACATCGTAAACTAGAATGCAAGCAGCACGAGGCACAGTAAATCGTGTAATTTGTTAACTTCATACTGATTAAAGGTGGTAGATGTAATTTATAGGTTCATATTCGGCTGAGCCTGGCGAGGGAACAAGAATTTATGATCGCTAGTGAGCCTCTAGAGCCTGTGCAGGAGTATGTTTATCTAGGTCAATCACTCGCAGGGGACCCTGACCCCGAGACTAAAATTTGCAGAACAAAAATGGATCGGAGTGCATGCGGCAGAAGTTCACTCAAGAAGTTCGCTTAGCCAGCGGTACGATGCCACAAGTGCTACACACACCGTGTCTTTGTGTTGCCACGTCATATATATATATATATATATATATATATATATATATATATATATATATATATATATATATCTTCAGCATTTCGATAAGCGGTTAAATAAGCAGTTTCAGAGTTCACGTATTGCTAAAATATTGAGCCTTGTCCACGTGTGCCTTATTTCAGCCCAGAGCCGGAACTGCATTTTTGATGGTATGTGTTGCGTCTGCTGCTTTCCAAGGTATTTGGAACCTTTGATGAAATTTCTGGACTTCAGTCTTAGCACGAGATAAACAATTATGATGGAAACACGAGCCACATAGCGAGAAACTGATTTCGACATACAAATTCGCTCATTCTGACCTAGTCAAAATAGGTATAGCACAAATGTCTCTAAGGAATGCTCCATGTAAGTGATGCGTCCACTGTTGCCCGTGTTGGATGCGCCGCTTGAAGCCTGAGGGCTACCGGTTGCAACTTATGGTGGAAGTGGCTTCTCAAAAAAAATTAAAGAAAAAAAAAAGAGCGAGAAGGTTATCAGTGGTGCATATGTCAGCAATCGGGGATGGTAGACTTTGAAAAAGAAAAGAAACATGGTGTCTTGACATACATGACACCAACATGATACATACATGATACTGATACATACATGACATGATTGTCACAAAGCCTAAATAATGTTAATCGAAAAGCTGGTGTAAATGTTTTATACTCCAAAAATTGTCAAGGATTGTCATTTGTCAGACTGTCATTGTCAAGTGGCCAATTGTCAAGGCTTCAACAATTCTAATTGAGAAAATGATGTAACGCGTAAGCGTCGTAATCAGTATGTCTCATCTGTAATGGCTATTGTCTATAAAATTCCACTATTATGCGTATTGTCGTGTATTGGCCAGACTGGTCGGTGCCTTATCGATGACCTACGGGAACGTATAAATATTTTTCACCGAGTGTAAGGCAGTCACATTGCAACCCATTGTTGCACGTGTGGTTGTAAACAACAATTGAACTAGTGCATGATAATGCGCAGTTCTCGATGCCAGCGCAGAGGTATCGCATAGAGGCAGTAAGAATTCAAAGTACGCACATGATCTGTATGCTATAGTGATGAGAATCCGCCTACACTTAAAGAGTAATTCTCCTCGCTGTTACTGGATCCTTCACCTGCTGTGCAGCACTGAAAAGTTGTGTACGCTTTGATGATTGCCCAATTGCATGTTTTTTTTTTCTTTTTGCTGCGTTTCCCGCGTATATAAACCCTGCCTATTTCGTTCAATAAAATTAATTCGAAGTTAGTGCCTGTTCGTGTCTGACCTGGCGGTCGCTGTCTTCCTCTCGCGCTTCCACTCCGATCGTTATGGAATATCAACGATCCCGCTCCCAAGCCTTGCGCGAATCGCTGCCACCATTCCGTCGGCAAACGGTGCAGCTACCCAATCAGCGGTGGAAACGAAGCCCACGTGTTTGCCGCGATTGAGACGTCGCGGTGCCGTGTCACGTTGTTTTGTGCCACACGGCTGCTCCGAACGCTGCGATTCATCGATTACCAGGGCTCAAAACATCTCCGCGGACACATTGATAACGAAAGAAAGGCGTCTTTCCGCGCCACAGCGTTGCGAGTGAATCTGCGCACGATTGTTTTCCGTCACAACTGCGGGGGCGCCACTTCCGATGAAAATGGCTCATTACGTGTTCTCTTTCACGTAGCTCGCCGCTCTGCTCCAAGTGTTGCCCTGCACGAGCCGCCGTTATTTTTTCGCCAAGAGAGCTCCTTGTCTGCCTCTCTTTACTCGTAGTCTGGGCTGCTGCCATCTTGAAACGCCAGTCATTGAAAACGCCGTGGTGATGCCGACGAGTTATCCTCGAAGACCGCATGTGGGATGGAACAAGCCATCCGCGTTTCTCAGTTTTTCTCTTTTTTAATTTGACTTTCGTATGACATCATCAGAGTGCTCAGGTGTTATATTTTTTTAGCATTTATGCGCTGAATCTCTCATGCACAGAAGTCGATTTTAATACGAAAACTGCATAATTTTATTTAAAATTCCAGGATATAATAAGAAAATATATTTGAGTAAGAACAATAATGTTTTTTTTTTCAAAAAAAGAAAAAAAAAGGAACCATGGAGATTTGACGCGGTGAACACATGTAACCACCATGTTAGAGTCTCTCCATCAACTCGTTGAAAAACTCCGCAAGGCAATGTTTTATGTTTAGTCAAACAGAGACAAAACTCTAACTTCTGCACGCTCATGCTTCTCGTGCTACGAGCAACCATAACATCAACAAAATTTTGTCATGGTGTTGTACAGACATGTGTTGCCAAGAAAAAACTACTTCCCGCAAGATGAATGCACATTTATTACTTGATGTAATAATAAATGCTTCACGCATGATATGTTTAGTTAGCGAGCTATAAATATCGACGTCTTGAAAAGAAATCGACCTGTAAAATATAAGACGCGAGCACTTAATTGGTCAGGCAATCAGTGGCCGAACTTACAAAGCTCATCGTTCGTAAGTGCTTTTTGCCACCGTCGATAATGATATGCCCAGCATCACGATTGTCTAGAATGTTCTCTTACGAACAATTCTAGTGTTAGAGCTTTTTGTGAATACGGGTCCGGAGTAGTAGCTGTGTCAATTCTTGTAACAGTGTTTTACATTCAGTTGCGGCAAAGTAATTAACTACCAAAGTAGAGCTCAACTGACAGGGCCATGCCACGAAACACAATCTTTATCATTTGTTGCTGGCGACGCCTTCCGAACCAGTTTTGCGAAAGAGGAGCTGCGGCATTGAGCCCGGTCAATTCCGCGGGTCGTTAACATATATGCTCGCGTTGTCGTGTGATTATCGCAGTAATATGGGATGATCATTTTATTGCGATAGCAATTATATGGACACTACAAGCGAATTTTTTCCGCCCTAGCCGTGATGCTCCGTATATATTTAGGTATATGTATGCTATATGCCGTGCCATGCTATATGACGTGTGGTATATGCGGGTTATATTGCCACACCATTCTATCACTAAAGTTGCTCATACAAGGTCTTACATTCTTGACAAAATATTCCTAAGAATTTCGAGAATTTCAACGCCCAAACAAATTTCATGAAACAAAACACCGACAGTGCATGCTTCTCATCTTAATTCTTATCAGACTTAAATATTAAAAGTGCGAAACAAGAACAGAGCTCAAACCTGAAATCGATGTAACTTCATTGGTGCGGCTGTGCACTATCTCCGGGATCGGCCCAGGAAAGAGGTTTGAAACATAGCCGATACGAAAAAGTGGTGGTAAAGCCGCTAAGAAATACGCTGGCTTTAATTAATAAGCATAAATGAAGTTGTCCGATGACAGGATTCAAACAGAGGACCCCTGTAGCGCAACAGCTCGTTTTTACTTTTTTTTATTGAAATGAATATTAGGAGAGGTTGGCGCCTTTATGACTGGGAATGGTGGGTTACGAGTTTCAGCAATCACTATAGAACTCGAGGTAGCCTGCGGAACCCCAAGACACACTCGCAGCCCCCTTGCCAGTAAACGTTGAAGACGTTCCTCAGAAGTTTGCGAGAAACCATGGAGAATAGGTGCTGAGTAAGCAATTTTTTTGTTTTATGAGTGCGTTGTGAGCTTGTAGTGAAGAGACTGATCCCCCCCACGTTGTGCCAGCGAGTCGCCGAAGTACGTTTATTACAGCATTGGTCTGCTTTTCAATTGCGCGGATGTGTGAAGCCCATGTAAGTTGGCGGTCAAGAATAACTCCAAGAAATTTATGCTCTTTCACAAGCATCAAAGTCTGGCCATTAAGCGTAAGTTTGAAATTATTCAGCTGTCGTCTAGTGAAAGGAAGGGCGGCTGTCTTTGCGTATGAAAGACTCATGTCTCTTTGTTTTAAAAAGGTGTCGCTACTATCAAGACCCTGTTGCAGCGTTGTTTGAATGTCTTGTATATGAGATCCAGAGGCCCATATGCAGATGTCATCTGCGTACAGAGAATAATGTAGACCAGACGGTAGTTTCTGTGGCAAGGCTGCCATGACACAGTTGAATAAAAACGGACTGAGAACACTGCCCTGCGGAACGCCCTGTACGTGTGATGCTATGATAGTTACTCTCTCCTTCTATTGTTTCCATGAACATGTTTCTTTCGTTCAAGAAATTTGATATCAATCGCAGTGGTCCACCGTGTAGGCCAAGCTCTAACATACCAGCAAGAACGTGTGACTTACAATATCGAATGCTCTTTGAATGTCTAAGAATACTGCTACTGTTACATTTCCACATGTTCGTTCATGTTCGACGCATGTGGCAATGTCTAATACTGCGTTCATTGTACACCGATTTTGTCGAAAACCGGTCATGTAGTTGGAAAACGCATTTCTGTGTTCACACCACCATTGCAGTCGACTCTCTATCATCTTCTCCATTAGTTTGGAAAAACAGCTTGTGAGACTGACGGGTCGGTAGGAGTCAAGAAAAAGGGGAGTCTTTCCTGGTTTCAGTACTGGAATTACCCGAGCTAATTTCCATGAATCTGGAAGAGTCTCTCTTATCCAGATATCATTAAATATCTCCAAAAGAGCCATTCTTCCTGCTGGACCTAGGTTCTTTAACATAAAATACGTAACACCATCTGGGCCTGCGGTTGTTATTGTACGGCATGACGAAAGAGCACATTTCAATTCATTTAAACTAAACTCACAGTCAAGTTGAGGATGTTGTGACATAAAGCACGCACGAACCTTCCGTTCTGCTAGTGTTGTCGAACTTGTAAATTGTAGGCAAGTAAACGGAATTCCTGGTCTGGATATAAGTTGACAGAATTCGTCAGCAGCAGATGTTTCCGGAGTGCTTCGAGCTACGGCAAGGGCTCGGAAGGGATGGCTCTGGGTAACTGGACCACTAAAAGATCGGACAACTGACCGTATTCTGGGAACTGGAGTAAAAGGAGACAACGATGCGCAGTATATTCTCGCCATCGTCTCGTACCTAATTTTTGTAAGCGTCTGCGCGAAGTTGACTGAACTTTCTGTGCCATCTTGTAGTAATCCAGTTTTCCACTGCGGCGGTAAGCACGTTCTGCGCGTCTTCTAATTGCTCTTAGACAGTCTTATTCCCCGTCGACTGCAGCGTATTCATTTGGAACAATGACTTGCTTTGTGCATATCTTGTAAGACTCACACAATATATCTGCAAAACTTTGAAAGTTCGGATTTTCGCCCAATGAGTTACTTAAGTAGCGATGAAAACTTTGCCAATTAGTATATATTGAGTAGCGCTGGGTCCCTTCACTCCGTATGAGACGATGTTTTACCAGGATCGGAAAATGATCACTACCGTGCGTTTCTATGTCCGTTGACCATTCAACGCCATCAAGAAGGTCTTGTGAGCAGAGCGTAACATCTATACAGCTTGAGTAACGAAACCCCCGCAAGAACGTTGGAGAGCTGCCATTTAACATGATCAGATTACTTTTTCTGCGGCAGAGTCTATAATGCTTCCGCGGGAATCCTTATATTCACTGCCCCAGATCGTTTTTACTTAGCTTACGTTTACTTCAATTCATATTACCACTACAGCTACGAGTCTTAAATTGCGTGTAATATTCTAACATGTTGCTATCGCATTCATTGCCTCGCCCTTCTGGTGAAACTGTGATATTTTTAAATTTTACGAAATTTTTAATAAACGCCTGCGGCAGATAGCATAATTCTTGTCCTTGAGCTGCATTATTCGAACAGGCAGACATTACTAGCACGAGAAATTGAAACACATATATTCAACTAATTAACGAACATTCACTAATTATCTTTATAATTATTTACTTTGTGGCACCTGTTGCACTTTATTAATTGTAGCCGGTAAGCTTGCAAGACGTATACACTTCAAATGAATTTCCAGCATGACACCAGTTTCGATATATTTTTTCCCAATGTGTAGGGCAAAATACATGGGCTTTATAGTTAGTTTTTTCAATGCATAAAAGAGCGTTTTGTTAAAGAAGTAAGCGAACAAGAGAGCATTTTTACGGCGAATTTGATGGCACATATCTCCAAACTGGTGTCATTCTGGAAATTCAGTGGCCCTACTGGATTCTTGTTATTAGTTGAATATGTGTTTCGATTCTTCATGCAAGTAATGTTCACCTCTCTGAATAATCCGTTTGAAGGACTAGAATTATGTTATCTGCAGCAGGCGATTTTTAAAAAAATCCGTACCCCTTTAATATGATCACGCCGTATAGGTTACGGTCCATATCACGCGTTCGTCAAATGGCAACGCTAGTCGACATCACGGCACGTCATTTTGACCCGATTATAAAAGACCGCGTCGTGTAACCTTGTTCGTATCACTTTCACTCCTTGAAAGACGCTCTTCATCGACGTCGTTGCGTTTTCACAGCGCAATAAATCAAGCATAGCTATTCCGCTTAGTTCCCTTTCACCCTGGTTTTGAATACAAGCCTTGGACAGTAACGACGTAGGAAGTACTAGAGAAAAGGGAGGAAGGTCGACGTCATAGCACGTATTATTGATGATGCGGCACGGCTGGCGGGCTGCATTTCCAGCTTCGGCGCTTGAAGAAACGTGACACACACTGATGCGGCGGCATAGCGGTTAATTGGTGGCTATCAAACAGCCACTTGCCTATCAATATCGCATCCAACCGAATTTTGTTTTGCTGCACAAACTTCGGCAAAAATACTCGGCCTAAAACTTAAAATGTCCATCCAGCAAGACACAAAACTGTTATGAAATTTCGATACTGTATCGAATATTGCAAAGTACGTATTGCTTCAATCGGTAGTGTTATGTGCAAGTTCAGAAACAATCAATCACCGCTACCTTTCTTGAATCTAAAGTAATAGCGCAAAGTTTAACAAACATTCAGTATCCAGAAAAACGAAGTAAAATATCGTTTCTCTTTTAGGACACACACACACACACACACACACACACACACACACACACACACACACACACACACACACACACACACACACACACACACACACACACACACACACACACACACACACACACACACACACACACACACACACACACGCACGCACACACGCACACACGCACGCACGCACGCACGCACACGCACACACACACACACACACACACACACACACACACACACACGCGCGCGCGCACGAAGAAAAAAAATTACTTGCGAAGCCGCTATCTTCATTCCTCATTGCAGTGAAGCATACTGCTAGGAAGAATCGGGACACCTCAATTCTGACAACAAATACACAAAAGTATAGATAGCAGGTCGAATTGGTGTGGTAAGCGCGCTAAAAACACAAAAACAACAAACAACTTTTTTTTGTGTGTGTTCGTTTATAGCGCTGTTTCATCATGCACAAAAGCCACGTGTCATTCCTCACCTGCTGCATAGAGTGAGTGAGTGAGTGAGTGAGTGAGTGAGTGAGTGAGTGAGTGAGTAAACTTTTATTTGGTCCAGCAAAACGCGATAAAACGCGCACCCGGCTAATCCCACGACGGGACTGACAGATCTATAATCTGCCGGCCCGATCGCGGGCGCGCTGGACGGCCAGGATTTGGTCCTCAAAGACGGGACTTCGCAGGAGCGCGTCCCACTCTTGCTTGGTGAACTTCGGGCCCAGCGACCCGCACTCCCAGAGCATATCAGGAAAAGTAGCAACCTCACCACAGGCCACGCAAGAACAATTCGGATAAATCTCGGGATATGTGCTGTTATAGGGACGCCGGATTTGGGTAGGAGTTCGTTTGCAGGAGTCTGAGTGTGACCGCCTGCGGCCTGCTTAGCTTGGAGTGAGGCGGCGGGAAAACCCTTTTCTCTAAGTAAAAGAATTTAGTAAGTTCATTGTGCGTTATAGGAGCGTTTCTGTGTCCGTTTCTGCGCCCGATACAAGGGCAGCGCGGTCGGTAAAGCCACGCGCAGCCTCGTGCTGCATAGACGGTACACGTGTTTTATACCCCCTTCCTTCCCCCCTTTTCGCATGTCTTCTCCCGATTCCTGGAAACATCCAATTTTCCCTCTAAAATGAATCTCTCTTTGAGTGTTTCAGGATGAGGTGGCGCTATGAACTCTCGTCACCTCGTCCCGAGAACTCAATCCTCTGATACCTGCAGTGCGATACAATTATGTGTCCAGCGCCTGCTCCTGCAGATATATAGCATATATAGCGGATGCTAGCAATCTCTGGTGACAATTTTGCTGGCGGAATACGATCCCTTGAACGTCTTTTAAGGATTCATATATGATGTATAACAGGTTGTAAGATAACAACAGTATGTATAGTTAATGCATGAGACAGTGCTGGAGGGGGAAATTGGGGGGGGGGGGGGCAGTTAAGCCGTTTTTCTGACAACTTCTTTTCAGTAGATCTATTTTTAATATTTTTTAAATAAAATTACATATTTTCTTTTGTACATAAACGCTTCAGGTGTCTGCCCTTAACGCTGCGCCTCTTCTCTAAGTGGAAATGGCTCGCAGTTAGTTGATACACTGTGACTGAGCCGCAGTAGTGTTAAAAAGGAACTGTCATGAGGCACTGCAGCTTGATTTTGCCGCAAATCGTAAGCCGAGCATCACCATTGCTGTCGCTGTTTAAACAGGAAAGTCTGCTGTGCGATTCTCTCTACAGAGCGGAAAGCACAGTCCGAACAAGTTGCCGTGTCGTCACCTCTGCCTGTTCGTCCTGTGCTCTTCGCTCTGGACAACGAATTATGCCCTACCAACAAGCCCAAGAATATACATTTGCACACTATGTAGCTAATCTTAATTGGTATGCATACATATGCGAGCAACATTTTCATCAAAACGCGCTAACATCCGAGAGGGACGAATAGCCTAAGATAAACGAGACCCGCCGCGGTAGCCAAGTAGCTATGACGTTGCGCTGCTGAGCTCGAGGTAGCGGGTTCGATCCCGGTTGCGACGACCGCATTCCGATAGAGGCTGAATGCAGAAACGTTCATGTACCGTGCTTTGAATTCACACACACTTTGAATTCGACATTCGAAATGAATACTTTCTCGTCAGCTTATAACCAAAGCCTTATATGATGGCCGTGTGGAGGCCACATATTTATAGTTCGCATCCAACTGATGGGCAAATATCGGATAAATCTTATTTTACGCGGCGTACGAGCAAGCGCGTCCAGTTCTGTGTTCGATGTGAGTCACACGCGTGATGGATGGATGGATGCAAAACTTTAACACGCGTGAGAAATATTTTAATTTTCGGCGAACGTTGCAGGAAAGGCTTTCTTCCTGCAAGGATAAAATTTACGCAATAGAGAGTTTTAGCAGAGAGTTTGCGGTCCGCTCCGCTCAGACCGGCCTATCACAACAGAGAGTTTTAGCAGAGCGTTTACGGTCCGCTCCGCTCAGACCGGCCTATCACAACAATTGCAGGCAGCCGCTCAGCAAAACGCTACTGGGAACACTGACGCGCGTGCGCACAGCACACATAGCGGCAGCGGAACGTGAGACGCTGACCACGTTCCGCTAGGAATCTGATTTAGCGGTGCGTCAGGGAGCGTGTAGTTGCTTTCGTAATCGTTTTACCGCCAAGCTGAGAGCACGTCAGTGGAATCTCTGGAAGGCGCTTTTGTTAGATAAGCGAAATCAATGCATTCTGTGCAGCCACCGGCGCGCGTGAAACGTGTGCGGAGCGGAGCGCAAGCAAACGCTCTGCTAAAACTGTCTAACAATTGGCACGCAGCCGCTCAGCAAAACGCTACCGGGAACACTGACGCGCCTGCGCACAGCACACATAGCGGCAGCGGAACGTGGGACGCTGACCACGTTCCGCTAGGAACCTGATTTAGCGGTGCGTCAGGGAGCGTGTAGTTGCTTTCGTAATCGTTTTACCGCCAAGCTGAGAGCACGTCCGTGGCATCTCTGGAAGACGCTCTTGTTAGATAAGCGAAATCAGTGCATTCTGTGCAGCCACCGGTGCGCGTGAAACGTGTGCGGAGCGGAGCGCAAGCAAACGCTCTGCTAAAACTGTTGCGGGTAGCGGCACGCTTTGTCGGGTAATTAATAAATCAATGCAATTAATAGATATACCCACATAACTATTGCTACAGGTACACAAAAACCTTGTGAAAGCGGCCTTGTGAGAAATCAGAGACTAGTTTACTATCATTTCAAAAGTCAAGCCTTTGTTTTGAAGCTTCCTTTTTTTTTCACAAATCGCCAAATCAAAGGTGACAAATAAAAAATTCACCAAGGGTTACGATACTCCCTAATGCGAAATTTGAGCGCAGCTCTGTGCGCTTTCATTTCGCGATATATTGGCTGGCGTGGACAATCTGCCTCGTGCGGCACGTTGCAAACAAGCTAAGTGTGGCGCGACTGCTTCGCTAATCGGGAGATAGCGAGAGGCAGCCCGCGGGTGACGCGTGGGCGCGATTCAGAGCAGTCGCCGCAGACAAACCTCCGCTCATGAAGCGCTTTGTTTTGACGCGCTCGCCGCATGCCTTATCAATGGCGTCGTCGGTGAACAGACGACCCGCGCTACTCTGGCGCTATCTTGGAGCGATCGTCTCCGCAGAAAGCCCCATACACACTAGCACTCAACTCTGTAGATGCGAGATGCCGCGTGCTTTTTCGTTCGTCTGCTGACAGGTTGGCGCTGTGTTTACGTTCGTCGTCCTTCGTTCTTAACGCGAGACATGACTTATGAAGGTGACGACGTCGTTGCCACTGATCATAATCATGTTGGTGTGCTCTCTTTTGTTGCGGCGTGACGTCGTTGCCACCGATCATAATCATGTTGGTGTGCTCTCTCTTGTTGCGGCGTCGCCGTGTTCCAAAGTCAAGGAGAATCGGATATGACACACTGACTCCAAAAAACCTTTCCATCAGGACGTCTCGGTTAAGGCTCACCATTGTAAAAAACAATCTCAAACAATGACAATCTAAACAAGCGCGAACGAGACAAAACCAAGCAAACCAAACAAGCACGAGCGAGAGCTGACGCGAGCAGAAGATAGTACGAAACGAGCGGTCCGGCTGACGCCAGATATGAGAAAGGATCGAGCGGTCGGGCGGGTTCGCATGACACTATAGTTTCCCGCGCGCACGTCTCTGAAGAGATTGCTCTCATTGGTCTCCGCCGTTCGCGGCCCGCGTCTTTCATAATATTCCGCTCCGCGTTCGCTCTTTCATCCTTCGCTGTTGTGCTCGTTCACTCGGTCACGCCGACGCCGCGGACGACGCTCGCCTCAAGAAGGGGGTCTCTGCGCTCTAAAATATTTTGTCGCGTCTGTGCCTTCGGCGTACACGGCGCGTTCGAAAGCACTTGATGTTGCCCGCTGCCTTTATTACGCCAAGTATACGCAGCCCAAGTGCCCCTTCTACAGTGCTTCGACCAATTTGGTCAGAGTGTCCGTGGCAAATTATGTATCTTGAGTAGCACGCAGTTTTTTGCTTCATTTCACGTTCTGTGACATCTTAACACAGCACGGCGGCGCACCTCCGATGTCACGAGCCCCTCCGCTGCGGCACACGTGATCGTTGCGAACGGATGGAAAAATGGTTGCGTTTAGCACATTCTATGCACTTTAAAGTTCAATGTTTCAATGCTTTGGCATTCTTAGGGTACTTCACGCACTTTCCGAGGCTTTCATTCCTCCTCTTCCTCCTCATTGCAGGGCTATCTATCTATCTATCTATCTATCTATCTATCTATCTATCTATCTATCTATCTATCTATCTATCTATCTATCTATCTATCTATCTATCTATCTATCTATCTGTCTATGTTTGTACTTCACCGTTTTCCTGCCTACCTAGTTAACTGCGTATTCAGTGGTTGAATTGCTAGCGCATCGGGCTGCTGTGCTGAGGTAACAGGATTCAACCACCGTACCAACTTGGATCACTGAGTAGATGGCAATGTGTACATGCCTGTCGCTCTTCAACGAACCTCTATCATGTGCACGCTGGCATGAATCACTTTATAGACGCGGGACTCGGTGTCGCTATTCGAAGAAACTCTTTGACACTGACTTAGAGGACTCGGTATGTGCCACTCGGCCTGTGTTGTTCTAAAATGAACCTTTTTGATGCCAACTTGGGTCACTGGATATGTGCCAGAATAGGTGTGCGCCGCTCTTCAATGAACGTATTTGATGCCAACTTGGGTAACGTGGGGTATGTGCCAATGGGAATGTGCCGCTAAACATCGACGAAAAATATCCTTTAAATTTCTACCGATGATGAGCGGAATTGAACCCACGTCACAAGGGTTCCTCAAGGACAGCATTTCGACGCATTAGCAGTATACGCGACAAATGCACTAGATATGTGCCGCTTTTCAATGAACGCCTTTCATGGCAATGCTTTAGAGAGCTGCGCCATGAAAGCAGTAGGTCATGAATCGACTTAACACTAGATTCATGAATGCACATTAATCAATCTAACACTGCTGATGGAAAGAATACCTATCATATTGGCTAAAAGGAGCCCTGTTTTTTTTTTCGTTGATAATTCTTCACTAAAAGTAGCGAAAAATTGCTTTTGGCCCCCAACGCGGCAAAAACATGAAGATGCACAAGTGGCACATCACGTGACCTTCTGCTGTGTACGCGCTCCTGATCTTTTTATTAGTATTGAAATGCAGTACACTTTCTTCTAAGTTTTTTATAACCTACATGCAGGTAAGCCTTCGGTTGTAGTGAGTAGAAAAGTGGCGCTTGCTTCGCCTTCGTTTTCGATGAGTTGGCTTGGCTGGTCTATCGACGTAATAACGACGCCGGGGGTCAGCGAGCCCTGACGTAGGCGTGTACTTGGGGGAAAACGCGGTACAAATATAAGAAAGGTTTGTACAACTCAAACTTATTGTACCAGCCTCTTATTTCACTCCTGTGAGAGCAGAACGATGGGCGGCTTTCACAATGTGCGGAATATCGGCATCGCTCTCACTTCTCAGCGTTGCTGGAGGAAGGCCTCTTCCTTTTTTAGAGGCTGCTCAGATCGAAAAATTCTGCTTACAAAAATCCACGCGCTTTTGGAAGTAGCTGCTGCAGGTTCCAACACTACCGAGCGTCAGCTTTTCGTTGAGCCATATCGGTTGTCAGTATTGGACGCCGCCAAGCTAGGGCGGAAGCTTTGGAGCGTCACTATGGCAACAAACATGGAGTTTACTACGTAGATGTCGCTGGACCAAACCACGGGGGATGGTATACAGCAGCAGTCATACATCAGGGAATACAGGTGGATGGGCTCACTTTTCTTGCACCAGGTACCACACAAGCAGAGGAGGTAGCGATCGCCCTAGCTGCCTCGGACTCTAATTATAAATATATCATTACGGATTCGCGTAGCGCGTGCCGTAATTACGAGGCTGGTTGGGTCACCCTATTGGCCGAGCGAATACTGCGAACCTGCAGCAAGGATGTCGATCCCACCCCCCGCTGTATAGTTTAGACTCCTGGCCATCAGGGCCGTCAAAGGAATGAAGCTGCTGATGCGGCAGCCCGAGCACTCACTTACCGGGCGTCCCTTTTGGTATCAATCGTCACTTGCAGCGCATACATAGACGAGCGACAAAAAAGGACGACGAAGACAAGCGCTGATTGATACCATGGAATACCAACTAGCCCGTACCCAAACCTTGCTTCAGTGTCCCTTTTGGCCCCTGAGGTGCTGGAACAAGAAGGCGGAATTCTCTTAACTTTCAAAGACATTTCTACCTATTATAAGGATAGCCATCCTTATACCCAGCCCCAGCTAAGGGACTGGGGAAAGCGAACGAACGCGTTCTACTTCGCTTATATACCAACACAATGCTGTGCCCGGTATTAGATTTGGAGTCGGGCTTGTAGGACGATCGCAGGAACTTGGGGCGACAGGACTAGGCGAGCAGGATTTATTTACAGTGGTTACATTTTAAACATGAGGTACATTTACACAGTCTAGCGTGACTCCCAAATGGAGCCCGCAAGACGAAGCATGCAGCAAACGAGCTCACAGCTCACGAGTACATTGACGAGCACAGAGCACGACGACGAGTTACGCAAAAAAGGGCCCTTCGACTTCAGCGGTGAAAGCCTCCAAGGATTCAACATTCGAGAAAGTACATGGCAGATTGTTCCATTTTTCTATGGTAGACGGGAAAAAAGAGTATTTGTAGGTGTCGCAGCATGTTATAAATGGCCTGATACACTTGATATGATTTATTCTGGACGAGTACTGGTAGGGTGGCTTGACACGGTCGTTCTTATTAACAGCAGTGTTATCGTGATATAACCGATGCATAAATCCCAAAGTAACGCGCCGGCGGACTTCAACAAGTGTCTGTGTGGCAGCGCCATTACGCAGTAACGTCACACTGTCATTCCTGGAATGTTTAGAATAAACGAAGCGAAGCGCCTTGCTTTGGACTGCCTCTAAATTGTTGATAAGGTACACTGCGTATGGGTTCCAGACTACATCGCCGTATTCGAGGATGGGGCGTATACCAGAGATTCACAGCATGATAGCGTGACAGTCAGAGTAATGTTGCAAGCTTCCTGCGCAGAAACACGAGCTGTCTGAACGTCTTTTGGCACGTGTTGTTAATTTGTGTGTCCCATTTTAATGTACTCGTTAATGTTACCATTGAGTATTTGTACGATTCTCTCCGCGCAACCTTTGGTCCCCTGAGGTTGTAGGTGCAGAGCAATCGCTTTTTCTTCCGTGTTATTGACATGCATGCTGTCTTAGTTGCGTTTATTCTCATTTCCCATTTTTCGCACCATTTGGTAATGCTGAGTAATGATGAGTTTAATTTAAGCTGATCCGCCTCTGTTCGAACTGTTCTGTATATGACGCAGTCATCTACAAATAATCTTAGTGTTACGTCCGGTTCGACTTGAAGGTGCATGTCATTCACGTATATTAAGAATAAGATAGGACCTAACACAGTCCCTTGGTGTACTCATGAAAAAAACTTCCAAACATTCTGATTCTGCGTTGTTCACTTTAACGAAGTGAGTGCGGTTGTAGAGGTACGCGCTTATCCATGATATTACTTTTTCATCTATTACAATGTTTCTAAGCTTACTTATTAACTACCAGTGTGTTACCCTGTCAAACGCTTTTGAAACGTATATAAATATAGCGTCCACTTGTAGTCTAGAATTGATTACTGCGGCAAAGTCATGAACTGTTTCTAAAAGGTTTCTTACTGTCGAAAGACCTTTGCAGAAACCATGCTGTTTAGTGTACAAGTTGTTTCCTTCAAGATAGGTCGTAATCGCTTTGTTAATAATGTGCTCCATGTGCGGCAGCTGGTTAGTGATACGGGTCTGTAATTGTTTACCTGTAATTTTCTGCCGGCTTTGTGTATGGGGATGATCTTTTCACGAAGCCAGTCCAATGGAACACCAGCTGTGCTAAGGGACGCTTTGAAAATTTCATGAATGAAAGGAGTCACTTGCTCTGCGTAGCGTCTGAGAAACATATTTGAGATGTTGTCGGGTCCTGGGGACTGTCGGGTCCTGGGGACTGTCGGGTCCTGGGTCCATTTGTAAACGAAGGTTTAGAATTCCTTGTGAAAATTCGACTGGCGCTATTGTTGAATCATGGACTAGCGTTCCGTCGTGCTTGGGATGTTCTGAAGCGCGAGTGAAAGCAGACTGAAAACGTTCAGTGAACGCTATTGCGACAATGGAAGCACCGTCCTCAATCGCACTATCTATTTCTAACCGCCCGACACCGTTTTCAGCCTTGGACAGATAGCGCCAAAATTTGCTTGGTTCATGTGTCATGAAAGTTGTAAGTGTGGTAAAAAAAAAAGTGATTACGCGCTGAGCTAATTTCCTCTTTAAGCTCAAGGATTAATTTACACGGAATTCAGCGGAGTCGCCTCTTCTTTTGCGCATGCACTGCAGTTTTATTTTTTTGCGAATAATGTTACACGACATGCACGGTGATCTACATGTGCTTTGACCGTTTTAGCTTTGTAGGGACAAAATTTTCTTCAGAGTACGCAGTCGCTTCTTGAAACATTTTGTCACAAATTTTTTACTGTGCCGTATTTTTCAAGACACGCTTTCAAAACGCGTATGCACGAACTTGCGCTTTTCTACGCCTTCGTGAATGCACTTTTCTTTCGTTCACAAGCTAATTAAAAGCAGAAGTGCCATCTAATAACTGAGTCTAGTTCGAGTGGCAAATGTATCTGTGACTGCGAACTGTCCCAGATATAGATCGCGTTCTATGAGTGGTTGTTGTAACCTCAAAAGGAGTACAGAGATAAACTCTTCTCTTACGGTGCGGAATCTACCAACGAGCAATACTTAACTTACCGAAAGATGTCTTCTGCATAGCTTCCGTATCTCAAACATTGTTTCTCGAAACAGTAATTTATTCTTTACACGGTAAAAGTTAGCCGTTATATATAAGGAATATTTATAGTTTGAGACTGCTGCTCCCGACGTCATCGACAGAAGCGTGACGTCGCAAAGTTGGCGCGCGCAGAAGTGGCCTATGTGACGCGCATGAATACCAGGCGTATATGCGCGCACCGTGTCATGGATAAGTGAGGGACATGCGCAACGAGACGTCACTGCTTTCTGCGATGGCGTAATTAACGCCGCCGCTTCCATGGCTTTCGCAGTTGCAGTTATTCAGGTAACTGTCATGTTTCACTGCTCGTGGAACGTCACGTTCAGCGCCATACTTCAAGAAATTTCATAGTAAGGATGAGACGCGTGTATACGTGTAGTTTACATTATAAATTTTTTTCCGCTATTATTTCCGCTAAAAAAAAAAAGGAGGCTGGGAAAGTTAGCTGTCCGGATTTCTCGGACGGCGAATGCTCAGCGTTCGTCGTACTTTACGTGAGCGCTACACGCTTATCAATTAATCACTCGAATAATTCGTAAATAAATTAGTTCTATTGTTGTTGTCGTTGTCAAGCCTAACTTTGTCCTGACACTCTTTTTTATATGCGCGCACCCTATTCATATAAGACGAGTGTTGTCTCTACTTCTATAGATGCAGAGAGAAATAGGGGGCGGTGTTTTTATGCGCGCTAGAAATGTGGGACGGCAGTACTAGATCAAGGTAATGCCGCAAGCAACACGCAGAGATCAGGCGTTCTGTGGGCAGCATACTCAGCATGCTCAGCAAACAGCATACTCAGCTCGTAGTACTAACACAGTAATTACGTTTATTACATCTTATTGTTTGCTCCTTTTTTGCTCAAAAATGCATTCTGTTTATTTTCACTTGTAAGAATTTTTTTTTTTTTTGCTTTCAAGCGCCTTTTTATTTTCCGCACTGCGGCGTCCTGAGCGCTCGACCCAATGCTGTCTGCGTTCTGAAACTCTGCTGCTCCTCTAAACCCAAGAGCATGCAGCCTACGCAACGCGGCTTGGGGACCCAGAGTCTTGGGTCCACGATTCTAAAACTCTCTATTGTCAAAATAAAAACGACAAGTGTTTCCACTCAGGCACTTATACATGTTACAAAGCGACGGGTCTGGTAATATTTTTTCTAGTTTCCCTCTGATATCTTACGTCCACGCCGCAAACTAGATCTCAACAACAAAAATAAGAAACTTCTACAAAATCAAAGAAGTGCACTAGCTGTAGTTAGCGTATTGGAGAGTCGTCAAGGTTAATTAAGTACTTATATATCAAACTCCATATATATTCAATTAACCTTTACTTATGTACAATGACTACAGTGACCACTGATTTACAGACACGTTTCGCAAGCATTCTGTCACTGTTAACCTAACGGGATTATTTCTTTTTTTACTTGTTCTCTTGCACGACTAAGCAATACTTGGCGATACATGGTCGAGAAAGTGGACGACTGTGGTAATGGAGTCCGTTCAAGCTATCGCGCGTTCCCTACGAGCCTGCATTTTAGTTGTTCCTCTTAAGGAGAAATGCCGTGCCTGGCTAAGAGAAGAGCGGGGCCGGAAGTTTCGAATGTGCGCAGGGCAGGCTCCGCATGTCGCTTACTGCGGCTCCGTGGGAAGAGCAGCGGCCTGGGGGGACGTCGTGTATGCCGCGCCTGGCCAGCTAGAGCAAAGAACGCGAGCGCGGCTGTCGTAGGAAGGACTCCTGCCCGGCAGCCGCCGATGTCATGTTTTTTGGCCGTCACGGTCTTAACTGCCTTGACTAGCGTCAACAGCGATGCCCCTGGGCGCTACGATTTCGCCGGATGGCGACGCCCTGCAGTCAGCGTGATTAGTCTGGTTTTGTGAATCCCAGCGGCGCAGGTAACACGCGCGCTCCCGTGTCTACATTGGGCCGGAATCGAGGTCCGGATAGCAGCAGCCACTATTAATTCTAGATTGTGGGAAGCTTGACGCAAGCACGCACACAATGCTTGTCAGGCTCCGTCAAGCCGGCTGGGAGCCTGAGCCGTGCTTCCTCGAAGCAACCTGGTCGTCAAGCACAATCAGCCAGTGCCGTTTACCTTTGTTCCTGGCGCGCTCTTTCTTTTTCTCGCCGATGCCCTCCCCCACGCCTTCGCTGAATCTGGCCACAGGGAGGTGGGTGCTCCCTCTGGACCCCCGCGAAGAGGGGGGAGTGGGGTGGTGGGAGGCCACACCGCGGCCAGCGGCGGGTCCAAGCTCTGCCCAACGCTGGAGTCAGCGCGCGACCCCCCGCCTTCCCGAAAGAGCGAGGAGGGCGACTCTTTAGGCCGCGCCGCCCCGGGGAGTGGAGGAGGGCGCGGGAGAGGAGGCCAACACAGGCAGCAGCGGGGCATGTTTCTTTTTCGATCGACAAATAAAATTTACGACCGGGGCTTGCATAAATAGATTCGTCTTTTCTTGTTTGACAAATCGCACCTGTGGGACTCCGATATCTGTGACGCGTCGTAGATTCATTTGCGTGCACCCTGTGGGAACGGTGTGTATCCACGATATGCGATGCATCGTGAGGCAGCTCTTGTTCTCGTCCTCTTCGCTCTGAAGGTGAGCCCCTGGGCGCGCCCGGCTGCCACGTGCCCGTGTGTGCTGGCCGTCGGTGGTGCGTCCCTTCGCGCGGTGACCTCGTTGCGTTGCTGGCGGGCAAGGAACGCCCGCTCTTCGTCATCGGTGTGTCTTGCGGATTACGAACGCGCAAAATTGCGGAACCTGTGCGCTTCGCGATCGTCATTCGTTGGAGGTCTGTTCGAGATCCTGCGACAGGCCTAAGGCGATAGCCGTGCCCGTGCGTGCAAAAGCGCACGCCGAGGGCTCGGCCTGCGGTTGCTACCCTGTTTCTAAGCCCAGTGCCGGTCGGTATCGTTTTCTTCGTACATGATCGCTCGCGCCGGTAAGGACATTTTCTGCCTATGTGCCGTGTTTGTGTCGCTCGATATGTCCCTGCCTGCCCCCAGGTGACCACGCTTGGTTTGAGATCAGTTCATCCTGATCTTACATTTTCTTGGCGTCCGCGTTGTGGTTCGCGCGGCTAGCGGTCGACTTTATTGCGCGAGTGCGGTGAACCAGCAAGCGAGAGTTGGAATCGGCAGCTTACGGCTCCGGGCGGCCGGCAGATTGGTCACGCTCGTCCGGCGTCGCGGCAGTCCTCTGACCATCTGACCATCAGCTTCATTAGCGACAGCCGACCGAGGCAGCTATGACAAAGAGAAGCAGCGCCGCCCACGCGCACTCGGCGCCCATCAGTCCGCGCGCCCCAGCGGTTCCGCGAAGACTGATGTAATCAGATGTGGGGCCGCTTCACGCGCGCACTCGCTCCACCGCGAGGAGCGACGTCAAGGGGCCCGAAGCTCGTAAAGCAAAGCAGCTGACACAAAGGGGCCAGCCTTCCTGGAAGCCGAGCCGACGCAGGTGACAGGTCGGCCGAACAATGCGCGGCCGACGCGCTGCACGCCGCTCGATTGGCGTCAACCGCGAGCGACGTAGCGCGAAATGGCTCATTGTACGCGCGCTCCCCGGAACCACAATGGTAAACCGCCCAGCTTTCGGGCGAAATTCATCCCTCGAACGCGCTAATCGCCGCTAAATGTCTTCGCCAGCCTTGCTAGTAGCCCAACTTCATGGTCGGCTGGCTAACGAATGCGCACAAAGCTTCGCTGGCGCACGTCCACATTTTATCTTGGCTGGCTTTCCATTTCCCTAGCTGTTGAGTTTTCAATTTCGCCCCGAAGGCTTGGCGCGCATTGTTGCGTGAGTGACGCTCACCTGCGACGTCGACTGGCGCCTCTTTTGCAGCGCGCACAAGATTCGAATGTGTCCTTGCCGCCTGTGCACTCCACGCCACACGGATTCGTTGGAGCCGCTGTTAGGGTGGCTTTGGGAGTGGCGCGAAAGGCGATCGAACGGGGGATTAAGACAGACGGAATGGTGAACGAAGCAAAAAAGCGAGAGGAACCACAACTACGCGCATGCCTTCATTCCACCCGAAAATCAGGGCCTGTATTAACAAAATATACGTAAGCGCAATCCGCGATTGGCCTTCGCTGCGGCAATTGTCTCGTTATTATTCTGACCGCTATCATGAGTGGCAGGAGTCAGAACGCCAACCAAACAGGAAACTTTCTTACATGAGCGGTTTAGTGAGTAGGGGCCCTGGGCACGTATTGTCATGCCATGCGCCCGTTTAACATGCTCGGCACAGATTTCTTGCTTTGGTAACACACAACTGGCAGAGCAATTTGCAATTCTCAGCAATCGCATGAACCTACTTCTTATATCGTTCGTGACCGAGTGCTGTCCGCGAAGAGTAAATCAGGACAGCGAATTTTTTTATATTTTACAATTTAAATGTGATTGAAAGTGGTTACTTTAGGCCTCATCGCACTATAGAGATTTTTTCCAGCATTGATTACGTTTGAAAGTTGGCGGGGAAATTCTTCCAGTTTATTGCGAGGCGCTATGGCTCCATCATTGTTCACCGACACGTTCGCGTAAATGCAAATCGCCATGCTCCAGGATACGAAGACGATACTCTGCACTACGAACGAGAGGGCCCGCATTCACAAAGAATTTCGTACGGAAGAGCGGTTCGTAAGAACAGGCAGTGACGAGTCATGGCACTGACCAATCATGGCGCTGATCAATCAAAGTGCTGGCATGATTGTCACTCTGCGCTCAATTTCGATTCTTCAATTGCAACATTCTAAGGTCGCTGCCTTGTGTCACATGTGTCGGCATTAAAAGCTGAATCTATTGAGTAGCAAAGATGTAAAACGTGGAAATTATATGCGCTTCTGCATGGCCAAGAAAATCGCTGAGATATGTGTGCCCGAAATAAATAAATGGCAGGGGCAGAATTCACAAAGCTTTTCGTTCGCAAGTGCTCCTGGCCATTGGTCATACGCCTTCGCTAATAATATATCTCCAGCATCTGGAGTGGCTGGAATTTGCTCTAAGGATCAATTCTAGCGTAATTTTTGTGAATACGTGCCATGCGTGCCGTGTTGACGAAGTGATGGTCAATTCAAACAAATGAGAATGGAAGTTTATTACTATATGTAAAGTTATGACAAAGTTTAATATACAGGAGGAGGTCCCGGAGTCGGAGACTGAACTGGTACCTCCGGCATGCAGGCTTTAATCATCGCTGGATAAAGCTAACCATACCCGCCTTTAATTCAGACTACTTCATCTCAGGGTAAAACTTAAAACATTACCTCCAATGTGTACCTGGAAACTCATAGTACAATTTCAGTCCCTCTGTAAACTATCTCATGTAGAAATCAAAGCAACCAGTGTCTCTCACAGTCTGCTTGCAGCAGCTACAATGCGGGTGGCGGTGGGCAAGAACCCCCCTCTCCACACATACATACTAAATTTTATCAAAATCCTGCAGGAATGTTAGTAATGGAAACAAATAAGGGAGATATGGAGCAGCAGAAAATTTAAATGAATATTGATGAAAGCAGACATTCGAACGAAGGACGCTCAAAAAGGTCAGTGTAGTACGTTGTCAATCCGTTGCCACGGGGCACAACTTTCCTTCTCACGAAAACCTTTTATTGAAACGTTGGAACTAGGCCGAAGCTTACACCGCTTATTTTTCCTTGAACGTCGCTGTAATCTTGAAAAAGAGTTTTGTGTATCACACGGACAAGATGACTTGTCTGCAATAAAAATAAGAAGCTGTGGCTGAAGGTATGCATTGTGCGCTCATGTTGAAAACTTTGACAGATGTGTCAGAGGTACCCAAACCGAAATGAGCGACAACGTACCTTTGGACGTTCGGTGCCTTACGTGCTTGCTGAGATACGTTGTATGACTGGTCAGTTTTCCTGGTTGTATACATCGTTAGTTTTCCTGGTGGTTAGTACACCTGGTTAATCTTTTTGACCTAAGCTATTGGACCCCACCTTAGTTAACCAAGTGTGGCTGCGAATTGGCTACATACTCTCTTTCCCACTTCGAAGCTAAAAAAAAAAAAAAATGAACCGGAAACTAAAAATCTGCAGAATACATTTAAACAAGTACGTACGACATATCTCCATATGCGTCTTAAGTACAGCAAGCGCCGCGTGCAACAGGGATGACAGATACAGTTGTCATTACAGTCTCTCTGTCTCTCACGCATACCTCGGAAACGCAGTTAAGGAAGCAAAATGACTGAGTTCCTCAGAACTTCCGCGTTTGCTGTATATATTCATCATACACTTCTGGATGGTGCGTTATCTGTCGGTTATAGGATAAAAAATAGTGCAGTCGCACGAAAGATCTTTACGGATTAAGCTCTTTCGATATGCGTTTAAGAGTGTAGCTCGGTTTGATGAGCACAAGCCAGGATGCAAGGAAACGTCTATAAATAGTTGTCTTGTGTCAGAAACTGCTAGCTTTGTTCTCCTGCGGGGTGTTGGTGATGCGGCTGGAGCCCATGCCACTCCCTTAATTCGTAAGGCCCAGTATAAAATATACTGCCGTAAACAAATACGTTCCTGGGCAAGAAAAACCCAATCATGCCCAAACCTACAAGTTTGGACGACGTTGAACAGTGCACCAGTGGCATTCGACTTTCCAATGGCATCACTTCGTTGCCCGAGCGTCTCTTCGGGAGTGCTATTTCAGAGCGCTTGCATGATGACTCTTTGTGGCAAAGGAACACGTTGCGGGTTTATGCACTTCGCGATACACATTTGCATACGAAGAAGTTACCAAGAGAAAAAGAAACTTTGTGTCATCTTTCTTATTGATAAAAAACTGATCAGTGCCAAGTTAGTGGTCATGGGAGCAAAGGAGAGAGCAATGCGCTCAGAAACCTAATGAATCTGAGGAAAGTTACTCTTTCGTCAAATCTGCTGATTTGGCAAGATGCAAAAGTAATAGAGAACAAACCTACTATGAAATGTCTGTAAGTTCACTCGCGCGACAATGAAGCTTTTAATATTGCACACTCGTTCAAAATTATGTTTTGAAAATTGAGGAGCCTCAGTGTCGAGTTTTTCCTAAATCGCTGAGTATTCGTTCTCTGTTTTGCTTGCAAAATTCTCTAGACCTGTGTATCCTGTGTGGTGAATGTACAACTTTTTTCTCTCTAGATCTTTGGTATTCCCTGCATGCACTCGAGATGTTATTTGATGTTTTTCCTTTGTCATGTTCCCACCACGCATGGCTGAGAACCAGAACGTGTGTGCTGTCCGCGACAGAGGTGGGGGCCAATCACCCGGCGCACGACCAAACGCAGTCGTGCATGAATGAACATATTCGCGTTGCACGCAATCAAACCCTCACGCCTGCTTCCGGACTAACGACGGTATTGGCCGCATTCTGATATCGGCCGTCGAAGACCGCTGAATGACGTCAACGCTTCGGGCATGGAGCGCCTATATGCCACGCGGCGTGCTGCTTCTCGTCTTATACGTCAGATGTCTGAACGTCCACTGAGTTCTGGCCTTTTATGGATGGCTCGGCTAGAACGTAGAAACGTTGCCGAGAACATAGAATTCTTATGAGGCCTTTCGGACCTGTTGACCATGCAAGTGCCATAATTATCTGCCTTGTTTTCTTTTCTTTTTCTGTTGTAATTGAGTGGAAATATTATTTTGTCTACAGATAAAACTATATAAACGTTCTACAAAAGACATGGTGTTATATGGCCAGGAGAAACAAGTGGAGGGGATGACGACAGTGCGTCCCCGCTACCAAAATTCCATCTGAATTGGAGGGTTGGCGCTATCTGCCATGGGAGATTCTTAAAAAAAATCTTTATGGTCTAATAAAGTACCTGGCGCTAGTCTCAGGCTTTCTTCTGAAGTAACATGCTTTGTGCACTGACCTGAGTAACATGCTTTGTGCACTGAGTTTTGATTTAACAATTGCGACAGATGTGCTTAAAATAATAATTTTATGGGAAATTGAGCACTTATTGATGATTATCTCAGAATATGTAATGTAGGCACTGACATAAATTTTCAAGAAAAATATTATTTCGCGTCGAATCATAAATACTTAGTAAATGCAGACAGTCGTCGAATTTGATGTAATGTGTCTCTGCAGCAATTGATTTCCCTTTTACTCCACCTCGTATCATCTGAGCCGGTATCAGAAAAAATGTACTTGCACAAGAGCTTTTTGTAAGAGCACACGCCAGCCAATCGTGATGACAAACATATAATTAGCGAAGGTGTATGCCCCCCCCCCCCCCCAATGGCAAGAAACACTTAATTACGAAGAGCTTTGCGAGTTTGGCCCCTAATGTTTTGTTTCACCATCAAGCGACTCATTGTCAAGCAAATACCGCCGACGAACCTTGATAAAATTTCTGATATAATCAAAACAATTTTATCTATATTCTACAGGACATTACGAGGAAGTCACGAGATATTAAAATCGGCCAAAGTGTTATCACAGCCATGTGAACGCTAGGCTGGGCAACCTGTTCAGCCATCTGGAATGTGGCTTTATAATACTTTCCATGGATTGCACTGAGCGTCAAACAGTAAAGGCGTGTGGAACATTTTCTGGAGCCTCTTAATCACCTGGTCGGCGTTTTTACGCGCATGTACAGTCATGCCAACGGGTCATACTTCCTGCACGAGCTGATTACTTCCTTCAACTGTTTCGTGCCTGAACACCTGTAGAAAAACCAAGCAATCTCGCGCCGGCTGCCTGTATAGTTTATGGCTGCACACTCGGTTGCTATAATCGCGAAACCTTCATTATCACGGAACGTTTGTAGCGCCCATTTTCCAAAAGATTCGCAGCGAAGCAACGTGACCCTTAACAACCGCTCGACGAGTTTCGTCAGTGATTGTATGCGAGGCAAGTTCACGGATTGATGGTGTACAAGGGTGTGTAGGATGTGTTAGCAAATACATATTGTCACATGACCAAGCGGTTCACATGCAGCAGTGTCTTCAGGAAATCTGGAAGCGTTTAAGACATCGTCAGTTGTAAACTATGAAAAAAAAACAAAAACACGGGCGAAGGCAACTGAATAACTAGAAAGAAGGCATGCCCAAAAGGGCAGGCCACAGACCACGAATAAAAAAAAAAGACAGAACAGTACTGATAACTCAGTCCATTTGGAACGTTTTATTTTCAAGGTAGGTACTGAACGATACTAAATCATCAGATTCAACGTCTTAAAGCTACATTCGGGTCACGAGTCACCGTTGTGGAGGCTTCTGGATTAATTTTAACTATGCAGCGTTCTTTAACATGCACTTTAAGTACGCAGGCATTTTCGTGTACAGCCGGCAGTAAATTGAGACCACTGCGATAGAGAATTGAGCCAGCGGCCTTGTGCTTAGCAGCAGAACGCCCGGGACAATGAGCCACCATGGCAGGTGGATAGGGAACGAGCGGCGGGAAGAGTATCGAAGCTGCAAATGCGGCTGGTGCACGTGAGACGCTGATCGGTTTGTGATGCCCTTGTTGCATTCGTGGAAATCGTCTTAATTTTGTTTTTTCTTGGGGGACAGAAATCTTGGCTTCAAGGTTAGCATTATTTAGGCAAATTCTATTGAATAAATTTCGTATATGATCTGAATTAGTTGACCCAAGGAGGAAATTTCTGAGTGGGCATTCTGCCCCCCCCCCCCCCCCCAGCCTTTTTTTTTTTTTTGCCTGCTTGCAACACTACAAGTAGAGCTGCAGGTTCGTCCTTGCTTCTCTTAGACAAATCGCTGATCGCTCTGCAATAGCGGATCACTCTAAAAAAGCGCTTCTATTGTGAAATGTGTAGTTTTCGGAGCCCATCACAGGGAAGACTATCAGAGTCATTCCTTAACTTAGTGCTTCTAGAACGGAAGTAGACTGGCCCACTTGGTGTACTTTATTTTGTCGGGCAAACCAGCTCTTGCGGACAATGAACAAACGGATGGACCACTGTGTAGAGTAAGCTTCGCCGTAGAGGTACTGAGCGGCAGTTACTGCCGGGTGTCGGGAAAGAGCTATCGATTGGTACTTCACTGATCTCTCTAAACCCGGCAACTCATTTTTTTCTTTATTTGTTGCAGATTGAAGTGAACGTGAATGTAACTAACACGGAATACTAAAGCAGAGGAAATTTCCACAGTGACATATATCATAAGACGGTTGCCAAGTGCCTACGGAAATGTTTAAAATGTTACTAAATGTGCAACTTTAACAGCGCTGACTGCAATCTTTTCACCAATAAACGCCAAGTACAGCGATAGGATTTAGATAATTGAAGAAAATCCGTGGCACACAGTTCCATCTTACGCGCGGTGCTTGGTAACTATATCTCCTGTGTTCGCGTCAAAATCATCTACAGATATAATATAAAGAAACTCATGCGGTATAGCAACTCCAAGATTTTGACAAAGAGTAAAGAAGCAATCCCTAAAATGACTGCTATGGCAATACAAGACGTGATACTTTGCAGTCGTAAGATGGTGAACTAATGGCCTTGGTAGAAAATTCCATGCTTGCGGGCTGGCAACGACGGCGAGTAAATGAAACCACTTGCGCGGGGGCGTTGTGCCCGGGATGCAGGGTGCCAGGCTCAATAGCGCATTGGGATGGTTTAACAGATCGTTATCAGAGCAAAACATTTTTTTAATACCGACCTATCAAGCCATCGCAATCGAGCGCGGCGAACAGACCTACAAAAACGGCTGTGGCCTGAATTGATGTTCATTAATTGTGCTGCATGTCATACCATGCCAGGATATTGTGCTCTCTCTCTCTCTCTTTCTCTTTCTGTACTTTCTTATCCTTTTCCCTACCCCGTTCCCTAGCGTAGGGTAGCAAACCGGAGTTCCCATGCCTTTATCCTTTCGTCTCCTTCTCCCTCAACACGGTATAGGTGAGCGGATGGCGCTGGCGCCGACACGGTGAGGCCTTGGACGTCACAGAAGTGGCACTCCCTTCGTGCATTTCTCGCCGGGCAATAAAGACAGGCATGATGTGGCACGTAGTATCGCTCTATTGTGAGACAAAGACTGAAAGAGATTTAGTCCCGGGGAAAATGAGATGGATGAAAAGTAGTAATGTGTTTGTGTGCGCGAGCGCGTTTGCGTTCATGTGTGTGCGCGCGCGCGTGTGCATGAATGTGTCGGTGTGTTCGGTGTGCGTGGGTTTGTACGGTGCTCTTTGTTTACGTGACATGAATGGCGGGCTTGAATTCTCTGCGGCGCACGCAATTCGATCAGCTAACCGACCGCAAGCGCGTAACGACGTCAGGAGGGAAAGAGAGTGCCTCCAGCCTCAGCCCTTCTACTTGCACCTGTGTCGCTCCGTTCGATGTATCTGCGGCAGGCAAGCCGCTGTGCTCAGCAACGGCGGGAAGAAACGCGCAGATCGCGAGAGTTTGGCTGTGCCTCTTTATTCCGCCTCTTAAACGCATGCAGTATACCGAAATAACTTATTTCATAGGTTTAAAGTAACCCGTAGAGAGCTGCCTCCAGGTAAATCGAAACAGAGAGAGATTGGCGGGATATAGAATGCTGCGTTGGCGCGGACATATGCGTGGTTGAGCGCATACATGCTCGCCATCAACAGCGCGTAGTCGCCGGGCGAGCGTTGCAACTAAATCTCAGGAACCTTCAACGAGCTGCCAGCGTCATACAGTTTGTATGTGAACCACCAACGTAACGCGTTTCTTTTCTTTTCTTTTTTTTTGGTAACGCGAGCACGAAAAATAAACAAATGTGATTCGGACGTACACGCATAGTACATAGACCATGCGTAGTGTAGCTAAAGCGTCGCGGTATGGGGAGCGCCCTTTCGTAACTATAGCTCAATGCATCAGAGCAGAAGCACGTCTCGGAAACAACAACAAAAGAAGTTCATTAACAAATCACCAGGATGTTTGCACTGGTTTATTTGCACCCATTTATTTTTGTTTTCATCTATTATATAAGGTTTCTTTGAAGCGTTATAGTAATGGCCACGCAGGTCGGCTCCTTACGTGTCTGCTTCTCTCTCACTTTATGTTTTTTCACTTACAGTAGAACTCAACAATGCTACAAAGCATAAAAAACAAGCAAAATGCGATAAATATTCAAGGAATTAGATCCTTGTAAAAATTCTGTTGTGGGGTCGCTCTGTTTCCAATGTGTTTATTGATGCTAGCTGTTACCATTGCGGAGCAAAGGCGAATGTTTGCTGCCTGAGTTTCGGCAGCCCCATGCGCCGGAAAAGCTAATAATAAATCATTAATCAATGCGCTGCATTGCTTTCTTGTTTCAGATCTCGCAGCTCGCATCTGGGCTACGTGAGTAAGCATTGTACTTTTCACTCCTCTAGAGTTACTCAAGGGAGCTGGCATGTTTACAAGGACGAAACAGCTACTATGCTGAAAACCGCCCAAAAAACTAAACCATTTAGGCTGGTTTATAGCAAAGTTTCTGGAGCGAGGGGGTGGGGGGGGGGGCATAACCAACGAGATTCTGCTGGGCGTAGCTGGCCCTTACCACAATTTCGCCATTAATGAGTTAGAGCTACTTCCTGGTTCACGTAATCGGAGATCTTTATCAGCGGGCATAATTTACGTCACTTGTGAACATGTTAACACTGCCGTGCATGTTCTACTCGTGTGCGCTCCAGAGACGTTGGCTGTGCTTAAATGTGTGCGGTACTTACTCACCTTTGAACAGTTAATGAATCTGTGCTCAGAACTTATTGCTTGTAAGACATTACTGCTACCTCTTGTTCACGCTGCCGCATAGCTGTTCTAGATCGTGACATGTACTGGCTTCTTTGCGATAAACGAAGAGGTCAAGGGAGTCTTGAGAAAAGTCGACATTTTGGCGACGGGAGAAAACAGTGGGCATGTGTAGCGCCATTTCAGCGGTGCGAGATCACCGAGCAGAGTCAAAACCAGTGAGTAGTGAAGCACAAGGGGCAGGCTTTATATAAGCGAGGACACTTCCACGCAAGCGTTTCTCGAGTGTATTTACGCACCATCGAGGCGGAAGAGGTTCGGTCGAATTGCAGCTTTTTGCACTCTAAGTTACGTGTTCTAGATGTGGAAATATTTATGATCTCCTTGCTGGCGCTCTTCCTTAATTGTTTGCGTCGTTATTACCATAGCAAATCTCCAGTCTCCATAGGGCCGGAAAAGCGGTAAACTTGTACCGATGGTGTGGGTACGAACTATATACGTCTCCTGTGCCAGTGTATGAGCGCGAATGAGAAAATTAAAGGACATCTGCGAGCCGCAGACATTTTTCATAATGTCATTGTACGCAAGAAAAGCACATTTCTTTCATACAAACGCACGCGGTGACCGAGAGCCGAAGACAGAGAGCGTGACTTGATGACTCCGCTGGCGAGCGCGATCTTCGCGTTCACCGGAAGCGTCAGCGATGAATGCAAAGGAAGCACTTCGGGCGACATCATGCTCGTGCTCGACGACCGTTTAGACAGTAAGACAATTTCTGAGCTTGATGTATACAGCTCATCAGGGCGATGGTGGACGCGATCTTGTAACTTCACGAACGTGGACGAGAAGCACGGTGTACATTGTCGCGTAATGCCAAAGCGCGAAAAGTGTCCTTTCGCTGGACATTTCTCTGTGCATCAGCAGCGCGAGTCGGTTTGTCAGGGTTAACACTATAGTATCCTCTGTCTAGCACACCTGTTAGAAAAAGACATGCTCGCTTTAGCAAACGCTGAAATCATCGCGCATATACACGATTGCTCTCCCTTGGACAGTTCGGGCTGTGAAGGCGTGAAGATCTATATGTGACAACGCCCGATAAAAACCGACCCCACAAAGACAGTTCATAACTTGTCAAACTGTATAGATACCGTGCTATTTTGCTTGTGTGGGCGACATAACTGTTGCCATAAGTTAGTAGGTATACATTTTGTTAGCAAAAAGTAAAAAAATGAAAAACAAATATCTGCCTTCATTCGCTCTTGCGGTTTGTCTGCATTCACGATAACCCTTTCTTTAAATTATGCTTGAAAGATAATTATATATTACTTTCGTGGCGCGAATTCTGACAGCTTTCCGCGACATTCCGCTAATTACGAGCAGTAAGCAGCGCTAAACAACAGGACGAAGAGAGGGACACAGACCACAGCGCCGACTAACAACCTCTTTATTCTTTATTCTTTCAGTCAGCATATATATACTCTACCGCTATCTCAAAGCACAGAATCAACAGAAATTCAGCATGCGCAGGTGCACTAAATTGCAATTTATTGCCCGTCGCGAAAATAATTTAGAAAGTTCTGGGTACCGCTCAAACACAAGTTGTTTGGCTACGTACAAATCAAAGTATGTCGCATGCAGGTGCTCCTCTGTGTCATTCCTTTATTTTGCAGAAGAGCGTTCTCAGGATGCGTTTAAGACAAAAGAGCGCCTCAGTGACTGCGTGGTGTCTTGTTACATGGTCTTGCAATGAAATCTTTGCCACTGTCATCCCGTTGCTTTAAATAACAACGAAGGCCCATATTCACAAAGCAGTTCTTGCGATAAAGCGGTTCGTGAAAGAACCGGCAGCGAGCAAACGTTATGGCGAACGTGGGTGGCCAGTGACAAGAGGTTTCATGAAATAAAAGCTGTAAGAATACGGTACGTGGTTACTTTATGAACATGCGGGTCAGTATGCAAGAGAAGTAGCAGATGCATAACATATAAACTGAGGAACTTGCACTTGCCAGGATTTCATCACTAAGTGCATGGAACACTTCCGTCAACACATGCGTGTTCTTGATTAACGCAAAAGACCTAATATCCCACGCACTAAATTTTTGTTAAATTTAACACCGCAAAATCAGGAGCCAATTTATGAGCACCATGGGTAGAGGAAGGGGAGGGGGGGATTTATATTGATCATTTGGTGCTCTATTAAAGGACACTACAGAGAAATCTGGGATTAATGTAGAATGGCAGGTCGCCACTCACTGTAATATGCAAGTCTTACCGTAAGCGTGGTATGGCGGAAAAGTACGTGAAAACACAGATACACGCACGCGCGCGCCCACACAGACGCACATGACGTCCACGCACGCACAGGGCGAGGGTCTGCATTATATTAGCATACGAGGGTTTATTCGCTAGTTGCCTACTCCCAAGTTCACGCACTCCATGACGCCATCGGTTAAAAGGATGTTCCGATCCGCCCCTTAGCCGTGGATGCCGCTGGCTAGCACACCCAGCGCAAACAGACAACCCGAAGTTAATATAAAGAAAGTGAGAGAAAAAAAAAAAAAAACAGTAAATTGGATGCAAAGGATGGATACAAAAAAAAAAAAAGAAAAAAAAGCTTATGGAGATTTACAAACACAGAAAAAAAAAGTCAGGAGAGAAAATCTTTACGATCTTTACGTGCAGGGCCTTTCTTCATGAGGCCTGAGCGCTGCCTGAGGACAAGAACATGCCGGACCAAAATTCGCAACAGGATGATGCATGAGTCCGTTGCAGAAAAAGTTCAGAGACGATTCAGCACATCGTAATAAAATACGAAGATGTTTTTTGGTGGAAAAAAAAAAGGCAGGAAATAGATCGATAAAGCCGGGGTCGTTACAGGCATAGATAACTGTACAACATAGATATATACGTTTTAATGAAGAGAGATAAGGTCAAGGAGAGATAGGCAAAATGCTATAGACTGCAATATATGGTTATAAAACCCGATTAACTCATGCAAACTACGTGACTACTTGTAGCCGCCCTGTTTCGAACGGGATGCCACTAGAGATCATCATCATCAAGACCATGGCTAGGTCTAGTACATAGCAGGGTCTAGTACACATACACAAGTAACCAGGAAAGTGGACGCGAGAACAGCCGCCGTCACCGTAGCTGAACCGGTAGAGCATCGCACGCGTAATGCAGAAAGATGCGAGTTCGGCTCCCATTGGCGGAAAATTGTTTTGCATACAATTTAATTTCAATTTTTCTGTATTATTTTTACATTTCAATTATAACCGCATTTAATTTCCTCTGTGCAGTCTTAGTGTGCATTGCCCGTTGGCCTGATGTACTCATGTGGTTGTGACTACGAAAAATTGAACACACACACACACACACACACACACACACACACACACACACACACACACACACACACACACACACACATATATATATATATATATATATATATATATATATATAAACAGTTCCGGGGTTAGTTCTAGTAGACATACATAAATACTCCGGAAAGTAGATGGCCAAACGTCGCTGCAGTAGCTCAGTTGGTAAGATCCTCGCACGCGTGACGCGAAGACGTGGGTTCATCTTACACCTGTGGCAATTTGTTTTTTTTTCCCCGCCCATTTTCATTTCTATGAATTTCTTACTTCTTCAATTCAAATAAATACTAGAAATAATTTCCCCTATGCTGTTTTTCGTGTCATTGTTAGCTTCTGACTAATATTACTATGTGACTAATAATTATCGGGCCATTCGGCTTCCTTTCATCTCGTATATATATATATATATATATATATATATATATATATATATATATATATATATATATATATATATATATATATATATGTAACGTCTCCCTTCATGTGGATCACTATGATTTTGGCATTCTTCCAAGTCTTCCATACAGTTAACGCCAACAGGCATTGCGAATGAAGGTTCGAAGTTTTTGGAGAAACTGAGGAGAGGCCCTGCCCATTCTGCACGCTAGGAGTAAATTGTGGAGGAAGTCACGTGGTATTTTTCGCTGTAGCGGCCATGTTATCGGGGCACAATGGCGGTTTCGTTATGGTGGTGTAGGCTCATGCGTGTGCTGGCCCGCAGGTCTCGTGCGGTGGCAAAGGCGTACTGTGTGCAGGATTGCGTTAGTCTCCGTTAGTCTCCCCGCTGTTGTTGTGGCCACGTGGGACTGGAAGACGTAAAAAAACATGACACGAGCGCGCATGCAACGCCGTACATCACGCACCACGCCACGGACAAAGGAAGGTCTGGTAATATATTTGCCGTCTTCGGTGGATTTATACTAACGTGTCATCACAGACTGAAACCGCTGTGTTTCAGAATATGTACAATAAGCGCCTTGCAGGTCAGTGACAGCTGTGCAGTGTTCCTGCCTTTGGCGGCGGACGATGCATCTGTGGCACGCACAACAGCCATATGTGAAGACGGGAAAGAAGCGAGTGCTGTGAGTAACTAAGGGAAGAACCCTCCCTACCGCAGATATCTGTATGCTCCTCAAGGGGCGCAGGGAAGTGAAGGTTGGTGGATGCGGTGCAAGAGTCAACAAGGCTCGACAGAAGAACCTACGCATGCGCACACATCAAACGGCTCACGGTCGCGCGTAGACCAAGTCAACGCGCTAGCCGCGGCATACACGCTTACTGTTCGGCACTGCGGAACTTTGTTTCCGTGAAGCTTCGCTCACCGTGAGAACAAGGCCGCAGTCGGTGTATTTAAACGCGTAACGACGTGCTCCTCTGCTGGCCTCTTCGTAGGCACGCTGTGGCTCGTCACATCTCCGCGGTGCGCGCCCGCACGAAACTTGTTCAACAAAGCAAAACGATTCCCATAAAGCCACGACCATCATACGTGTTTGTTCTCGTAAACTGCAGATGGGCTAGCCATAGGTCGTGATGTGCGTAAAGGGGGTTGCCGGGCATCGCCTGTGCATACTTGCAGTGCAGTGAGAATGCACAGATTTTTTTTCAGAAAATCCGGCAAAGGAGACCGGCGACACAGTCTAACTTGCGGAGTTAAATATGAACTTCTAGAGCACAATACTCGGGCGAAAGGGCTTGGACAACGGTATCGCGATGGTACACAGCGCGAGTGGTTCCGTTGGTCGGATCGTTACGGCGCGCACGTCCGCGCAGCCCGACGTGGTTGGGCGCCGAAGGCGAGGAACGTAAACACGACAGGAGAATCTGCCCCGACAAGGTGGCGGCGTAACGCCGACTTCCGGCGTCACTGAGCTCTACAGAGAGTGACGTCAAGGCCTCTCCTCAGTTTTTATTTCATCCATGGGAGTACCCAATATCCCCTTAAAGGAGGGCGACTGTTATTGCATCTTCTCTATCCGATTTTCCCCCCGTGAACCTGTCCTTGCAAGACGCTTAGAACCTCTTCGTTGGTTACACATGGAACTTCCGTCTTCGTCACTACGTCCAATTACGGTTACGCGGCTGTTCTTCTGCTGTCGGTAATATATCGTCCCGCTTATCTTCGATTGCATACATTTTGCTCCTCCCAATGTGAAGATTCCTTCTCACTTAATTTCATTCTTTACTGCAACCTTGCTGATGTTATGACCGAAACCTCGCTACCTCCTGTCATCTCGTTTCTCTCTCTCTCACTCTGAAATTATAATTTAGAATGTCACCTATTCTTGTTCGTCAGCTTTGACAGTTAATGGAAACTGATCTCTGGGGTAGGACAAATTTATGGTGTGTCCTTTCGCTATTAGGTCCTTTGTTACTTGGGAGAGCTAGCTTGCTTGCTCTCTTGGTGCCTTACGTCCAGCTTGGAATTGGAATGGCTGATAGTCCTGCATGTGATGTTTGCGGATGCGAGGAGAACATTGACCACTTATTGTGCCATTGTCCTCAATTTGAAGCCCAAAGACAATCTTTGTCCAACACATTGAGGAAATAAGATGATCGTCCTCTGAGTGAACAGACAATACTAGAGCACCGTCCCAACGGATCATCGGCTCAGAAGGCAGTGAAGGCACTTTTGTGTTTTCTCAGAACTTCTGGTTTGAGCGAGCGGCTTTAACTAAAGTGCTGTCCGTACACGAATCTATACCTTCTCTCTCCCTTCTCTCTCCTCCCCTTCTCCCATCCCCCAGCGTAGGGTAGCCAACCAGACTATTGACTGGTTAACATCCCCGCCTTCCTGCATTCCTCTCTCTCTCTCTCTCTCTTACGTCCAGCTTCGCTAGCGCCCTCTCAAATCATTTTAGTTAAGTTATTAATCATTATTCCTATGCTATCCTCATTTTCATGTTCCAAAACCTCATACTTGTTTGCGAGCACTAGCCTGAGCTCAGTTTTTCACCCTTCTCATTGCCAGTTCAAGTTCTCATAGAACTGTTATACTTCTTCGGCATAATGATTGGATGTTGGAGCGTTGGCTTGTAATATTTTTATTTTTTATACGTCATACTAGGCTTTATAACGGCGCCTGTTACCCTTTCATTAATGTTGTTGAATGAATCAATGCTACCTGCTACGTCCTTATGAATTAGAAATCCTACCCCGCATTTTCTGTTATCTGGGAGGCCTCCCTAGCAGACGACGTGCCCATTGATGAGCACTGTATATGCCTCGCCAGTTCTCCTAGCCTCAGTAAGTCCAATGACGTGTCATGCAACTCCTGATAATTCCTCAAAGTGCCCTCAAAGCTAGCTTCTGTCGAGGGGGCCCGCGTGTTGAATTTTTCCAGGTTCAGTTTCCAGTGGCCGCCTGACCTTATTCAGACATTCTCAGCACCTCCTGCTTCGTCGCCGGTCTGACCGCTGCCTAGGTCAGGTACTTCGCAGCCGCTGGACGTTGAAATCCAAGCGTTAATTTCAAGATTCATCGGGAATGTAGCGGCCATTCGAGGTAAACAAATAACACTGAGCACTCTACTCTAGTCCCCGGCTATTAAAGAGAAAATTGTGGTGTCGTCTCCCTTCTGTCCTTGTTCGCTGGCGCTAAATATGCTTTCCAAGTCAGTTTACCAACACGCCCAACAAATGGCAATGCTGATATTAAAGAGAAGCTTTCTTTACGTGGCTGCCAAATGCTGCTGCCATCTTTCCGAATAGCTCGCACTTCCAAAAAAAAAACTACGTGCTCGAACCTTTGTCCCCCAGCACAACAGCCTGATGCTCAAAACTACTGGCCACAATGGCACGTACACATGTATCGTACCAACGCGAACGGGCCCTTTGAGATGCTCGCCGCGTGCTTCACGTTGCGTGAAACGAGTGCCCGAGAGCAGATGCGCGTGCGGCAGTTTTCTTTCTTTTTTTTTTAATGCTGAAGACGCAGGAATGAAATGGGAAAATTTATAGCATTTTTATTACAATTTATTACAAATACCGCGGGGTCAAATAGACATTATAGAGGGGAGTAGGCTATAAACAAAGCAAATACAAAAGTATCTTATTGTACAATGTTGGCGAAGCATTTCATAAGTTGGCCACAATCTTCAATGTTTAAAACTGGTACAAGAAGGTGGTTCCACTCTTTCGCACTACGCGGTAAGAACTGAGAACTCTGGTCACTGTTATCAGGGCCGGGTGACATAAGAAAGTTTGGAAAAAGTTCTGGATAGTGGAATCCCAACTTTGCAAGAATGGTATAGTCGTTATGAAATGTAATGAGGTAAGTGATTAGTTCACCGCGCAGGTACTGGTGATAATATATTTTATGAAAAATTTACAAACGAAAGATTTTACGGCGAGGTGAGAGGGGTAAATTTAGTCTATATTGCATTGCAGTTGTGCTTGTATTGCGGCTGTAATTAGAGGGTATAAAACTAACGGAGTTATTTTGTACCTCTTTCAAGTTATTCAGATTTGAATAAGATGAATCCCATAACAGTACAGCCTATTCAAATTTTGAGAGAATTAGTGTTTTGCATTGTAATAACTTAGTTGATGATGGTGATATTGAAATGTTGCGCCGAATATAGCCCTTCATGCGGTTAGAATTATTAATTACGTCTTCTATATGGGTGGCCCGAGTTAGATCAGCTGTTATGTGTATATACCAAAATACTTGCACGATGACACAGTTTCTAATGGGAAGTTATTTAGATGGCAAGGTAGACGCAGCCCTTGACACACGCATTACTTTGCATTTGTTAATATTTAGTTCCATTAGCCAAGTTCTGCACCAGTAATAAATGGCGTTAAGGTCATATTGAAGTGTTGTTACATAGTTCTGACAAGCTATTTCTCTGAAAATTACCTATAGTCATCAGCAAATAGATGAACATAAGGAAATCATTCAGGTAAGTCGCTAATATAGATTAGGAAAAGAAGAAGTTCAAATACCGAGCCCTGAGGGACGCCGGAGTACACTGTACAAGACTGAGAGTCAGTGTAGCTAGTTGAAACGAACTGCAAGCGATTAACGAGAAAGCATTCAATCCAAGTTAAAAGCTTAGGATCAAGGTTTGGCAGACTCAGTTTGTACAGTAACAATAGATGACATACCTTGTCAAATGCCTTCGGAAAGTCAATAAATATACAATCCGCAAATAAACAGTTTTCGATAATTGATCGCAATTTGTGTCTGAAAGTATAAGTTGTGTTTCGCAAGAGTATGTTTTGCGAAAACCGTGTTACGATGCAGAGAAAAACGAGTTAGGTTCGAGAAAGTTTACAAGATGTGAAAACAATACATGCTCGATTATTTTACAAGGAATAATGGTGAGTGATAATGGCCGGTAATTAAGCGCGTAATGTTTGTTTGTTACCTGATTTATGAAGTGGAATCGCTTCCTGACCTTCCGATCATGAGGGATGGAACCTTCATCAAGTGACGTCGAAAAAAATCATTGTCAGTATAACTGATGAGTAATAAACAGTACTTTTTAAGCACTTAGAGTTAATTAAGTCACAGCCAGGTGCTGAAGATGATTTAAGTGACGCGCTAACATTAGCCACGCTATCATAAGTTATAAGCAATGGGTACATCATTAGGTAATTAAGAACATGTAAAGGTGACATATTTATGTTAGTTGAGATAGAAAAATTATGAATGGAAACATCGATAAGAACTGATGAACACTGATTGCTGGGAATAGTATTACCGGCAATATCAACAAGAACTATCGTATCGTCGTTAGAGTTGATAGCCCGCCAAAATTGTTTGGGGTCAGTTGTGGGCATTGATGGAATTGTCTTAAATAAAAAAAATATCTTTCGCTGCTTTTGCTGTTTCTTGAATAGGTGTACGGTAGCGCGATTAAAAGACAGGACAAAAGAAGGCACATTTTAGTGTTGTTACGTCTTCATAAAATACTAGCTTATATAGCTACTATAGGTCGTTTTTAATGAATTTTTTTTTTCAGATTTGTAGAGACGCGTCCTTTTTTTTTCTTTTTTTTTAGAAAGACCTTTGAGGTGAGCATTATACTAAGTGGCTTTAGGATCAACGGCCTTTGTATAAGCTGGAATATGTTTATTTGTGAGTTCGCGAACTTTTGCAACAAACATATTCCGTTTATGCTACATGCTACCACTTTCTAACTACTTTAGAAATACATCAAAAAATGATACGAGCTCGCAGTTAATACCGCTGTCATCGACCTTTGCGTAGTTACGAATTAACTTCATTGTCATTTTTTAGCCTTGCATTGTGTTATTTTTATATCGAATGCGAGCATTACGTGGTCATTTATACCAGGAAGATATGCTATATTTGTAACAATGTCAGGATGGGTTATTTAGATAATGTCAAGGGTAGCGCCATGCGGTGTTAATCTCGTAGTTTGATTAACTAACTGTTTTAGTAGAACGCGGCACAAAGGTTTAAGAAGTCTTTAGCCAATGCGGAAAAGACAAGTAGGATAGAGGATATATCGCTGTGCGAAACAATATTGGGGATATTAAATTCGCCTAGGAGAAACAGCGGAAGAGATGAGTAAAGAGAAGAAAATGTATTGATTAGGTCATTAAGATGGGAGATAAAACTTGGCGGACAACTTGGAGAACGGTAACAAGCTTCTTTTAATACTAGGGGTGTGCGAATAGTGATTTTTGAGACCGAATCGAATACGAATCGAATAGTGCCAGAAGCGAATCGAATCGTATATCGAATAGATTTCTGACAATCTTCGAATAATCAACAGTCGTCATCATAATTAATAAAAACGATTTTCACCTCCTAGTATTCTAAAAGCTAGCATAATTCTGTCATTACATGACACGTTATGAAGCGTTGTTTATCAAAGAAAAAAAAACGGGGCATTAGGAACAAGCATATAGTTTCGTCGCACGCACATGAATCTTCAGAGAGCGCGAATGATAGCTATACAGCCTGTAAAGTATGGCTACATAAGCGACGTAGCCTGCTCCACCACGCAAGTTCTTGTGTTTTATATCTATACTATGCCTGAGGGGGTGAAAGCTTTCCACACTTTTGCTCCAATCTTATGTTTAATTGGGCGCAGTTGACATTTTGAAGTATTCGAAAGGTATTCGAAAAATATTCGCATTCACGAGTAGTGACTATTCGTTACGTTATTCGAAAGTTTGGAATATTCGTACACCCCTCATTACAGTGGCGGAATAGCTGCGCCAATTGCGCCAAACTGCGCCGAGAGCGGGCCTTTGCGCCATACTGCGCCAAAACGGCATTTTAGCGGGAAATTGAGCCGAGCCTGCGCCAAAGCAGGCATAAGAGCGAAGCCCTCCTCCTGTCGATGCTTCGCAGCTAGCAAAACTGAAATCGAAACCAACCGCACTTTATCATTATCATAGAAGAAAGCAGTGGCTCGTCGATACAGTTTCTCACCATATAGCTAGAAACTACGTGGGCCTGTCGGAGTCGTCCGGTGTGTCATTCGCGCATTTTTCTCCGACGGACGTACAATGTAGCGGTGCTGTACCGTCTTTCTGGCGCTTTATTTCGCTGTTCATCGAACCCGCGTGGTACCGCGGAGCTTGCCGAAGGAGGATGTCACATTCTAGGATTAAAGGTAAGCTTTTTCGATGTTTATGGGTGAAAGCGGGGCTTTGCAAACGAGCCGCTGTGATCAGAAGCGCACGCGGGGCATAGTTAAGAACGGTGCCATTCTTAACTATATGCCCCGCTACCGACCTCGTATGCTAATAGTACGGGGTCGAATGCGGTACACGGCGAGAGCCGTCACTTCCGTAGGTGCTGCCATGTTCTATGACGCAAAACTATAGCGTCAAGTTTGGGTCGCGCTGTGCTGTTTCGGTGAAATAGCATCGCCGAAGCAAACGCTAAACCTTATTTGCATGTCGCGCATGCGCAGTGGCGCTGACGCTGTTTTCTTACATTCTTGCGGCCGCAAAACCTTTGCGGACCTATTCGAAAACTTCGTAATGTGCATATTATGACCTGAGCATATTTCTGATGTCATGTTCAGTGCAGGCACGCATACTGGATCAGTCTTAATTGCGGTGAGTCTTTGCACAGTGTCCTTGCTGGTTAAAACTGAAATGGTCCTTGACGACTTGGTGACGTATTCTAGTTGAGATTAAGAGCTGTAGTTTGGCAGGCCACTCTAATAGACCACCGAGTATACGTACTCAGCGCCGTACGCTGAGTAGGTAATCGGTGGTCTATTAGAGTTGCAGAGTGGGTGCTAAGGAAAAGGCAGGGCGGCAGAGTGACTGAGTGGTGTGACAAATTTTGAAATTCGCAGGCACAGGATCGAGTCAGCTGTTCAGCTGCAGATCGCTGCGATAGGTCCTGTAGTGGACAAACTAGGATGACAATGATGATCATGTATACGAATCCTTAGTGTCACCTTGAAGGCGACGCGTATGTGTCTCAGCTTGCGTATACAAGCTCTCAGTCATGCAAGCGAGATTGATAAATGAATATTTGTTGAAATAATGTAAGAGCGAACAGTTACGTTGAAAATATACGTCCATTAATATATTACCAATGTTATCATTTTTGTCTGCGCGTTTTTTAAGGTTGTTCTCTATTGTTACTAGAGTAGTTTGAGCTGTTTCTGTACTTCGATCATGCCGCGCTGTTTCTCTATACCTTGTTTTGGCACGTAAGACCCCACATTTTTGTTTTTCTCTATACCTTGAAGGCGGATAACTGTCCATGATCTTCCTCTCCCGATAGCCATGTAGTCACCTTTGCGTAAGCTTGTGCGCAATATGCCGAGTGTAGATGCAGTGCGTGCGGAAATGCCGCGTTTGATATAGTCGCGCATTGTGAGCGTGTAATAAAAGAAGGTCGCGCGGCATCCATGAAGAAAAAACTTGACCCCCCCCCCCCCCCCCCCCGCCTCTTCTGAGTTGTTCTGTTACGATAGCTTTTCCTTCCGCAACATTGAAGTCCGTGCCGCCCCAACTTGTTATTTAATTCTGTTCTATTCTGTGTAATTCTGTGTGTGTTTCTGTGTGTTTCTGTGTGTGTTTCTGTGTGTGTTTCTGTGTTTCTATTCTGTGTAATTCTGTGTGTGTTTAATTCTGTGTATAATGTTCAGCGACAGTCCCTGGCATCCGTTCTCGCGCACCTTGACACTAGACCATTTTCCCTCGGCACGATTTTCACATGCCGCCGACAGAAGACTTCGCAGGTGAAGGCGACGAAGGGACTACTTCGGTTTTTGAGAGAGACGGGACTGGACAAGCGGCTGTGACAGTGATATCACGTACCATGCCAGATTGATGGACTCTAACGGACGATGTGTGTGTGCTGTGCTATGTGCTCTCTCTCTCTCTCCCCCTTCCCCATCTTTCATCGCCCCCATCCCTCTCCCATGTGTAGGGTAGCAAACCGGTTACGCTAAACTGGTTAACCTCCCTGCCTTTCCTTCTCCACTTTTTCCTTCCTTCCTGTTCTATTAAACTGATAATAAAATTCTAGAGTTTTGCGTGCCAGGACCACATTCTAATTATGAGGCACGTCGTAATGGGAGGCTCCGGATTAACTTTGACACCTAGGGTTCTTTAACGTGCGCCCAATTCACGGCACATATTGTTAAGAACGGCCCGCTGAAGTGCAAGTTTTGCCAGCCAGTTGCGACAGCGGCGGCAACTTTTCTTGGAACGCCACCGTTACGCTCTAGCCTCGTCGCCGTTGGGACTAAATGCGATCGGTGGACCAACTATTGTTACTGAACCCGCCACCACGGACCTGATCTGCTATGAGCGGGGGAGTTGCCGCGGGAACGTCTACGGAGGCTCCTTCCCACGCGCCGTTCAATGACAATGGACACCACGGCGGCCGCGCTGCAGGGGTCAGCTCCGAGTTCTGCGAAGGCCGTCTGCCCTCGAGGGGGGGGGGGGACCTTGAACCTGTGCGGGTGTGTGTGTGTAATCCCTCGCGCCGAGAGGCGGCTCGTCTCCTGGTCGAACGTTTCCCTCACCTTGGGACCGAGGGAGGACCGAGTGTTTATAAACCGCTGTTGTGCGGCTGCTTAGTGTACTTTCTCTCGCAGTCATGCTAGACTGATGAACTGCAACGTCCTTGTGTAGATACTGTAAATAAACCCATATTCCTCGTTCTCGATGAGAAGCAGTCCTTCCCTTCAACAACGTCCTCAGCGTGGATAAGTTGGACGACGGCATGGGCCAGCTACCATCTAATTCATGCCCGACTCCAATCTTCGCAACTGGTTCCGAACGGTGGGATTGAGCCCCAATCCTAACAATATGCATTTCGCTCTCATATTTGATGCCGTGAGCTCGTGCTTATATATATATATATATATATATATATATATATATATATATATATATATTCTCATCTCGGTTGGCTTACACTGGGTAAAGTGGTGTTGGCAGCGCGCCATATTTTCCCACGCACTGATATCCTAGGACCGCATTCACTAGATGTTTGGTTAGTAGGAGTTTGCCATTGGCCGACCGCTTTTGCTAATAATGCGTCTAACATCGCTGGCACCATGATCTTCAGTAGAAAGTTTTCATCGTGAAACCTTTTCCCGCTGGCTTTGGCAGTCGTTTTTCCTATGGAGTGATGGATTCATGAAACAAGGCGCTTCTAAACAACGCGCAGCCTTAGCAAAAATTTTACACGCCAACGCGCGTGTGGTCAGATCTACTGAAGAATTATGTGATGCGACGACAATGGGGAGGACCAAAGTCGCTTTCCCGAGCGTTTCAGTTCCGGGGATGCTCCCTTCAAAGCGCCGAGTGGACTCCGGTCACATGCCTTGCTGCTTTGACAAAGGGTACACGTGCCCGGCAGACAAAAAAGTCAGTTTCTCCCGAAAAGTTAAACATCGATTGCGAGAGCAAATTATTAGACAACTATACAAAGTAAGAATAGCAGTTTTATCGTCCGCATAAACTTGTAAACATTCACTTAGTAACTAAATTAACAAGCATGGTGTCACGCGCGCAGAAGGAAACATGGACACATCCCACTCGATGACCGCGCATACTCGCTGTCAAAACGCTGGAGTGAGAAAGCGCGGCAGCAACAGCGAGTGAATTTACTTTCGTGCTGCCTCGCTTCAACGCGAACTAAGCGGCAAGAACACAGCACACACGAAGCTCTGAGCCCATGGCGCACCTAGACCCTGTACTCATCGCACATCGCTGTCAAGATAGGGCCCACGCGGCCGCGAGCTGCCGCCGGATGTCGAACGCCTCCATCCCTCGCCTCCCGCCAGTGCCTTGCGCGCGACCGAAGACGGCGCGCTTCTTCCCCGCTTTCCTCCATTGCGCGCGCGAGATTGAGTCCCCATCGCCGGCTCACTCTCGCATGCTTTCACTCGCACATACGGCGCACGACCACGTTATCGCCCTTGGACTTTATACGGACCATCACGGCGACCCCAACGAAAGAAATGCGCCTGGAGTGTCCATATAACTGTTATCGCAACAGTACGCGCAGGGCAGGCGACCTGAGCATCCCGACGGAGTTCGTTGCTTCTTGAGAAGGCGAAAGCGCATCCCTCCAAGTTTGTTTATAGCGGTAACGGGCGTGTGGGCGCGTCACGCCCGTATCGCTCGTCCATCTTACGCGCGCCGCCACGGCCAATTTATCCTCTCAATAGCAAATCGTGCCACGCGTCGTACGACTGCGCGTACGCGCGTTATTGTAGAGTGTCAGCGCCGATCGGTGGCGGCAATTCAGTTTGCGCGGGCCCGCCTTTGCTTCGCGCTGTTTACTGCTCACGCTGCAGCCTGTCGCTATCGTCGACATCAGCGTGTAAAAGATGGTGGCGGTAAATCAGCAAGAAGCTGTGCTTCGTTACGGCGCATCGCGACTCCCCCACGAGCTGCAGGAAACAGCTTGAATCGTCACTTTGCGGCACGACTGAATGACGCCTGAGCAACGGGCGCGTGTCACAAGTTAGGAACGTGAAAGCCGACGCTAGAGTCGCTCTGCATTTTCCGAGCCCTTTCTACGTGAGCTAGCAAGCGTTTCAGAGTAAACATCGGCATGTCATTGTGTGGCAGTAACCTACGTTTTTGCGCGTCCATGCCAGAAACGGTATGTGACATAAGAAGAGACCGATCAGCCAACACGATATCATACCAACAACAACAGCAAACAAACAAACAAACAAACAAACAAACAAACAACAAGCTTGCCTGTTTCGGAACACGCATTAATCGCTGCCTGTTCATTCTCTTTCCACGTGCGACAGACTGCTCAATTTCCTCTTAAGGCCGAACTATACACGTACGCTTGCCGGCGCGCGAGAGCTCGCGCTTACGCGCTTCACGCATGGGCAGGTGGTGCAGGACTGATGGTACGCGTCGAGGCACGGCTCCAGCCCAGATATCTTCTCCAGCCAAATATCTGTGCTCTGGCTGCCTCACAAAAATGCGAAACGATGTCTACCAAAGCGAAAACAGTAAACCAAGTGGACGCGCGCTGGCGCGCGTCTTGTAGTTTCAAACCGCCATTACTCGCGAGGTGCGGCAAACGCAAGGCGCGTGGGCGCGAGCTTTCGCGCGCTGGCACGCGTACGAGTAGTTTGGCCTCTACGTCTACACGGACACGTTAACTGCCTTGCAACCAGCATTTCCTTCCTTTAAACAGTATCAGTATTTCCTAATCTGTTTTATCCCGCGGCGTGAGAAGACACATGCTGTTGCACCTCGAATACCGCGATTTGCTGGCTTGCCCTCACAAAATAATTTGAGCTGTGTTAGGGAATCACCCTTATCCAACGCCAAAAGAAGCTCCTTTTAGCCAGAAAATAAATAAATAAATAAATAAATAAATAAATAAATAAATAAATAAATAAATAAATAAATAAATAAATTGTGGGGCGTAGCGCCCCGTAACTCCACAGTGCAGATGTGCCGTAGAGGATGGCTCTGCATGGATTACGTTGTACCACATGAAGGTCCTTAACGTACACCTAAAACACGGTACGCGAGCGTTTTTACGCACCGCCACCATTGGAACGGCTGCTGCAACCGGTACTCGAACCCGCGACTTCGTGCACAGCAGCAGAACGCCATAGCCACTGAGGCACTACTATACGGCGGGCCATGAATAGATTCGAATGAAGAGTACTTGCAAAGTACATCTCTATGTCTCCTTTTAATTTTATTTGAACACCAACAATTAACAACAACAATGACGACAAAGAAACAATGGCGTCTTTCATCTAAGGGCAACTAGTTTAGAGCTGCCACCAGAAAACCTATTTAGCCCCTTATTATTTGTACAGGCTACAATTATTTCAGACTGACACAATACTTTTTACTGTTACAGCGCTTATAATTATTCGTACTTTCTGCAATACTCGCGGATCTCCAACATCCGTGGACTCCTTTTCAACTATCATTTTTCGCAGAAGGCATCAACCTTTTGCGTCGCGAGTTTTTCATTATGTCCAAGCTGTCAACTCGGGCTACACTGCACGCGAGAGCAGCTATCGCCAGCATACGGCGACAAAGATTCCTCTATTTATCTTCAGCCCAATCAAAACGATTCTGCTTACCGCAAGAGTTCACCTATAGATGTAATCAATTATTATTTTAACCGCTTAATAACGAAGCTGCCCTTCGGTAGGGATGGTAATTATATGTTCATAATTGCTGTCAAAAGGAAAGCTGTGCTGTTCAGACCAAAAAACCGCGGAAGAAGTTCGCAGGTTGTATTTCACGCCACTCATTAAATTGACAACCACGAGAAACGTCAGGTTATCAACGGTATCAGTAAATGTCACTTCTGTAATGGCAAAATCTCGCCTTTGGAGAAAGAGCGGAAACGAAGGACAATTGCCGCCGCCGCCCTGAAGCTCCCGCGATAGCCCGCACTGACATCATTGATTTCTGACAGTCTAGTTCATTCCTTATCGGTAAAGAACGATTACATTTACACTGCATCCTAAAGAAACCAAAGACTCAACGTAGCAGGATTTGAGAACCTTGCCTGCGCCAAAAGGACCCAAGTACGAGAAGGTATATAACGAAATCCACGACTTCAGGCTGATGTATACTAACGCTGAGGTGAGGAAGCGAAACTAAAAAGTGATGAGCATCTTTCTTCTTTCTTAATCAATACATATTTTGCTTCGAAAGAATGCAGCGCCAGTATAAACTGATTTATTGTTGCTTTTTAGTGTTTATGAAATACATGAAAATTATGATAATGGACACTGCACCTTGTGCTAAGTGTCTTGTTGCTTTTCTGGAAGATCGTGCCTGTAAATAAAATCATTTGTGGGGTTTAACGTCCCGAATCTCCATGAGGGATGACTCAGTAGAGGGCACCGAATTAACGTGGACCACGTCTTTAACATGAATCAAAAACATGGTACTCGAGCGCTTTCCCAATTCGCCCCCATCGAAATGTGGTCAAGGCGGCTAGAAGTCGAACCCACGACCTTGTGCTCAGCAGCAAAACGCCATAGACGCTAGTAACCACGGAGGGTGCACAACAGTCACGCGAAGCCACTATTTCAACATGCGAATTTGTTGCCATTGGGGACAACAGTTATACTAAAGGAACTTTATTTATTTATTTATTTATTTATTTATTTATTTATTTATTTAATTCAGTACTCCCGGTCTAGGTTCAGACCGGGAGTCATGCGAAGCCACTATTTCACAACTAGCCACAACAGTCACGCGAAGCCACTATTTCAACATGCGAATTTGTTTCCATTGGGGACAACAGTTCTACTAAAGGAACTATATTTATTTATTTGCTTCAGTACTCCCGGTCTAGGTTCAGACCTTAGGCAGGAGTGGGTTACACTTGTTTTCATACATACAACAGATATACAGTAAACATATATGAAGAGATACAGCAATAAACGTTAAGAATTGGAAGATTGCGACAAGGAGCTTAGTTAGTGAGGACACTGTACAGCAAAGTTACAAAAAGGAAACAATATATAGATACAAAGAGACGCAAAAAATTGACATCAAGGCTCATATAGTACGTCAGAGTTATGTGTTATGGAATCGAAAGCATGTAACTAAGATGATACAGTCGGGCATTCGACTACAACTGCTGGAAGTGAATTCCAATTGGTTATAGTTCTTGGGAAATAGTAATATCGGTACAAGTTGGTGTTACATGAAAGCTCAGTTACTTTTGTAGTGTGATAGAAGCGAGTGGGCCGTCGGTTTACGTCGCTTAAATATGTATTCTTCATAATACCTAATTGTCCGTGGTAAAAAAGATAAAGAAGTTTCATTCTCTCACGGTGCCGCCTAATTTCTAGTTTTTCAAGTTTAGCGTTTTCAAATTAAACTGTAGGTGATGCTTGCCAACTGTATTCGTTATAAACAAATCTAGCCGATTTTCTCTGTATTTTTACCGGTGTTGAAATGTTTCTTTTTGTGTATGGATCCCATACAGCTGCGGAGTATTCTAGTAGTGGCCGAATAAAGGTTTTGTACGCTAGAAGCTTAATTTCTTGTGTATACTTAGCCAAACACCTCTTTAAGTATTCGAGTTTTTTTATCGCCTTTTTTTTATTGATATGATATTAGGAGATGTTGAGGCACAATTTAAGGCCCGGCTTTGAATGGGTCTAGCCTACAACATACAGGGTTCAAGAATACATATCAAATAACCTTTTTTTTACAAGCACCAGAATTTGTCAAGCGACGTTTTCACAGTAACACTTTGACGTAAGAAATACATGGCACATGCAATATACAAGTTAAATGACTTCACAGTTCTGTAGAAGGAAGTCTCAAGAATACGAATGATACTGTCGCCTAATAATACAGTCCCTATTCAGCGGGTGGTGCATACATCGCGTAAATGCATTATCACATGTGGTCACAACAGAACAGTCAACATAACATAATCCACAAACACATACGTATATACAGCGACATTGAAATGAAAGGAACATTAAAAGCGTTAATAACGGCTAAGAATACCGTTGTCTTCGGGAAAAGTTTTTAGTGCTTTTAAAGCGCTCTTCTGCAAGGTTGTTGTTGGCCAAGGACCCAAAAGTTTCCTTAAACTGAAAGGTCTGCGGTCTAATGTATTTAGGGTTGATTTAAGTCGGCGTTTGGTGTGTCGTGATGTGGGCAATCTAGAAGGAGGTGATGTATATCTTCATCTACAAATCCACAATCACATTCGGGGGTTTCCACACGGCCAATTCTGTGTAAGAAATGTTTTGTGTAGGCAGTGCCTAGCCTTAATCGATGAATAAGGGTTTCCATATTTCTGTATAATGACAATGGAATTGTCATTGACAATGACAATTGAATTGAATAAACGGATCAATATGATACAAATCCTAGCTCTTAGAATTCTGATCAAGCCACGTAATTCTACACATATTGAAAGACGTTGTCCTTATAATGCAGCGTAATTCATTCTTTGAAAGTGGGAGCGGAACCACATCAACTTTGAGGTGTGCTTGTCGTGCTGCTTCATCGGCTGCTGTGTTGCCAAGAATGTTAGAATGCCCTGGTATCCACTGGACTGCTATTTCATGCTTGGCTTGGCTTGCCTTTGTGAGGTCTTTAAGTGTTTCGTACATTATACTATCACTGACTGTTTTTCCTTTTGTGCTGCAGAGTGATGTTAGAGCCGCCTGTGAATAGCTGAAAATTACCCATTTTTGCGCATCTCTTACTGACGTTAAAAATTTTATCGCACATAATGTTGCGAATAGTTCAGCCGTTGTGAACAATGTCGCACGAGATAGCTTAAATGATTCTTGTTTATTGAGGTGCGGTATAATGAATGCAGAAGTTGAAAAGGTTGCTGTACTGGAGCCATCTGTATAGACATGTCTGTATCCTGAATACCGCATATATATCTGGTAAAGTGCTAGTTGCTGAGCAGCTTGAATGAGCGCGTCTCTTCTGAATATCCCGTCTACTGACAATTCGATTTTTGGAAGTATAAGCAGTCATGGAGGATATTCGACGTCTGAGTTCCAAAATTCATTTCTTGGCAACATATGAAGACTTTCTGGAATTTCGTTATATAAACATAACTTCTATCTCGTTTCATTATGTCTAGAGTCAATGAGTAGCTTTTTTGCTGTGTTTGAAGACAGAAATAATGTCGGCATGTTTCTGTAGTTCTCATAACTGGAAACGGTGATTGGCGAGCCTCAGCTATTACAAGACAGCTAGAATAATATCATAAGCCAACAAACAAAGACACCAAGGACAACACAGGGGAAATTACTTGCGCTTAATAACTGAAACAAAGGAATGATAAATTAATGGAAAATGAAAGTGGATGAAAAAACAACTTGCCGCAAGTGGGGAACGATTCCACGTCTTTCGCATTACGCGTACAATGCTCTACCAATTGAGCTACTGCGGCGCCGTTTTTCGACCCACTTTCTGGCGTATTTATGTGTTACTACGAGAACTAATTCCATGGGAGTGTTAGCCAGCGCCACCACTCACAAACCTTGGCGACGGATGTGGAACACCCTTTCTGCCGCATCTCGTTCATTGCATAACGAGGGTCTCGAATCCGGCAACGATGATGCCTTCAGGTAGCACGAGTGGGTTTAGTGACCAGTTGCCTTCGCCCTAAAAGATCGCGTACTCGTGACGCCTGCGGCACGAGTACGTGATCGGCACGAGCACGAGAGCTCTTTCCGACCGGCGTCTGATGGCTCTTAGGTGTTCGTACTCTCCGTCAACTGCAACATAATATTTTGGAATTGAGACCTTCTTTGTGCATATGCTCCCATTATCCTGCAAAATTCAGTAAATATTCGCACCGTTGTACATGTATGTTGATTAATTTGATCCATTAGGCGGTACCGAAAAGCTTTCCGGTTGGTTAGTCTGCTGTAACGCCTAATATCATAGAGTACATGCTAGGGTGATTCACAAGGATGGGAAAATGATCACTTCCGCGCGTTTCCATATCCGTTGTCCATCCCACACCATTCATTAGATCTTGTGAACACAGGGTAACATCTATGCAGCTTGAATAATTATATCCACGAAGAAATGTTGGCGATCCATTGTTTAAAATAGTCAAGTTGCATTTATCTGTGACGCGCCGTGGTTGCTCAGTGGCTATGGTGTTGGGCTGCTGATCACGAGGTCGCGGGATCGAATCCCGCGGCCACGGCGGCCGCATTTCGATGGGGCCGAAATGCGAAAACACCCGTGTATTTAGATTTAGGTGCACATTAAAGAACCCCAGGTGGTCGAAATTTCCTGAGTCCTCCACTACGGCGTGCATCATAATCAGAAAGTGGTTCTGGCACGTAAAACCCTATAATTTAATTTTAATTTAGCAATGGCGCACTCAATAGCATTACCATGTGCATCACAATGATCACTGCCCCAGATAATGGTGTGTGTATTGAAGTCTCCACATGTAGATACATTATAAGGAGCTATTTTGAAGATATCCACTAGCGCTTTTACTGAAATGCGGTTTGAAGGTTGTAGATATAGATTAATCCCTGTTATGCACAGCTTACCAACATCAACATGCGATACATTCTGGAGAGTCTCAATCACTGGATGGACTTTGATAAGATGGTAAGTCCTTTCTGGCGCACAGGAGCACTCATCGCCTTCTTTTGAATATAGTCAATGTGGTCGTTCCATCTGAGATTGTTAGAAATGACCACTCCTAAATACTTATACTGCTGTTACTGCTGTTAAAGGTTGATCATCAAAGGTGTATGGGAAATTTATTGGATACTTCGTGCGAGTAATAGTCATTGCGACGGTTTTCTTTTTGTTAATGGTCATCTGCCACTCTGAACTCCATGTATGTATTCGATCCAGAGGTGCGTTTAGTAAAACCTGATCATTAGGTGAAGTAATTTCCTGATATTTGATGCAATCATCGACAAAGAGCCGTATCTTGACAGGAATGTTCTGAATAATGACATTAATATACACGAGGAAAAAGAGAGGACTAAGGACGGATCCTTGTGGAATGCTTGAAAGTACTGAAATCACGCGAATTTACGCCGTCGATGGACACGACTCGACGTCTACATGATAGGTAGGCTTCTATTCAAGCTAGTAAGGTGGCGTTTTTCAGTATTGGTTTTAGCTTCAATATAGCTTTCGGTGGGAAACACGGTCGAGTGCCTTTTCAAAATCTACAAATATAATGTCAATCTGGTTATGTCTGTTTAGAGCAGCTGCTATATCATGGATAGTCTCGATGAACTGAGTTATTGTTGAATAACCATGGCGAAAGCCGTGCTGGAAGGAACCTATTAGGCTTTCATTTTCAAGAAAAGTAGATCTATGTTTAAAAATAATGTGCTCCTAGAGCTTTGCGCATGTACATAATAAGGAAATCGGTCTATATGACGACGCATCTGGAGACGCTCTTGTTGTAGGAATTGGGGCGATTTTCGCGTATTTCATGTCGCTCGGAAGCTCCGCATTAAACAGTGATTTCTTAAATAATAAACATAAATATTTTGAGCATCATTCCGCATAACGTGTTAGAAATAGATTAGCTATACCATCTATACCTGGCGATTACATGACGTCTAATTTTAACAACAGCGCAAGTATGTCTTCTTCTAGGATACATAAATCATTAATAGCTTCTACTTTATCAAACTCCTGGAATTCTGGTGTGCGGCCACCATCGACAAAAGATACAGAACCAAAATAAGTATTAACTGCTTCGGCAATTACTGCGTTATCTATCTCAGGGATACCATCGACGGAAAGAGTAGGGGCGGATTTCTTTTTTGGCGAAATGTGCCGACAAAACTGATCTAGTGATGACATAAGAAAAATTTTTAGGCGAATGCTTTCGTAAGAACCTTTGGCCTTTTTAATGCTATCCTTTAGTTGTTCCCGTAGTTCCGATATATTATCTGAACCGCTGGAACACGGATTAAATCTGAGCTGTGTCCTTACTTTATTTAGTTTGAGCTGCTGGCGTGCGATCTCCTTCGTCATCCACGGATTATGTGTACGCTTTAATTTACGTTAGTGTGGAACAAAGTTTTTTACACAGGTTAATACAAGATTCTAAAAAGAAAACACCAAATATATTCGACAGAATATCCATCCGATTCATACAATGAAATGCAAAAACGTCCGTGTACAGAGCACTGTGGGCACGTTGAAGAACCCCAGGTGGTGAAACTTAATCGGGGGTCCCCCACTACGGCGTGCCTCGTAATCAAATCGCGGTTTTGGCACGTAAAACCCCAGAATTTATATTTGAAATGTGCACACGAATTTGCGCCACAGTCTTGGGAGTGTCACGGCGCGGCGTGCGACTACTGCATCTGGCTGAGTGAACCAGGCGTCAGTTGCATGCGGTACCACGTGCATCACCACCTTCCGTATTCCGAGGTGTAACGAAAACGCTTCATTCGAGCGTGAAGCCGCGCGGCACTTGATGAGCTTTCGATCGGACGCATTGGAGTACGATAAATTGATCATTTGTGGCACTTTCGCGGAGTTAAGGCATCTTGGCGTAATTCGTGGGTCGAATATATACATTAAACATAGAAAGAGAGAGAAAGCGAGACTAAAATTTTGGTCAGTTGTAGCCCTTTCAAGGGACACTGTAGAGAGGGAAATGATTTGACGTGTTCTGTAATTTGCACCAAAACGCCACTCTTATCGTGGGAGGAGGTCTGGCAAGACGCATTAAATGGCGGCGACGGGGTGAACTGCTCGGGCTAGTAAACTTTTTTTTTTGTCGCTGAAGAAGCCCTACGTCCAGGGGCGTAGCCAGGGGGGGGGGGGGGGGGGGGGGGCTCATGGGGCTGTAGCCCCCCCCCCCCCCCCCCCCCCCGAAATTTTTTCGTGCTGTGATGCGCCGCCAACCAAAACAACCCACGTACGGTGCCGGAGATCATTCTGGATTTTCTCTAGAATGAATTTTTCGCGCCCGAAAAAACATTTCGGCGCAAAGATTGTGAACTCGGGCTGGATTTCGTGGCGACATTCATGCACCTGGAGTTGCATAAGGCAAAGATCCCCATCTGAGCACAAAGTTTCAAGGGCGATTTGATGGCGAGCGGGCCCGCCGCGGCATTTCGCAGAGGCCACAGAATCTACGGAGTGCATGGATTTCAATTAAGAAACTTTGGAGGTATAAAGATCACATAAAGTTTTGATGCGAAAGGTGCATTGACATTTCCAAAGTCGAGATTTACATTTTCAATTCCGGATCTTTGTGGGTTTAATGTTCTTATTAACATTTGATGCCAAAGCTGCATTTACTTTTCTAAAGTCGTACATCGGACCATACAACGAAACAAGCCAAATCAATACACTGTCAGACAAGTTGGCAAAGCACGCAGCGAGGTCCGATGAGACGAAGCGTTGTGATGGTTCATATTTGCCATCATGTGACAGAAAACAATATCAACATCTTTTTAACCTGCGCCAAAGCATCCATGTCAAGGCACTAAAGCCAGCAAAGGTAACTGCGTTCTTATTTATTTTTTCTACATTGAATTTTATTTGCGAGGACACATTGAGCCACTCCAATTTTTTGTTCTCGCTACCCGCGGGCTACCAGAGCCAGCCAGAGGTTATGCGTTTTTCATGTGTTGCCCTGACAACCGCGCGGCGCACTGCGGTGCGCGTTCGTTTTTCTCCGGCCGAGCGGATTTTGGCCTCGGAGAGTTTTGGAAGCTTTCTGGCTAGCAGACGAGAAAAAGAAGCAATGGTCGCTCGCCGTCACCATTGTGGGGACTCGACAGATTGCAGCGTGTTCGCTTGAGGGCATCACCATCGTTTCGATGTTATCGCATCGTCTATGGAAAGTCTTATATCGCCAGTGTAGGATAACGAGCGGCATGCATATGGTTCTCTGTGGACCAAGCGTCTCACGTTTTCTTGGATATTCCTTAGGTAGCTACATTAGGTGCCCCAAGTAGGCATTCGATTGTGGTCAAGATGCTTTCCTTTGCGGTTCTTCATTTCGGTAACCCCCCCCCCCCCCCACACACAAAGACATTGTTGCCGCGCAGCGAATTGTCGCATGCTGAAAGTTTGATTTTGTTACTACTTTTGCGAAAAGTAATGGGCTATGGGACTCTTCACTTGCCGGATACTCTTACTATATTATTGCGATAGCAATTAGGTGGACACTCAAGGCGCATTCCTGTCGTCGCCGTCATGTTCCGTATGAAGTCCAAGGGCGGTAACATCGTCAGCGCACGCCGCATGCTGTATGTGCGAGTGAAAGCGTAGCGGGCGGGGGGGGGGGGGGGGTGGAGGGAGGAGCCGACGATGGTGGGTCGGTCTTGTGAACGCAACGGAGAAAAGTGGGAAGGAAGCGCGCCGCCTTCCGTCGCGCGCGATGCATCAGGGGAGTGGAAGGAGGGGGGTGCGGGCCTTAGGATTCTGTGATCTGTGAATGTGTGATTGCGCAACATGTTTATTTGCCTTGTTTGACGCATCGTACAGGGTGTTTTAGCCAACTTTAGGCAGAGTTTAAAAATATGCCAATGCACTGTAAGACGACGCGACCAAATGTATGTTGCTCACTTTTGTATGCATTGTGTAGCTATTTTTGTATTTTGTTTAATTAGATAATTAGTCAAGATTGATTAACTAACTTCTGAAGCAACGAAGCTAGGAAAAAAATTCCAATTTGAAAGTTTCAGAGCGCTTTGCAAAGCGTCCGAATAAACAGTTTCTGTCTTTCTATCTATTAAGTATTAGTGTTTTTCAGCTCACTGCGGGTTCCCGCGAACTACAAAAAACACAACGTGACATGCCCGCTTGCGTGCCGTGAATGCACTGCTCCCAAGCTTTCCACGCACAAGCAGCCATAGGTGCACTAGCTGCCACTTAAAAAGCGACAGAGCAGCGACGCAAGCGTTGGCTGTTCGATTTAAGCTAGCAACCGTTATCTCCTGTGGTGTGTAAAGCGACTGATGGACGTGGTTGTAGTGGTAGGTGGTAATTCCAGCCAGCGATAAACAGACTATCGTGCATCGGCCGCTAAACCGCGAGCAATTTCGTGATGCCTTTTTCCAACGAGGAAAAAGCAAACATGATCCTTGCCCTAGTAGCTGCAAGCACACAGAGACGGCAGGCTGCAAGAATATTTGGAAGCTTGCACCCGGGTACGCGACTGAGCCCGATGACAATATTCAACACCTACGAGTCGCTGAAGCAAACCGGCAGCTCCACAAGAAAGAGACAGAGAGCTTGAGTCATAAATAACGAGGTTCGCTCCAACGTTCTGTCTTTCATGGCTTTCATAATCCACACGCTAGCACGCGCAGTGTGAGCGCACAGCTCGGTGTGTCCAACTCAACTGCCTGGATGATTTTGAAAACAGCTGGACTGCACCCTTATCACCTGCAGTTGCATCAATGCCTGGAGTCAAGGGATCTTCAAAAGAGACTCAACTTTGCGAATTGGATTTTGATTCAGGAGGAGCAGGATTCCGACTTTCTCACCAATGTATCCGGACTGACGAGATGAACTTTTCCTGAAATTGCCAAGAAGTGAGCAAAATCCCCACTGGCTACGAATATCCCGCCACCAATATCAGTGGTCTTTTAACGTTTGGTGCGGAATATATGACAGCACAGTCATTGGCCCAATGTTTTTTAACAACACTCTGACCGGCAAGAGGTATGTATGTCAGTTCCTCAAAGGGCAGGTTGAAGACTTCTGCTGCTATATGCCACTAGCCTAGCTTGACGCAATCTGGTGTCAGCACGACGAGGCAATCAAGCACGACAGTCAAGCACGAGCAAGCCTTGATGTTACTTTGCCAGGGCAATGGATAGGGAGAAACGGCCCTGTGCTGTGGCCGGCAATGTCACCCGACCTCAACCCTCTTGACTTTTTCTTCTGGGGCTATACTGAGGATCGCGTATACACGACGGAAACGACGACTCCAGAAGCCTTACAGGAGAAGATAATTGAAGTCGGTCACAGCATTTCGCCGACGGTGCTCAAGGCAGCGACAGCAAGCGTTCTCAGAAGGCCCCAGTGTTGTATCGCTGCAGAAGGTGACCTCTTCGAGCGCTTGCTTTGAAAGCGCATGAAAAATAAACGTAAATTCAGTGAAACACTGCGTCTGGTCATTAATGATACTCTTATTCCACCATTTTCAGCCTTCTGAAAACTGATCTTTTTTTTATTTAGGGATGTTCAATTTGCTTGCAGCTATAGCGAAATGACGGACCTGTTTCTTCCGGCAGCACAAGCGATAATCGCTGCGTCTGCTTGTCGCTATAACGAACTTTCGCGAGGGGAGCAGATCGCTGGCGTAAACGGCACAGCCGACGCCTACGTGGTTGCCCTGTCGCCTTTAAAGTGGTAGCGCGTGGAACGTTGGGGAGCAGTGCAATCACGACGCGCAAGCGGGCATGCCACTAGTTTTGTAGTTCGCGGGCATCATCAGTAAGCTGAAATACACTAATACCTAATGTATATATATATATATATATATATATATATATATATATATATATATATATATATATATATATATACATTAGGTATTAGTGTATTTCAGCTTACTGATGATGCCTGCGAACTACAAAACTAGTGGCATGCAAAACTAGTGGCATATATATATATATATAGAAAGACAGAAGTTGTTTATTCGGACACTTTGAAAACCGCTCTGCAGTTTTCTAAATGGAATTTTTTTCCTAATTCGTTACTGCAGAAGTTGGTCTATTAATCGTGACTAAAAATCTAATTAGGCAAAATACAAAATATAGCGTGACACACTACTTACAAAAGTGAGCAACATGCACTACTTGGTCGCGTCGTCTTAGTGTGCATCGGCATATTTTTAAGCTCTGGCTAAAATTATCTGAAACACCCTGTATAAAGTGAATTTTGGTTAGATACGTAGATATATTGGTGACTTATACGTATATTTAAATATCTTGTTGCGAGGTTTTGTGGATACATGCAGTGAACTTTGTTTCCACAGACACTTTTTTTGCTTTTTATCAATCTTTATCTTGGCATTTGTGTATTCCATTGTACTTCGAATTGCTAATGTATATTTTGCGGAACTGCTGCTTTTTATATGTGATCTCTGTTGCGACTACGATTTCCGTGCAATTACAATACGCAACCGGTGACAGCTGCTCCTGCGCAATACATTGGAATGAAAGACAGCGTCACTGAGATTTTTCCCTGGCCGTTGCATATGTACAAAAATGTAAACAAGGCTTTCGAATGACAAAGTATCATTAACATATTTGTCCTCAACTTGTTCATTTCACGGCCTTTACATTTATCATATCAGCGGCATGCACTGCTTTGCTGGTTTCGCACTGATATATTTCTAAAGTTCGTGTGATATTTTCTTTCTTAATAAATAGACAAACAACAGGGAAAAATTGATATCAGTTATTTTTGGCACAATTTTTAGGACCATAAGAAAAAATTCTTTTATGAAAAAATGCATATCTTACTTTTCTTGACAGTGCGTAGCGTTCAAGAATTTGTTTGCAGCATCTTTGGCAATTGCAATGCAGTTATTATTCATGTATTTGATCCCTCGACCAATTCTGTGAGGCGGCCAAGCTCCAACGTGCGCCCCCCCCCCCCCCCTCCGAACGAAATTTACTGGCTACGCCACTGCCTACGTCGTATTGTAAAAGAGCGAAAGAATAATTTCAGCATGCTTCACGCACTTTTAGAGAGCAACAACGACCCAAATACGAAAAACTACCTTGGAAAATGTAATGCCACACTGGTGTAGCGGAGTTGAGGTTTCGTCGCGATATGAAAAAAAAAAGAAGAAGAAATAAGAAGACACTTGAACCCTCACTTTATCGTCTAATAATGAACCTATTAGCACACAATTAATTATTCATCATCATCATCATCATCATCAGCCTAGTTACGCCCACTGCAGGGCAAAGGCCTCTCCCATACTTCTCCAACTACCCCGGTCATGTACTAATTGTGGCCATGTTGTCCCTGCAAACGTCTTAATGTCATCCGCCCACCTAACTTTCTGCCGCCCCCTGCTACGCTTCCCTTCCCTTGGAATCCAGTCCGTAACTCTTAGTGACCATCGGTTATCTTCCCTCCTCATTACATGTCCTGCCCATGCCCATTTCTTTTTCTTGATTTCAACTAAGATGTCGTTTACCCGCGTTTGTTGCCTCACCCAATCTGCTCTTTTCTTATCCCTTAACGTTACACCCATCATTCTTCTTTCCATAGCTCGTTGCGTCGTCTTCAATTTCAGCAGAACCCTTTTCGTAAGCCTCCAGGTTTCTGCCCCATATGTGAGTACTGGTAACACACAGCTGTTGTACACTTTCCTTTTGAGGGATAGTGGCAACCTGCTGTTCATGATTTGAGAATGCCTGCCAAACGCACCCCAGCCCATTCTTATTCTTCTGGTTATTTCAGTCTCATGATCCGGATCCGTGGTCACTACCTGCCCTAAGTAGATGTATTCCCTTACCACTTCCAGTGCCTCGCTACCTATCGTAAACTGCTGTTCTCTTCCGAGACTGTTAAACATTACTTTAGATTAATTTTCAGACCCACCCATCTGCTTTGCCTCTCCAGGTCAGTGAGCATGCATTGCAATTGGTCTCCTGAGTTACTAAGCAAGGCAATATCATCAGCGAATCGCAAGTTGCTAAGGTATTCTCCATCAACTTTTATCCCCAATTCTTCCCACTCCAGGCCTCTGAATACCTCCTGTAAACATGCTGTGAATAGCATTGGAGATATCGTATCTCCCTGTCTGACGCCTTTCTTTATAGGGATTTTGTTGCTTTCTTTGTGGAGGACTACGGTGGCTGTGGAGCCGCTATAGATATCTTCCAGTATTTTTACATATGGCTCATCTACACCCTGATTCCGTAATGCCTCCATGACTGCTGAGGTTTCGACTGAATCAAACGCTTTCTCGTAATCAATGAAAGCTATATATAAGGGTTGGTTATATTCTGCACATTTCTCTATCACTTGATTGATAGTGTGAATATGGTCTATTGTTGAGTAGCCTTTACGGAATCCTGCCTGGTCCTTTGGTTGACAGAAGTCTAAGGTGTTCCTGATTCTATTTGCGATTACCTTAGTAAATACTTTGTAGGCAACTGACAGTAAGCTGATCGGTCTATAATTTTTCAAGTCTTTGGCGTCCCCTTTCTTATGGATTAGGATTATGTTAGCGTTCTTCCAAGATTCCGGTACGCTCGAGGTTATGAGGCATTGCGTATACAGGGTGGCCAGTTTCTCTAGAACAATCTGACCACCATCCTTCAACAAATCTGCTGTTACCTGATCCTCCCCAGCTGCCTTCCCCCTTTGCATAGCTCCTAAGGCTTCCTTTACTTCTTCTGGCGTTACCTGTGGGATTTCGAATTCCTCTAGGCTATTCTCTCTTCCACTATCGTCGTGGGTGCCACTGGTACTGTATAAATCTATATAGAACTCCTCAGCCACTTGAACTATCTCATCCATATTAGTAACGATATTGCCGGCTTTGTCTCTTAACGCACACATCTGATTCTTGCCTATTCCTAGTTTCTTCTTCACTGTTTTTAGGCTTCCTCCGTTCCTGAGAGCCTGTTCAATTCTATCCATATTATAGTTCCTGATGTCCGCTGTCTTACGCTTGTTGATTAACTTAGAAAGTTCTGCCAGTTCTATTCTAGCTGTAGGATTAGAGGCTTTCATACATTGGCGTTTCTTGATCAGATCTTTCGTCTCCTGCGATAGCTTACTGGTTTCCTGTCTAACGGCGTTACCACCGACTTCTATTGCGCACTCCTTAATGATGCCCATGAAATTGTCGTTCATTGCTTCAACACTAAGGTCCTCTTCCTGAGTTAAAGCCGAATACCTGTTCTGTAGTTTGATCCGGAATTCCTCTAGTTTCCCTCTTACCGCTAACTCATTGATTGGCTTCTTGTGTACCAGTTTCTTTCGTTCCCTCCTCAAGTCTAGGCTAATTCGAGTTCTTACCATCCTGTGGTCACTGCAGCGTACCTTGCCGAGCACGTCTACATCTTGAATGATGCCAGGGTTCGCGCAGAGTATGAAGTCGATTTCATTTCTAGTCTCACCATTCGGGCTCCTCCACGTCCACTTTCGACTAACCCGCTTGCGGAAAAAGGTATTCATTATCCGCATATTATTCTGTTCTGCAAACTCTACTAATAATTCTCCTCTGCTATTCCTAGAGCCTATGCCATATTCCCCCACTGACTTGTCTCCAGCCTGCTTCTTGCCTACCCTGGCATTGAAGTCGCCCATCAGTATAGTGTATTTTGTTTTGACTTTACCCATCGCCGATTCTACGTCTTCATAAAAGCTTTCGACTTCCTGGTCATCATGACTAGATGTAGGAGCGTAGACCTGTACAACCTTCATTTTGTACCTCTTATTAAGTTTCACAACAAGACATGCCACCCTCTCGTTAATGCTATAGAATTCCTGTATGTTATCAGCTATTTCCTTATTAATCAGGAATCCGACTCCTAGTTCTCGTCTCTCCGCTAAGCCCCGGTAACACAGTACATGCCCGCTTTTTAGCACTGTATATGCTTCTTTTGTCCTCCTAACCTCACTGAGCCCTATTATATCCCATTTACTACCCTCTAATTCCTCCAATAACACTGCTAGACTCGCCTCACTAGATAGCGTTCTAACGTTAAACGTTGCCAGGTTCAGATTCCAATGGCGGCCTGTCCGGAGCCAGGTATTCTTAGCACCCTCTGCAGCGTCACAGATCTGACCGCCGCCGTGGTCAGTTGCTTCGCGGCTGCTGGGGACTGAGGGCCGGGGTTCGATTGTTGTATTCATATAGGAGGTTGTGGCCAAGTACTGCACCAGGGTGGCCAATCCTGCTCTGGTGAGAGAGTGCGTTACCGGTTCTGGTCACCGGGATCAGGCCGCACTCCAGGCCTGTTTCTGCAATTTTCTCAACACACGGTATTTTTTTTTTGTATTTTCCGGTGGAGAATTGCGCGGCACCGGGATTTGAATCACGGTCCTCTTGCACTGGAGACGGATACTCTACCGTCCCCGTAGGAGTTAAATTAAAAATTAATTTATGGGGTTTTACGTGACAAAACCACTTTCTGATTATGCACGCCGTAGTGGAAGACTCCGAAAATTTCGACCACCTGGGGTTCTTTAACGTGCACCTAATTCTAAGTACACGGGTGTTTTCGCATTTCGCCCCCATCGAAATGCGGCCGCCGTGGTCGGGGTCCGATCCCGCGACCTCGTGCTCAGCAGTCTAACACCATAACCACTGAGCAACCACGGCGGGTCCCGCAGGAGTTGTACGCCTCATTTAACCTACAGTGGTGCCCTATTTGATCAGTCAAGGTGGACCAATCTGAGCTCGGTTATACCGCATGGATGGCACTCGGATAGAGAACCTGGTATTTATGACCTGCACATGTGAGGCCATACATATTTGAAGATATATATCTTTTTTTTTTTTAGAAGGGTTCCCGTACAGTGATAAAATAAAGGAAAAGACATTAAAAGAAAGAAAAAAAAAAGAAAGAAAAAGGGGCGAAAAAAAAAAAGGAACATAACAGGTGATTTGAACTCGTGACCCTTCGATGTTGCCCGGAAAGATAGCTCAGTCGGTTGGTTCGTCAGGCCCCAGGCTACTTTGAAGCGCCACAGCTCCTGCTCCGAGCCTCACACTTACGTGGAAAGAGACTCATGTTGTCCGCGATAGTCGGTTGTGGTTGGAAGGCATACTTTCTAGGAAAATTAATTATTATAATGATTTAAATATTATCTCATCAGTCTAGACTTACTAAGTATTTCAATTTATTGTACCTTTAGAGATGCTGAATTCTGTCATCTCTCGCTTTGTTACGTGGACAAATGCACACAGAGAGAGAGAGAAACAACTTTAGTTGCCACTGCAGGGTAGGAAGTTAGGGCAGGTAGGGCCTAGTGGTGGCTCCCAGGTGGGGGCGACGTCTCGGGCCCACGAGACGAGTGTGAGTTGCGTTTTCTTGTCTGCTCTTGTCAGCAGCACATGAGGGCGTTGTTGACCCAGCCCCTCTGCCCACCACCCGCCCCTCTTTGCCATGGCTGTTCGTGCTACATGGAATATGCTACGCTGGAACGTCGCCACAATCAGCCGGGCCGCGTGAGGTTATCTACGTGTTTGGGGAACAGCCAATGAAGAAGGCCCCGAAGATTGACCAAAACAAGAGGCATATAAATGCTACGCTGGAATCGCCGGCGAATGTTAACCTAGTTTAAGCGTATACCAAGGACAGAATGCACGAAAGTGTGAGATGGCCATTAAATCTTCACCTCGGGCTGTATTCACAAAAAGATCCCTTGCGCTAAAGCTGTTCGTAAGAGCAGGTGCCAGCCAAACCTGTGCATTTGACGCCTGCGGCCAAATTCACAAAGCTTTTAGTCCGTAAGTGATCCCTGCCATTGGTCCGCCGCCTTCGCTATAGTGATGTATGTCCAGCGTCAGGAGTGGCTGGAATTCGCTATTACGAACAATTTTAGCCTAAGATCTCTTTGTGAATTCGGCCCCGGTTTCTTTGACAGCGAGAAAGAATTAGGACCACTCTGAAAGGAGCGAAGTCGCCGAGCATAGCGGCAGCTGTGAGGATTTCAGTATGCAGAGCTGCTGTTGCGTTATGTCAATCACTATCCTAATGTCGCCATAAACTGTGGCAGAGCACTTCGTGTCTGGTCACACACTATAGGCGTAGATGAATGTAACCAGATTTCTTTTCATAATTCTATACCCATTATCAAAAGCAACCTTACCTTCCCGTACCACATTTCGTCAATGCTGACGTACAAACAGCGAAAAATAAGAGCCACGAAACGCATTAGCAAAAAATTGCTACGACGTTCCAAGATAAGGTATCCAAGTCACGAAGCTATCTGACAGAGGCAACCTACCGCGGAGCACATTGATCCGAAACTAAAACCAGGAAAAAAATGAAACTCTTCCATTCGTCCTTCTCGCATGCGCAGCTCTGCGCAGCCATTTTTGTATGCAAGAAAACGGCAGACGCGCGCACGGTGCACGTTTTCTTTCTTTTTTTTTTTTGTCGCTCTTCGCCGCATTGGCAGCTTTCACCTTCAGATGGCACCGTGCTGCCATATTTTAAACAGACCGAGTTCGTGCTCCGAGGATTGCAAGCAATAATAGCAGCGAAAAAAAAAAGAATAAAAAGGAAAGCAGCCAGAAAAGAAAGAAAAAAGAGAGAAAGAGAGACCAGACCGAAGCTTTCGCTCGCTCACCCATGTTCTGTTCAATTTTTCATAGTGTTCCTTCACCGAGAAAAAGAAAAGAAAAAGAAAACGTACGCGCTGACAGCACGTCGGGCAGCTCACCTCCCCTCACTTTTTTAATGCCGGCTCTGTTCGGCAACGTCATAATGATTCGCTTCTCTCTGAAGCGTGCAACACTTGCACCTCGGCAAAGGCGTAGAGACGGGTCTTTCTTATCTTTTTTTCCCCCTTTTTTTACGTTTCCTAGCCACGCACTAGCAAAGAAAGCGAAAGAATTATCGAAATTTACTGCAATACAAAATACAACATCTGCATTTGAAGCCTATTGCTTCTCACACGCGGATATAAACATTCATACGTCTCCCGTACCTTTGCGGGCGCCGTTGAGGAACGACGAGCGCTTTTTCCTCTGGCCCGCATGGTTGCGTGTATGCAGCCAGAAACAAAACAACGGGAGGAGGCGAGGCGACGACGCAAAGGGCCGTCATTCGTGGCTTTCACGGTGCTCGGTAGCAGCAATCGGCTGATATCGATTTGAACGCTCATGTGGAAAAGCTCGACCATCACGTTCTCAAAAAAAAAAAAAAAAAAAGTGGGGTTTTACATGACAAAACACTTTCTGATGTTGAGGCACGCCGTAGTGGCGGACTCCGGAATAATTTCGACCACCTGGGGTTCTTTAACGTGCACCTAAATCTAAGCACCACGGGTGTTTTCGCATTTCGCCTCCATTGAAACTCGGGTGAAAGGGTGAAAGGTACAAGTACCAAGAAGGACGATATTGCCATAGGGTCGCGGGACAAAACGATTGCGACGTCTCTGAGGCGTCGAAACTCATGATGAATTTATACCCGAATCGGGTGCTTCTATGACGGGCACTTTCGACCACGATTTTGCGCGATCCGGATCCAGTACATAGCAATCGCAGGCCGTCCGTCGTCTGCACCGTAATGCCGAGTGAGCTCAACCAACTCGGTGCGGACCGTGCAACAGCTATGCCATTCTTGATCGCGAGCAAAAAATTTGATCCGTGTCGGGCTTTATCGCGATCAAAAGTGCCCGTGTTCCGCCTGTATTAAAACGTCAGAAAGAGTAAATTAAATTGTTTCGGTTTATTAAACAAAATATGACGCTTGACGCCGTATATTTGTTGTATTTAGGCAGCGCTTGTTGTTGCTCTTACGCCAGAATTTTTCGAAAGAGAAAATTTCAGTCAGTTCTGGTGCATGGTCAAACTATTAGCGAAAGCGGCCGGCCAAAGGCAAAGAGCACTAACGAACGAAAAGCTTTGTGAATTCCGACCAAACGCCAGTAACCGACGCATCTGTACAGCGGTAATACAGATGGCTATGCGTATGCGCCGACTCGATATATATGTGCTGTCCTGTATTGGGATATGACTTCGAAAGTAGACAGTGCTAAAAACGGGACTGCACAGAAAGACACAAGACGGAGTGCCGACTACCAACTGAAGGTTTATTTCGCGAAAGGCGGTTTTTAAGCCTTAGAAAAGAAGGATAAGAGAGAGAAGAAGCAACATATCATCAAGAAAAACGACACTAGGAAATCAAGCTAAAAGCGAGCGGCAAAATTCGACGTATACAACGCGTGCCTTCATCGCACAGGTAAGCGATTTCTCTACTGCTCAACCCAACAGATTACGCCGCGCAGCGATGATGATGTTTGCGAGATACCTCGAGAAAAACAGCTTCTGCCGTCTGCCGTAAAAGCAGTTTCAAATGTCCGAGCGTTGATGCACGAGCGAGGGGAAAATATATGCTGACGCATGTTGCCTGAAGCAACGCCAATCCAAGGAAATGGCGAGGGCCGTGTAGACTCAAAAGACACCGATTTCTTCGCAACGGAACAGTGGCGCCATCTGTCACTACGTAGCATGTTTCGCTTTGTCTTTTTTTTAGCGATCACAGATGGCGCCACTGTTCCGTTACAGTGACATCGCGAACTGCCTGTGTGTGACCATAGGCCAGGCTTTCATTCCTCGATATTTAGAACCTATCTCAAGTGGACTGCAGCGATAATGCCCGAATTTTGCTGCCGAGGTGAGAAAGTGAAAGTATAAACCACCATTCACTTTCTGTGAATGGCGCAAACGAATTAGAAAAAGTTACCTGTTGGGCCTGAAGTGGGCCAACTGCCGCCTTGTCGGCAATGACGTAATTTAAGTTACATCCGGAAGTCTACGGTAACCCAGACCTAGAGGAACACTGCTTCTGCAGTAGAAGTCTGAACGAAATATTTGCTTTCTTTAGCTTGAGCGTGTACGCTTTTGCAAGCGGCAATCGGTTCATAATAGCGACGAACGTACGGAATGAGCTTCTCACAACACCTCAGCGGCGCCAACAAGCTTTGGAGTTTTTTGTTTCCTCTTCTGTTGTCGACATCGCCCTCAGAGCATAACATAAGGTACAGGCACGGATCAAGTTTTTTGAACTATAGAGACAGACAGACAGACAGACAGACAGACAGACAGACAGACAGACAGACAGACGGACGGACGGACGGACGGACGGACGGACGGACGGACGGACGGACGGACGGACGGGCGGGCGAGCGGGAGGCAGGCAGGCAGGCAGGCAGGCAGGCAGGCAGATAGATAGATAGATAGATAGATAGATAGATAGATAGATAGATAGATAGATAGATAGATAGATAGATAGATGATAGATAGATAGATAGATAGATAGATAGATAGATAGATAGATAGATAGATAGATAGATAGATAGATAGATAGATAGATAGATAGATAGATAGATAGATAGATAGATAGATAGATAGCGTTTTGTATTGGAGTAGCGGCATGTGTCACCTTGTCATAATGGGGGATTTGTTTGACCGTGCTTATGTGGAGTCGACCGAACAGCAGTGAATGCTCCGTAAATGTTGGCAGTACCTGACAGGGATGCCACCCTATGATTCAGAGTTAGATATGATACGAGTCACGACCGCTATCGAAGCGGTGACGTGTGACACTATCGGTGTTCAATGATTGGCAACCAGTTGCGGAATAATCGGCATCCTTGCACGTGCCAGAGTGCGTTCGGAGAACAGACGTGCAAGACGGCGCGGCGCCTTCATGCATTTTCCAGGCGCTCCCGCTCACGAAAATATTTTCATTTTCATGGTCGAAATGACGACGGGAAGACCCGCTCTGTGTTGAGTTGAAAAAATTAAACTTGTTTTGTGAGAGTTTAAGGAAAGATACAGTGCTACACAGACAAAGACTGGGGGCCGTATTCACAAAAATCTATAATGCTAGAATTGTTAGTGTAAGAGCAAAGTCTAGCCAATCCTGATGCTGGCTGTATTATCAGTGGAGGCGGCTGGTCAATGCGGGAAAGAGTACTTACGAACGAAAATCTTTTTGAATTCAGGCTCGTTGGCCACGGCAGCCTTCGCTAATAGGGGGTTTTAGATTTTACGCACCCAATGTTGGGGGACGCAAGCCGCCGGGCGTACAAAAGAATGCAAAGGGCCTACATTGGAGTTTGGGTTTTTCGCGTACGCAAAGCCGCTTGCCGTACGCTATTTCTATGGTTCCGGCCTCGCTCCGCGACCGCCTGATCATCCCGCCACTTCCCAAGAACACGCACCCGACGCACCACGTCGGGCGACGCTACAAACGAGTAAGCGACCTTCAAAAGAAATTTGGCAACAGCAACGAGGCAGTGTACGTAGAGGCCACGCGGTATAGAGAAGCGAGAAGCGCACACGCGATCGCGGTTGTAGAGCGCACGGTGCCTCGCGAACGCCACGGTGACCACGGGACACACGGAGGCGGCCGAAGAAGCCGCGATAGCCCTAGCACGCGCAGCGGTGCCGAACGCTTCGATCGTGATCCGCGGCTTCGCGCGCGGCCGCGCGTCTCGCGGGAAGCGGTCCGCATACTCCAAATTTGTGACGACGGCGACTCGACCTCGCCCTCGCAACCCCAAAATTCTGCAGTCTTCCTCCTTTGGACCCATGCACACGCCACGGCTCGAGCTCTCACACGCCGAGCCGCCGCAGATTATTTGACCGCTACCTCCGCCCCCGAGAGCGGGGCGTCGGATCTGCCGGATCTAGGGTGCCTCGATGCGCGCGCTCCCCTCCGCCGCCGTGAGGGCGCGCGCATCGAGGCACCCTAGCCGGATCGGGACGCCACGGCAGAAACGCAGCAACAAGAATCACAATGGGCGTGGGGCGATCGCCTGACCACGTTCAGAGACCTCACCCAACACTGCAGACTCGAAAAACGCACGTTCCCGCCACCGCACTATATATTAAACAGGAACGAGGCCGTAACCTATACGCTTACTGCAAGCACACACCTATCCAAGCCCGGCCGTCGTACACCACTGTTACCCAGGATTATACCCAACTGATGTGTGTAAAGTGTGCGGACACATAGCAACGCTGCGACACATGCTCTGGGAATGTGCCAACGGTTCTGAAACCGCCGCCGTTCGCGACGCGTCCATAACCGCGGCCCTTACCAGCGTACGAAAAGCCTCGAGCTCGCTTTTTCCCGACGCCGCCCCGGTTGCGGGGGCCGCCAGGGACCTTCTCCGTCGGCGTCGCCGCCGCTGGAAGGCGGCTCTCAAAAGTTCGGAGCTGGAAGACCAGCTCTGGGCCGTCCGGCAAGCCGAAGATGTCGCCCGAGCCCAAAGACTTCGAGCGGCCACCTGAGGCCACCACAACCAAAACTGCCGGACCATTCTTTTTAATAAAGGTTATTTTCTTCTTCTTATTCTTCTTCTTTCATAAAAAACATGTCCTACATGACAATTGGCTGGAACCTGCTCTTATCAACACTTTTGAGCGTAAGAACTTTTTTGTGAATACGGGCCTAGAAGGCTAGAGCAGCCCAAGCCCGTGTCTCGTTTGCCGGTGCTGCGCTGTATAATGAACCAACCAGCTCAAGCAACAAGTTTAATTTTGTATGACTGTTGGGTAGAAGAACAAATAGTGGTTATTACTTCTGTGACGGAATTCACGATTAAAATTCATGTGCTTTAGGCCGGCCGGCCTTCGCTAATAAAACGTCTTACATAATTATTGACTAATATCTGTTGCAGTTTTAGTGTAAGAAACTTTTTGTGAATACGGCCCCTGGTTTCTTTCTCAAGCGTTAATATAGGGACAGCGAGCACAATATTAGCGAAGGAGGCAGGCCAAAGACAAGCAGTTCTTACAGACGAAACACTTTGTGAATTCGGCCCGGGATGCTGGTCGCGATCGCAGGTTTTCGGTGCGCTGCAATAAGATATTAGTTCAGTCGATTTTTTTCCGACGCAAGCACTTCTAAAGTTTAATGAATGAAACGCCTTTCGAGCATGTGTGAGTCGTACTGACATTCTAGCGTAAGAAACTTGCGAGAAGCATGTACTGACATAGTGATGTCATGTACGCCCCCGCGATAACCGCTGTATTTAATTTAGACGATCACTCAGCCGTCCGTTTTCGAGACTACAAGTCCTAGCACGTCACTGACGGCGGCTTGAAAGCGCTTTTCTTCACGAATCTCCGCGAATAAACTGCGAAATCAAAAGCAATATAAACGCTTCTGTTGACTGCGCAGTTTCCTGTGATGCACTGCGAAAGTATGCGCTCAATCCTTTGTTATACTTCTAAGCATGTCAAGGAGGGCTTTTTTAAGGTATGCTTTCTATTTCATCTTCCATTGTCGCTTTCGAAAGCAAAGCGGTTATCGACGACGAAAGCTGCTTTTACTACGTCTTGCTCGCATATAGCTTCGTAACACGTGGCGAATAACGAACACTGGCAAATCAGCGCCAAAGAAAGAAGAGAGAGAGAGAGAAATGTCATTGTATCTGTCACTTTAAGAGGACAGGTACGCGCTTGGAGACAAAGCGTTTCCCGATACTGTATGTCAACAGGAAAAAAAAAAGTAAACTACTCCAGCTGCTCGTATATAGTTATTTGTGACAGCGCTACGGAGAGATTCCGTGACTACTTCTGAATCTCTCTCCCCGCTAGCTGTCATTCTTCTCGTTTCCCTTTCTAAGCACCCCCTCCCTTTTTCCCCTTGAATATGTTCACAGTATTGAACAAAAAAGAATGCACCAGTAACATCTCGGTATGGGCTAGTTGCTTCATCTTTAAACTATGGTCAAACAGCGCGACTGAAACAGGGACACACAGAGAAACAAATAACACAAAACAAGCGCTTACTGCCGACTGAATTTTTATTTGAAGAATGCCAGCCTTTATACAGCATATCCAGCCTAGGCATGCACTCACAAATACGTGTACATGGCACACTTTTATAGTCCATCATGCAAAAAGGCCATTTATTTTTCTGATAACGCAAGAGACCGCATGCTTACACAGCTATCGCCAACCTTTCTAATGTAAAATGACTCTATTCTGCTAAGTTAGTAGACATGCCTGTAACACGTGTGTTCAGGTACGTTGACCCTAATCTAATTGTCATGAATAACGACGCATATGTGCATTTTCATGGCGCAGTCGAATAATTTTGGGGCATGTTCATCAATTGGGCAGTAAAAACGTCATGTACAGTCGCGGACAGAATAAAATGGACCACGGGATCTCCGAAAACTTTCAATTCCCGAGCAGCCTGTAGCAGTAACCAGTAAAACTGCCCACGACAACGTTGTTAGCATATTCTAGTCAAGGTCCAAAATGCAAATACCAGATTGCGTTGTGAGGTTGCGGAGATATTCAGCTTTTTCTTAGATTTCATGGTCCGTAATATTCTGTCCGCGACTGTACGCACAATGCAGACAGGACTTCAATAAAGTTTTACCCCCATACCACGTTCATCAACTCATTGGGAGGACTCGAGTTCACGTTCGAGCTGCCGAAAGATAATCGTATTCAGTTTCTTGGCATTAACTTCTCTTCTTCGGATGCGCATGTGCGCTGGGCGTATCACAAAGAGAGAGAGAGAGAGAGAGAAAGGCAAATGAAAGACAGGGGGGCTAACCTGTACCGGGGGAGGAGCAAAGGGATGCGATAGGTGAGAGATAGAAGCATACTGAAACACACACACACACACACACACACACACACACACACACACACACACACACGCACACACGCACACACGCACGCACGCACGCACGCACACACACACACACACACACACACACACACACACACACACACACACACACACACACACACACACACACACACACACACACACACACACACACACACACGCACGCACGCACGCACGCACGCACGCACGCACGCACACACACACACACACACACACACACACACACACACACACACACACACACACACACACACACACACACACACACACACACACACACACACACACACACACACACACACACACACACACACACACACACACACACGATACACAAGAACTGTTTCTGTGGGCACTGTCACGCAGTCTGCGAAGGCGTTCCTAGTATTACGCAGTGTCACCGTCCAATCCTACGTCACACAGTGTACAGCCATAATTTGTCACAGTCCCGTGCCTTTAAGTACCGCAGCATTGCCTTCATAGCGGATCGCGCTGATGTTCGCGTAGGCCAGTTTGGATGTTGTTTTCCGTCAGTGGGCGCTTGTCCAGTTGGTCTAGGGTAACTGAGAGGGCTGTTCTTTGCGGGTTGAAACGCGGGCACTCACAAAGAAGGCGCGCGATTGTTTCGTTGCACCCGCAGAAGTCACAAAGTGGGCTGTCGGCCATTCCGATAAGAAAGGAGTACGCATTTGAAAATGCTACTCCAAGCCATAGACTGACTAGAAGGGTGCAGTTACGTCGTGGAAGGTCGGGCGGAATAGAGCTGTAAATTAGGGTCCAGGGTATGAAGGCGTGCACTTGTGAACTCGGATAAATTCCATTGAGCTAATGTTAGGTCACGCGCTAGTGTGGAAAGTTTTTTTTTTTCGCTGCGTCGGCTCTCGACAGAGGAATGGCAACACAGTAGTCGCCGTCATGGGTAGATCCGGCAGCTGAGTACGCTCGATCATTGCCATGTATGCCACAGTGACTAGGCAACCACTGATATATTATATCGTCTCCTTCGTCAACTATTTGCGATGGTGGACTTCTCTGATCTCTACGGCGAGCTGCTCATGTGATCCATGGCGCAGCGCTGAGAGCACACTCTGTAGGGCTATATGACAGCGCGAACTCTAAGTTGATTAAGAGTGGCATTGCGGCGACGTGCATTAAGGCAGCACTAGCATAAGAAGTCATGCGAGCACGAGATTGAGCAGAGTTTATCGAATCGGACAGCACGGTTAACGGAAGCATGCTTTCCCAGTTCTCTCATCAATTTAATATGTGAGACCACCTTACAGAAAGAAAAAACGAATGAGTTTCGAACCAGCACGCAGAGAAAAAAGACAATAGAACTGCGCACATGGCGCTGTATGTGCACAAGTTATCGCGCTACTTTACATCCAACTGCTCCAAGAATGTCGTTGTTCGTGCATTTCAAGTTGAGAAGAGCGTAAATCACGAGAAATTTGGCAGAAATCAATAGTATGGAGAAAGCGGCCACAAGGAACCCTAATACATAAGGTACCATCAAGCCTGATCACCCAGTTTAGACGTGTTTTCGACGTGCATTTGGCGGTTGCATGTTAGCTCACGCAGCCGTCTATTACAACTACTTTTATTATTACTGCGCCTGGCGAGGCAAAGATGAGCCTGTTTTATGGTATATCGATGTTCGACCAGCTTAACTTCTTTGCTTTGTTCACCGGTAAAGCTCACAAGCACTTAATTAAAGATCACAGTGACGTCGCCGCGTAGTAAAATAAGTTCCGAGACAGCAGATAAAGACTACACTACATAGAAAAGGCATATGGAGCAAAGCGCGGTGACATTGAGCAAAAAGCAGCCTCACTAAGCTCTGCAAACACTTTGAACTCAAACGTGACGCTTTTACATATAGGCGTAAATGTTTGGCACTGGCGTAACGCTCTGGGAGAGTCACGTTCTCTTTCACGAAATGCTGAAAGCTCAGGACAATTGCATTAAGGACACGTGATGCACCAAATATGGTCCAACGTTCGCCAATATAGCGCAGGCATGACTCACTCACTCATGGGTCAGATAAGCATTTAGGAAATTTGCGGACGCATTACTTTCTTTATTTCGATTTCCCTTCATCGCTCAAAGCGCCAATTGGTAAGTGTAGACCATAGCCAGGACGAAATGTATACATAATATTTCTTTTAATGAGACAAGTAAACCTAGATAGGTTTATCTGGTAAAAAAAGAACTGAGTTTAGCTAACAGTTTTATTATTGCGCTGAGAAAAGTTATTCTTCAAAGACTAAGTACTGTTACGTCACGAGATCACCAACGAAGTCTTCTGGCACCATAATCGCCGCTACGCGCTACGGGGTCAAAATCAAAGAAAGGGTCACACATCCAGGATCCCTCCATACTGCAAAGGGTACACGTGGACGAGATGCAGCGCCATCCATAATACACTTTAGTAAGTTAGAAAAATGTTTCCACTGAATGCTTTATTTGGGCGCAAAGTGGTGTAAAAGTTTTCTGTTAAGTGTGCTGAACGTATTCTTGACAACGGGCGCGCGCTTTTCTATCTTGGCGGCCTGTTCAGGGATCAGGACTCTTCCTTGCGATGCTTTGAATAAAGCACAGTTTGTTCGAACGCAGAAGCTTTCACATGCACACATGACGATGAGTCTAAATAAGCGGTTGCATGCACGGTCAACAGCTACTCTTCAGAAGCGTGCGCTTGCTGTTCTTAATTATTTATTTGGATATACAGACACACTGGCATAAGAAGTGCATTTGCATTTTGCCTGGTGAAAATGATATCTTAAGTATGTACATGCACATACGCATGACAGTGTGATTTCTTTCTCTCGCGTCATTTTGTGTATCTGTAGTGTATCTTTCGCGACGTTTTAAACTGTATTTTTTGTGCGGTGACATTTCCTGTCTTGAAGAATTGTCGCAATGTCATCTTACAAGGCGTTTCTTTTACCTTTCTGGTGTTCTGTTACATATGATATATTTCCATGTTCCTCATGTGAAAAGGAGCAGTCGGCACCATGTCTTCGTGCCAACGTCTCCCTGTATATTTATTCATGCCAAGATAGACGTACTGCGATGCAATCAGTACATATACGATGCCACAACTGAGTTTATAAGTAACAAATAATGTAAAAGAGATGAACGGAAGGCAACGGAGGTTTTGGCAATGGGTATTTTCGCACATCGCTGGACTCCCCCGCTCGTAACAGTTAGCTTGCCGCACTATTTAAAAAAAACTTGAAGTGCTTCCACGGATAAGGTTCTAGAACATAAGTATGCATTTACAGCAATTAAAGGCAGGAAGTGGTGCATATTAACAAGGTGCAAATAGGTTAATCAGAGATAGAGAGAGAGAGAGTATTAAAAGAGGGGTGAAGTATCACGGGAGCTGGCGCGGACTTCGAGGGCTTAGGCGTTGTCAAGTGCTTTCCAGCGTAGAGGTCGTGAAATAATCCTTGTTAGCGACGCGCCTTTGTCGATAGAGCTGGAAACCCTTAACAGACCGGATCTCGGCGCTCGGTCGTGCCTCGTTCCGCGCGGGCGCTGCGCCTGCAAGCATCTGCGAAACACGTCGTCGTGCCGCGTGCTGCAGGAGCGCGGTGCGCGTGCGACGTTTGTAGGCGCGCTGCTTAGTCCACGAGAGACGAGGAGAGAAAGAAGAATGGCTGCTAATGGCATAGAGGTGCCACTAATGCCACTGTCGTCTCAGGTTCAGGATGCCAAGGAGCGCGAGCGAGCTTTCTTCAAAGATGGTAGCAAGCCATTACGACAATATATATATATATATATATATATATATATATATATATATATATATATATATATATATATATATATACACTCCTTTTTTACAACCACTTCCGATCTATTTTAATGACGTCCTGACGTCCCCGACTAAGGGTTATCAAAATATGTTTAATTCTCGCTCAAAACCAATTAACGGATAACAACTACAAGGGGCCCTGCACGGAAAAACTGAGTGCCCTTCCACTCTGTGAAGAAGGGTGACAAGCGAAGCTGTGTATGTGGGCCCCTTAATGGCGAACTGCAGCTCCGCTGCGGGTCGGCCCGGTATTAATCTTCGGGATCGGCCCACCAATGGTGAGTGCTTAACGCCTGCTTCACCTCCACTCTGGATCGGCCCGGCATCGCACTAGCTTCGGAATCGGCCCACGTACGAAAAATTGTTGGCCGATGTCTACGGAGACGAGATCCGCCAGAAATATAGCCATAAACAGCTTCACTGTGAAAGCACTCTTCTAAGCTAACGGTGGAGCGCTTGCACCGGCGCTCCCCCATTGAGAAACGAAAAGAAGAAGAGAGAGCCTTTCGCAGGCTGCGCCGAGTCACGTGCAATAAAAGCACGCGCCGCGCGACGCTCGTCCGTGCCTGCTCATCACCGAGTCGGTCTGTCGGCACCCTATTAGCGACCCAGCGTTCACCTCTGCTCGTTAAATGCACGACGCGCAAACGCGGTTACAGGCGCCGTATCGGCGAAGCCAACGAAGTCGAGGACGAGCAGCCTTTTGAGGCGACGCCACGCGACCGGTTTTTCAGGTGACGCACATATTCAGCAGCGCTCGAATGCAGCACTCGCGTCGGTGCCTCTTGCAGCGTGCCGGGCCAAGAATGAATAAGGAGGCGCAAGGCGTGACTCGCTCGTGTGTCGTCCCGCTGTACTTATTCTGCGCGTCGTCTTCGTTGCACGCGCTGCGTGCGTGCACGCATTCATTCACCTATACCCCGAATCTATGGCTGTCGCGCACGACGTTTCTCGCGACTCCTTGCGCTGTATTGCCTCGTTTTTATTTCAATACTCCGCGCGCTTTATATAGCGGTCGCCCCAACGAGGCGCTGTATGCTACAATTTACCACGCTGACAGTTCAGCATACCGAGACGGTTTTGAATGGCGAGGCGTCAGCTTGAGGTGGCGAGATTCGATCGAGCAAGGCGTTTTCTGGTCGTCTGACGGTGCGAGGGTGTACATAGCGATGACAAGACATGGTGTGCCGGTAGGGCTATTTTTCTCGAGGTGTTCGCTTCAAGAACAGAGCTGTGGCCACTGATTTCGAGCGCTGTGGGATATTGTATGGGCCGATTAATTGGGATGAGAATTCAGAGAGCTGCAAACGCTTTTGTGGCGACAAATCGGACGAGATGTCGTGGTTTTCAACAGGAACTGTGGTGACTACTTCATCACTAAATAAATAAAAATTGTCTTAAAATAGATCGCAGCGAGATTCTGCTGCCAGAGTTCGACATTCACTGAAGTCAAGGAAAGAGTGGGGGAGGTGACTTTCTTTTTTCAATAAATAGGGGCCCGCAATCACAAGAAAGTCCTTACGCTAAAGCTGTTCGTATATAGAGAGAATGCCAACCAATTGTGATTTTGGACATATAAGAGAAGGCGGCTGGCCAGTAGCAATGAGCACTTGCGAACGAAAACCTGTGAATTCTGATCGAGGAGAAGAGCATGATGGAAAAGCGACAGGCCACCGATGTAGGCGAGGCGAGAATTTCATAAAATGCTTAACCATTCAAGGCGCTATTCCATAGAACTTCAAGCCGGAGAGGTTAGGTCACTTACTACATGAGCTGTTACAATCAGGGAAATAGTGTGTGCTGGACATGTGCCTGTTCCTCGTGTCTATACTCTTTGTTCCTTTTCCCGATCCGTTTATATCTTGATTGGCATGCTCGCATGACTTTTTTTTTTATTACTTTGCCATCGGGTCGAACGCTCCACTCGCTGGAAGTGTAGAATTTTCGATCTACGAAGCAGCGTCAGAAAATAACAAATGAGAAAGGACAAAATAAATCGAATTAAATTGTGCGGAGTCTAACGTCCCAAACAACCCACGGGCAATGATAGACGCCGTATTGGGGGGCGCCAGATTAATATCGGCGACGTGGGGTTCTGTAACGTGCATGCAGTGCAGGAGCGTTTTTTTTTTTTGCATTTCGCGCCCCGATCGGAATGTGGCCGTTATACGGTCGGGAATCGAACTCGGGACCTTGCGTTCAGCAATTGAACTCCAGCTACAGCGGCGCGTAGGTGAGAGAGAACAACTGGCTCATAATGGAAATGATTTTCGTGTTTCTGTGACTTCTGTCCGCGTACGCGAGCGTTGTGCTTGCAATGTGACACTCAAGATAGAACGCAATTGCAACTGCCCAAAAACAAGTATACTTTGTGAGCATACATGTTGTGAACGTTTATATTGTGTGAACATTTATATTGTTTTTACGTGAATGTCTCTGTGATTTATTGTACAATTGTTTTTGTTATGAACTTTATGAGCAATACTACCGTTTCAGGAAAGAGGCGTAGCCTGCGCCACAGATATATGCACCAACGTCTGCTTAAGCACAGTTACTAAAAAATAAAAAGAAAGAAGGTAGTAAATTGATGGCGGAGAGGCCAGCACATCGCGCTAACAGTTACAGGATGGACACACAAGCAAGAACGTGCGACAGAGCTAAGGATGAACGAGCAACGAACAGCGCAAAAGATGCGCACAGATTAGCAAACTCCTACGCCTGCAGCACTTATAACCAGCGCTGACGTCTTTTGCGCTCTTTGTTCTTGATGCTTTAATGTACCAACCACACCCCTCAGCACTATTCTGCTAAAATTGAACAAACGAGAAGAATTTGTCCGATGCAAGAAAGAAACTACAGGAGAGGATCGATTTTATTGCGGTCTATATTTAGCAGCTGTTGTCGTAAGCGGGCAAAATTGCGTCGTGGTGTCGCAGTATACGAAGCTTTCCGGCCTCTCGCTCGCTATCAAGGTGCACGATCCACACCACCGACGGAGGCAACGCGCCCAAAAGCAGTGGCCTGACGTGCACGCGACTGCGCTCTCTTTGGGAAACACTTAGCAGGAACTGTTAGCAAGGAAGACCTCTGCACTGTGGCGAGCTGCTCTCCGTCCTAGCCATTCTCCCGTCTGACAACGAGCTTGTGCGGCGCCGCCATTTGCATTCGTGGGAGCCGCTCAGCTGGCGCACGCGTTTCCGACGGCGTCGTGTTTACTCCATCGGCACACGATCGCCGCGGCAGGTACAAGCCGCGCGCCTCCCCGGCGAGAAGGGGGAGAGAAAGCGAGAAAGGCGGTGTTGTGTGCTGGCGGCCTCGGCGGCACAGGCTGGCGCTAACGAGCGATCATTCAGACGTGGACGCGCGAACATCGGTGCAGAGCCGGTCAAGTCCGCCGCCCTCGGCAACGTGGCCGCCTTTCGGTTCCTGCCGATCGGGGATTCACTTAGCGTCGAGAAAACGTATAGCTTACATCGGACTATGGGGCTGACCGAGGCGCTGTAATGAATAAAGGGAAAATCAGACACCCACCCGTTCGTAGCAATTGCTACAAAGGAAACCCATACGGGTTCCTCGAAAGAAAAGCCTCATAGTTGAAGAAAAATTCGTCCTGGTCCGGGACTCGAACCCGGGACCACCGCCTTTCCGGGGCAGCCGCTCTACCATCTGAGCTAACCAGGCGGCTAGCAGATGGCAGGGCGAAGTCGAATTTGTCGACAACACGAAGCAAAGGCAAGAGTTTGACGTAGTAGTTCTGCGGAAACCCGCAAGGTGGAGCTAGCCAGGTAGCCGCCTGGTTAGCTCAGATGGTAGAGCGGCTGCCACGGAACCATTGTCCTAAACCATTGCCAGACGACGGCCTCTCCCCGCAATCTCCAATTACTCCTGTCCTGCGCCAACCGATTCCAACTAGCACCCGCAAATTTCCCAATTTCGTCGCACCACCTAGCCTTCTGTCGTCCTCGATTGCGTTTTCCTTCTCTTGGTACCCATCCTGTCACCCTAATGGTCCAACGGTTATCTAATCTGCGCATTACATGACCTGCCCAGCGCCATTTTTGTGTCTTAATGTCAATTAGAATATCGTCTATACCCGTTTCCCGCTTACACGCTTCCATCTATACACACTTCCCTTCCCTTGGAATCTAGCCCGCAACCCTTAATGACCATCGGTTATCTTCCCTCCTCATTACATGTCCTGCCCATGCCCATTTCTTTTTCTTGACTTCAACTAAGATGTCAATAACTCGCGTTTGTTCCCTCACCCAATCTGCTCTTTTCTTATCCCTTAACGTTACACCCGTCATTCTTCTTTCCATAGCTCGTTGCGTCGTCCTCAATTTAAGTAGAACCCTTTTCGTAAGCCTCCAGGTTTCTGCCCCGTACGTGAGTACTGTTGAGACACAGCTGTTATAAAATTTTCTCTTGAGGGATAATGGCAAGCTGCTGTTCATGACCTGAGAATGCCTGCCAAACGCATCCCAGCCCATTCTTATTCTTCCGATTATTTCAGTCTCATGATCCGGATCCTCGGCCACTATCTGTCCTAAGTAGATGTATTCCCTTACTACTTCCAGTGCCTCGCTACCTATCGTAAACTGCTGTTCTCTTCCGAGACTGTTAAACATTACTTTAGTTTTCTGCAGATAAATTTTTAGACCCATCCTTCTGCTTTTCCTCTCCACGTCAGTGAGCATGCATTGCAATTGGTCCCCTGAGTTACTAAGCAAGGCAATATCATCAGCGAATCGCAAGTTACTAAGGTATTCTCCATTAACTCTTATCCCCAATTCTTCCAAATCCTGGTCTCTGAATACCTCCTGTAAACACGCTGTGAACAGCATTGGAGAGATCGTATCTCCCTGCCTGACGCCTTTCTTTATTTCAATTCTTGAACGTCTCCCTTTTTGTGGTTTAGTATAATGTTTGCATTCTTCCAGTTTTCTCGGACCCTTGCAGTCGGTAGATACTTCATATAGAGAGGCGCCAGTTTTTCTAGCATTATGTCTCCTCCATCTTTGATTAAATCGACTGCTATTCCATCTTCTCATGCCGCTTTTCCCCGTTTCATGTCTCGCAAGGCCCTTCTGACCTCATCTCTAGTTATAGGAGGAGTTTCTGTATCCTGTTCATTATTGTTTTGAATGGAGTACTCCCGAGCCCTCTGGGTACTGTACAGGTCAGTATAGAATTATTCCACTGCTTTTATTATACCTTCGAGATTGCTGATGATATTACCCTGCTTATCTTTCAGTACATACATCTTGGTTTGTCCTATGCCAAGTTTCTTTCTCACTGATTTCAAGCTGCGTCCATTTTTTACTTCTTCTTCAGTCTTTCTCACTTTATAATTTCGAATATCCCTTATTTTCGCCTTGTTCATCAGTTTCCGCGAATTCTATCCTATCTCTTGAGTGGGACACTTTCATGCTTTATCGTTTCTTTATTAGGTGCGTTGTTACTTGGGAGAACTTGCCTACTGGTTGCCTTGGTGCCTTGCCTCCCACTTCAATTGCTGCCTCTGAAGCCCGCCTCGCTACGGTTTCATTCATTACCTCTATGTCATCATCATCATCTCTCTGTTCTAAGGCTGCATATTTGTTTGCAAGTATCAGCCTGAATTGATCTGTTTTTATCCTTACTGCGTCTAGGTTGGCCTGTTTCTTCTTGAACAATTTTACACTTTCTCTCTTCAAATTCAGATGAATTCTAGACCTCAGTAGCCTATGATCACTGCACCCCTACCTAACACTTCTACATCCTGCAATATGCTGGGATCGGCAGAAAGTATCAAATCGATTTTATTCCTTGTTTTACCATTAGGGCTTTTCCAGGTCCACTTGTTGTTGCTACGCTTTCTGAAGCAGGCGTTCATTATTCGTAGCGCATTGCTTTCCGCGAATTCTACCAACATCACTCCTCTAGTGCTTCTAGAACCGACGCCGTAGTTGCCAATTGCTTGTTCACCAGCCTGCTTTTCCTCCATTTTTGCACTGAAGTCGCCCATTGCTACAGTATACTGAGTTTGCACTTTTCTCATGGCTAATTCTACGTCTTCATAAAATTGATCTACTTTATCATCATCATTACTGGAGGTGGGAGCGTAGGCTTGTGCCACCTTTAATTTATACCTCTTATTAAGTTTTATTACGACTACTGCTACCGTCTAATTAATGCTGTAGAATTGGTCAATGTTGCCCCCTATGTCCTTATGTATTAGGAATCCTACCCCGTATAACTTCCTATTTGGGAGACCTCTATAGCAGAGGACATGACCATTAATTAACAATGTATAAGCCTCAGCAGTTCTTCTAATCTCACTAAGGCCGATAATATCCCAAACAACGTCTGATAGTTCCTCAAAGAGTCCTGCTAAGCTAGCCTCACTTGACAGAGTTCAGCTGTTAAAGGTTGGCAGGGTCAGTTTCTATTGGCGGCTTGTCCGGACCCAGAAATTCTTAGCACCCTGTGCTGCGTTACAGGTGTGACTGCCGCCTTGGTCAGGTACTCTGCAGCTGCTGGGGTCTGAGGGCCGTGGGTTAATTGTATACTAATGTTTGAACGTGGGCTGGTTGGTTCTTCGGCATATATTGACAAAAAAAAAAAAAAAAAACAGCGCGTAGACGAAAAAGCGCGTTATTTTCGGAAAAAGAGGTAATTACATTCCCATTCCATTCGGGCAAAATGTGCTTAATTCCATTCCCATTATTCCGGGGGCGCGAAAATATGGAACGATTCCGCTTGCCATTCCTATTCCGGAGTGGTAACTCCGCAACACTGAAGCCGGCTCAGGCTCTTCGTTTTCCCCTCAAATTCAGTACATGCGGACATTCTTCTCAATGCGAGGATTTTGGAGTGCAATAAGCATAACTAAGGTGGAACAACAGATAACTGCTCCAGGACAGCTTTTCTTTTTGCTTCGGGTTCCGACAGTGGCCTATTTGCGCCGATACAACCGGTCGACTGCTACGAAACTATCTTAACGCGGCAAAAGTATAAAAGGTAAAAAAATGTGGCAAGGTGGAATGAACTGCTAAACGCGCGATGCCATCATTGCACATCACATGTGACTAATGATTGCTTAGATGCATGTCGACATCTGTTTTTCCCGCGCAGCAGCAATGACAAGCATGCTTTGACGTGTCGCATTGTCGGAGTAAGCTCTATCATAAACAGTGCCAGAGATTTATTAGAGGAAAAGGTACATAGGAAGTATGCGTGTGCTACACCCTTCACTGTTTTCATGAAATACAATTTCGCAGTAATAAGTGGTACAACAATCGTTGGCGTCGGGTAAATGGTGTCGATGCGATGTTGATTCGGCTCGCAACGCACCTGTCATGACAGTAGCCGCATGTTTTTTTTTCTTTTTTTTGATGAATGTAACGATAACGCGTCGTATTTCCTAGCACACGGTCACAATGCAGTGCGCCAGTGTTTACATGTGGTGCGTCACGCACATATGGTGCGTGACGGCGTGCGGTTCGCTCGCACGTGTTTTCAGTAAGCGCCCCTCGCCTGCGAGGAAAGATAGTAAGCGGCTGACGTCTCGCTTTCTCTCTCTCTCTCTTAACTCAATGCGCTAGCTGTTTACATGATTTCGTTAAAGGCAATTTCGCCCACTCAAGCGGCTTCCGGCTCGCTCATTAAAGCAATGCTCCTTCCTAGTGAATTATTCCGGTTAACACAAATGTGATGCACTAGAAATACGATGCGATGTTCAACTACAGTCGGTGGCAACGTAAGAATTGCGAACAAGCTCCACCCACAGAAATGCAGTGCACCTGCCCTTCATTTCTAAAACGGAGCCGAGCGAGCTAAGTCCACTCATAGCTTAGCGATGTTGCTCTTCTAGTTATGTTGCTCTTTTCCTGGGCTAATTGGAAAATAAAAGCTCGTTGTTTCGCGCTAAAATACTATCTTTGGCTTAGTGGTGATATCAGGATCAACAATAAAATTTGCCCTAGACATTCATATCTCATCTGAAACCAATGACACGAAGACAGATCTATAAGAAAAAAAAAATTCTGTTTTAAACACTCAGTGCTGCTCGAGGTCACGGAAAGGAGTAAACCTAATGCTTGTATATCTATTTTTTGTATACAAATGTGAGTGGGCTCCAGCTGTCTTGTCTCGCTTTCAGAGGTCAAGGGCAGGTGCACTGCGTTTTTGTGGGTGGAGCTTGTTTGTAATTTTTAGGTTGTCACCGACTATATACAGGGCCAGTCGCGCGGCAATATTGCGTGCATTTGCGGGCTTCTTTCACGCTCGAAAAAAACACTTTTATATTGCACGTATTGAGCAACGGAAAGTGTATCGGGAGTTTTTCATGTCGCTCTACAATTTTTTCATTGACACTTTTCATATAATGATAATATTTGAGAAATTGATTAATTCAGAATAATTATCTAATTAGGCGGAATAAAAAAACAGTTTATCTCCAAGCAACGGAAAGTAACATTACCTTTGTTCTATCCAGCTACATGGCATTTGCATATTTTAAACTCTGGCTAAAGTTAGCTGGTACACCCTGTATAGCTGTCCCAGTCACGAAAACATGGCTATAGCCGCGCGTTCCAAGGGACCTTCCCTTGCTTGCTGCGAAAAATTTGCCCCTCCTCCCCACCTCCTCCTTTTTATCGCGATAGCAATTGTATGGGCACTCCAAGCGCATTTCCGCCGTCGCCGTGAGGATCCGTGTAAAGTCCAAGGGCGATAACACCGTCGCCGCGCGCCCTACGCTGTTTGTGCGAGTGAAGGCGTGCGAGGGGAGCCGACGATCGCGGCTCAATCTCGCCCCCGCGTAAGAGAAGAAAGCGGGCAGGAAGCTCGCCGTCTCCGGTCGCGCGCGAGGCACCCACCGTTGTGAGGCACCGGGGGGAGGGGAGAGAGAGGGGGCGGCGTTCTACACTGTAAAATAATTTACACCCTTAAAAGCGAAAAAGGGTGTAAATGTGTCTATCACTCACACCCTTATAGTGTGATTTGTATAACCGACACCCTCAGGGTGTGAGTTATAGACACATTTACACCCTTTTTCACTTTTAAGGGTGTAAATTATTTTACAGTGTACTCCGGCTACAACTGCGCATGTGGCGGCTACACGCGGTCGCCCGGACGTATCTTGAGAGCGATCTGCGTTGTGGGCAGAGTCTAGGTGCGTCGGCGGCTCGTAGCTCTGTGCGTGCTGTGTGTTCTCAGCACTCACTTTTCGTCGAAGCGATTGACAGCACGAATGTCACTTCGCTCGCTGCTGCTGCCGCGTTTCCTAACGCCAGCGGTTTGACAGCCAGTTTCTGCGGTCAGCGAGTTAGATGTGTTCATGTTTGCTTGTGCGCGCGTGACACCATACTTGTTAATTGAGTTAGTGTGCTTATGCTTACGAGTTTATACGGCCGATAAAAGTATCTATGCTTCGTATAGTTGTCCACTAATGGGCTATCGCAATCGATGCTTCGCCTTTCGGGCGAAACTGCGACTTTTTTCTCGGAAGTCATTTTTGCTGATTTACTTTATCGATAATTATGTATGATCCCCAGTCGAATTTGAATTTTATATTGACTTTATTTGTTTTATTATTTCATATGTTGCCGATCTCCTATATATATCCCTCAACTTTCGATAATATGTGTATTTGTACTCATTTCTTTCATATCTACTTTGCAGCATACTTACTCTTAACCGAACTATTTCTCTCTCCCTCTACTTTGTCTTTCTAACTCCCCGTTCCCCAGTGTAGGGTAGCATACAGGATTGTCCCTGCTGAGTAACCTCCCTTCTTTCCCTTTGTTCTATCTCTCTCTCTTGTCCTGAGAAGAATGGCGATGAAAGTTGTAATTACAGAGAAGTACGACACATGTCTAGCTACATCTAGGGCTTCTGTACTTCTTGCGTCGCAGTGACACAAAACAATTCTGGAGGATTGGCCAGGAATACACGAACACTCAGTGGTACATACTAAATGACTAAATCAAAGAAAATCAAATAAATAAAAGAATTTGTTAAACGTAATGAGCTTTTCCATTAAAAGGTCGGTGTACTTTCGAGATAACTATGAGCTGACAATATAGCTTCGGGTTTGTACGTAGGATTTTTTTTATTACGCATAACATTGATGAATTTACTGGCACGACTTTGCCGGTGAGCATATAGGGTTTATAGGGCATATAGTCCGTTTATTGGTACTCGCATTCGATCCACATATAAACTTGGTATATGTATCCACAATAATATCCGCCGAGATACCGACCGACCCAGCAGTAGACAGCAGCTAGCAGCAGCCATACCAAACCCGGGAGGGTACAATGTAAAAAAAAAGAAAAAAAGAAAACCGTTAAATAAAGAGGAAAGGGATGGCAGTTTTTGTAACGCATCTTTTCTGTTCCCTTCTATTTTCTGTGATTTTACCAAAATAAGCTGTTTATTGTTTTTCTGTAAAGTTACAGAAAAATCATGAACCGTTCCACTCTGTGAAGGTGGATGACCAGCGAAGCTGTTTAGTATACGACACAGAGGTGACACAGAATTTTGAACATAGGTACGGACTCATTTACCGTGACTTTTATACATACCCAGGTAGCACAAAAGAGATACGTAACGTTTTCGTAGCGTTTATCCAAGACGATAAAAACGGGTTAAAGAAGACACGAATGAGAGAACTTCGGCGGGAAAACGTCGTATATCTCTGCTAATGTCCGGCTTAATTACTTTCTTGAGACGATCTAGAACAGGTCTGCAAGACGTATTCGAAAAGCTGGTCTAGAAATAGGATTGGGAAAGACACAAGTAATCCCTTTGGCAAAACTATTCGTAACCAATTTCTAAACGTTTTTAGGACGTTATCAAAAAGCTGGTCTAGAAGCGGTCTTGAAAGGTTTACGATCATCTGAAGCTAATTTTCGCGGGTGACGGGCGCGATCAGACATCGTTGTTCAAAACACGCGTTTAGTTTCGCCTCACGCGACTGGCCTATGCCGCGCAGACGTCGTCAGCCGCACCCGTTGGCACGGCCTAGGCCAATCGCGTGAGGTGAAACTGATCGGGCGTTTCGAACAACGATCTCCAATCGCGCCCCAGATGAGTAGAAGCGTCGGTGTTGACTGTAAGAGCCACGGCGCAGTGCCAAGCACTGTTCCCCGCATGGCCGGCGCATCCTCTACCAAGTCGCACGAAAATGAGCCTGTTAGGAATAATAAATCCTTAATACCGCCTTTAGTAAGCTACGATGCTTACAACCACAATGGGAATGACATCCTGCAAAGAACAAATGGCCACGTCTTGGCAGGTGGCCAGACCAAGCCCTTCATGCCAAGAGTGCATGAAATGAGAACATTGTGACAAAGCAAAAACACTTTATTAAAATGTAATGCTTATGCAAGGTTCGAACGAACTGTGTGAGAAATGCAAATAGAAGTAAAGGTACATCAACAATGACAAAAGTCGCAGAAAGGATTCGTAATGAACTCGAAAGTGAACATTCACTAGCACATAAACAAAATTCCAAGTACACATACAAAAATGAACAGAAGAACCTGGAGTGTACTAAAGTGTCTAATTTATCATAGTAAAGTGCACGTGCTATTAGATGGACTAGAGTTATGCAGAAGTGACATCGGAACGAATGGAAGAAGTAGATTGAAAAATGCAAGAGTATGAATCGGATGGTAACTGCCTCCAAGTAATGTTACCTATCAGCTAGAAGCTTGAAAAGAGCACAAAAAGAAATACCACCGCATACCGTACCTGTGACAGAAATAAAAAAAATGGGAACAATGCAAAATTGGAAATATTGCCTTTAGGATATATCAAAGAAGGTAATGGCGAGAAAAAATAACCATACAACAAAAAAGAAAAAAGTGAAATTAGTACAGAATACTTAAACGGGGGATTCAGTGTAACAAGTGAACACTACTGTAGTACAGCGAACGATGAGACAGTAATGCTGCATCTTGCCACTCCAGAACGTGAGAAATGAATATGCAAGCCTCATATTAGAAACTTACATAAACATGGAAATAAACTGGAATGCACTGGAAGCTGCATTTGTGTAACAATTTGCAACGAATAATTTGCAAACCAGCAAATACATTAATTAGCACACTGACATGTCACACTTTGCGCACATCTCCAGTCTCCTAAAGTAAAAAAAAGCACTCTGAATGAGAAAAACGTTTAACACATGTAGCCCAGAGCAAATTCCTTGCCAGTTCACTCACACTTTCACATCCAAAAACATTTGCCACAAAGTCCAGGCACAGTTCCACTGATGTTTACCAATTCACCCCCACTTTCACGTCCAAAAATATTTGGCACACAGTCCAGGCAGAGCTTCATAGATAAACAGCTTGAGAGCACCCTACTGATTATTGTGCAGTCCCGCTGCTGGAAATAGAACTGCCGCACATGCTGGTAGTGGTTTCAATGTAGACACACTTGCTGCCCTGGACAGGTATGCTCAGATATCTGCACTGGTGCTCCATTTTGTCGAAGTAGACACATTGATGCACTACGCTGGTAATTGAAATGTATTGAATGCACAAGTATTGGCTTCACCAGAGAGACTTGCCCACATACCACCACTGGCATATATATGCACTTGCTCTTCACTCAGTAGCATTGAACTTAAAGTGTTCCCTATGTGGGAGCCATGTGTAAAACCGGTGTCACACGACCACTCTCGATCGCGATCACGCCCGATCCGGATCGAAATTATCGATGCGACTGGCTCACTCTCGTAGCTTGCGCAGAGGAGCCAATCACGACCGAGAAATTCGATTTGTAACGGACTGGATAGCGGCTAAAAGAGCCCCGTGTGAAACCGGTACCAAATAATGCACAGACGCACGCTAGGAAAATGTGTTGCACAAGGACAAAGAACTGCGACATGCCCTGTTGTGCGAAGCGCGCGAACAGAACACATGCATATATATATATAAAAAACTGCGAGAGCGCTTCGCGAACTCCATGCGCACACATGGCACCCGCACGAACTCGGCAGGCCGCCGTAAAGCGCGAAGGGCGCACAGCGTACATTCCCACACATGTCCCAAACTGCAAACAATCGTACTACCTAAAGCATACAAGTTATTTTATACCAAGGGCATACTCGACTCACGTATGCAGTATCCACAAGCGAGTTATGCAGCGTACATGCTGTATCCATTCGCCAAATAGTAAAATTGATAACAAGCACAAAGCTACAAGGGACTCAATACATTACTACCATTTGAGGCGTCAAATAAAATTGAATTTGGCCGTTTCATATATTGGACACAATATATGGACACATGTGGTACCCGGTAATACCATGAAATACCCATCACGTGGGTAAAGGGGGCGAAAACACAATCGAGAACCTGAAGCGCAAACGATAAAAGCACGGTATGGTGCACGCAAAATTCTGTCAGTGCGCTGTAGCGCGAGGGAAGAAAATAGGGCGAGCACTTGACCTCACCTTTTGGGATACCGCACTAGTACTGAATCATTAAAAGAAAAGCCTGTTTGAACCAGTTCCCTTGTCTGCAACACTCTTGCTAAACGGGAGACTAAAATACCACGATGACGGCTCTGTTGCGGAGATCGGCAAGGTGCGCACAGACAGAAATTTTGCCGCCTTTCTTCGCATTCTGCAAAATGCTTTCTTGTTAGGATCACGCATAGCGGCCGATCCCGACGCTAGGGACACACAGGCACGATTTCGTCCCTCTAACTTTCGTCCTTATACTGCCCTTAACGCCTTAATTACAGCGTCAGTGAAAAGGCGCCTCACATAACATGACAATGAACTTGAAGAGCTGATTAGTGCCCTCCACTCCGCGCCCTCCAATTGAAAACACTACTGATTTCCAAATTAAACTACACAAACAGATCGCACAACCCAAACTAATCACAGAACGTCGTTTTCTTGACGGCAAAACCCTGCAACACTTACATGACAAAGGGCAGCGGCAGCACATTCAGAACAGCCGCTATCATACCACAGCGCAATGCAAGTGCGATAACGCTATTATGCCCGGCTCAAATAGATCGCACAACCCAAACTAATCACAGAATGTCGTTTTCTTGACAGCAAAGCACTGCAACACTTACATGACAAAGGGCAGCGGCAGCACATTCAGAACAGTCGCAAACAGACCATAGTGCCATGCGAGTGCGATAACGCAACTATGCCCGGCTTCACGAATAACATGGCCGCCTTGGTCACATAACAATTGAAAACACTACTGATTTCCAAATTAAAACCACACAAACATATCGCACAACCCAAACTGATCACAGAATATCGTTTTCTTGACAGCAAAACACTGCAACACTTACATAGCAAAGGGCAGCGGCAGCACATTCAGAACAGCCGCAAACACACCACAGCGCAATGCGAGTGCGGTGACGCGACGACGCCATGACGACGCGACTATGCCCGGCTCGCCTGGCATCACGAATCACGTGGCCACCTTGATCACATGATTTGACGACGGTATCGCCACCTTGCGCAAGGTTGGATCGCGTTGATGGGTTGTTGAATATTGTAGAAGCCGCTAAAGAGGCTGACGCGCCGTGGCGTGGCGGTGGCGCCTTGAGTCGTTTTCAAAACGTATTCACCCCTCGTTTTTAAGCTGCCTGGCTTCCAACGTTATCAAAACGTATTCACCCCTCGTTTTTAAGCTATCTTGTTTGGAACGTCTTTGATGCGTCGATTTTGGTCAAAAATCCGTTTCAGACGTTGAATCCCTTAATACGACGTTTTCAAGACTTTGTGTGCTACCTGGGTAATCACGTGGACGACGGGACCGCCGCCCCGAGGAGCCGGATGAAACTAGGCACGCTTGACGTTTCGACGGGACCGCCACCACGGGAGAGCGGAAGGAAAGGAGATGGGCAAGTGCTTGGAACGCCGACAGAGGGCGTTGTGAGCGTAGACATGGCCTACGCGAGTCAAAGTGTAATATCTGTTCTTATCAGCTATATATCTGATACGGTTTGTATTTGGATCCAGGATATTAAACTTATGTTTGCTAGTTGGCGCAATCCTTGAAGCTTGCTTCACCTCTGCCGCGGGTCGGCCCGGTATTGCACTATCTTCGGGATCGGTCACCAGGATAGCGGAGGGAAAGAGATACGCAAGCGCTTGGAACGCCGACAAAGAGAGGGCGGTGCGAACGTAGACATGGCCGACGTGGGCCAAAGTCTAATATCTGTTCTTATCAGCTTAATATCTGATACAGGTTGTATTTGGACTCAAGATATTAAACTTATGTTTGCAAGTTGGTGGAGTGCTTGAAGCCTGCTTCACCGCCGCGGGTCTGCTCGGTATCGCACTATCTTCGGGATCGGGCCACGGTTCTTGGTCTACGGATATCGATCCACTGGAAACTAGCCACATACTGCTTCGCTGTAGAAAGATTTTTATGTAGCTTGTTCCATTAAGGGAGCAACCTTTACTCCCCTCATGACGGCAGCTTTCGGTAGTACGTAAAAGTGAAATCCTGGGATGTGGTTGCCACAAATCATACACGTGCAGATAAGCACGCTACGTATAACATATTAGATGTGACCACCCCTGACAAGACATCTGGCGCCACAACACCCGGCATTACAAGATACATCCAAGTGTCCACTCTACGAGTTTATATAGTCATGCTTTGAGAGGCATCACTCGCTCTGATTGCAGATGTACCTTGTTCAGAAACGTCCAATTAGCTCATGCATAAAGATCGATCTGCCTATGTGCTTGCGTGGCTGGTGAAGCTGCACGCAAATGTTAACTGAGGATAGTAAATGACGAACAAGTGTCATTTCACTCATGTATTGATGGCAAATGTTTTATTTTACCGTATGGGTACCAATTTTGTTAAAATCAAGAAACATTCTGTATTTGACCACAAACAGAAAAAAAAAATGTCATTTTTAGAATTGAAACAATACCTGGGCCCGTATTTACAAAAAAACATCGTAGATTAGAATTGTTCCCAAGGGCTAATTTCAACCAATACTGATGCTGCAAAAGTGGCCAGCCCATAGCAAAAAACACTTACAAACGAGAACTTTCGTGTATCCGGCCCCTCTTTCTTTCGGTAAGAAATTTTCGGTAATAAAAATATAAATTTTTCGTTTTTTCTTTGTTTTTTTTCTGTCTTTTTTGTTTTCAAATTTGGCTCCCCTCACACTACTCGATGCACCCGCTTGCTCAGCCTACCCCGCCGGGAGTGAGGGAGAGCGAGCTTATAAACTCTGCAAAGGAAAACAGCTGCTGCCCTGACGAGTCCCCTTGTCGAAACGTTGCACCGTCATCGCGCAATTTTTTTTTTCATTAGATTTCCGGTGGGGTACCTATAGTAAGAGTGGTTTTTCCTATTTCTCTTCAGCAGGTATAACAGCAAGTTGTAATTGGCCATGCGGTGGGCAGGGTGGCGCAACTACAGCGAAACGGTCTAGCGTCCGCCTCGAATGCGGGAGGTACTCACATCGAATGCCAGTGCAGCCGGAAAACCACTGGTTTTTCTATTAGGTAGAGATGTTCCCCAGCCCGGCGCTCGGCATATTCATACGGAGTTCTCATCTCGACATGAGACCCTATGTAGATTTGGAAGGTATCTGGGCGCCCATTGTCCCGCCACCGCAATTTGTGACACAGTCGAGCATTCCCCGCTGCTGTGCGAGGCAGACCAGTGCTGCCGCCAGGTACCAACCGGTAAAATGGGTACGAGCGCGCTACCGGCACGGTGCTCGGCCAGTACAAGAGAACTCAACGCTTGGGAAGGACACCCACTTGATGGGAAATCGCCGGCATAGGACTGGTAATAATAATAATAAAACGTAGCGGTGGCCTAGTGGTATAGCATACGCCTCGCATGCGGAAGGTATACTCGATTCGAATTTTGGTACCTCCGGGAACCCACTGTCTCTTGTAATGGGAGGAAATGTCCTCAGTCTAGTGCTCGGCTACTTGTGGGGTGTTCTAATTTTAAAAGAGGGCCCTGTAGAGACTGAAAAAGGTCAGTGGGCGCCCCTTGCCCACCCACAGACAGCATTCTGATAGGTCATCCGCTGCGGCTGGGGGAGGCAGACGAGAGTAGCTGTCGGGTGCCTGCCGGTAAAATAGGAGTACAAGCGCACTCCCTACCTGGTGCTCGGGCATTTACGAGAACTCAATGTATGTCTGCCCATTAGAAAAAATCCCGCGGGTTCTCGGCGGCACTGAGATTCGACCCGAGCACTTCCCGCACTAGAGGCGGACGTTCGACTATTTAGCCGCCACTGCGGTGGCTTTAGGAAAGAGGCAGTCGTTTACTGTAACGAATGAGCTCTGTAGCCCAGCACAGCAGATGTTTGGCAGTGTGGATAGGCCAGTATACGTGTCCGTAGCAGGTGGTGCGCTGTGAGAAAGGTCAGCGCTTATCTATTCCGTGTAGTTCTTGTCCTGACTACCGTTCATACGTAGCATGTCGGGCACATTCGAATAGATGGCGAACGTCCTCATCGTCTTTGCCACAGAAGCTAGCCAATAATGATACATGTTTCCTGTGGTACAGGAAGTGTTTTGCATTCGCTCGAAAGCGGCAGTCGTTGAACTAGTGTCTCGGTACTTGTATTGCGATATATTATTGTAATATATTATCCTGGTGGATATATTATCCTTTTGCCTCTGTGATGGTTTAGTATTTCCGCGTACGTTGGTTCCACCGTCATAGTGGTATCCGGGTCTATTGACTGTCCCACTCGGTATGTAAGCTCGCAAGCTAGACTGTCGGCCCTCTGGTTACCCTCTATTCCGGTGTGACCCGGCACCCAGGAAATCGTATGCAGTATCTTTTCGTTCGGAAGCCCTGCCTCGAGGAGGATTCGCAGCGCCCCTTTGTTGATTCTACGTGCCGTGTAGTTTCTGCATGCTTCTTTGGAGTCTGTGAGTATTATCAAGGATCTGTTTCTACGGTAACCCTCCGCCGCCGCTAGAGCCCCAGCTGCTTCTTCCCCCTCTGTTACCGTGCAGCTCCTTAGGGTTGCGCTGCTTACCAGCTCTCCCATGTGATCCACGGTCACTGCCGCAACTCTATGTTCCTTGGTGTTGTGGTCCCACGGGTATAGGGCTGCATCCGTGTATACCACATTGTTTTTAGTGGCCAGGTGTTTTTCTACGTAAAAACAGCGGAAACAGCACCCAAGATCCCCACCGCATTGGATCAGTCGCTGTGGTCATTAGCGATTAAATATAATCTGTCCAAATACACACACACACACAAGAAAAAAAAAAGAAGGTATAGCTCTATATAACACTTATGGTGCAATAAGGATTCACATGGCCACTGGAATGGTCACCTTACGTTTCTGGAGCATCAGCAGACCAACTGAACTTTGGCCTGTCGCTATTATAAGTAAGTATTTAGTCGTAAAAACAACCCTACTGCATGCCTGTCATACTCGGCTAGACGTGTATATATTCGTTGATGCAATGGTTCAGGGCGCTACCGATTATGTATATGCGCGAAAAACTGTCCGGCCTGTGTATAAGCTGCGCTCATCTGCAGCTCGCAGTCTTATATAGGGGCGTTCGTTTCTCGGTGCCTCGAATTGCTGGGCTTTCATGCGGTATTGCGCATACTCCAAACGTTTCCACAACAGACACCGCGTGATGAGGAACAGACGTTTGCTAACGCAGAAATAAAATGTATGCCTACACCAGAGAAACGACACTGACTGTTTCACATAAGAAAGGAAAACAAGCGACACCGGCAATAGTCAGAAAATATTGCTGGGAACGCTGTGGAAACGCAGAGGTATAAATGGTGATTGCTTTGCTGAACACGCAGATTGTTGTAGATACTGTAAGCTGACGTTTGACAGTTCCCAGCCACATGTCTCTGATTTCATTTTTCTTTTTCTTTTTTTTTTTTTGCCTTTCGCAGTGTAAAAAAGAAGGATCTTTGTTGCACGGCATGCACTACATCAGCATTTATTACAGCTACAATAGCCATTTGCATGTCTGCAAAGATTCTTTAGGTAGTTGTTTGTCTTCACTAGCGTACCTTGACGTTTATTTTATTGCACACTATTAGTAAAATAATCGAACGCCGGCTATTCATACTTGAAGAAAAAACAGCGCTACAACGACGCGTCTTTGTAGCGCTGTTTTTCTTCAAGTATGTTAAACCAACTCGTTCACATCAAGCTTCTGCTGCGTCTATTCATGTTCACATACTGTACCAGCCAATATTTTTTTATTTAGGTTCTTGCTACCACGCCATTACTAATTGCATATTTTTTACTGGTGCTTCCCATCAGATCCTCCAAAAGAACTCTTACATAAACTATGGGTACCTACCTGTATATACTGACCTGTATCACTTTCTTGACGATAACAATAAGCTTTCTTGACTTTCTTGACACTTTTGCTAGATGGTGTTTGCTCAAGTGATTAGGGAATGAGTAAGTGATGATGATGATGATGAATAGCAGTTTATTCTGATGTTGACAAAAATGTCCCGCGGCACCGGGCCTAAAGGTATATTGCTTTTCCTGACTAGGTCCCAGGGCCTTTTAGACACGCTCGTACAATCAAAATAAACCATACACCTTCTATACAGAGACAGCAATGCGAGGCAGCTGCTTCGGAGTTACAAAATAGCGACAAATAACAAGAGCAAAAATTGTAAATCATTAGCAACATGTGAGAGTTGGTAATATTACATGCGGGATAACAAGTAGGATTTTATAAGTTTATATAGCTTTAGAGAGTTCATGTCATTAGACACAAAGTATACAAAAGGGAAACGTTTATGAAAAGTAGCTATAGCATGTTCATCTAGTTGAGAACCGTACCGAGTTCGACAGCGTGGTACAGTAAACCGCGTCTCCCTGAAGTTGCAGACACCACAAGCCTATTTTTTCATATTAGCCTCAGGGTGACCCGCTAACTTGTGTGAAAACAATCACAGAAATCTTAAGCTATATTAAACATTGAAAAAGAAGTACCTTTGACCGAATGAAATATGGCACGGAGTGTTCAAATCTGTTTAAGGAATAGATAGCGCGCATTGCACACTTTCGTAGTATGTGAAGGACAGGAATATTTTGGTGTATTGTAACAATTTAACCAAGAGATAATATTGCAATCGGGATTCTATAAGGCGCAATATTTTGATTTGCTCAGAGAATACGCGTTTATATTTACTTGAGAATGCCAGTGATTTCGATAACGACGTCTTTAATATAGAAACATGTTCATTCTAGCTTAAATGCTCATCAAAAACTACACCCAAAATGTCTCGTGAGATCGTGCGCTCAACAATCCTATTTTCATACTTAAAACAGAACTTATCATGATATTTTGGTTCATGCAGTATATGAAACATACTTCACTTTCAAAACGTCTAATTGAAGATGATTAGCATTTTTTCAGCGGCCCAAGTGCTGTACATTGTACGCTACGGGTATTTTCACTAGAAAAAAGAAATGCTATCATCATCCACATGTAAGACTAAGTGTTGCGTGCGAGGTATGCTTGTAAATTCATTCAAGGCATATGATTTGTTTGAGTTAAGAGACACAATCACATTAATAAATACCCTAGTGCCACATGGTTCAACGAATATAGCTGATGACACGTCTTGTTGCAGGAAGTCCTCAAAAGTGCTGGCCGTATTATTGCAGCTTTCTGAGAAGCAGGAAAATTGAAGTTAAACTGATTGACTACTGTCTTATCCCTATATACGTCTTTTGTCAGTAGTTCCCTAATATTCAATAATGTCCACAGTGTGATGACGATGACAAAGATGGCAAAGAGGGGAACCGCGGTAACTGTCTTGCAAGATGGTGTTTAAACCATCGGTGCAATTACAACCGATGACTTTATTATATTCCACAAATCGATTGACTCATGCACGTTACCTCACGCCTGAAACATCGCTGCTGTCGTCCCGGTATTTAATCTGACAATATGCAAATTCTTTCGAACTATATACCAATATCTTTAATTAATGCACGATGTAATACATAAGGCATACCATTCATAAACATATAAGCGGGTTTTACACTGACAATAACATCTATTGTCCGTGCTGTCTTCCGTGCTGTCTTCTCAACAGTCCCACAGCTCACTGAACTCACTCACGACGCTGCGTCAGCATTAAACATTCCTGGACCGATACACTCTTTGTTTATATATAGCGACGGGGCATCATATAGATGAAAAGTAAGGCACGGTTTATATACCGACTATTTACAGACGTAGCCAAGATGGCTGAACACGCGCAACCTCCCGGTGATCGTCATCTTCACTAGTCCAAGGAGGCGGCCCATAACAATATTATGCGAAATGATTCGAAACTGTCATAAGAAACTTCGATTTAAACTGCATGCACGCTTATCAAATATGGCAAATTGCTCAACTTAATTACTAGCTATTCGGATTTTAGGTGTCAGTTCGTTCCTTTTAACAACGCTCACTCGTCTTGAGCTCACTTTACATCAGATGTTCCCCAGGACTCGGTTCTAGGGCTGCTACTGTTTTTATTTGTTTTAACGATGTGACTGTAGTTAGCAGGAACACCCATGTCAAACTCCGTCTGTATGCTGACGACTGTGTGCTTTAACATTACTAAGGGTTACCACGAGCGGAAGCAACACTTCTGTGCCGCCTGTGGCTCGGCGTGGCATTCACGAACTCCTATTCATTCCGCACTGGAATGGCCGACAGCCCTAGTTGCGACACCTGCGGCTGCGAGGAGACGATTGAGCACCTCCTTTGTGACTGTCCCAGCTACAAAGTGCCAAGAACAGTGCTCGTGACCGCGCTCGAAAAACTGGACAATCGCCCCTTTACAGAGGAAAAAGCTCTAGGACACTGGTCCAGATGGGCTTCGGCACTCAAGGCCTTAAGGGCTTTGCTGAAGCTTTTAAGGACATGCGAATTGTGCGATCGCCTTTGAGTGTTGTATCGCGTACTATCGCGTTACTGCGTGAATTTTCCGATTTCTATTTTTTTTTCCTCTTCTTCTTTCTCCTTTTATTCCCTTTACCCCTTTCCCCAGCACAGGGTAGCCAGCCGGTACTTCCACTGGCTAACCTCCCTGTCTTTCCTCCTCTTTGTCTCTCCTCCTCTCCTTTAACATTACTAATGTTGAAGACCAAATCGCGCTTAATAACGTATTTGGTTCGTGTTGCCCCTGCAGTCGTACCTGGAAAATGTCAATATATTAAAAGACAAACTGTGTCCATGACTTTCACAAACAAAAAACAACCTTTTCATCTTGCTTACAGTAACAGGAAAAATTACACTAAGAGCCTCAACAATTCAAATACCCTGGAGTCACTTTCACGACTGATCTAAATTGGCACAAGCATGGTAATCTTATTTGCTCAAACGCACTTCGAAAACTTGGTTACTTGAAACGGACCATGTAAAATTGCCCTAAAGAATGTAAACTCACGGCCTATAAATCAGTCATTCGACCGATCCTTGTTTATGGCTCTGAATTTGGTCTCCCCAACGTCATTATCAAATAGACAAACTTGAATCCGTGCATAAAAAGGGGATGTGATTCATATACGTGGCAGGTGTAATCGCTATTTCGCACCCTTCTCGCATGCTCAACTGCTCAACTATTATTTCTTCAATTACTGGATCACAGACGCACATGTGAATGCCTTGCCATGGTTCACAAAATTATTAGTTCATGCGTTCACATCGGCGTGCCTATGTGCTCAAAACCAGGCGCACAGACTCGTTAAACATTGTACCGCTCAGGTCGCCACTGCATTTCTTTAAATTTTTCTTCCTTCCGTCAACAATTGAAATGTGGAATAGTCTTGATGGGTCTCTTATAAAACTGCCCACGGATCAGTTTTCCCAGCAACAGCTAAAGTATATTGACTGTTAGTAGTCCATTCATGTTCTCGTTCTGTTCATCCTCTTCCATTCTGCAAACGTGTTCCTGCATCTGGAAGTTTTTGCACTGACCCACCCTGCTATGCCTGGTATGGAGACAGCAGTATGTCTATATGAGGCCAACAAACAGTGAAGCCGAGGAAATCACAGGGAAAATTAAATGCTGTTTTATCTAAAATGTAAAAATAACAAGGAAAACGAAAGGGGGCGAAAATACAAATTGCCACCTCTGGGAGCTGAACCCAAATCTTCCGCATTACACGTGTGGTACTCTGCCAATTGAGCTACGGCGATGGTGGCTCTGCTGCCGGCCACCTTACTGGTCACTTGTGTATGTGTTTTAGATCCGGCCAGAGCCACTCATTGTCATAGCAGCGCGCATCAACGCCTGCGGTTGAAAGAATGTTGCACGAAAGAATTTTCCTCTCAACGTCTCTAATCTCTCTGCCTCTCTAATCCACACCGCTGTCTTCGTGTCTCTGAACGTTACGCCAAACGTTTTTCGTTCCGTCACTTGTTGGGATGCAGTGGACATGAAAACAGGATAATGTGATGAAGATAATAATGCTCATGATGGAACGTGTAATCGCATGCAGTATTTATGTACCGCACAGGTCACAACTTCAATGTGACGCACTGTTTACGTTTATTCGCTACATTGTTCACAAGCTATGCTGAACTGCAAACAGCAGTTCATACGAATTCGGCAAGACAGCAGCAGCAGGCCAGTAAAAGGCCGTAAGGGTTCGCAAAGAAACCTTCGCTTTTAGACATGGCATAAGTATTCTGGTGGTGCACTCAGAGTACGGGCGTGACAATGACGTCTCACTACCGCATGCATCACCGTATGTCTCATTGTGAGCACTTTCAATGATAAGGCGGTTCAATTCACAGTTGTTTTTCCCTACGATAACGGTATCTTGAAATTTAGGAATGCGACCGCACTTGTGGTAAAGAAGAGCAAGCATTCCATCCAGCGACGATTTGTTTAATTTGTTATAATGCTCCTTCCGCAGCCAATTCAATCATCTACCAGTTTGCCCAATGTAGCTTTTTCCATAAGATAGATATGACAGACGTCTCGCATTCAACAAACTTATTTTGGAGCTTCTGTTCACATACTTGTCTCCCTTCTCTTTTTGGACTTATGTTTGCGCAAAGACTAACTTATTTAAAGCGGAAAAGACTACGTTTGTCTTTCCCCGTAGGCTTGTCTTCGCGTTGTGTAAAAGGCGCTGGACATACTGGATGGTTCAGACTCTGTGCTCTCAGACGTCACGTACGTAGTTCCTTCAGGCTGTTTATTATTAATTGTGTGTAGGAGAGGTGTATATGTTACATGAGCAGTCCTATAGCAACTGACAACGTCACATGGATTGCGAAACCCCGCATCGTTAAAAGTATCATTACAGCGAAGCTGTATATGGCTAGCTGATTTGTCCGTCCGTCCGTCTATCTGTCGCCTGTATGCTGGAAACTCCTCCGGCGCAACCCCACGCGCATGCGTGAAAGAAAAAAAGAACAGAAAGAGAGGCGCGCGAATGGCTGCGCCACTAGTGACGTCGTTGCTCTCCGTTGCAGCAGAGCGCGCGCGGCAGTTTCCCTCCGGCTCCGAAATGGGGTAGGCCACGCGTCATACGTATTCCTAAGGAGCAGCAGCTTTCGATCGGCAACGCTGCGAGCACAACCGGGAACGAGCTCGTCTACGCCATGCCGATGCTACAACTTGGGCACAAGAACAGGCTCGTGCAGCCGAGCGCAAGCAGCAACTGCGTACCGAGGATCCGGCAGCCTACCAAGCCGTCGTTTAATGAATAATCGGAATTAACCCAGTGGTGAACACTGGAGCCGCACGTTTCAGCTTCGCTGGTTAACCATCTGTACGGAGTGCTTGGGCGGTGATTTTCTGTTCTTTAAAACTTCAAGTCGTTAAATAAGAGCAGGATTTGTTTCGCGCGTTGCTAAGACAAAGTTTCGCTGCGCGTAGTTTAACAAATATGAAATGAGCTGAATAAAATTACAGAAGTGGATTATTAGCTCAAGAATGGTAACACCAACACGTCTGGTGTATGAAAATACAAATTAGACACCGTAAAATATGATGGTCCCATATAATAATGTCATAAATTATCGCGTTTTACGTGCCAAAACCACGATCTGAGTATGAGGCACGCCGTAGCCGAGGGCTCCGGATTAGTTTTGACCACCTGGGGTTCTTTAATGTGCACTTAAAATCAAAGTAAACGAGAGTTATTGCATTTCGCCTTCACTAAATGCGGCTGGCGAGGTCGGCATCAAAGCCTGGGCCCCGGCCCATCTAATGTCATCTCGAAGGTCATTTTAAGGATACTACTAGTACATTCAACTCGTTCCTTCCGCGCTACGACACGATTTGCACCGATGCGGATGCCTCTCGACAATGGAGTCAGAGAAAAGACGCCCCAGCCGAAAGCTCAGGTGCTCAATCTGAGGAGCCATGTGTTCGAGATTCTGTCGGATCTCGGCCGCGCTCCCAGTTCCAAGGAGAGGTTGCCTCCGAGCGCTCTGAGCTGGATCGCGGCGCTGTGAATGAACCAGGCGAATGTGCTCTGAGCGCTCCATTTCGACCAGCTGAACGTAAACCACCTCGTGTGAGCGCACTAGAACGCTCGAAAGTGACCATGCAGCCAATTGTACCCCAAGACATTCCGCAATGATACTAAAACACCATTACATTCTTCTAACGGAAAACATTCAGAGGTGCAGTCAAATAACAGTGAAAAACTGACCCTCTACAATTTTGTGATATACCGCTACTGAAAACCGGAGCTAAACAAGGCCGAATGCATGCCCCCCCCCCCCCCCCCCCCCCCCCGCTCCCCCCACTTTCTACAGATATGGAACATTCGCCCACTGGATGAGAACTGACGTAAACGAAACTTTAACAATTCTACTGAACTTTTGAATGGAACTCCGGCTTCATTATGAGACCACAATACACAGATTAATAGGTCAGACTGTGGAACAAAATAATCTGTCTTATACGTCAGCGGAGAAGGCTTTCAGCCTCTTGTAAGCATGCACTATCAAAAATTCTAAAACGAGGTCTTTGTAAGGAGTAGGTCTCTAATGTTAAAGTTAAGTTTGTTAAGCACGTTAAACCACGGCAAACTTCTGCAACTAACATTTCTCTGAAATGATCACCCTAAATAGAACGTCAGATTTGTGCGCTTTTGCACTAAAGGTTACTTCCAAAATATTTTTATTGCAGTTTTCAATACCCTTTAAAGCCTTTTGAAGATTCATCTTACTGCACATTTCATCCGTTCTCGCTTTGCACTTCAAAAACGTCTAAGACGGCTTCCTTGGCCTTTGCCCGAGATGAGTCGTGGGAAAAGACGGCGAAAACACCCTCCTTATCAGCTAGCACCACACACAGCGAATGGTCGAGTAGGTATGAAGCTACGCGTTTTACAGGTACCCTTGAAGGCTGAGCCTTACAGCATAAGCAGAGCGTCGAGGCCTTCCGAGGTAAACTTTCCGGCAGCGTCCTCAGAGGCTCACCGGGATACCTGAGGCACAGAGAAGGGCAGCGCCGGTCTGGTCGTTATAGGCTCCGCATCAAATTTAGGCGCAAGTTTCAGAACTTCTTGAACACCTAGCTTCAGGAAGGATAAGTCCCTCAGAAACGCAGAAATTCCAGGACGTCGTGTGTCGGTTTTTTGTCAGCGGATCCTGAAAGTGTGTGAGCTGAAGCTTCATATTCCGGGACTTGATCCTCCAAGTGTATATGCTTTCGCAGTTTGAAGTTTAGCTACATAACGATTCGAAGGCATTGCGCAGTAGTACACTGTTCGATGCCCTGTATAGAACCTCGATCCACTGAGCTATTTCTTTTTTCAGCGGCCCAATCCAGATAAAATTTCCGAAACGTAGGAAAACACCTGTTGCGCCGTGAGGAAAATTTTTATGGGCAAGGGTACACGCACTGCGCCGTCAATTTGATCACCGACTCGAACTCGGTCCAAATCAGAACGCCGAATCTGCCGTGGCAGATATCTATGAATACAGCAGCAGAAACTATAAGCAATAGACGTGAATCTCACATCACTGCATGTGTTTTCTTCACCCCATCTCTGTTTATCATCTGAAGTCGTAATGGGCGGGTGGCAGCAATATCCGTCAACAAGCCGTCCATCTCAAGTGCGGAGCGCACAAGCCAATGCCTACTTTATGGAACATTTGGAACAGAGTAGGCTTAAGAGGAAGCTTTAGCTCGGGCCCAACTCCGACGAGGCCTATTCAAATACATGCAAAACGCAAAAACGCTTTTCTGAGATAAACCGTGGGCCGATCTTAATGAAATTTGTTGCATTTCAGAGAGAAAGGTAAATTCTAGGGACTGTTGGAAGAAAATTTCTATTTAGAGCTTCAATTTTGGTAAAACAATTTTCAAAAATTCGAAAGTTTGAAAAAAATAGAAGCTCAAAGTTGACAAATTAATAACTCTAGATCAAGAACATATATCGCGCTTCTGCGAACGGCATCCACTAGATCATTGAAAGCACACAAATTTGGCATGCCATTTTATACCTTACGTAAATTTGTTACATTGTGTACGAGGGTTCTGCAAAAGCTGTATGTAAATTTGTCGAGATTCATGTGTAACATATCAATTTTGTCCTCTTTAGATGTACTATTAGATGCAATTAACATAATTGTGATATCATTTTCCATTGCTGAGTTACAAAGTTGTAAACTTGATAGTTTCGTTTTCCGAAAATTGACAGTTTTTGCCAATTTTTAATAAAAAATTGACGACCAAATCGAAAATTCGAAACCAACAGTCACTAGATTAAGTTTTTATTTTAAATGCAACAGACCTCGTCAAATTTGGTGCAGTGGTTGACGAGAAAAACGAATTCTCCTTTTACATGTATTTAGATAGGAGCACCTGAGCTAAATGTTCCTCCTAAAAAAGATCACCAGTGAGAGTTAAAATAGAAGCTGCGGGGCGTTTAATATTTACCGGAGGAGTCATTGCACGCAAACGGCCTGAAGAAATACATACGACACCTCTGCTCCTGGACAGTGTTAAAAGTGACAACAAAAGAGGAAAAACGAAAAAAAAAAAGGCAAAGCCCTTAGCAATACACGTCTACAATCTACAACGTCAAAAAGAAAGCATCATTATTCAACCCTCACAACATCACTCGGCAGTCTATACCATTCCCTAATGGTTTTAGGAAAGACAGATTTCCCCTGCCACTTCTCGGACTCGGAGAAATACAGTCACATACTCGACTCATAATTTATCAAAATGTTCAACTTATAATTAACGTAAATACGCTAATTAACGTTTTTAATTAATTATTTTACGCCACATATTTCAATCTACGAATTATAGCCGCTGAGTACGCACGGCGTATCCACTGGGAAAAAATTTTCTGAACAGCACCAGTTCCGAGATATTAATTTTCAACGTGTCCGTCGGAATGCATTAGTGTTCCAGTTACTTCCAGTATCTCGGAACTGGTGCTGTCCGGAGAATTCGTTCCAAGTGGATACGCCGTGCGAACTCGGCGGCTATACTTCGTAGATTAAAACATGTGGCGTGAATTAATTAAAAATCTAATTAGCGTACTTACGTTAACGATTTAATTGGACCTTTTAATTTCTCGTAGAAGTAATGGCCGCGCCTTATCGAGTCGTCGTCGTCATCATCATCATCATCAACCTGTTTTATGTCCACTGCAGGATGAAGGCCTCTCCCTGCGATCTCCCTGTCCTGCGCCAACCGCTTCCAACTAGCGCCCGCGAATTTCCTAATTTCATCACTCCGCCTAGCCTTTTGTCGTCCTCGATTGCGTTTTCCTTCTCTTGGTACCCGTTCTGTAACCCTAACGGTCCAACAGTTATCTAACGGGCGCGTTACATGACCTGCCCATCTCCATTTATTCCTCTTGATATCAATTAGAATATCGTCTATACCCGTTTTCTCTCTGATCCAAACCGCTCTCTTTCTGTCTCTTAACGTTATGTCTAACAATATTCGTTCCATCGCTCTTTGCGCGGTCCTTAACTTGTTCTCAAGCTTCTTTGTAAGTCTCCAAGTCTCTGCCCCGTATGTCAGCACTGGTAAAATGCACTGATTATACACCTTCCTTTTCAATGATAATGGTAAGATTCCAGTCAGGAGCTGGCAATGTCCGCCGTGAGCGATCCAACCCATTTTTTTCTTCTCTTAATTTCCTTCTCATGATCAGGGTTCCCTGTGATTAATTGATCTAGGTAAACGTACTCCTACACAGACTCTATAGAGATCAACTGGCGATCCTGAACTCTTGTTCCTTTGCCCGGCTATTTATTATTATCTTTGTCATCTGCATATTAATATTCTACCCCACTCTTACACTCTCTCTATGAAGGTCCTCAATCATTTGTTGTAACTCGTCTGCATTGTTGCTGAATAGAACAATGTCATCGGCAAACCGAAGGTTGCTGAGATATTCGCCGTCGATCTTTACTCCTAAGCCTTCCCAGTTTAATAGCTTGAATACTTCTTCTAAGCACGCAGTGAATAGAATTTGAGCGATTGTGTCTGTCTGACCCCTTTCTTTATAGGTATCTTCCTGCTTTTCTTGTGTAGAATTAAGGTAGCTGTAGAACCTCTGTAGATATTTTCCAAGGTATTTACGTAAGCGTTCTGTACTCCTTGATTACGTAATGTTTCTATGACTGCTGGTATCTCTACTGAAGCAAATGCCTTTTCGTAATCTATGAAAGCTATATAGAGAGGTTTATTGTACTCTGCGGATTTCTCGATAACCTGATTTCGTCGTATCTCGACAGGAGACGCGCAGCGAATTTTGATGACAAACGAGACATGGAATCGTCAGCACTGGCAGCGGAGAAACGCGGCACAGCGCTCGAAGAAGGGGGGGTGATGGTGGCGGGGGTAGAATCCAAAGAACGCTAGTCGCCTTAAAAGGGGAGAATGAATCAAAGAAATCAATTAGGTTTATTAAAGTCTTGACGGCGTACATTTGTTGCGGCGAGGATATTTAGAGAGCGTATTTTGTTTCGTTGCGTATTTCTGCAGAGCACAGAGCCGGTGGCCGGCGCATCTTTGTCGGTAGTACAGATATACAGGGTGTCCCAACTGTCATGCACCAAGATTAAAAATATGCTTCTTTCACGCTCAGAAAAAAAATTTTATGAAGCACGTATTGAACAACAGAAGGCTGTATCGGGAGTTTTTCATGTTGCTCTACAATTTTCTCATTTACACTTTTCATCTAATCATAATATTTGAGAAATTGAATAATTAATTAAGACTAATTATGTAGTTAGGCGGAATGCAAAAAACATAATTTGCGCATCTCCAAGCGACGACAAATAACATTACCTTGGTTCTGTCCAGCTACGTGGTATTCGCATATTTTTATACTCTGGCTGAAGTTAGCTGGGACACCCTGTATATGTACATGTACGTATACGCCGACTCGATATGTGTCCTGCGTTGAGCCATGTCGGGCGATGACGTCCTTTTCGTGAAACGGAAGTCTGCGGGAGAACTCAAGAAAAATCGTTTCTGCGGTAAAAGCTCTCACGCTAGAATTGTTCGCAAGCGAAAATTCCAGCCAATCCTGTTGCTGGACGTATTATTAGCAAAGGCGGCCGGCCAATGGCAACGAGCACTTACGAACGAAGTTTTGTGGATTCGGCGCAGAGCAACAATCAGCACAGCACGGTCGCAACATCGCGAGATAGTGTGACTGCCGCGTACGGCAATGCGCGATTTCGGACGCTGTTTTTAGGTGATCATGAAAAACCAACAAGCTTGAGTTTCCGTTCGAGCGAGTTCATCTAGATTTGCGGGCTCTTGCAGTTATGTTCCATCGGACCCCTTCCGAACAGTTTAGCTCATTCATTGCTGCTGCCGTGCGTCAGTCGCGCATGCTCGCCAATCACATCAAACAGAAAGTCCTTTTGAATGACTTCCGAGCCATGCACACTGTTTGATAGTCTTGCACCTTTTGGTAGGTTATGACACCAGAGTGCTGAAAATCATGCGATCACAATGGCAACGACAGCATGTGAGCATTAGAACTACCTCTTTATGCAGGTGTATAATGAGCGCCGTGAACGTCTCTTCTATGTTATGGCTTTTGTTTTGGACGCAGTTATAAGATTATCATAAATGATCAACTAGCCAGAATTTGCGCCTTTCAGCAGCAAGGCATTTATTCATAATTTTTCTGCGAATAATCCGAGGTTGGATTCACAGTATGGTGTCTTCACTCAATTGTCAGCTATAATGAGTGGTTGCATACAGTTACCTCTTATAGGATCTTGACGACCTCAGCTCGCCATGAGTGATCGTCTCTTTTTGGCTTATGAAAAACCCTCCTTACAACGTGGATGGTTCAGTAGACATTCTATCATCATCGCTTCTATTAGATTTGTCGCCATGGATGCACTCGCATCACTGTGTCCTAACCATGCCATTAAGACATGTCACGTCAAAAAAATCTGCGCTTATGGTAGCTTTTTCGAAAACTTTCTCCTTCCCACTTAAAGAGAACATTAACTGACACTGTGGAATCATGCACGTCGGTAGAAGACGATCAGGGGCGCAAATTGTTTTTTCAGCATTTGCTGTCGACTGCTGAGAGACGTAGCATGTTAATGAGTGAACTGGCACTCGTATGCTCACGATTGATGAAAGGCGAACCTTAATGTTCGGCAGTCGCGTGCAGCGACAGTTATAGATCTCACCGCAGTGTCGCCTTTTTAATTGGTCTCCACCTATGTGATCGGAGCAGTTGCAGTTGTGCCACTTCTTCCCCACAACGCACAAAACACAACGGGCACATGATCTGAGAGTATGTCTTTGCCGCTCAAAAATTGACGCCGTGGCATGCAGGCGGTCCTGGAGGGTGCGAGAGCTTGGTGCGTGCCCTGGGTCCCGATGCACGGTCGTTGCGGCCATACCTGCAGAGGCATCTGTCCGTGCCCGGGGTGGCCATGCGCGAGGACCTGTTCGAGTGCCTGCTCGACGAGCTGCCCCGGTGGCCGGCCGCGCAGTTGGGCGCAGACCTGGGACGCATCGCGCAGCTCGCCGAGAGGTCCACGCCCGCGGACGGGCCGGCTCAGGCCCAGATGCTGCGGCTGCTGTGGTCGGCACCGGCGCAGAGGCTTCCCGGGGACGTGGCCCGGCGCGCCAGGGCCGCGGGACGCGCGCTGCTGGGCCGCGCCACCTTGCCGGAGCCTGTGGTGCGCCGCTACGAGGCCCTGTTCGAGGACGGCCGCCGGTCGGCCGAAGCCCGCGACGTGGCGCGCTTGCTGGCTGAGCACGCGTTCGACTGTCGCCACGCGCCGCCCGGGGACTCGGAACTGGACCGGCTGCCGGCCACGTCGGCCCGCCATGCGCTCGCCATCCTGAGTCACTTCGCGCGGTCGCGCTCGTGCGCCGGCTCGACGCTGATGCCATTGCCCGACGAGGCGTCGGCCGGCCAGCTTGTGTGGCAGGCGGCGACCCTCTTCGACCACGGCTACCCAAAGTCGCTGGGCTTGCAGGAGTCTGAAGCAGCCGACTACTCGCGGGCGCGCACGCTCGAGAAGGAGCGCGCATACAACGACATGCTACGCTTCGTGCGCGAATCGATGAGAAACGCCAGCCTCTCCTCACTGTCCATCGAGTTGCTGCTAAAGATCGGCATAGACGTGGCTAGCAACTGCCAACCGCCGGGCAGCACCGTGTCGCTTATCCGCGGCATCGTCACCGAGCTCCAGCGCCGCGGAGGAATCAGCCCGGAAAACAATCGAGTGTTTAGCCACCTACTCACCTCGTTTCAGCGCCAGAAGAACTGCACCAAGGTCAGCATTAGGGACCTAATCAACGCACACGACTACCTCGTTCCTCAGCTACTGGAAGATTTTCAGAAGAGCGTCCTTTTTGAGTCTCCAAGTGTCCGCGCCTACCTCGTGACGGAGCTCAGCATTTACGCAAAAATGGCGCATCAAATCCCTGCCGAACGTCGGGTTGCTCTTCTCGGTGTCGCCACGGCTCTGCTTACAATTAGTTGGCCACCTGGCAAAGTTCTTGACCTCCTTATCGACAGCGCGTCGCTCCTCCAGTTCGGTAGCATAAGTAGGCAGATGGCCCGCAAAATGATACCAGCGTTGCTTCGCATTCACACTAGGCCGTACTATGAATGGCTTTCACCGAAGCGAAAGTCCTACCTATATTTGACGCTCTTGCGACTGATTGAGCAGCTCGATAAGATGGATGACAGTATACTTGTGGCCATTGAAACCGTCGTTGCCAGTCCATGCGAAAAGCTAAACCTTGTCAGTGTTTTGTTCCGCATGCTTGAGACTCCAACTGTTAGTAGTAAAGCATTCTCTTACATCGAATGTCTCATACTCTACTTGCTAAAAGTTCCGCGATGGTTCAAGATCGACTGGAGCGTTATAATCATACCTCCAGCACCAAATGGCCCTTGTCATCCGGGAACATGGCACAGCACAACCGGTACGACGGAATTATCGGTAGAAACTACACCAAAAATAACTTTTACAGAAACACCATCGAGTGGGATAGAAGAAACATCCACGCCAGGAAAAGAGCTGACCACCAGGAAGACAACAGCGTACGGCACAACCACCCCGACAGAGTCGGCAACTACAGAAATAGAAACAACTACGGAGACATCGCCAGAAGTGTCAACAAGACCTTCGTTTGGCGAAACAACGTCAAAAGAAACCACAGTGACGCCTTCTTCCGGGATATCAACATATGAAACGACAGGTACCAGCACTATGGAGACAGAACTTAGTACCACCATTGCCACAAGCACGCCAACCGGATATATGCAAACTACAGGTTCCGCCACGGTAACACCAACATCTATGGAAACGTCGACTACAGCCTCGAACACAGTTCCCACCACAGAAATGACCGCAACAACCACGCCGAGCACATCAGAAACTCTTACAGGAACTCCATTTTCGGAGACCACATCCACCATTACGGGTTCAGAAACAACAGCTACTAGCACTACAGAGCAAACAATGTCGCAAACGCCGTCGACAGAAACAACAAGATTATCGACAACTGAAACTCCAGAATTCTCTACTTCAATCGAAACAACCGCTGCGACAAAATTCTCAACGCTTACAACCACGTCGACAGAACGTACGGCCATGACAACCGAGCTGTCTAGCGAAACTCCGACTATGACACCTGCGATCGAGACTACAACATCTGGGTCGACAACTTATACATCGACACCTGCAGCAACCGAGTCGACAGAGACAACTTCTATGGCTTTTACTACGACGGAAACACCCTCAGCAAGCCAGTCCACACTGACAACATTCACAGTATCCACAGCGACGACTTCTTATGAAGCCACGACTGCAACGGAATCCGCGACCACTACATTTGAGACTCCGACGTCTACACCTTCGCTTGAGACAACCACATCTACTGAAACCACCCTTGTTACTACTGGTACTCCTGCGGGGACTCCTTCAACTTGGGCAACATCAACTGCAATCACAACTGAAAGTGTAACAGCAACTCCTTCAGTGGGGACAACACCTGAAGAATCGAGTACAACCTCAACGACCACTGAAACACCCACAGGCTCTTATTCTACAATCATGACTACTTCTACAGGATCTACCATTGTATGGACATCAAACGAGACTCCCTCCGAAAGTTACTCGACAAGAACTACGACTTCAAATGAGACTCCATCGGAAACTTTCTCGACTGCAACGACGACTTCTATGTCGACGGAGACCTCTTCGCAATCGTACTCGACTGCAACGACGACTTCCACGTCGACGGAGATTCCTTCAGAAAGTTATTCAACAGTAACGACGACGTCGACAACGGAAACGCCCTCAGAAAGTTATTCGACGATGACGACGACTTCGACCTCGACGGAGACTCCCTCCGAAAGCTACTCCACAGCAACAACGACGTCGACATCTACCACGACACCCTCAGAGATTTACTCGACAGCAACAACGACATCAGCAACAGAGACGCCATCTGACAAATTTTCAACAATGACAAAGACTTTGACATCGACGGAAACTCCCTCCGAAAGTTACTCGACTGTGACAACGACATCGACATCAACCGAGACTCCATCCGAGAGTTACTCAACTGTGACAACCACGTCGACATCAACCGAGACTCCCTCCAAGAGTTACTCAACGATGACGACATCAACATCAACCGAGACTCCCTCCGAGAGTTACTCAACTGTGACAACGACATCGACATCAACCGAGACTCCCTCCGAGAGTTACTCAACTGTGACAACCGCATCGACATCAACCGAGACTCCCTCCGAAAGTTACTCAACTGTGACAACGACGTCAACCGAGACTCCCTCCGAGAGTTACTCAACTGTGACAACGACATCGACGTCAACCGAGACTCCCTCCGAGAGTTATTCAAAAGAAACTACGACTTCAACGGGGTCTACTACAGCGCTCATTGAGTCGACCAGTGTTACGGTGTCCACATATGGCACCACAACTGAAACACCTGCAGGTACACCTTCAACTGAGACAACGACTACGAGTACAGTTGTCAAGACATCAACCGAAACACCTACAGAAACCCCTTCGGTAGAGACCACAACGGTGGCGGAATCTACTACGACTTTAACATCGATCCAGACACCAACGGGAGGTTATTCATTAGAGACTACCAGTACTACGGGTCAAGAGACAATCACGCCAGCAACGGAGACTTCGACCAGCGTGACGCACCCGCAACAGACAATCACGCCAGCAACGGAGACTTCGACCGGCGTAACGCACCCGCAGCAGACAATCACGCCAGCAACGGAGACTTCGACCGGCGTGACGCACCGGCAACAGACAATCACGCCTGCAACGGAGACTTCGACCAGCGTGACGCACCTGCAACAGACAATCACGCCAGCAACGGAGACTTCGACCAGCGTGACGCACCCGCAACAGACAATCACGCCAGCAACGGAGACTTCGACCAGCGTGACGCACCCGCAACAGACTAGAGTGCCACCGCGGCCAGACAATAGGGAGAACGACACAACCACGCCGACTGGTTTCCGCAGCACCATCGTAACTACGGACAACATTCTATCAATGGGTACCACGGTCGTGACTCTACCTACTCCGACACCAGCTCAACACACGTTCACGGTCCCGCCGTTTCCCGAAAGTGCTACGGTAAAGTTCAACATAGAGAAAATATCGCATCATATAACCCACACAAATGAGTCTACTGGTAACATTCTAAAACTCATAGAGACTATATCAAATTGGTCGCACCCAAAAGATATCCCCAATATCATCGAAGGAGCACACAACATTACCGTTGGTCACCCTGAAATTGAGCGAGCAGTGGATGAGAGGCTCATTCAAATAATTGTGAAAGCTTTGACTGCTGAGCAACTTCGAGGAATAACTACCGACAGAACCGAACGCTTGGTATTGGAACTCTACAGGATACTTAAAACTGGGGTAAGAATTGACTTGACCATCCTAAGAAGTATCCTCACGCTGAAGATGACGGCTACACTTCGAGAAAATATCATTTCAAGCCTGGTCAACAGAACATACCATGGGCCTACGCAAGAAGTCCACAAAGTGTTAGAGATTCTACTGCCGTACCTAGCAGTGCATCATGTTTCCACGCTCACAACGAAGGAGTTCATCCATTTGTTGGTTCAGTACGTACAGACAACCAATAGGAGTAGCATTGACGGCGATCTGAGGCATTTCTTGATCGAAATATTGGAAGAAATCACAAGAAATCCCAAAGTGCCGGAAAAGCAAAAACAACGTCTGATTGCTATATTGGAAATGCTCTTGAAAGAGTTACCTGCACCCCGCACAAATTTCAGTGCAATTCATAAGTACCTGCAAAATCCAAAGGCTCCCCTACCATACACACTTTTACTCTCGATACAACCGAACCCTCGTGGTACTGCACCCGGTTCTCCAGCCACAATACAAGCGTTAGCGTCGGTCGTCAAAGAATCCGCCGGAAACCCGGTAGTAGTCGGAAACGTAGTTTCCTTGCTCCTCAGGTTAATAAGCACAAACAACGTTCCGAGACTACAGATAGGGCCACTGCTTACCAGCCTCAACAAAATTGTTCATCGAAGAGACCTCATCGCGCCCCACTTGCGAATGATCGCTCTAACAGACTCTCTCATTCTATATGGCAACGACGGCTTCCAATATTTGTCACCTACTGCGCGCTCTACGGTCCTGACGACCCTGGTTTCTTTGTTGAGCGGACGTGTAGACGATTATCTGGTTACACGTCTGCTCAGTTTCAAGCCGCCCAACCATAAACCAGGACGGACGTTCGAAACCTTGCGCAAGGATGTGGATAGCGTGAAACCCAATGGTCCTGTTGAAGGCTTAACGGCAGTAAAGCAGATTCTGCTAGTTTTAGGGTCCATTACTGCCAGCAAACCTTCTTTGCCTGCGAACTTGCATGATATAGCTGTAAAGTTGAACTCCCATCCTCCCGAAGAGTCAAAATATCCACGCTCTATACAATACATAATTGCCAGCCTACTTAAGAAGACTCCTGTGCAGCTGTCAGCAATTCCAAAAAGCGCCATGACACCTCTGTCATACGTTCACTGGCCGACGTATGAGTTACCACCTGACTTGGTTGACAACATTGCAAAAGAAGTCGAAGATCGTGATTACAAAATCACCCATCTTACGAAAGAGCTGTCGCTTGACCTTGTATCGCCTGCTCTCGATCCTACCGTTCGAGGTAACTTACTGGTAGTAGCCATGCGTCTGCTCACGACTGATCAGATGACTGTCACTCTCGCTCAGCAATTACTTCGCGCCATTCACGCCGCAGTTACGCTGGTTCCCTCGTTGTGGCCAAGAAACAGCCTACTGCTCCTTCAGGACATTCCAACAGCGATAACAAGGCCAATCATCCGATCTCTCCCACCTATACAGACAGCGATACTTCCTTCACTATTGCACCACATGATAAACAGGGCTCAGCATATTCCAAAACCCATCCTCGATACACTAATTAAGTTCGCGCCAAGCCAGGACTATGCAGTGGAAATAGTTACGGATATTATCTCAGCGCTACTGAAACACAGCGACGTCCACGAGCAAGCTAACCTTAGCATGAAACTTGTCAAAGTGTTAGATGAGAGAGCTGGGACGAGTGCGTTGCCCATTAAAGAAGTAGCCGACTTGCTGACACACTTTAGAAATCGCCTCTCACGATTGGTCAAGGGCACTCCCGAGTTGAAGCCAGTCATCAAGTACATAAACGAGGTGCTACGCAGACTCCAGAGCGAGCCTTTAAGCGCGTTGCGAAACCTCAAAAAGTACCTCAGGACACTGCCAGGTCCTGCGCCAGTCGAACTTGTGCGCAGCATATTTGAAGACTTCCCCAGCTGGACGCCGAACGACCTTCAGACGGTAGTTGGCCTGGTGCGGGATGCGCTCATTGCGGCCCGGAGTCGTGAACCTGAAGTGGTGGGCAGCGTCGCTGCAGTGGCCATGCGTCTGCTCCGCCTCTACAACTATACGGACGGCACCGAGAAACGCCTCGTCGACGTCATCGATCGGGTGCCCGTGCGCGGCGACATTATCCCACAGCCACTCAAGCTCGTCCTAGTCAACGACATCCTCTTTGTTCTCGCCACAAAGGTGACGCAAAAGTCCGAGAGCAACGTGAACGTGCAGACATTGCTGCGGCTGCTGGACACGGTGCTGCGCGGCGGAGCCTTGCCTACGGGCACGGCGAGCGTCGAGGGCCACTTCATCAAGGCTGTGGCCGCCTTCGTGGACAACAAGTTCGCGCTGCGCAAGGTGACGCGCGAGTTGCGTGTGCGCATTGCCGACCTGCTGCGCCGGCTCGATCTTCAGCAGTACATCCCGCTCGAGATCGTTGTCAAGATCGACAAGCAACTTCGCAAGGAGATGTGGACGGTGATCCGCAAGGTGCACACGACAACCGAGGAGCGCTCGATTACGCAGTTCCTGCAGTACCTCAGGACAGCAAACCGGGACGAGATCGTGCGCATGGACGAGGGCAGCATGCGAAACTTGCCCAAAGTGATGCTGCCGCTGCCGCCGCGCGCGCTTCGCAACGTCATCGCCGGCGTAGAAGATGTGTTGAAATTCAACCACGAGATCATCCACCGCGACCTGGCCCGCCAGCTCCTCACGATTGTACAGACGGCCATCAGTAGCACTATGTTCCCGGCAACGTTGCTTCCCCGCAGCAAGATCGTTATGGACGCGCTCAAGCGAGACATCCGGCACGAGAGCGCCAGGGGCGGTTTCTATCCGCCCGCCATGTAAAGACTGCGCGTGGCTCATTGGTGCTTGCCACACAATAAAAAAAAAAGAGTGTGCCACATCCGTGTGCTTCGAGAGTCTGCGATGCGCGTGCCTGTTCGCCAGCAGACAAGGAAGGATTTGGTGCAGCCATGGTAATGGACAAACTGTCAAACCGCGCTTCGGTTTCTGGAAGACGGGCAAACGAAAACGCGCTTCGGTCCATCAACCGCTTGTGTTCTTGTCGCGTGACAAAAAGAAAAAAAAAAGAAATGAAAGCTCCCTAACCACCGATAAGAAACGCTGAAAAATATTCTTGAATCAAGGCAGAACTTTGGTCCTTTTCTTTCCTGGCTTTGCAGCCCAAATTTAAATGAGCTATGAAGTGTGCACTATAGCATTCAGTATCATTGTAGTGGATGATCATACACTATGGGTATTTCATTGTGAATCTGTTTTTACGCGCCCATTACTCGGCTGTTGCACATGACGAACTACAGAAGCTGGCCACTAGTGCCTGGTCATTCTTGTGCAAACTAAATCCGGACAGGCTTCTTTATATTTGCACTTAGCATTTACTAAACACACGCCCAAATTTCATTTTTCCTGTGAGCGCCTGTTGCGTGTCTAGAGACCGTTGATACTCACACGGCGCGGATCGAAGCAGTGCGAATCAACAGTCAACTTGCGGTTTTAAAAAGAAAACGGTAACGGCATATTCAAGATTGTACAAAAAAGAGAAGAAAGAATAAAGTAAATGAAAGCAGGCCTAGGTCAGACTACGATAAAGCAAAATATCGCGACAGTAGTGACTGAAAATAAAATAAAATAAAGGAACATTTATAACTCACAGTTATCTTTTATGTTTGCGAGCAAGCTCACCCAGCGTTGTCACACTTTACGGCGCACCACATCGTCAGCCGAGAAGAACATTTCTGAGACGCCCTTCTCGAGCAAACCACTAGCATACATCAAAATCAAGTGAGGGGGAGAAAAAGGGGTTCCTCCTCCCGGCTCATTATCAGGTTCATGAGGCTGGATATATATCACTTGTAAGTCGAAGCAGCCCCAGCAACCCAAGAGCAGGTGGAAGCCCGAAAATCTACCATACATAACGCCCAACGCATCTTTATGACAACTGCTTTTGTCCAGGATGTCGAACCGAACCGATCCCGAACCGAAAACCGTACTCTAGCCGGAATTTTAGCCGGAACTAGACCTGTACCCGCACCGATGTTCTTATAACATGCCTGAACTCGAACAGAACTTGAACCAAAAAAAAAAAAATTAACAGCGGTTACCGGTTCGGAACGAAGCGGTTCAAGCCCATATATGGTTGCTCAATAAACAAGCGATTCTTCGAAATACTGATTTCTTCAGTCGGCACACACCACGAGCAGATTGTTGCAACTCCTGAGTTGCGTTACTCTGCGCGAGAACGGGAATAGTCCTAAACAGAGACACTTGTACTTCTGAGGTCGGCCATGCCAATTCTGTTTCACGGCCGAAACTTTGCTTCAGGGGCTCCGCCGAAGTACCGTTTCTGTTGAATCTCCCAATTCGGCCGCTGTATGTCAGCTTGCTACTATAACTAGATAAACAGCAAAACGCGCACGCTATATTATACGCGGAGAGCAATAATGATGGTGTTATTGAGAAGGGAAAAATAGGAAAACACACCGGTTCATCATCACCACAGCTTCTTGTGGCAGTAACACTGTGGTCGCTAATATGAATGCAGCCATCATCTTAGTGTACGGCAACAACGGCGCTACACGGCACGGTAAATGTGCTTTTTGTTGCGTGCCATGGTTCAACGTGCGTTTTGCGCTTCCAAGCGGATTACGACGCTCTTCGATTTTTCGAACATTTCTCAGGAGCACCATGTGCGCGAAATTTTTTGTCCGTGCTTGGTCAGCGCAAAACCCTGTGCCATGTGCAGTTGCGTAAGACAGAACGTCGCGGAAATATCAACGTCCTCACTTCCTTGTATTTCAAACAAGAAGCAGAAAACTGAGCGAGGTGTCAATTGCAAACTTCTTTCTTTGCTGCAGACTAGAAGTTTGGAGCTGTAATATATGTAATACAATGGTGAATGTCGTGCTCTCTCCGACAAAGAAAAACGTACAAACAAACAAACAAACAAACAAACAAACAAGCAAACAAACAAACAAAATAGGATCCACCACGGAACCACGCGGCCGCTGTTCTCGTTGTTGGCATCTCAACACCCGGATCTACTCTGCATCCTCAAGGCCAATTCTTATAGTTTCGTACGAATACTATGAGGGACAGCAACAGTTCTTGCAGACTAAAGTTGCAAGACATGTACACAAAAAGTCGTCGAGTAAGCATGTCTTGTCTTCGGCAGCCTATGAATTGGCTGTTTCGATATAGACAAAGCAACTCTATATTTGGCCCATCTCAACACGCTTTAAGTATTTCAAAATGATGCGCGGTGCTACAGTATTGCCTTCAGCTCTTTCAACGAGCACAACATTCTACTGAATGCATCTGGGACGTGCCCTTCTTCCTTTTCATTACATTTATTGCCATCGTGCACCAAATGTGATCGTATTGTGTCACATCCATAAAACTTCCACTTTTTTAGAAATTGTGAGCATTCGACACTTGATTCGATACTCGACGGTCGTTTTTATCGAATATTTGCATTCAATTCGATTAGAAATTTTAACTATTCGAACACCCCCGTAAAGTTATACTGCGGCCATGGGCCAGGGAGCCCATTCCTTCCACTTCCTGACATAACCTATACGCATGCGCCGTGCGTACTAGTCAATAGCACTCTGTAGAACGTTGCCATCGTTGCACAAGATAAAGTGTACCGTGCCGAACTGGTTCGCGAACCCTCATAAAATTTCTTTTTCCGAATCGGAACTGAACCGGAACGAAATCGGAGCGCGTTGAACCCGAACCCGTACCAAATCAGCATTTTTTTCGGTTCGACACCCCGCTTTTGTAACCATGCACTTTCGAATAAGCTGCGCTGTGCCTTTGAGAATAAGTTTCCGGACACACGCAGCCACATCGCATGTGATGGCTCCGCATAGGTAAATATAGAAATTATGGGGTTTTGCGTGCCAAAACCACGATCTGATTATGAGGCCCACCGTAGTCGGAGACTCGGGAAATTTGGACCACCTGGGGTTGTTTAACGTGCACCTAAATCTAAGTACACGGTTGTCTTCGCATTTCGCCCCCATCGATATACAGCCGCCGTGGGCCGGAATTTAATCCCGCGACCTCGTGTTTACCAGCCCAACACCACATCCACTAAGAAACCACGGCGGGTACGCATAGGCAGACATGGAAAACCGCTCCCCGTGTGATGGTAACAACTAGAACGCCGATGGGTTGATCGTACACTTCGGGAATGAATATTTCAAAATTGGTGTGATCCTGAGAATTTGCTCCAAGTGCATACGCCTTGCGAACTCACCGGCTATATACTATTCCGACAAACTGCAATGTGTACCGAAAAAGTAATTAGTTAAAAACATAATTACCATATTTATCGAATCTAGGCCAGCCTCGAGTCTAAGCAGTTTCGCCTAATTCGGAAGGTCAGAAAATAAAAAAAAAGAATACTTTTCTTGAACGCATGCCGACCAAGATAATAGTAAACGACGACAGCAACAATAACAACAACAACAACATAGAAATGACCTTTATTACCGCAGTCCAGCGCCAGTCACGTAGTTACCCCAGCTCACTACACCACTGTTCCGGCATCACCTCCTCGGTGCCAGCGTCTTGCCGAAAGCGCAATTGAAAGAAACAATGCCTGTGCCCGCACTGCGCGCATTCAATGCGGTCAAAATAGTGCACCGTTACAGTGAGATACATATAGTGGCGGTGAGGCTGCGGCAGCGTATAGTAATGGCTACAATGCTGTCTTTTAGCGCTGGCATTAACGGCATGCCATTTTTCCAGTTCCGACAGCTCGTAACGGAATCCTCAAATCTAAGCCAACGTGGAGTTTCTTCACCAATGTTTAAAAAAGTAAGAATAAATAGCAGACTATCGGCCGAGATTCGAATAACTAATGCGTTAATTCTGGGATTTTACTTGCCAAAACCACGATTCCATCATGAGGCACGCCGTAGTGAGGGACTTCGGAATAATTTTTACCCTCTGGGGTTCTTCAATGTGCCCCCAATGCACGGTACACGGGCGTTTTTGGGTTTCACCCCCATCGGAAGGCGGCAGCCGCGGCCGGGATTCGACCCCGCGCTCTCGGGCCTAGTAGCACAACATCTTAGCCACCACACCACCACGGCGGATGAGACCGTGAGTAAATGCGGCAGTGAAATTTCGCTAATTAGCCGATTACACATTTAGATTTT